>NC_052315.1:18420619-19020619 GCF_016432855.1 Salvelinus namaycush | reverse complement strand
TGATTTAGGCATTCTAAACCTTTAGAAGCAATATTTGCATCTGTAAATGTCAGATAAACCGTTAATGAGCGTTGTGACAATAGTTTCATACCCATCTTTGTTGTTGTTTTTTGTCTTACCTTCCTAATTCTGTACAGGTGACGAGTAGTAGACATATACAGTAGACATATAAGTAAACAGTGTCAAGTGAATTCATATGGACTATCACAGTACCAGACACGCCCCCTCCCTGCGTCATGTCCTGTTTTATAAGGTTCCATCATAGGCGCACTGTCCACATGGCATAGCCTACACCCCTCAAACTCAACTCTGGACCTAGAAGCCAGTTCCACTGATTTTTTTTCATTTCCCCCTCTAATCAGAGACTGATTTAGACCAGGGACAGGTAGAACAGAAAACCAGCAAGCTCCGGAACTCGTAGGGTAAGAGTTCAGTAACCTTGGCCTATATGACTATGAAGTTCTGGTAGCATATAATGTGCATGCCATCCCCATTCAGTAGCCTAACATTAATAGGAGTAAGTCGATTAAGGTTGTATTAATTTTACAACGATTGAAAGTATTTTGCGCCGTATTTTCAATCAATAATGTTACGGTAATATCTAGGCTTTAACTTTCAAATGTTAATAGTTATAATATTGTGTTCTAGTCTATTGCTCATTTATTGGTCATGATGAAGTAGGAGTTTTTCTAGAGTTTAGCCTATTTCGTCCTATCAGCGAATAACCTGCTGCTCTCACCTAGAATTAAATCTATACAGTTATAAAATATTGATATGGTGAGAAACAGTGCTAAAGACCATTTTCCCAGAGGAAATCAGATAAATAGCTAGAATATAAAGTATAAAAAGAGCTGTTAGAATGAACGCGGCTATAGAGGCCCTGTCCTTGGAGCTGAAACGAATCAGCCTCCTTTACTTTGATGCTGCTTTTGCTGATAGCACTTTCAACTTGAAAGTACGAATAGTGCACTATTGTATACACACCACATACATCTTTGTCATTGATACAATGATAACATAGGTCTAGGGATAGATTTGGGAGTTTTGAGAAGTCTTATATCAGTATCTCGCTTCACAAGAATGTGTAGCCTAGCATGAAGAGTAGGCTATTATAAATATAGGCGAATCAATAGGCTATTAAATAGCATAGCCTACAACTCTCTTTATCGCATATAGAGAAGAAAATAGCTATTTATTTAACATTGTCCACACCTTTTAACCTTCACACCCTTTAACTTTTCGGTGGAAATATCACATCAATACAATAAGTGCATGGTAGCGATGGCTAATGACAATGTTAGCATAGGTGGACAAAATACAAAATGACAGGTTTCTTTCCCGACTTCCTTATGAAATGTATAAACCCTAAATATCACAGCTAAAGCAATGTTACTAGTTTAAAGCTGACACACTCATAGCAAAAAAGAGCATGGAAATTATTTACCTTAAGGCAATTGCTTATGGATGAAAGTCTCTCTCTGATTTCAGCACCTGTTGCCTGTTGAAGATATCCATAAAATACAATGTCAACTATAGAAAACAACAAGTTGGTGTTATGCATAAACAGATGTAATTATGCAAGGACAAAATATTATTATCAGAAAAAGTGCTCTATTTCAGATGGTGCACAGCACAAAATTCAGCGAAGATGACAAAGGCCTATTTTAGCAGCTGATTTTAAACAAAAAGAGCTATTTGTGAAGTGGAACTGGCAGCATTACAAGCTTAGTCTACTCATAAATAGTCTCTGAATTTTAATATGAAAATTACAGTAACAAGATATAGTCTACTGTACATCACCCAGTGGGTAAAGGGAAAGAGAAGAGAGAGCACGCGCACACACACGCACGCGCGCGCACACGCACACACACACACGCACACCTGCTACTACTCAATTGCAAAACTTCTGCCCATTTAGAACGCATTGACTTTTGATCCACCAATACGGTTCATAATAAAACAAGTCCAGGCCTTTAATCACATAACATAAGAAAAATCTGTATTTCAACTGGACACAAATGTCCTCAAAAAATCTAAACGGAGAGTGTGCAGTTAGTCTTTTCCTCGGTGATCTTAAGGCTTGGTAAAATAACGTTTATCTAAAATAATACAAGTATTTTGTGTGTTGCCAAGATTCTCTGGGGTCTATTGTTGTCCGTTGCAAAGGCCTGATTAATTAATTTCACACTGTAGCTCCAGAGAAGATTTTCCCACAAACAAGTGACCGAGAAAAATGTAGCCGCAAAGAAAGAAGTCAAAATCAAGTTCAACAACGTGCAGGCGCTCATTAGCATGACAATGATGTCTGGGCGCACAGAGGTCTTCTTAACAAGAGGGTCTGGCGTCAAGACACTCCACCTCCCAGACCCCAGAACATTTTCCCAGGCTCTCCTAACAATCGCACAACTGTTTGCTTTAAACGCCAGCGCTGGGGCCACTCGGTTCACCCCATCATTACTCCGCGGACTGCACAATGGACGATTCCGTTAAGACATGACATTACATAGGGTATTAAAGCCGACATGCTACTAATGTTTTCTTACTTTTAAGTGGAAGTTCAAATGTATATATAATTTCAAACTTAGTCTACTTTAATAAGCAACAAAAACAAACAATGTATAATGATGTATATGATTTATAATGCTGTTATTATTATTATTATTAGTATTCTTGTTATTATTATTATTATACTTTTGTAAAAAGTTTAAAAAATGGGTAATACCTACGCAATACCAAAGTAACACCAAAGTTGACAGTTTATTGATCTTATATCCAACTGAAATAAGATTGACAACCCGTTGGAATAAATCTAATGCATACTTACATACCGTGAACTTGGGATAATCCATTAAAATAGGCCTTACTGATGTCCAAACTGAATTTCAGTTATAGAAAAACTCGAGCTCTGCAGCAGCAGTGTAGAGTTTGCTGCAGCTATACGATATTGAACCAATCCCATAGAGAAAAAAACCCGGAGCTATCTGGATGCACTTTAGCTGTACAATGAGTCAATCCACCCCGGAGCAGTTTATGCCAAACACTGACTTTCCTTTTGCTTGAGTGGCCTGAGACAAGCCAACTAGCAGAGACGACTCTCTGATATGTGCAAGTAATCAGTCTGCCAGTCAGTCCCGCACCACATTTTCTCACCGCTTCGGAGGGAAGCTGCACATATCTGTCATTGGTCCCCCTCACAGGACCGCCTGGTGTGGACGTGTCCAGAAACCCAAACAGTTCTGCTCCTCTATGCATTGTCCATTGTGAGTTGCTGTCTATTGTTCCAACTCAGCGTGAACGGTCCTTTTCCCTTTTTAGTTACGCCCATTATCTTTTTCTGAATCATTCGCTAGACATAAGCAAGAGACAGATAGATGGGTAGGCTATAGTGTGGTTGAGATGGGAGAGGAGTGGTGGGAGGGATGAAGTAGAGAGACCTATAGAAGGGACCCAACACGACTTGGATGCATGAGCAGAGAAATAGAATGCTTGAAAGCTTTTGCCCGTCACTTGATGTCATATCAGATTTTATTGGTCACATACACGTGATTAGCAGATGTTATTGCGAGTATAGCGAAATGCTTGTGCAAGACGTAATACACCAGAACACTGTCTGCCAGCTACTTCTCATTGAAACCAAACTTTTACCCTTTAGATACGTTTTACATATTTTCACAAAACATAAAAGTACAACTCCATCTTCCAACTCCACTTTCTTTGAAGTTGACTCTCATTCAATCGTCGTAGAAAGGCGGGATTGCACAGTTCTAATGAGGTGATTAAAATAAATGCCGGCACCCAATTCAGCACCATAGCATCAGCGGAGAGGAAGTGACTTGTCACTGCAACTACTGGTGCTGCGCCTGTTGCTTGAAGTAGCCTACACTTGCGTCAACTGCTTGCCTAGTCACCCAGTCACAGCGCGAGAGACACAGAGAATACGCACCAAGCCTTCAGTCCCTTCCAGAAAAAAGCACGGAACATGCAAGCGCAATGACTAGAGGTGAATAAGACACCGTTCCCTTGCTAACAGCCGAGCACAAGAACGAAGCACTGCAGCCTCCTCTACCGCTAAGAGAAAATAGCAACGGAACCGATGGGTTCTGTATCACGTTGTCTTTACGCCGGGCTCGGTGACTACGTCTCCATCCTCTGACCGGGCGTAACCGTGCTTTGATCAAGAGTATTTTCACATGCAATCACCGACTTAACGCCTGTAATAAATTAGCAGATAGCCCATTTTAAAAAACGATGGATGTTCTGGTTGCGGGTGGATTCAGCGTTGGGTTGAAAGATACGTGCTAACGCTTCGAACACACCGACTGCGTCATTTGCTTCACTGCTGCATAACATTTTGCGCAGCTAGGCAACTATACTGATGCAGGTACCTTTTGCAAATGGTCGCATGCGGTTGGACACATGGAGGAGAGAATCATTTTCGCAGTATCCTCAAAACCGTGTCTTTTTGACACAACTGCTGACAGCTACAGGGACATAAACACAAAAAATGCTGCTTGGAGACAAGTGTCCACGATAGTAGGATTGCCAGGTCAGTTTAGTAGTGAGCTTGTGCTAGATGTGGCTAGTTAGCGTTAGCTAGCTAGCTAACCTAGCTTGCTAACCTAGCCAATGAGGTGTGTGTGAAAGAAATAGTCAAATAAATTATGCTAGTTACTTCCCCTGATAACTTTACCAAATTTTCATGTTTGAAAGAGTGTGAATGCTAGATAAATAGTAATGGAAATGGTAGATACTACTGTACCCCTGATAATTTGGTCAAATAACCGTGTGTGTCTATGTGTACAGTAGGTGACATGTCCATGATAGCTATCTAATAACTATAGTTATGCTAGGTAATGGTTTGGCTTATCATGTTCATGTCTATGCATGTCTATGTTTTTATGTAATCCCAAATTTTTACTGAATGTGTGCAAAAAAAATCTACATTCATATTTTGCTACTTTCTGTCAAGTCCACTCATACAATTTGATGCATACGTTCGATTTATCGAACGTATGCACCACACAGAACGCACTGCAACTGCCTCTGCAACGCAATGCTGCAAGGCAAATGCAGCGTTCCATTGGAAATGAATGTACTTCTGGTGTATCGAAACGCAAAACCCAGTCGGTGTGTTCGAAGCGTTAGTCCAAGCTTCTTATATTTTACTACGTGAGTGAATACGTGCTTACGTCAGGCACAGGGATAGGTTACCCTCCTGAGTCACAATTTAATGGTATTGGGAAAGGGTTCGGTATGTAAGAATGATACTGGCAAATAACAATCCATATTTCAAAATAATTTTCACTTTACATTTGAAAGCGAGATATATGCTTCACTCATTTGGCCCATCCACTTGGCCTTTATAAAAGTGTGTATCTCTCTGTGTGTGTGTGTGTGTGTGTGTGGGGGGGGGGGGGGGGGGGGGGTATAATTTAAATATAGTTACTGCTTGGATGTTTTTGGTCAGAACTACAACAAGCAATAAGTCGCCCTGCTTTCCTCATGATATTCGATTGGCTTCTACTCATTCAATCACGGCATTTATCATGGTTTAAATTGATTGACGAAGACTAGGCCTACATGCTTCTGTGGCTTAGAAGTTTATCTTAATTTATCTCTGTTGAATATCTGAATATAATGGGCATCAAATGTATCAATTAGGCCATGACCCCCCAAAAATGACAACCTTTGCAAGGTTTGAAGGCTTCGACAAAAAATACTTCTGGTGAGATTAATTACTGTGTATAGACACCTGCATGAAAAACGCAGTTTAGCATGGCCTATATTTAGCATAATGTATTTACTCATTGGAAAGTCATAGGCTACTAGTCAATTAACAGAGATAATATTAATACCCACCAGCGTTTCGTTCGATTTACTATCTTTACAGTCTTTCTCGCAGCTCATCTGACCAGAGATAAAACGATGGAAATAAAAGTGTAAAAAGTATAATAATAATAATAATCATAACAATAAAAACAACAATAATAATAACATGAATGTAATTTATCTTTCGATGCATCTTAATTAACAACTTAGTGACCTCAATGTCAATTTGAGCAACATGTTTATTTTGATAACCACCTCAATCTTTAACGTCAAGGGCAGCAGAGCTCTTTTGAATTAGCTGGCCCCTAACTCGGGCCTCTACATTATAACAGTGCTTTATTCCCAGTGTAAACCTATAATATAAGGAGTAAATTGGGCAGAGTGAATAGTTTATTTTATTTTTAAGAATATAGGCTACTTTTATGAACATATGTACATCCACACATTAAGGTATCTAATTATCAGTAGGCTATAAAATAGAGGCAAAACGGAACTCCTGAATCTAACCTATACTTTATCCATTAAAGATATTAAAGACCTTGGTTGCTGTTGTTTCGCTCAGGGATGCCACTTACACATAGCCTACACTTCACATAACCACAACGTCTGGAATAATCTTAATATTACTTATAAAACATATTAGGATCTATTAGGATGATTATTATTATATTCGCAACTTATTTATATTGCATAATAGGTGCAGTATTTAGTATAAAACTGACATCAACAGCATTTCATCTAGCCTAAATGTCTTCGCGTGGTAGCTAGCCTACTGCAATGTAGTATCTCACGGTAAGATCTGTAGCATACCTGAACTGCATTGCAGTAGGCTCGCTGATGCCATTTAAGCCAGGTGAAATGCTGGAATTTCATTTTCATAAAATAACAGTTAATGTCAGATTTATACAAAATATTGCACCTATTATGCAATATAAATAAGTTGCGAATATAATAATAATCATAACAGATCCTAATATGTTTGATATGTAGTATTAAGATTATTCCAGGCGTTGTGATTATGTGAAGTGTAGGCTATGTCTAAGTGGCATACATGAGCAAAACAACTATTTGGTACATAATTTGGCTTTAATAGCTCTTACCAAATCAAATCAAATTTTATTGGTCACATACACATATTTAGCAGATATTTTTGCGGGTGTAGCGAAATGCTTGTGTTTCTAGCTTACACATTGCAGTAATATCTAACAATTCACAACAATACACATACATTTAAAATGAAAATAGAGAGTACTTTTAGACATTGCAAAATTCGTGTGAATATAAGCCGATAAAATGAGCCTACATTATAGTTTTGAGATTCACAAATGTCAGCATGTATCTCGAATCTGTTGCAATTTTGTTCAAACCACGTCAAGAGAAAGGACTGAAGAAACTGCAGAAAGAGCGACCCCCATTGGACGAAAGTAGCAGTAGTCATAGAATGCACAGTATCCTATGACAAACATTGATGAACAACCTGTTATACAAAATGAAAAAGCTATTGTTCACACTTTTATTATATTGTAAGGAAATTCAAATGATTAGTCGTAGCAATTAAGTATTATGGTTGTAGCAGTTTATAAACCGTTGAGCCACATCATATTGCATGTATTTTTAGGTGCTATAGGCCTATCACATTTTGTATTTAAAAAAAAAATTGCAGTCAATAAACATTTTTCATTAATAATGTGGATAACATAAAAATGGAAATAAGAAAAATCCAAAATTAAAGGTAAAAAAAGTATGCTCGTAAAAGACTCCATGTGATAGATTAGAGGTTAGGTACTATATAACTCAGATATCACTCATAAAACGTAGATCCACTAAACATAATTTGATTGTCCTTGGTATTTTAAATATAAAGAAAACAATTATTAGAGTTATCATGTTGTATTAAATATAAAGAAATCCCCATAACAACACATACAGTTTAAGTGTCAAATAGCTAATCCAAGAAAATAAAAATAAGAAAATAAAGCCATCACTATCGTGAATAAACACTAGACCCCTAAAACACGTAATTGTATATAGTCTCCCCACTCAACACATGATTTCATGTATCCCACACAATGCATAGATTATTACGTTAAATTGTTAATGGTGTGTTGTTATATATTCATAGGTGTGGATGGGAGAAGTGGCTGAAATGACCTATGTGTTGCATACAGTAAGATTAATGAAAACGGTTGAAAAAACCTGTACTGATACCGACCACAATGAAATTCTATCGAGATATTTGGTGAGGAAATTTATACATTTACCGAAAGTGAATCAAATGAAGCCAACAACACCGAACTGAATGTCATGCTGATATTTCTTGACGTTAATAAAAAAAAGTATAGGCCAATAGACATTTTGATAGGCTACCTAAAATAACGTAATATGATTCTGGTTGGACTTTTATTTAATATGGTGAAGAATAATTTTTAGTACATTGTATCAATTTCGTGCTAAATTAGATTTTTTTAAATCTGAGGGATTAACATTCATGCAGTATAGTGCAGTGCAATGCTTATACACTGAACGCACATTCTTGTTGTATTCTATTGAATTTTAGTTTTTCATATTTTTTCTGTTTCAACCTGGTCTTAAGCAATATTACTTCTCGCTGAAAAAGGAGGTGGTAAAACCTATGACCGCCACATAGACACTTGCTGCCCAGCTACAGTAAAAATCGGCTACTGTATTCCAGAAATGTGTTGTAAATGTCATCTCTGTGTGGAACACCTGATCATTTTAATTCTATTGGTCAAAGAACACAATCATGTATCCACTTTTCCAATTAAGTGAAACATACAGTATGCTCAATCTAATATAAAATACTGGTAGTTATCATTCTCTGAACAGTCAATGTGATGTATTTTGGATGGGACATATAAACTCACAGCAAAAGATCCTTTAAGGGTAGAATCCACTTAAGTACTTTGGTGTGAGCATACAATTATTAGGATTGATTTGGACAGAAGAGCAGGAATCGCATGGATCATTTAAAAAAGGATGGAAATAAAACACCCAAATGTCTGAATATAACATGTAACATATTGAAGTGTGTATATATTTGTGACCCAGATAGAATCTAACTGATAGTTTCAGTGTCTTCTTAATGCACAATATCTATTCGTTTGATAAATAAATATGTATTTTGACAAAGTCAAAATATCTTTGATACCAAAGAGGTTTTGTAAAACAAGGTAATCACAGTGTTGAAAAGAAAATCATTGGCAACTCTTATGCCATCTTCTTACTGTATCTGGCTGTTGCCATCCTTGTCCTTACTGCCTCCATGCACAGCTATTCAATAACCATTGCATGACAGTTTGGAGCTTTGATATATATTAAACTCTTAAATATCTGTAATATAACTGTAAATGCAATAATTACCTTGCCATAACTGGATTTCTGTCTGATGAGGACACTGGTGAAATACCTCTGATACATCTTACCGACTGTAGATAAATGGGCTTCATACTAGATGCTATAATGTCCCAAATGTACACTATGTATATTTCACCATATTCTAATAGAGACTGCTCTTTGAGTCTTCTAATTGGAGTTTAATTTCAGAAAACATTCTTTCATCTTTTCCCCCTCTGATGTGAGTGTGAGGGGTGAGGAGATAGAGAACAACATACAGTATCAGTCTACTGCCAGACCGCTGCATTAGACTGTAAATTACTATAATCATATTCATTTATTTCCATCCAATATGCATGTTTTATTTATCCTGTAATTTACATAGATAAGCAGCATAATGTAAATATTGTAATCTAATGCACAATAGCAGAATCAATGCAATATTGCCCAACCTAACCAAGTGAGTGAGAAGAATCTGAGCCAAATCTAACGTTATAGAGAATCATGCACAAAGATTAGTACATTTGTGTCTGTCACGCACAACAAGCCTGTGATCTGATCAGCCATGGATAGACACAAATCTAATTCCAAATCAATAGCTTCAGAATGAATCATATTAACTAACAATATATATAGCCCATAAATAATTGCTTTGAATATGTATCAGAATTACTACACAATACACCCACACAAAATCACAGAATTACCAGCATCAGGTTCAATGGTTTACAAGTGACCAAATAAAGGGTCCCACTTTTGGGAATTGTAATAGCCATACTTCAAAGGGCTTGACCCCACATAAGGGCATGAGGGTCATGCATCAAGTCAAAGAGAGAGCAAATATTTGGGGTGGTGGGATACCTCCCTCAAGCCCGCAAGCCTTCCACCAATTAGTACTGACCTAACATGCCTATGACCTATAGTGAACTATTGTCATGATAGGACTCAATTTAAAATCCAAGTAAGCTTTATCGGAAATGAAGACGATCACGTTTTTACTGGATCTATATTATCAAAAGATGAACTCAACTGTTTGGTAAAATGAGGATAGAATGGGAAACAGTAGAACCTGTGTAATAGTTAAGTTATGCTCACAAATACTTAGCCCTATCATCAACTCAACTTGTCCCTGCATGCTATTTAGGGGGGAGACATTTTGAAGGTGTCCCCTCAGAAAGGCCAAAGTTTAGGGGTGTAGGCTGACATCAGTCAAAAAATCTACAGAGCAGAGGGAATAGCAAGTGCCCCTTCAATCGACTGGAGATTCATAAGATATAGTTTGATTTACACTGAATTCATTGAATTTGGTCATCAGTGCTCTCTCAAAACATTAAGTGCATAACTACTCTGATGTTTTGCAATGTCATATAAACCAGAAGAAATACATGTATAGACAGCACACATAAATACTAATCCTGCCAGGGTCTATGTCTAGTAACCTTTACTATGCAGCCTTCTCTACCATGCAGCTACTACACCACCCTCCACATCAGCTGGTGAGTAAGGAGAACCGGAGGCGAATCTAACACCAACAGTTATTGTCCAAGCAACACAAGTGAGTCAGGAGAGCAGTGTTTGCACTGATGCCATGCCCCGTGTCCCGTGTAGTCCCGTGTAGCTCAGTTGGTAGAGCATGGCGCTTGCAACGCCAGGGTTGTGGGTTCGATTCCCACGGGGGGCCAGTACAAAAAAGTATGAATGTATGTACTTGTAAGTCGCTCTGGATAAGAGCGTCTGCTAAATGACTTAAATGTAAAATGTAAATGTAAATGCCTTATGACCTGCAATGTACAGTATACTGTATCTGTGGAAAGTGTCAGCCGAAATGTCCACTGACTCAATGCAGAGGCTCTCATAGGGATAACGTCTATCTGTATCATCAATACATATATCATCTGTATCATCAATACATATATCATCTGTATCATCGGTGAAGGGAAGATTGGGAGGAAATATGATACTGGAATAAGCACATTCTGGATTCTGTCTACACACATGTTAAAGAAATTCTGACAAGAAATCATGTGTGAATGTGAATACATCAATAACACATCAATGAGGATGTTAAGTGTGAGGTAAAACCAACCTCAACTTGCACTCCTCTGAGCTTGAGTAGACCTATCATGTCACAAGAATTCCATGTGATAGATAACACCTATCAAGTTAAGATTATTAGCTAATAATCGTAACTTGATAGGTAAGGTATAACCTATGTCTCTCCACAGCAATGACACATAGAACGAATCCCATATTTTATGCCTAACAACATAAAATGTGAGAAGGAAATATAAATTCCAAATAATTACATTCTCTATTATCGTTATGCATGGCTCAACATTATACCCATAGAATTGTATTAACTTAATGTAATTGTTGAAAAAACAGAAATGATAACCGATAGCCTGATGCACATGTGGTAGTCTATGCATAATGCATTTTTTTTCTCCCAAATGAAGGGATGCAAAGTAGCCGGCTTTGAGGCCTATATGTGCAACAAGAATAACTAATCAAATAACTATATTAAAGTTTATAAACTTACAGTGTGTTTCCTGGAGAGTTCCTGCAGAGAAAGATGCTTATTCGTTCCCTACCATGAGAAAAAAGACTCGATTCTATCTGCCACCCCTCTTTAATTACAAACAAGCTGAATTTTATGCTAATGAGTAGTGACATCAGTCTCAACAATTTGCGCAGCATAAAGGAAGTGGGCAAGGGGCAAATTCGCCTCTCCTTTCCCATGCAATTTCGACGGTCAAGTTCAAGCACAAAGATTTTTGGGACAATTGTCATTCAAAACACGTATGTGTATAGGAACATATGCAAAATTCATTGAGGGACATAGACCTCAAATATTTTTACCATTTAGGAATTTTGGTAGGGCCAGTCATTTTGCTATAACTAGGCTACTTGTGGAATGTGAAGATGAAATTATTAAGGTACCTCGAAAATAATCATTAGTCAAATTTGAATCCATGATGTGAAATTTGGCTCAATTTAATTTTCTAATCATCAGTGAGAATTTGAATTCAGAGGGAGGCCTACATTTGAATACAATTTAGATACAATTCTCATCAAATTAAACTGGAATGATATGTAAACATAGAGTAGATAAGTGTTAGGAAATACAAAGAAACCTTTCTCAATGTATTATTTCTTCTCCAAACATTCCATCTTAAAAAACAACCATCATATTGTAACAAAAATTAGCATTCAGTTTCACTGTCTCAAAATACAGTAGACCTATTATTATATGGTTAGTAAAGTTGGTGGGGTAACAGTGGGGTAACAGTAGAGAAATAACAAAGACAAACACGAGACGATTTAAGATGCAAAGTGTATATACAGTACCTGTACCAGTCAAAAGTTTGGACACATCTACTCATTCAAGGGAATTTCTTTATTTTTACTATTTTCTACATTGTAGAATATTAATTTAATGAAGACATCACAACTATGAAATAACACATATGGAATCATGTAGTAACCAAAAGAGTGTTAAACAAATCAAAATACATTTTATATTTTAGATACTTCAAAGTAGCCACCCTTTGCCTTGATGACAGCTCTGAACACTCTTGGCATTCTCTCAACCAGCTTCATGAGGAATGCTTTTCCAACAGTCTTAAAGGAGTTCCCACATATGCTGAGCACTTGTTGGCTGCTTTTCCTTCACTCTGCGGTCCAACTCATCCCAAACCATCTCAATTGGGTTGATGTCGGGTGATTGTGGAGGCCAGGTCATCTGATGCAGCACTCCATCACTCTCCTTCTTGGTCAAATAGTCCTTATTATTGGTGTCCTTTAGTAATGGTTTCTTTGTAGTAATTCAACTATGAAGGCCTGATTCATGCAGTCTCCTCTGAACAGTTGATGTTGAGATGTATCTGTTGCTTGAACTCTGTGAAGCATTTATTTGCGCTGCAATTTCTGAGGCTGGTAACTCTAAAGAACATTATAGCATCATCCTCTGCAGCAGAGGTAAGTCTGGGTCTTCCATTCCTGTGGCGGTCCTCATGAGAGCCAATTTCATCATAGCGCTTGATGGTTTTTGCGACTGCACTTGAAGAAACTTTTAGCAATGCACACCTGTTCATTGAAATGCATTCCAGGTGACTACCTCATGAAGCTGGTTGAGAGAATGCCACGAGTGTGCAAAGCTGTCATCAAGGTAAAGGGTGGCTACTTTGAAGAATCTCAAATCTTTTTTGGTTACTATATGATTCCATATGGGTTATTTCATAGTTTTGATGTCTTCACTACTATTCCACAATGTAGAAAATAGTAAAAAAAAAAAAAAAAAAAACTGGAATGAGTAGGTGTGTCCAAACTTTTGACTGGTACTTTATATATTGCAGATCTGCCAGAAAATGGCTTGGAAATTACATTTAAAAAATAATTTATAAGTTGTCATTTCGATTTGTTATGAAAAGCTTGAGAGATGTACAGCTCATCTTCTAAATCAGATAATTTGTACAGCAATTCACACACACACACACACGCACGCACGCACGCGCGCGCGCACGCACACACACACACACACACACACACACACACACACACACACACACACACACACACACACACACACACACACACACACACACACACACACACACATACACACTTGTCCATGCTGGCCAAAAGAATACCTACGGGATGCTATGAAGACCAAGAGCCACGCAGTGTAATATAATTACCTCTGTACATTTCAGTAATTATGGAAGTATACACGTGCACTCATTCATGTAGTCAGAATCCTGAATCGGTATGAGGACAAACTGTAGCAAATGTGCCACACACAGTCATGCCAATCCAATTTGGCTTGGTTCAACTGAATTATCTGCATTTATGTAGCCTAAACCTCTAATCAGGGATATTATGGGACAATCTGAACAAGTGAATATGATGGTTTCATTGAATTTCATCCTATTGCAGGTGTGGCATTGGCCCTTTGGACTTCCTTTTTGTCTCATAAAGTAAGGAGAAAGAATGGAGAACTACTCTAGGCCTAGTGCACGCAATGCAGATGTTTGTTCTTGCTTAGAACCAGTCTAACTCAAATGAGGTGGATGGATGGATGGTCATCCAGGATAACCAAAGGTATATACCTCCATTTGACTATGAATACGTGCCTGAACATGCAGAGATGTTATTACTTAACAATTACAATGTTATTAGGCCTATTTAGACTGAGGGTGGACCACACAAATTATATACAAAATGCTACAGCTATCATAACTGAGACTGTAGCTTGATTTTCTTTCTTCAATCGCATGTTATGCAGAATGATCAGTTGGTATTTTGTTATTGTCTAAATGACTTAAGATACCAGTCTGCATAAGCAATGACGACACCAACAAGAAAGAGAGAATCCATGATCTGTTAAAGTGTGGTAATACAGGACAGGCTTGATTTGGAGGCAAACACTTTCCTGTGCTGCTTGACACATGTCACTCTATAGCAGTGCTAGTCACATGCCAACTGGTTAATCAATCGTCTTTGAAAAGCCATATATCTTGCCACCACCACATCTGGCATTCGGATCATTTTAATTTGTTCAATTCAGTACAGTACAGACGGTGAATGGCGGTGTTATAGGGAGGGGCTGTGCACTGTGCGCAGTGTCTCCACAGGGGCTCTCTCTCTGCATTGTGTTTCCTGTCCATCCCTGTCCAAGGCTCCCCCATGAGATATGGCGGTGTCTGAAATGTCATAGTCATGAATCTCACTCTTCTTTTACATCCCTCTGACAAATCAGTCCCAATCTCCTTGGTTACCATACCAATATCCATGCATCAAACAGAGAGGAGGATGCAGCCTGTGAGTGGAGGGAGAGGTGCAGGAGGTGGGAGGTGGGAGGGTCCACTGACACGGCCACCGCTGCCACATTTGCATGTATTCAAATTAGGCATGAATAACATCCACGCTGCAAACAAAGACGGGCCAATAGGTTGGCCTCTCTTCCACCAGCCCACAAGCCCACAGTATTCACAGCAGCACACTGGGACAGAGACAGGGAAGTGGTGTGGGAACAGAGAGGCCCCTCAGCAGTGCAGGGGGGAGACACTTGTGGCCCCCAGAATATTAGCATTTCATTTGTGCCCATTTCCCAGTAATTTCTGGACACAGATGGTTAATGTGGCTGAGGAATTACCATTTGTATCAAAGATGGTAGTGATGGAAGTGTTTTTAAGGTGCTATTTGTCTTTTATACTTGACTGTGTCTTCAAAGTGCTATCAGAAAGATGTTATGGATCCAACCATATGTATCCATAGATATTTTTCATTCTAGTCATTTAGCAGACGCTCTTATCTAGAGCGACTTACAGTTAATGCATTGATCTTAAGATAGCTAGGTGAGACAACCACATATCAGTTGTACTAAGTACAGCAAAGTCAGTGGCAGTAGGATAAGACCAGTGCAGGTAATATTATGTGTATTGTGTCACACAAAATCTTTTAAACACATATAGACCTACAGTAGATTTAGATTTGATCTATACAGCACCCAGTGGAGGCTGCTGAGGGGAGGACCGCTTCTATTAATGGCTGGAATGGAGTCAACCACATGGAAATCACATCTGATCTGTTTGATACCATTCCATTGATTCCATTCAATACATTATGAGCCGTCCTCCCCTCAGCAGCCGCCGCTGACAGCAGCACACTGTGCGTACCATCATATCTAGGTCTACAGGCCAGATAGTCTACCCGCTTTCTCCACAGATTCTACAATACTACTTAATCAAAAACAATTTCGCACTGAATTCTCCAAAGGAAATAGTTAGCATTTTCAAACAAACTGGACAGCCCTTTCAGGATTTACAGGCGAAGAAGTAGGCTTGGTGGTGCATACTTGCATAAGCGAGATGCTACCATCGTTCACAATGCTTCGTTTAATTTAACTCACCATTCTGATTGAAATCACACGCTCTTGTGCACAAATTCTGTGGGCACAACATCCAACACAAATCCAGCTAGAGGGGTGCTGCCAATCAGAAGAATGTGGACATTTTATAAACTTTTTTGAAGACCCCCACCAAGTGAACGTACATGCTAAATTCAGATTTGAATGCCATTATTGGCTTTTTGGCAAAAGATCTGAGAGGTTTTTCTCTGTGTGCTCCAGTGGCAGAATGGAGGCGACTTCTTTATAGAGGATTATCTGTAATTTCTATGCATGGCCTGGACCTGTGTATGTGTGTATCATGTGCGATCAAGCACACCACACTGGATGTTTAAGAGGCACGTACAAAGGTCCTTGTTGCCAAAATATTACCCCAGCACTGCCTTAGACAAGCTCAGACAATATCTTTAAAACCCTACAACTAACATCTAATCAAATCACAGATTCTATACCGATTGTCTTTGTCTTTTGTACTGCAATTCATATTTACTGTTTATGTTTAAATGGAGTTGCTAACTATCAGATGTTTGTCCCTTTTTTTGGTTGTTTTTGTGAACTTGGTCAATTAAGTTAAGTCTGCAAGCACTGTAGCACTGTAGCACTGTATCACTGTATCACTATAGCACTGTAGCACTGTAGCACTGTATCACTGTAGCACTGTATTACTGTATCACTGTATCACTGTATTACTGTATTACTGTATCACTGTAGCACTGTAGCACTGTATCCCTGTATCACTGTAGCACTGTTGCACTGTAGCAATAGAGCCATAATGTGAAAATAGTGTCAGTGTGTTCTACTGCAGCCAGTTTCAAACAAGCAAACATAAAAATAAATGTGTTTGTTGTTGATCTGTCTACTGTCTGTTCCCTTTGAGGTTGAATTCAACACACAAAATACATTACTGCAGTGGCACAACTTAACAAAAACAACATTTTAAATATTTTCAAACTTGAACACTGATACAAATAATCTAAATGTCCTAAGATGGAAAAATGTGACAGGTTCTTTGGATCTGGGTTGAGCAGGCAGAGTGACGTAGAGGCAGACAACAACAAGAACAGTTGACAAACATTTAATGAATTAAGGCATGGTTTCACAATTTTACCGTGGCCCATCTCTGGCCCTGGAACACATTCACAAACCAAGCAATTTATAACATACCAAGGAAACAAAAAGCACAGGAGGTGGTGCAGCCCAGGAGGCAGGCATCCATTTTCCTTCACGTACAAGACTCCATTACCATTGTTTCTATTCACCATTTATTTCAATACATTGAGAAATGTTTAATTTAACAGTTCAAATTCTCCTAAAAGTGACACTGCATTAGTGTGACTCACAGCCAAGAGCAGAGAGTGAGACATGCATATTTAAAGTTTTAATCCTCACGATCTGCATAATATTTATCTTCGGGCAATCAGATGTAAGACCCGCCGTGTCCAAAGCATGCAACAAAGAGATTATCATTAGGCAGAGCCTATAAGTGAGGCATTCAGGGTCTTCAGAAGGCATGGGGCGGAACTAAGACAGGGATGAAAGTAAGCACAGACAAAGAATGTGAAAATTAGCCAAGGACAGACAGATCGAAAGACAATTAGAAGACATGGGCAGAAAGAGACTGACAGAACTCAAGAATCATCAGCCAGTTGCATTTTTATGCAACATGATTTACCACCTACAACCAAATGTAAAAATCAAACTACACGTTCTAGGCACATTTTTAGGGAAACAGTCAGGAGGCTAAATAATAAAAATATTAGTTAATGAAAATACTATAGCTAAGGTTTCCTTGTAAAGAATCAGTAAACTTGTCACGACTTCCGCCGAAGTCGGCTCCTCTCCTTGTTTGGGCGGTGTTCGGCGATCGACGTCGCCGGCTTCCTAGCCATCACCGCTCCATTTTTCATATATCCATTTCTTTTGTCTTGTTTCATACACACCTGATTTTCATTCTATAATCACACTGCATGTATTTAGTCCTCTGTTCCCTTCCATGTCTTTGTGTGTAATTGTTTATTGTTAATGGTGTATGTTCACGCGCTATACTTTTGTATTCATGTTCTGTGTTTTTTGGGCACTTAGATGTCATGTTATGCCTAGTTTTTGACCGGAATAAAAGTGTGCCTGTTTACACTACTCTGCTCTCCTGCACCTGACTTCGCCTGCCTTACACAGCCTTAACAAAACTGTCCAAATGATGGACAAGCTGGAAAATACAGGGTGTTCTCAGTTCTACAGCTTCCGGAGAATACAGGGTGTACTCAGTTCTACAGCTTCTGGAGAATACAGGGTGTTCTCAGTTATACAGCACCTGGAGAATACAGGGTATACTTAGTTCTACAACTTCTGGAAAATACAGGGTGTACTCAGTTCTGCAGTTTCTGGAAAATACACAGTGTACTCAGGTCTACAGCTTCTGGAGAATACAGGGTGTACTCAGTTCTACAGCTTCTGGAGAATGCAGGGTGTACTCAGTTCTTCAGCTTCTGGAGAATACAGGGTGTACTCAGTTCTACAGCTTCTGGAGAATACTCAGTTCTACAGCTTCTGGAGAATACAGGGTGTTCTCAGTTCTACAGATTCTGGAGAATAAAGGGTGTACTCAGTTCTATAGCTTCTGGAGAATACATGGTGTACTCAGTTCTACAGCTTCTGGAGAATACAGGGTGTTCTCATTTCTACAGCTTCTGGAGAATATAAGGTATACTCAGTTCTACAGCTTCTGTAGAATACAGGGTGTACTCAATTTTACAGCTTCTGGAGAATACAGGGTGTACTCAGTTCTACAGCTTCTGAAGAATACAGGGTGTTCTCACTTCTATAGCTTCTGGAGAATAAAGGGTGTACTCAGTTCTACAGCTTATGGATGGTTCATCACTGCCAATACAACAGGACGTAAGGACAAATTCGGTAAAACGAATTTGGAGGTGGCTTATGGTAGAGAAATTAAACATTCCAATCTCTGGCAACAGCTCTGGTGGACATTCCTGCAGTCAGCATGCCAACTGCACACTCCCTCAAAAATGTAGACATTTGTGGCATTGTGTTGTGACAAGACAGCACATTTTAGAGTGGCCTTTAGAGTGGCCTATGCATACAGCCCATCATGTCCAAACCGATGCTGACATAAGGGAGGCACCTGAAAATGTAGCCAAACTTTAATGAGACGTTTTATTACATAAACTCAACATGCAATAATTTCAACGATTTTACTGAGTTACAATTCATATAAGTAAATCAGTCAATTTAAATAAATTCATTAGGCCCTAATCTATGCATTTCACATGACTGGGAAGATGCACAGCCATGGGTGGGCCTGGGAGGGCATAGGCCCACCCACTTGGGAGCCAGGCCCAGCCAATCAGAATGAGTTTCTCCCCACAAAAGGGCTTTATTACAGACAGAAATACTGTCCAGTTTCATCAGCTGTCCGGGTGGCTGGTTTCAGACGATCCCGCAGGTGAAGAAGCCAGATGTGAAGTTCCTCGGCTGGCGTGGTTACACGTGGTCTGCGGTTGTGAGGCCAGTTGAACGTATCGCCAAATTAGCTAAAATGACATTGTGCTAGAGAAATTAACATTCAATTACCTGGCAATAGCTCTGGTGGACATTCCTGCAGTCAACATGCCGATTGCATGCTACCTCAAAACTTGAGACATCTGTGGCATTGTGTTGTGTGACAAAACAGCACATTTTAGAGTGGCCATTTATTGTCCCCAGCACAAGGTGAACCTGTGTAATGAGCATGTTGTTTAATCAGCTTCTTGATATGCCACACCTGTCAGGTGGATGGATTATCTTGACAAAGGATAAATGCTCACTAACAGGGATGTAAACAAATTTGTGCATACAATTTGAGAGAAATACACTTTTGGTGCTTATGAAACATTTCTGGGATCGTTTATTTCAGCTCATAAAACATGGGACACAATTTACATGTTGCGTTTATATTTTTGTTCAGTGTTCATAAGTCTCACCTGCAGTACTAGCAAATATGGTTTAGTATGGGTACTAGCTGGTCATGTCTCGAAGCGATACAGCTTCGGTCAAATTGATGTCAAAAGTCGATTTCTTTCTTCTTGCATTTTAGCTAACCCTTTTCTTAACTTTAATCTCATTCACCTAACTTGATACGTTCATTTTCATAACCTGCTGCATATGTTCAATTTTGACAAAAGTGTTGCGCTTTCTAGATAAAGTCGTACTAGGTGTATTTATACATTTTTAATGTTCATCCCTAAATTAGGATCCACTGAGAAACACTGACACACACTTTGGTTCCGGTCACCTTAAAACCAAAGTTTGTAAAGTATCTTTGCTAAAACGACAAAATATAGCGAACAGACTAAGCGTCTTGTCACTTTGTATAAGAAACTACAACTCCCACAATAATAAGCCCAGTTACAGTGTGATTGGTTTGGACAACTGTGAAAGTCGTCTACGTGTACTTAGCTTTATGATACAGTATCTATAAAAGTATGATTTTATTGCTAAGCAGGTGCAACTATTTATTTTCTACATTAGAAAATACATTATTGCGATTAAGGTATATTTTTACTAGGCGTCTTCCACCACTTTTGGCATAGTTTGTAACGGGATCCCAATAAATCGTGAACAGACATCTATTCGAGCCAATGAAACCGCTTGTTTTCTGCGGTTTGTGGAACCCAAATCCAGGCCTGCCTACAGTAGCATAATGTCATCAGCTCAGAGACGGAAAAGGAAGCGTTTTTTCCCCCCCTAGTTAAATGAAAGTCAATGAATTAAGAAGACCAGACCCATCTGCTATTGCATTGGTGTCAGTTAAGTAGACCTGAACTTACAATTGATGTTCAATGGTAAACGGACAGAGTGAACAGTCTTAATTTATCTGCCATCTTTGATCAGCTGTCAAGACACTTAAACTACACGCGTGTGTCGCTAACACTACGAAAATAGACTTCAGTTCGTTGAAGAGATGGTGAGTAGCTAGATGTTTCATCTGTGTCCACTTGCAACCAGAATGTAGAGCTTCGCTAGCTAATTCAAATGCCTGTAGCTATAGCGTTTAGCCTCTACCGCAGGTACATTTTGGCTACAAAATAGCTAGGTAGCTAGCTTAGAAATGTCAGCTACCGGTAAAATGTCGTTACTGGTCACAGTTACTGCTTCAGGTTCTCTTCAAATTGAGAGTTGGCTATATGTCAGTTTGAAGTTAGCATAAATTGCCCTTACATTCTATTAGCCATGGACACGTTGCACACCGTTAGCTAGCTTACTTGGGCTGCTAGCATGGATGGTAACCTTCACAGCCAGCACTTCCCCCCCATGTCATGGCTATCTTGGGTAATTTCTTTCCTTGGCTTAAGAGGACTTGGTTCCTTCCTTGAAAAGTTGAATGGCTGACAGTTGTAGGAGGGCACCCCCCCACTCTCGACACGTGTAGTAGCGACACCTTTGAGACACGCAGCAGTTGTGTCGGTTGAAACAATTCTCAGGAAACTCCATGTTGGTTGTCTACAAACGTTGGGTTGACCCCTTTTTGTACTGTAGCTACTTTGATTAACCAGGTGTGTGTGTGTCTGTCTGTCTGTCTGAACAGGCGCTAATTGGAGTGCAGCTGGTGGTCAGCTTGCTGGTTGCTAGCATCATGCAGAGAATGACTCCACACTGTTCTTTTGCTCGCTGGCTTCTATGCAATGGCAGGTAAAGTAATGTACACAAATGTCATGCAGAAGTGGATTTGGAGGTTGGGTGTAGAGACATCCTGATAGTGGTTAGGGTTTGGAGTTATTCCTTGTCAGATCATGAGGGCAGGAGAAACTGCCTAATCATAGTGAATAGATTTGAGTTAAACAACAGTCATACTACTAGCCAACTACTTGCAATGTGTATATATGTTTAAAACAAATATAACTTGATCCTTTCAGTCTATTCCGGTTCAAACACCCCTCTGAAGGAGAGCTGTGTGCCCTGGCAGGCAAACAGATGCCCAGCAAGTCCAGCAGGAGAGACAGGTGTGAGCTGAGGGGGGATGATGATACAGTACCACTGGTGTCTTTTCTTTTGTATCACTGTTATGATAGTAGACTGTGCTGTTACAGGGAAGGTTTGCTGACTTCTTCTTTGTAGGAGACAGAATGGGGACAGCAAGCCTCTCACAGTGCCGAAGGACATCGACCTTAACTTGGAAAAAGCTCCAATTGGCCTCCTTGATGCCCTTGGTAAATAAAACAAAAGCATGACCACTACTGCTGACTGAAATGCCCTCCAAGCCCTTGCATTTAGGCCTTATCTTTTCCTTACAATATTTTTGCTTTGTCTCTCCTTTCCCATTCTCAGTATTGCGATTCTTCCTGGAGTACCAGTGGTTGATTGACTTTGCAGTGTATGCGATGGGCATCTACCTTTTCACAGAGGGCTACTTCTGTGTAGTTGACCCTGCCATGGAGGTCCACATTGGGGCCTTCTGGTGTGTGCTGACTGTTCTCTGCTGCCTGTATCCTTCAGTTCACCTTCTCTGAGATCCCATAGTTGTATTACAATTTTAACTTGAAAATGGAATTGAACTTATTCCTAAGAAGACTGAAGTTGTACTCACTGTACTTGTCAATGTTATCACCATGTAAAAACTGTTAGTGTCAATTTCTACAAAGTGGGCCCCTTGTATACATCAATAACCCTATGAAAGTCCCGCCTACTTCCTGTTGCAAGTCCCATACTGTTTTTGAATGGGCTTCAAGCTTATAATCAAAATCATGAAAACGTGGTCATTTTAACATACAGTATGTAAAATGATATTTGTAGTTTTGAATTAATTTGCTTCAACCTAATGCCTTTTGTGAAGGTTTTCGATTATGGAAAAAAAATCTAAATTCTGTCAAACCTTCATGAAAGGCATCAGGTAGAAATTAATCCACAAACATAATTTTACATATATCTTAAGTGACTACATTTTCATGAATTTGATGATATAAGCTTGACGCCCATTCAAAAACAGTATGAAACACCCAAACATGCACTGTTGCCAAAAAAACACTCAGATGCACCTGTTGTGCTCCTCCTTGATTGGAGTTGTTTGTTGAGGGACTGCCCGATTGTCCCTGTGTTGCCCTTAACCCTCTCTCACAGGAAAACCCTCCACTCCCTGATGGGCCACTATTTCCGGTCTGACGAGGGAGGTGAGCGTTCGGTGTGCTTGGCCTTTGGTTTCCTATCTCTGCTGGTGGCCATGTTGGTGCTAGTGGTCAGAGAAGACTACCTGGAGTTTGGCCTGGAGCCTGGTATGTCCACTACACTAACCCCTACTACAGTAGTCCCATGGGGATGTACACTGTGTGTACAAAACATGAAACACTTTCATAATATTGAGTTACACCCCCCTTTCCCCCTCAAAACAGCCTCAATTCGTCAGGGCATGAACTCTACAAGGTTTCGAAAGCGTTCCACAGGGATGTTGGCCCATGTTGACTCCAATTCTTCCCACAGTTGTCAAGTTGGCTGGATGTCCTTTGGGTGGTGGACCATTCTTGATACACAGGAAACTGTTGAGTGTGAAAAACCCAGCATCGTTGCCGTTCTTGACACACTCAAACTGGCGCACCTACTACCATACCCGGTTCAAAGGCACTTAAATCTTGTCTTGCCCATTCACCCTCTGAATGGCACACGTACCGTTGAAGTCGGAAGTTTACATACACTTAGGTTGGAGTCATTAACTCGTTTTTCAACCACTCCACACATTTCTTGTTAACAGACTATAGTTTTGGCAAGTCGGTTAGGACATCTACTTTGTGCATGACACAAGTCATTTTTCCAACAATTGTTTACAGAAAGATTATTTCACATATAATTCACTGTATCACAATTCCAGTGGGTCAGAAGTTTACATACACGAAGTTGACTGTGCCTTTAAACAGCTTGGACAATTCCAGAAAATGATGTCATGGCTTTAGAAGCATCTGATAGGCTAATTGACATCATTTGAGTCTATTGGAGGTGTACCTGTGGATGTATTTCAAGGCCTACCTTCAAACTCAGTGCCTCTTTGCTTGACATCATTTGAAAATCAAAAGAAATCAGCCAAGACCTCAGAATTTATTTTAGACCTCCACAAGTCTGGTTCATCCTTGGGAGCAATTTCCAAACGCCTGAAGGTACCATGTTCATCTGTACAAACAATAGTACGCAAGTATAAACACCATGGGACCACGCAGCTGTCATACCGCTCAGGAAGGAGACGCGTTCTGTCTCCTAGAGATGAACGTACTTTGGTGTGAAAAGTGCAAATCAATCCCAGAACAACAGCAAACGACTTCTTGAATATGCTGGAGGAAACAGGTACAAAAGTATCTATATCCACAGTAAAACGAGTCCTATATCAACAACCTGAAAGGCCACTCAGCTAAGAAGAAGCCATTGCTCCAAAACCGCCATTAAAAAAAGCCAGACTACGGTTTGCAACTGCACATGGGGACAAAGATTGTACTTTTTGGAGAAATGTTCTCTGGTCTGATGAAACAAAAATAGAACTGTTTGGCCACAATGACCATCGTTATGTTTGGAGGAAAAAGGGGGAGGCTTGCAAGCCGAAGAACACCATCCCAACCGTGAAGCACGGGGGTGGCAGCATCATGTTGTGGGGGTGCTTTGCTGCAGGAGGGACTGGTGCACTTCACAAAATAGATGGCATCACGAGGGAGGAAAATTATGTGGATATGTTGAAGCAACATCTCAAGACATCAGTCAGTAAGTTAAAGCTTGGTTGCAAATGGGTCTTTCAAATGGACAATGACCCCAAGCATACTTCCAAAGTTGTGGCAAAATGGCTTAAGGAGAACAAAGTCAAGGAATTGGAGTGGCCATCACAAAGCCCTGACCTCAATCCTATAGAAAATTTGTCGGTAGAACTGAAAAAGCGTGTGCGAGCAAGGAGGCCTACAAACCTGACTCAGTTACACCAGCTCTGTCAGGAGGAATGGGCCAAAATTCACCCAATTTATTGTGGGGAACTTGTTGAAGTCTACCTGAAATGTTTGACTCAAGTGAAACAATTTAAAGGCAATGCTACCAAATACTAATTGAGTGTATGTAGACTTCTGACCCACTGGGAATGTGATGAAAGAAGTAAAAGCTGAACTAAATCATTCTCTCTAAAATAAAGTGGTGATTCTAACTGACCTAAGACAAATTTTTACTCGGATTAAATGTCAGGAATTGTGAAAAACCTGAGATTAAATGTATTTGGCTGAGGTATATGTAAACTTCTGACTTCAACTGTACACAATCCATGTCAAGGCTTAAAATGTATTCTTTAACCTGTCTCCTCCCCTTCGTCTACTCTGATTTGAAGTGGAATTGTGGCATCAATAAGGGATCATAGACTGACCAGGTGAATCTGTCATGGAAAGAGCAGGTGTATGGGATCAGTAATATGCCAAATGTATTGTGTATACTCGTTCATCACCCAAATAAGGCATTGACTACTTTTGCGGTGAGCTTTACGAACGGGTGTACACCACAATAGTGTTGCAAATATAGAGTAATCTAGGGTTTCGATTCTTTACATTGGACATACTATGGTTAACATTATGGTTACCATACTATAATTTCTGCAGCCTTGAAAGGCAGGCATCAACATGGCCGAACGAGAGGCTGCCAGCGATTTATAGAAATCGCTTCCTACGGATACAAACACTTTTTTCCCCTACGACTACAAATCGCTTTCTAAGTTTGATAACTTTTTGTATTTTTCTTGTCAAATCCCTGACAAAATTCAGGTGACCTAAGCTCTTCCAAATATGGAGTTGCAGGTTTGCCGTATCTGTCATGTTTGCGCATATCTCTATGTGCAAATCTTTATGGCAGTCATTTCCTTAAGGTTCTTGGAAATGACCTGCATATCTGCTGTTCTAAAAAAATTCTAATCCCATATATCGATATACAATTCAAAAGGTGTTTGTTTTTGGATAGTGATTTACATTTGTGCGTTGGTACTTATTTGTACAGATCATGATACACAAATACAAAATGCATGCTGTGTGTTCACAATACATTTGGCATGATATTGATCCCATACAGGTGTTCCTAATGTTCTGTACAGTGTGTTTGTAATAAATAATATATATATCACTTAACAGTGATTTGTTTAGTTAATTTGATCATTTTTATGCTTTTGTATTGCAGGTTTTAACAGTCTTTTTAACAACCTTGAGGTTTTCGCAAAACAGCAAGGCTTTGCTGAGTGGTCGTAAGTATCTCTTCATTGGACAGTTTAAATTTATTTAAAATAAATATGTAAATCACAACTTGGGTCCATAGAATAGTAGCCAGTCATTCATGGACTGATGATATGCTTTTAGTGATCTGTGTGTCGGCAAATGTTCTCTCTAATGTTTATTATATTTGGGCTCCCATCAGAGTCCCGGTGACCAAGCTGACTGTGAAGTTGGGTCTGGCTGCCATCTGTGCTTTTATTGGTGCTTTGCTGGCCTTCCCTGGCCTCCGCCTAGCCCAGACCCACCTGGACGCAGTTCAGATGAACTCAGACCGCCCATTCATCCAGTAAGAACACTAACACAGATTTAGCTGTGAAACCAAATAACCACTTGGCTCCACTAGTAATGTCTTCCTGTTCGGGTGTTGTTTTCTGCTCCCTGTAGGATTCTGTTGCACATTAGTTTTCTGGCTCCAGTGGTGGTGATCGTGTTGTGGATCAAACCCATCGCTAGGGACTTCCTGGGGAACGCTCCAATGGGGAAGACCTCAGTCACGCTGTAAGTGTGTGTCTTGGTACTCTATATGTACAAAAGTGTGTGGACACCCCTTCAAATTAGTGGATTCGGCTGTTTCAGTCACACCCGTTGCTGACGTGTATAAAATCGAGCACAAAGCATGCAATATCCATAGCTAAACATTGGCAGTAGAATGGCCTTACTGAAGAGCTCAGTGACTTTTAACGTGGCACCGCCAAAGAATGACACTCTTCCAACAAGTCAGTTCGGTCAACTGTACGTTCTTTTATTGTGAAGTGGAAACGTCTAGGAGCAACAACAGCTCAGCCGCGAAGTCGTAGGCCACACAAGCTCACGGAACAGGACCACCGAGTGCTGAAGCGCTTAATTGTCTGTCCTCGGTTGCAACACTCGCTACCAAGTTCCAAATTGCCTCTGGAAGCAACGTCAGCACAATAACTGTTTGTCTGGAGCTTTATGAAATGGGTTTCCATGGCTGAGCAGCTGCACACAAACCTAAGATCACCATGCGTAATGGCAAGCATCAGCAGGAGTAGTGTAAAGCTCGCCGCCATTGGACTCTGGAGCAGTGGAAACTGCCAACTGTAATGTCTGGGGCTGTTTTTCATAGTTCGGGCTACGCGCCTTAGTTCCAGTGAACGGAAATCATATCGCTGTAGCATACAATGACATTCTAGACGATTCTGTGCTTTCAACTTTGTGGCAACAGTTTGGGAAGGCCCTTTCCTGTTTCAGCATTACAATGTCCCCATGCATAAAGCAATGTCCGTACAGAAATGGTTTGTCGATCGGTGTGGAAGAACTTGACTGGTCTGCACAAAGCCCTGACCTTAACCCCATCGAACACCTTTGGAATGAATTGGAATGCCGACTACAAGCCAGGCCTAATCGCCCAACATCAGTGCCCGACCTCACTAATGATCTTGTGGCTGAATGGAAGCCAGTCCCCGCAGCAATGTTCTAACATCTAGTGGAAAGCCTTCCCAGAAGAGTGGAGGCTGTTATTGCCGCAAAGGGGGACCAACTCCATGTTAATGCCCATGATTGTGGAATGAGATGTTTGACGAGCAGGTGTTCACATATTTTTGGTCATGTAGTGTATGTATATACTTGCTGTATTCCACTCTTGTGCATCCCCTGATTTCCTATACTTCAATGATGAAATATTACAATTATGACTGTTTGGCACCCTTGTGCTCATTCCTTGTTAGGGCTGTGGCGGTCATGAAACTTAGTCAGCTGGTTATTGACATGTAATTGACTGCCGGTCTCACGGTAATTAACATCAGCACGTTTAGCGTCTCCACACATACAAACTGCTGATGCTAGCCTTTGGAACATTTCAGTACATTTTAAAGAAGTTTAACAAATCCATTTAATATACACCATCTCAATAAATCCATTATTTATTTTAGGTAGGTCTAAAGAAACATATTAAGAAAATGTACAGTATTTCAGAAGAACCGATTATGAGTGGGCCTACTGTATGTTTTCTGTCCATGCATAGGTTCTAGGATAGTTAATTTAGCAGACAAGATATGCTTTTTAGTCCTGTGCCATTTTATATTATATGATTTTATAGTAAAAAATTATATAATAGAAAGGATATTTTTCCCATTCCGGAGCTGAGTGCGCATATGGAGTGTACAAGTGATAATTTGAAAGGTCCTATACTTTGATTTTAGAGTTAATCTAGTTTTGAATGATACAAACCTTTAGAATGTCTAACATTTATGATGATGTGACTATAGACTATTGATGATTTGAGAAAGTATCAAAAAAAGCTTGCGCTCTGTTCTTTGCCTCAGGCTGCACAGCTGTTCTCATTAAACTTTAAACATCCAACTATTCTCAATTAACTAATATGTCATTTGTTTCGATTTATAATGGCCCATTATCAAATGGGCAGGGAGAAAAAGACATCTCCGTATGCACTCGAATAGCGAATGAAGGCCGCTTTCCCGCGGTTCGTTTTGTAACCATGCCAGGTAGACTTCTCTGGTTTTATAGCAGCGCATGTGCTTAATATAAGCAGCTGAGAAATAAATATATTAGCAGCTTGGATCGTCTTTTTAGTGGCAACCATCAAAGCTCTGCTTTCACACAGGATTGCATATAGAGATGTCTGAGCTTATAACACTTATTTCACTCCAAGCAACAGCCACTGTTTGAGGAGCATGCAAATCAAATCAAATGTATTTATATAGCCCTTCTTACATCAGCTGATATCTCAAAGTGCTGTATAGAAACCCAGCCTAAAACCCCAAACAGCAAGCAATGCAGGTGTAGAAGCACGGTGGCTAGGAAAAACTCCCTAGAAAGGCCAAAACCTAGGAAGAAACCTAGAGAGGAACCAGGCTATGAGGGGTGGCCAGTCCTCTTCTGGCTGTGCCGGGTGGAGATTATAACAGAACAAGGCCAAGATGTTCAAATGTTCATAAATGACCAGCATGGTCAAATAATAATAATCACAGTAGTTGTCGAGGGTGCAACAAGTCAGCACCTCAGGAGTAAATGTCAGTTGGGTTTTCATAGCCGATCATTAAGAGTATCTCTACCGCTCCTGCTGTCTCTAGAGAGTTGAAAACAGGAGGTCTGGGACAGGTAGCACGTCCGGTGAACAGGTCAGGGTTCCATAGCCGCAGGCAGAACAGTTGAAACTGGAGCAGCAGCACGGCCAGGTGGACTGGGGACAGCGAGGAGTCATCATGCCAGGTAGTCCTGAGGCATGGTCGTAGGGCTCAGGTCCTCCGATCGAGAGAGAAAGAAAGAGAATTAGAGAGAGCATAAGACAGGAGAAATACTTCAGATATAACAGACTGACCCTAGCCCCCCGACACAGGAGAAATACTTCAGATATAACAGACTGACCCTAGCCCCCTGACACATAAACTACTGCAGCATAAATACTGGAGGCTGAGACAGGAGGGGTCAGGAGACACTGTGGCCCCATCCGATGATACCCCCGGACAGGGCCAAACAGGCAGGATATAACCCCACCCACTTTTCCAAAGCACAGCCCCCACACCACTAGAGGGATATCTTCAACCACCAACTTACCATCCTGAGACAAGGCCGAGTATAGCCCACAAAGATCTCCGCCACGGCACAACCCAAGGGGGGGCGCCAACCCAGACAGGAAGATCATGTCAGTGACTCAACCCACTCAAGTGACGCACCCCTCCTAGGGACGGCATGGAAGACCAGTAAGCCAGTGACTCAGCCCCTGTAATAGGGTTAGAGGCAGAGAATCCCAGTGAAGCCTCTTGCTGCGCGACAGGTGATATTGCGCCCACACTTTGTATGCCATGGGCTCTCCAACCATGTTCTTGCAGGTCTCTAGTGCTTAATTTGATAAGGCAAGTTAAATCTGTTAAGGAATATAGGTAGTAAAATGTTTTTACAATGAAACATATTTAATTAAACTGACAGCCCCGATCTCTGTGCTCTCGAAAGGAATTAAGGGGAGAGCGAGGAGATGGAATAGCACAGTGGTGAGATTGTGTAGCTAAAGGAAGTGTCAGCCTATTCATTATGAAAATATAACAAATACAAATTCACAAATTGTAGGCTAACTGTAAGCTGCTTGCACAATCAATGAACCAACAGTATTGCCTAGGCCTATATGTTCTTTCCAAGACTCATGGATAGCATAAGGTAACCGGTCCATCCAGTATCCATAATTATACAGTCCACACTCAAAGGTGGCTAGTATAATGTGTTTAATTTGGGAGTATAGGCTAGACCAATTATATACCAAAGAAATCTTAAATATGTATAAAAAAATATATATACAAAAATAAAGAATTCTGCCGTGTGTAGTAAGCGGTAGGCTATTAGCTATGTATTGTATAAGGAAAAATCATTTTCATTCAGGGGTTCTTCGGGCTTGGGCTCATAAGCCTATATGTATCCATAAGGTCTAATATGTGTATGGGTGTTTTGAATTGATCATCACCTTAGAAAGCACTGTCCACTTCATTGTTTGGCTTCGAAACAACATCCACAATTACCATGTTTTCGACTCAGTTTCAACCTGTTATTGAATTTCTTTCTTCAAATTGATCGATCAGTGAGGTGGGTTTTAAAAACTGTTTTGATAAGTGTTTGATATGATTTGAGATCCAATTTGCATTGATGTCAGTGGTTAGAGGGACTATAGAGATCAGAGTACACGGCCATTAGCAGTTGGGTACTAACAACACATGTCCAGAATGCATAAGAGGAGATTAATGTGACCCAATGGTCATGTGGAATTTGACTGCGGTCATGACTGCCAGTGTGGCGGTATTGCAGTCACCGCAACAGCTCAACTCCTAGTGTTGACGTCTCTGTGTGTTATCCCAGTATGTCAAGCGCAATGTTTGACAGTGTTCGTCTGTGGGCGGTGGTGGTACTGTGCTGCCTGAGGCTGGCCCTGACCCGCTACCACATGCAGGCCTACCTCAACCTGTCCCAGAAGTGGGTGGACCAGATGAAGAAGGAGGCAGGACGCATCGCTGCTATCGACATCCAGAGGAAGGTAAGATGCCTAAACCTCTAAACCAGCCATTTTGTTTTTTCGAAATACCGACAATATGATTTTCAATACTGTTTAAAAACAAGTTATGCATGCCTACATACACTTTTTTTGGGTGGAGGGGTTGGGCTGGGGCGTGCTACGCCACTGCTTAAACTATAAGGTTAGTATAACTATAAGAAATCTAAGGTGTCAAATTATCTCCAGCTCAGGGCTCCAGCTATGCATTTGCTTCGCTAACTTTCTAGCTAAGTGGCTAGATGTCAAGATCAAGCTTCTTGCTTACAGCAGAGACATACAATCTCTGTTGGCTCAAGATCCCTGTTGCCTAAATCGTTTTAGAAATAGCGCCCCTTGTGTGCACTTCCGGTAATACCGTATACCCTGGTGTGGTACAGAAACGGTTTGAAAATATGGGTACCCGCCCAACCTTAATTGACAGAGGAAACCTGTATCCATGAGTCTTTGTTGTCCTTCCAGGTGACCCGTGTGTTCTGCTACCTGACCATAGTCACCCTGCAGTACGTGATCCCTGTTCTACTCCTCCTCTTCTCTACCCTGGCTCTGAAGGTCCTGGGTAAGACATGTACAGCACCTAACAACATAAGCAACAACTCTAATCTCAGTGAGGCCTTCAGTGACTGCTGAGAATCTGCATTCTACAATTTAAAAATGGGGAGTCATGATAATTTACCAACAGCTTCACCTTAATAATGCCTGATGTTACAGGTAACTGCCAAAATAAAGGAAACACGTGTGTAAATGAGGGATGCAAAGTATATTGAAAGCAGGTGCTTCCACACAGGTGTGATTCCTGAGTTAGTAAAGCAATTAATATCCCATCATGCTTAGGTTCATGTATAAAAATGCCCAGTTGCCCATTATTTGGGCTACCATGGCTAGAAGAGCTCTCAGTGACTGAAAGAGGGATCTCAAAGGAGCATGGGTGTGTTTTTTTTATTTTTATAGAATGTCACATTTAGAAAATCTAGTATGCTTTAAATGACATTGTTATACCCATTTCGGCTTTTCATTTAGTAGACTTTGCTGTACACTTTTGAGGAAGAGAATCCTCTTTCCAGACTCACGCTTGTTTGATAATCCGTTGATAGAGAGAAAAAGGGACCCGCTGTACCCAAATGAACAAATGGCGGGAATCAACGCAATTGTGCGTTCGATGATACATTCTCAGGATTGGTGAGCCTATTTTGTTGATAATTCTTGGTTACTGTGTTCATTTTGACTAAACAGTACGTTCTGAAGAGGTGTGTGTGTGTGTGTGTGTGTGTGTGTGTGTATATAGTACGATTAGTACACAGTATGCGCTACTGGTCAAAAGTTTTAGAACACCTACTCATTCAAGGGTTTTTCTTTATTTTTACTATTTTCTACATTGTAGAATAGTAGTGAAGACATCAAAACTATGAAATAACACATGGAATCAAGTAGATTCTAGAGCGGTGCCTGACACGTAGTTTTCCACCACTATCAACAAAACACCAAATTATGGACTTTCTCATGGAAGAATGATGTCGCATCCCTCCAAGAGTTCCAGACACTTATAGAATCTATGTCAAGGTGCATTGAAGCTGTTCTGCCTCATGGTGGCCCAACACCTTATTAAGACACTTTATGTTGGTGTTTCCTATATTTTGGTAGTTACCTGTATATGTAGTCTATAAGTTGTTCATTTAGAATGTCTCATGTGGTAACGGCCTTCGTTCCTGCTGTGTTTTTGTTCTGTATGTCAGGTGACTTCTCGTGGAGTGGTGCGGAACAGGCTCCGGGGGTGACTCCTGCCCTGGTAATGCCCACGGTCACTCCCGTCCTGCCAGGGCTGGAGGAGGACGAGGATGGGGTGGAGTACATGGAGGAGGACATCCAGGCCACGGTGGCTCGTCTGACAGAGGGCTTCTCAGCCCTGCGCTCCGTCCTCACCCCCCTCTTCTTCAGAGGCCTCTTTGCCTTCCTTACCTGGTGGGTGGCCGCCTGCCAGGTCATCAGCAGCCTGTTTGGCATCTACTTCCACCAGTACCTCATGCAGAACTGAGGAAGAATACACAGAACTACACTACCCACAATACCTAGCTAACACAAGCCCAGTGTGATGTAGGCAGGTAAACCTCTTTAACACAACAGAAGGACAGGATGGGTGCTCTTGTCTTACTGTAACTAAGGACATGTGAGGGTTTCTTCTGACACACTACTACTTTGTTGTCCTGTGGGACACAGATGATGTTGCCTGTGACTGCCTGGGGACTATGATGGAGATGCAGTATAATGGGGACTGAACTCTGTCCCTTGCTACTTAACACATTTCTCTTAAGCCCAGTGTTAACCTTCTTAATTTTTCATCACACAATATTGTTAAATGCTGCAAATGAGACTTTACTATTAGGAAAAAGGTACCACTACACTACAGCCTAGTTTGCTATTAGACAGATTCAGAAGCTCTTGATGCTTTTTTAAAAATTTCGTTATATTTTCTGCTATATACCGTACCGATTGTCATGAACCCATGGAGTTCAGTCTATTTAGCAGTCATCACCACTTGTGTATGGATTGATCAAACTCGGGCCTCGCCTGTTCATTCTCCTTAATCATTTATACCCACCTTTAAAACGAAGCACTGAGGATCAGTTACTGTGTTTATTTAATGAAGGGATTCAAAGAAGAATTCCAAGTGCCTGGAAACTCAGGGATTTTAAGTCGATGATAAGATCTCCTTTTTTCATTAAATGTTTTTTTCTCTGTAAAATGGTAGACTGGTGATAGACATTTATCTGTATCATTGAATAACACTCCAGCCCAGACTGGATTTGGCCAAATTTACTTGTTATCAACCATCTTTCAGTCTCAACAAAGTTTGTTAGTTGTTTGAACAAGGTACTTTGTCTTTTATTGCTGCCAAACTATAATTCACAGATGTAGGCTTAGAACAAATCTCGCTTAAAACTTCAACCTAGGTCTGAAATGCGTTGCTGATTGTAGGGTCAATGGTTTGTTTATTTATTTATTTATTTGCCCCTGGTCATATTATGTTGGAAAGGTGCAGGTGTCGTGCTGCTGTTTGGGTCATGGTTTATGGCACGTGTGATTTATTTGATTGAATGTTCGCTAATCATTTCACGGTGTGTGGTTTGTATGAAGATGCTGTTTTTACAATTAAGAGACTTCTGAATGCATGGCGTTAACTTTTTAGTTGTGTACAAGTGTTTTATTTGGTTGTGTGGCTTAATAAAACAATAATTGAATATTTTTATGATTCTTTTCCATCTTTAGTTTTTAGTATGCCAAAATAACATGTTTTGATTATCCCAGCAAAATGTACATTTCAGATTTCATTTTCTCCCAATTACTTATTTTCTTTATTATAAAGCGTAGGAGATAAGGGTGATAAAAGATGGGGGTCCTTCAAAGTTAATAATTTGACAAAAGACCATGCATGACAATGGTTTGTAGCTGCTGAATTGGGCATTCACCTCTGACCTTAATCATTGATAATTGCCCTGCACTAATTCTGTCTCAACAATCTGATATAGACAAATATTTTTTTGTAAATATATTTAGATTTTTCGATCTTAGTATGTGTAATATCATATAGCTTTGTAGCAATGTGATGCAGTGCAACGTGTCACAAATGTAGTGCCAACTTGTCAAATTTCTCAAATGGTATATTTTTGTGGATATCACTTTTTGTGAAATAATATTGGTAAAAATCAGCTTGCTTTTGTATAGCTCTAAGGAACATGACCTTCCCTCAGATGTGACACAGACAGAAAGGCCCGTGGAGCGTTCGTCTGAGCTGACATGATTTATTGAAGATATTATTTGACTTCCTGATCCAGTCAAAACCCACAAAGATGCCCAATTTAGGGAGGGACTGATCTGAGCCTTTATGTTCTGGTGAGGTGGGAATGTTTCATTGGAGGATATCGATGGTGCTCAAGCACAGAACTAGATGGGACCAGATAACACCTTGGAACTTTGTTATGGATGGCTGAGATTCTGATCTTGAATGTTTGTTTCACTAACAATCTTTTACTGTTTGACAACATTTTTATGTGATATGATTTTTTTATCATTGTTGAGTGAAATTTCTGAAGAAGTTGTTTCCCCACTTGTTTTATCTTGTCATGCATTTGCCTTGATGCTTTTCAGATCACAGAGCATTTTACAATGATGTCAAAACAGCTATTATGAGTACTTTGACTTCCTTCTGAGAATTTTCTACCTAACCCTCTATTGCCCCTACTGGTATAAGGCCTATATAAAATGTATGTGGCGGGGCTTGCTTTCCTCTTAAGGCCAGGCAGATGCAGGCCTTTACTGGCCTCTGACAGGTCTGGGAGAGTGTCTGGTTTAATGAACTGGAAGGTGACAGGGTTGACATATCTATATAATCACATTAATTATGTGCATGTGTTTGGAGGCCCCCAGTCTGCAGCCTGCAGCCACCATGGCTGTTGCTATAGGGACCAGGCAGCGACCAGACAACGGAGGCTTCAGTCATGCCCTGCAGACTGGCCCTATCCTCAGGGGAGCTGCCCAGACACCCCCCCTGTGACTCTTTTCATTTGGGGAGCAGAGGCCATGCTGACGGGTGGGAGAGGGATAATTCTAGCCAATTTCATCCTGGTTATTCTAAATTGTAGGGAAATGCTCTAGAGGGAAGAACATATTCACTGTATGTGATGTTCAGCTGTGATTGTAAGGCATTTTGTATTGTATGCACACTGTATAAAGCTTGTCTGGTTTTATAATGTTCCTTCATTCTTGTTCCCTCAGTTGGAACCTAGTGGTTTGACATGATAGTGAGTGACTAGATGTATTCAATGGAACAATCTAGATAAATAAATGGACATATGAAAGATACACGTAGTAGATAGCATTTTATCGGTCTTCAGATAAATATACACCAAAGGAAATGCTGTGACTTCTGAATCAATGTTTTTTAAAATTACAGTCAATTAGATGTACAGCCTTCAGGTCAAAATAACTTACAAATCAAATAATGCTAATTGAAAGGCAGCCACGTCATTAAAATAAGTATAAAGCCATGGGTTGTTTTGATAAATACTGCCAGTGCTGACACTACCCACTGGGCATAAATGTCATTTCAACATATAGTTTTGATATACATTTGGTTGTGTTGTCAACTAATGTAAATTCAACATGAAATCAATAAAAAATGTCACAATGTCATTGTATTTAGGTTAAAAGTTGGGTGAAATAAAGACGAAATTCCTTTACGTTGATGACTTTCTGCAAATCCAATCAGTTTTCCACGTTAATTCAACGTCATCACATTGTTTTTTGTTGTTGAAATGACATGGAAACAATGTTGATTAAACCAGTTTTTGCCCAGTGGTATTGATGTGCTGGAATAACCTGTGTGGTTTTTACTGACAAGTGCTTATATTCAAAAATATGTCAAAAGAACTTTAATGTATCTGCGAGAATACTGTTTGTAACTGAAGTTACTGTTTTTCACTTTCTACATTTATCCACAGTTTAAATAGTTTTGTGTCAGACACATAAACATTTCTCCTGGCAATAATTCCATGTTGTCAATCAGAACCTGCCCATATACCCTCTGTGTATGTCTTCAATACACTAATTATGCAGTTTTATCTGAATACCATCACAGTGCACTGCATTAACTTGTCACTTTTGCCATGGAAAATCAGATAATTCATTGCCAGTAGTAGCACTAATGGCTGATTCTTTCTGCATTGTCTTGCCTTCAGAGTGATAGTGTGAAATACGTTGACCTCTTGTGGACTAAGGAGTTCACTTCAATCTACACACAAACCCACAAGAAACAAAATGGATACAAGATCATTTTACATTAACTATTTTCAGACTTTTTAAACATAAAATGGATAAATGAAACAATAACACACCACAAATGATCTGCATAAAACACAAAAATCATTTAAAAAAAAATATATATATAAAAAACTCACACGAGCAATAAAATGTGTCGTAATGTTTTTTTTCCATAGACAAAAGTTAATTTATGCAGTTTATTTGATAGGTGTCTGATTGTCAACATACCCTATTCCCATTGCCCCACTGAAAATGTGTTTCCTTTTCAGGAATTAATAAATAACTGGAATTTATTTAAACAAAATACAACAGTGCTGAAAGTAGTAAAGCTCAACTTTATAAAATGGTTAAAGTGAATATGGACCTTGAGCATCACAAGCAGGAATAGATTGAAGATGTATGATGATGACTAGTAATGGGGGATTCTTATATGCCATTATATGCTAAATGTTGACTTGTTTTGGATATTGCTTCACAAATAATTTAATTAAACACAATATCCATTTATAAGAAATAAAGCACATGTTACATTCCCTTTAGTCTTAAATTTGTCATAATTTTGCATTACTAAGGCCAGTGTCCAGAAATAAAGACTTTAACTATGCAGTATATAGTGCAAAAACAAACAGCTTTGCTCAGTAATTTTCTAGCCTTAAAAAGCAACACTAACCCTGTATAATGGAACCAATGATCCAAATCCCTGAGAGACTTATTGATGCACAGATTTTAAATACAAAAATCCATAAGTGCAGATTGCATTTTTGTTTTTCTTTAATCAATTCCTATCCAGACCAACTTCCCACTCACTATCACAGAGGACGTGCCACTATGATAGATGAGTAGAACTGTGGTGCTCCCTAATCGGTCTCCTGTGAGCTGACCACTTCATTGATTTTGGGCTAAAGGCTAAAGCATTAAAGTTATATACAGTGCCTCCGAAAAGTATTCAGACCCCTTGACTTTTTCCACATTTTGTTACATTACAGCCTTATTCTAAAATGTATTAAATAGAAAAAATCCTCAGCAATCTACACACAATACCTCATAATGACAAAACAGATATACCTTATTTACAAACCAAGCCATGAGGTCAAAGGAATTGTCGGTAGATCTCCGAGACAGGATTGTGTTGAGGCACAAATCTGGGGAAGGGTACCAAAAAATGTCTGCAGCATTAAAGGTCCCCAAGAACACAGTGGTCTCCATCATTCTTAAGTGGAAGAAGTTTGGAACCACCAAGACTCTTCCTTGAGCTGGCCGCCTGGCCAAACTGAGCAATTGGGGGAGAAGGGCCTTGATCAGGGAGATGACCAAGAACCCGATAATCACTCTGATAGAGCTAGAGAGTTCCTCTGGAGATGGGAGAACCTTCAAGGAGGACAACCATCTCTGCAGCACTCCACCATCAGGCCTTTATGGTAGAGTGGCCAGATGGAAGCCACTCCTCAGTAAAATGCACATGACAGTCCGCTTGGAGTTTGCCAAAAGGCACCTAAAGATTCTCAGACCATGAGAAACAAGATTCTCTGGTCTGATGAAAACAAGATTGAACACTTTGGCCTGAATGCCAAGCGTCACGTCTGGAGAATACCTAGCACCATTCCTACGGTGAAGCATGGTGGTGGCAGAATCATGCAGTGGGAATGTTTCTCAGCGGCAGGGATTGAGAGACGAGTCAGGATCGAGGCAAAGATGAACGGAGCAAAGTACAGCGAGATCCTTGATGAAAACCTGCTCCAGCGCACTCAGGACCTCAGACAGGGGTGAGGGTTCACTTTCCAACAGGACAACGATCCTAAGCACACAGCCAACACAATGCAGGAGTGTTTTTGGACAAGTCTCTGAATGTCCTTGAGTGGCCCAGCCAGAGCCCGGACTTGAACCCGATCTAACATCTTTGGAGAGACCTGAAAATAGCTGTGCAGCAACGCTCCCCATCCAACCTGACAGATATTGAGAGGATCTGCAGAGAAGAATGGGAGAAACTCCCCAAATACAGGTGTGTCAAGCTTGTAGCGTCATACCCAAAAAGACTCGAGGATGTAATCACTGCCAAGGTGATTCAACAAAGTACTGAGTAAAGGGTCTGAATACTTATGTTAAAAATGTCTAAAAACCTGTTTTTGCTTTGTCATTATGGGGTATTGTGTGTAGATTGATGAAAAAAAAGTATTTATTCAATTTTAGAATAAGACTGTAATCTAACAAAATCTGGAAAAAGTCAAGGGGTCTGAATACTTTCCGAAGGCACTGTAACTGGGGACCTGAATGTAAAGTACTACTCTGAAACACGGTGCTCTAAGAACATGGCTAAATGACTGATACTCCCTCACCCTCTGCTCTGTAGCTCAAACAGGATGAGAGAACCACACTGATATGTGGTTTGACATAACCTCTGACCCCAACACACAGACAAACCAACAAAACCCAACAACAACACACCCAGACAATATATCAGGATCAGGATCAGAGAGGCAGTGACACATGTTCATCACCAACAAGGGAGATTCCAGCCCAGCTCTAAGGGGGGTCTTTCTTTCCTCTGGGATGATGTGAATGAATAAACCTCATCTCCCCATCCTCCTCTCTCTGTGAGTGGGCAACCATGTGGCAGGCTTGGCTTGGCGGAGAGTGGGTGGTGTGTGGTAGTCGCTGCCAACTATCTCTGCCATCCATCGCTAATTTCTAATTGCCTCAGGGGCAGCCCCCCTTTCTCCTCTGCCCCTTGCTGAGCCGGGTAGGGAAAACCTCCTTTGGAGAATTCCTCTCTCTCATTGGCTGGGTAGGGTTCCTGAGGGGTGGGGAGAGCAGAATCGGGGGTGCTCATTGGAGAGTGCTGCCTCAGATGTTGCAGCGGCGGAGAGGTCGCAGAGCAGATGCGCTCCGGGGAGGCTCGCTCTGATTTGATGCTGAGGTTGAGGGAGGGGTGAGGAGGAGTGGTGGGGGTGGAGGCCTGAGAGGGGAAAGAGCACCCTCCGCTGGACATCCTGGTACACAGCAAGCAGACAGAGAAAAGGGAAGAGAATATGCATCACATAGAGCGGGGGTATTCAACTCATACCCTACGAAGTCCGAGGCCTGCTGGTTTTCTGTTCTACCTGATAATTAATTGCACCCAGGTCTAAATTAGTCCCTGATTAGAGGGGAACACTGAAAAAGCGCAGTGGAACTGGCTTTGAGGTCAAAAGTTGAGTTTGAGGGACATAAAGCATGAAATAAATCCACACATGCTATTTTTCCTATAAAGGGCACTAGAAGACTCATAACAACAGCATCATGGTCCATCCTTGTTCAATGTTTAACACTTAGTAATTGAATAAGGTTTTATATCAGTGGTCTTACACTGGGCTGAGGTGGGGTACATGTTGCTCCTGCTGTTGTGCTGTCTGCCACGGGTTTACTGTACCACGCTGTAGACTCACAGCATGGGAGAAACCTGGGTGGCTGTAGTCTGGGACAGAGAATGATTATTTTATATCACTAACCAAGAAGCACATACAGATGTCAGAAGAGCAGAGCTGCAGTCTTACCAGATGGTCCAGCAGAGAGGCCGTAGCCCCCAAGACTCTGGCCCAGCAGACCTGCCTTCCCCATGGTCAGCATGTGGTTCCCTGGGTGCATGCCCTGGTACAGTATGCCTCTCTGAACATTACATGGAGAGAGAAGCATTTACTCAGTTCAAAACATTATAAACTGGGTGGTTCGAGCCCTGAATGCTGATTGGCTAAAAGCCGTGGTATATCAGACCGTATATCATGGGTATGACAAACCATTTATTTCTACTGCTCTTATTATGTTGGTAACCAGTTAGCAACAAGGCACCTCAGGGGTTTGTGATATATGGCCAATATATCCGCGTTGCGTTTTACCTAAGAACAACCCTTAGCCGTGGTATATTGGCCATATACCACACCCCCTCAGGCCGTATTGCTTAAATACAGGCCATGTGAGTAAGTGTGAGAGTGAGAATTATAGTGTACAAGCGTGAGTGTGGTTGGTCCTCTGATTGGCCTTTCGTAATGACATCGTCATTACCCTAATCTCTGATTGGTCTCCTCATAATGACATCATCATAATGACATCGTCATCACTCTGCTCTCTGATCGGTCCCTTCATTATGACATTATCATTAGGACGTCATCATAACTGGGGCTGTGGCAGTCATTGCATTTTGTCACCTACATTTTAAAAAGTCAAATAAATCAATTTAATATAGCCTACACCATCACAATGAATCCATTATTTATTTTAGACAGGTCTAAAGAAACATGGTATGAAGAAAATGTAGTATATTTCAGAAGAACAGAATAGCATACTCGGAGTTGTCCTTATGTTAGGACCTGATCTGGCTATGCCATATGGCTGTGGGCTACTCTAGTTCATTTAGCAGACAAGAATTGCTTAGAATTCCGTGGCATTATTTTATAGTATGAATAATACAATTGAACAAAGCTGAATAAAATAGAAAGGATGTTTTCTCCAAACGATTTCTGAGGGCGTGCGCACACGCGGCTATTCTGTATTGAGTGGTTAACAAAGAAATAGGTCCCACTATATGCTTAATTTAGAGCTATTTATGCAACTTTAGTTGTCATACAAACATTGAGCTATATGTTTAGATTTTTAATACGTTCTAAGGCTGCATGAAGCGACTCTAATGATGAATATAATAATTATAATTCACTTCTCCTGGCTACATGTTCTGATGCACCTCTCACTCACATGGCTCTCTCAGATATCGCAATTCTTATTAGCCAATGCCCGTCACATGATTGGGTTCTTCTCACAGGCATCTATCTCAGCTCCAAAGTAGGCTACAAGTGAAGACAGACACATCGGGGATGCAACTGTGCGCGTTCTTCTTATCGAATTCCAAGGCGTATATTTAAGATGCTAGAAGAACTCTACACATTTACTTTTCGTCAGCCAACAAGATGAGTATGCCTAACGAACAGCAAAAGCTTTAGCCTATGTCAATCTACTATCCACCATAGTACAACGGTTGACGTATTCTATTGGTCAACTTGTCCTTCTGTGCGAGAAATAAATATTCCAAACATTTTCTGGGGCAGTTGTGGGTGTAAGGACAGATGCTGGAGACAAGAAGCAAGTGCAGGGAGTGAACATTTAATGAAACACGGACAGGAACAGAATACGGACAGCGTCTGGACAGGGGAAAACAAAACAAAAATAATGCGACACAGGGAAAAAACTGAGGAGCAGATATAGAGGGGCAATCAACAAAGTAAGGGAGTCCAGGTGAGTCCAATGAGTCTTGATGTGCGTAATGATGGTGACAGGTCTGCGTAATGAAGGGCAGCCTGGCGCCCTTGTGTGCCAGAAAGGGGAAGCGAGAGCAGGTGTGACAGTACCCCCCTTCTAGGGGCGCCACCCTGCATCCCACCTGGGCGAGCCTGACGGGCTGGCCGAGGCATGGCGCTGGACTAGCCGGCTGAGGCGTAGAAGCCCGACGAGCCGGCTGAGGCGTGGGAGCCCGACGATCCGGCTGAGACATGAAAGCCTGACGATCCCGCTGGGGCGTGGGAGCCTGATGGGCCGGCTGAGGCATGATGTGGGATGGGAGACTGATGAGCCGGCTGAGGCGTAGGAGCCCGACGAGCCGGCTGAGGCATGACGTGGGATGTGAGCCTGCCGATCCAACCGAGGAAAGGAAACCTCTCGAGCTAGCTAAGGCGTGGAAGCCCGACGAGCCAGCTGAGGCAACCCCTGTTCCATCGGTCACCACCAAAAACAAAAAACAAGAACTCCCTGATGCTTCAAATAGTGGTGTCAGCATTCTGTAAGGACAGGCGCTGGAGACAAGAAGCAAGTACAGGGAGTGAACATTTAATGAAACACGGACAGGAACAGAGTACGGACAGCATCTGGACAGGGGAAAACAAAATGACAATAATGCTGACACGGGTAACAAATTGAGGAGCAGACAGATATAAAGGGGCAATCAACAAAGTAAAGGAGTTCAGGTGAGTCCAATGAGTGCTGATGCGCGTAATGATGGTGACAGGTGTACGTAATGAAGGGAAGCCTGAGGGGAAGTGGGAGCAGGCGTGACAGTGGGATGCGATAGATCCCAGATTAATACAACCACTCACATCAAAAACCTTTTAAAAGAGGCTGATGCAACAGATTAAAACATGTATCTTATAATGCTGATAAAATATTAGGCTATTTCTTCACATTATAAGCGCAGCAACACCAGTTGTAAGCGGATGAATGTGCTTAATTTTAAGAAGTTATTTGGCCACTTTAGTTGTGATACAAACCATATCAAAACATATAGGCCCATGGGCTAGGCTACATGTGGGACTATGATTTCTTGCCTTAATGCACACAAGCTGGACATTATATCATCAACAAGTGATAGGCTAACATTGTCACCCATCAGACTATTCTTGATTTAATCTTGTCTTTACATATACAAAATCATATTTGTGTGAAATTAGTTTTGATTTAGAACGGACCATTATCATGCACCTGTCTCGGAACAGGGGCAGGGATAAAAAGACATGTCATCTATGACCTTACAGTGCATTCGGAAAGTATTCAGACCTCTTGACTTTTCCCACATTTTGTTAAGTTACAGGCTTATTCTAAAATCTAAACACAATACCCCATAATGACAAAGCAAAAACAGGTCTTTAGAAATTTTAGCAAATGTATAAAATAAAATAAATAAAATATCCCATTAACATGAGTATTCAGACCTATGTCCAATCAATTGAATTTACCACAGGTGGACTCCAATTAAGTTGTAGAAACATGTCCCTGAGCTCAATTTCGAGTCTCACAGCAAAGGGTCTGAATACTTATGTTAGTAAGGTATTTCAGTTTTTTATTTTTTATTCATTTGCAAAAATGTCTAAAAAACGGTTTTCACTTTGTCATTATGGGGTATTGTTTGCAGATTGACGAGGAATTTATTTTATTTGATCCATTTTAGAATAATAAAATGTGGAAAAGGAGAAGGGGTCTGAATACTTTCCAAATACACTGTAAATAGCAAATGTAGGACGCTTATTCCATGGTTAATTTTCATGCCAGCCAGATAAGCTATTCTCCTGCTGTAAAGCGAAGCAATGTGATTAATATTAGGAAAGTTGAGAAATAAACTGATGGGATCCACCTTAATAGAGGCCATCAAAACTCTGTTTTCTTATGCAATTGCATAGCCTACAGAAATGTTGCGCAACATGAGCTCATGGGCTCTCATGAAGTGTTTGATTTGATTTTCGAATACATTTGCATTGATGTCAGAGTGACTAGAGGGACAATAGAGTGCTGAGTACCAGGCAGTTAGCAAGTTTGGTAGGCTACTATTGACCATCAGCAGCATCAGAGCTTGGAGAAGCCTAGTTACCGTGACTAAACGGTTACATGGAATTTGACTGCTGTCATGACTCGTGACTGCCGGTGTGGTGGTAATATGGTCACCGTAACATAACCCTGATCTCTGATTGGTCCCTTCATAATGACATCAACATAATGATACTGTCATTACCCTGCTCTCTGATTGGTTCATCCTAATGACATCGTCATAACCCTACTCTCTGATTGTTCCATCATAATGAAATCACCATAACCCTGCTCTCTGATTGGTCCATCATAATGACATCATCATTACCCTGCTCTCTGATTGATTAATCCTAATGACATCGTCATAACCCTACTCTCTGATTGTTCCATCATAATGAAATCACCATAACCCTGCTCTCTGATTGGTCCATCATAATGACATCATCATAACCCTGCTCTCTAATTGGTCCCTAGGTAATGGCATCGTCTTAACCCTGCTCTCTGATTGGTCCCTTCATAATAACATTGTCATAACCCTGCTCTTTAATTGGTCCCTTTGTAATGACATTGTCATAACCCCCAGTAAGACTAGCTGTCGCCATTGGCGTCGGCTAATGGGGATCCTAATAATACAAATTAAAATGTATTTGTTATTGGTCCCTTCATAATAACATCCTCATAACCCTGCTCTCTGATTGGTCCCTTTGCAATGACATTGTCATAACCCTGCTCTCTGATTGGTCCATGAGTGATAGTGAAACTATATTCTGTAGCCTGCAGTACTGCAAAACCTCCTGCTAACCTCTTGTTATGACTGACAAGTAGGATTTAAGAGATCCTTACAGCACTGTTGAGGTTGGCGCGAATGCCACCCATACCAGGGTGGCTCTCTGCCCGCCGGTTGTCATTGCCCAGGTTCAAAGGGGGAGGAGTCTTCATCTCCAAGGCCCGGCTCAGGTTGCCATGGGAGAACATGGAGTAGCCAATACCTTTACAGAGAGAAAACAAATAGGAAGTGAAAAACAGATGTGGGTAGAATAATGTTTCACTCACAGACAGTACACTCATTCACTCTCTCTCAATCTCTCTCACTCACTCCACCTGTAAAACAGAAGTTCTTTTTTAGGATTAAACTTTATCTCTTATAGACATGGGGCACTTCAGATTACCAAAACGTACATTGTTAATGTTAACCTCATAATGAAAAATGTATTCACACCTTGATAATAACTACTTTAAGTCAGTAAGCATAATAAGCATTTTTTTTTTTTTTTACATACGTTTTGCTCTGATATGTATTGATAAAAAAGGAAAATAACAAGATTCATAATGTACAGTGTAAAGCATTTCAAAATGCAGCGTTAATTGACTAGATAGTTCAGTTGCGATGGCAAACCATTGAGTGGCATCCCTACTACTAACTATAGAGTATGAAAAGTGGAGTTGAGCTCAACTGAGATGACCAGCAGGTGCAACACACTCACTGCTCAGAAACCAAAGATCAGCCTCCAGATGCTGTTTCACTTGTGGGGGGGGGGGCTGTTTCACACAGCACGTATGCATGCACTCGTACACGCAAACACACACACATGCACGCACGCACGCACGCACGCACGCACGCACGCACACACACACACACACACACACACACACACACACACACACACACACACACACTTCCTGTTTGAACAGCCAGCTGCACAGCATTGAGGTGGCCTCACATTCTGTAGGCAATCAATGACAAGAATGGTACCTCTAACCCTCTAGGAATGTTTGCAAAGAAGAACTAGGGGGCCAGGTCTTACCTGAGTGTGGAGACATGAAGGCAGCGTGGCTGTGGGGCCCTGCAGGGCTGGCTGAGCCTGGTCTGGGGCCCAGGGGCTTGAAGGCAGGGGGTCTGTGGGAGCTCAGGCTGGGGTTGGATGAGTTGGGGTATCCATTCTCACAGCCAGCAGTCACCAGGAACTGGGCCTCGGGTGAGAGCAGGGAGGGGGCCTGAGGAGAAATATGGGAGAGTGTCTGTTTCAGTTGAGATCAGAAAGTTAGGTCTATTGCAGCTGCATTGTACTGCTAAAGTGTCTCTTTAAGTACAAAATGTGCTCACTGAGTCAAATTAATGGTTCGACCGTTCAATAGAATCATTTTCTCAAACTGCCATTCTTCACTGAATACAATAAATCAATGAAACAGCTTTAGTCCATTTACAGCCTTTGGCTCAGACAGCATGTGTTTCATAAGACAAGTGTGAGTAGTTACGTAGTAGCGCTGGCGGGCCAGGGAGAGGTCCATGCCCTCGCTTAGTGAACCGAACTTCTCTGCTGCCACCAGCATGGGCTCCTCAGTGTCCAGCAGCTCTGTCCCGTCCAGACCCAGGCCTTTCCTCCGCAGAGTCTACAGCAACAGGACAGAGAAAAGAGCAGCACACAGACATTACCTTAAGGATACCACATACTACAGCCTGTTTATACTATTGCCTATTTGGGATGACCTAATGATACAGAAGTGGGCTGTACCAACATTGTTTTTTCAATGCATTATAGGGTTGCCCAAGTAAGCATTTCATAAGCTTAAGCATTTAAAAATCAAAGCTATCTCAACTTCATTGGGAATGAATGTAATTGGAACCTTGGATATAACAAATGACTATACATACTGTATAGGAGAACATGTTGAGTAATGTGTGGACCTAGTAATGTATTTATACCTCCATTATGTCTGTGTTGGTCCTACTCTCGTGAGGCTCGCTGTACTCTGTGTACTTGAGTAGGACCTTGTCCATGTCAGTGCTGGCGTACTGGAACAGACGGTTGGTGCTGTTGAAGATGATGAGGGCAATCTCACAGTCACACAACACACTCAGCTCATACGCCTTCTTCATCAGGCCAAACTTACGCTTGGTGAACGTCACCTGGGGACAGAAACATATTGGTTCAATGTATTATTTATCATGTGGGACTGTTTAACTAAACCATGGCAAATACAATAATGATGGAAAGTGATAGAAATAATCAAAGAGTTGTACCTGTCTATTCCGCTGGTCCAGGATACGAGAGATTTGTATTTTCTTCCTTCCCATTGTGATCGCTGTCTGACAGGTGGCTTTACACTGTGAAAAAATATCACATTTTCATCAAAACTCAATAATTTTAACTCATCACCTTTTCATCACATAATAGAGAGAACATTTCACCAGGATATCCCATTGCGATAAATAATCTCTTGTATATCTCATGGCAACATCAACAAACCATTACACAATCAAACCTGACAAACTTTCAAAAAGCAAACCATATGGTTGAGACCACTGCACTTTGGTATTTTATTAGCATCTCCATTAGCTGTTCAAAAGAGGCAGCTACTCTTCCTGGGGTCCACACAAAACATGAAACATAATAAAGAACATTAATAGACAAGAACAGCTCCAGGACAGAACTACATACACATAAAAAAGGCACACGTAGCCTACATATCAATACATAGACACAAACTATCTAGGTCAAATAGGGGAGAGGCGTTGTGCCGTAATTTTTGAAACCAGGTTTGCTGTTTATTTGAGCAATATGAGATGGAACAGAGTTCTATGCAATAATGGCTCTATGTAATACTGTACGCTTTCTTGAATTTGTTCTGGATTTGGGGACTGTGTAAAGACCCCCTCTTGTGGGGTAAGTGTGTGTGTCAGAGCTGTAAGTTGACTATGCAAACAATTTGGGATTTTCAACACATGAATGTTTCTTACAAAAAGAAGAAGTGATGCAGTCAGTCTCTCCTCAACTCTTAGCCAAGGGAGACTGGCATGCATAGTATTTATATCAGCCCTCTGATTACAATGAAGAACAAGATGTGCCACTCTGTTCTGGGCCAGCTGCAGCTTAACTAGGTCTTTCCTTGCAGCACTCGACCCCAAGACTGGACAATAACCAAGATAAGACAAAACAAGAGCCTGCAGGACTTGCTTTTTGGAGTGTGGTGTCAAAAAAGCAGAGCATCTCTTTATTATGGACAGACCTCTCCCCATCTTTACACCCATTTAATCTATATGTTTTGACAATGACCGTTTACAATCTAAGGTTACGCCAACTAATTTAGTCTCCTCAACTTGTTCAACAGCCACACCATTCATTACCAGATTCAGCTGAGGTCTAGAACTTAGGGAATGATTTGTACCAAATACAATGCTCTTAGTTTTAGAAATGTTCAGGAGCAGTTTATTACTGGCCACCCATTTGAAAACAGACTGCAACTCTTTGTTAAGGGTTTCAGTGAATTCATTAGCTGTGGTTACTGATGTGTATATGGTTGAATCATCAGCGTACATGGACACACATGCCAGTGGCAGGTCATTGTTAAAATTGAAAATAGTAGAGGGCCTAGAGAGCTGCCCTGTGGTACAACACACTTTACATTTGACATTAGAGAAGCTTCCATTAAAGAAAACCCTTTGAGTTCTATTAGATAGATAGCTCTGCATCCAAGATATGGCATAGGTTGAAAAGCCATAACACAAGTTTTTCAACAACAGGTTATGGTCAATAATATCAAAAACTACACTTAAATCTAACATTACAGCTCCCACAATCTTCTTCTTATCAATTTATTTCAACCAATCATCAGTAATTTGCGTCAGTGCAGTACATGTTGAGTGCCCTTTTCTATAAGCATGCTGAAAGTCTGTTGTTAATTTGTTTACAGAGAAATAGCATTGTATTTGGTCAAACACCATTTTTCCAACAGTTTGCTAAGAACTGGCAGCAAGCTTATAGGTCTGCTGTTAGAACCAGTAAAGGCTGCTTTACCACTCTTGGGTAGTGGAATTATTTTTGCTTCCCTCCAGGCCTGAGAAAAAATACATTCCTCTAGGATCAGATTAAAATATGACAGAGAGGAGTGGCTATAGAGTCAGCTACTATCCTCACTAGATTTCCATCTAAGTTGTCAATGCCAGGAGGTTTGTCGTTATTGATCGATAACAATAATTTTTCCACCTCTCCCACACTAACTTTACAAAATTCAAACTTGCAATGCTTTTCTTTCATTATTTGTGTTTTTATGTATGAATACCATGGCTCACTGTTTGTTGTTTGCATTTCCTGCCTAAGTTTGCCCACTTTGCCAATAAAATAATAATTAAATGGTTTTGTGATGAATAAGCCATCTGATTCGATGAAAGATGGAGTTGAACTTGTCTTTCTGCCCATAATTTTATTTAAAGTACAATGTTTTTTTCCATCATTCTTTATATCATTGATCTTGGCTTCATAATACAGTTTCTTCTTTTTGTTGAGTTTAGTCACATAATTTCTCAATTTGCAGTAAGTCAACCAGTCAGGTGTGCAGCCAGTCTTATTAGCCACTCCTTTTGCCCCATCTTTTTTAACCATACAGTTTTTCAATTCTTCATCAATCCATGGAGCCTTAAGAGTTCTAACAGTCAGTTTCTTAACAGGTCCATGTTTATCAACAATTGGAAGAAGCAATTTCATAAATTCATCAAGTGCAGCATCTGGATGCTTCTTATTAATCACATCAGACCAACAAATATTTTTAACATCATCCACATAAGTCACAGCAAAATCTTTTGTATGATCCCAGCTTTTGGAACTTTGTCTTACCTGGATATAGCCACTATATTGTGATCACTGAATCCAATGGGTACGGATACAGCTTTAGAACAAAGTTCTACAGAATTAGTAAGAATGTGATCGATACATGTGGATAATCTTGTTCCTGTAGTGTTTGTAAACACCATGGTAGGTTGATTAATAACCTGAACAAGATTACAGGCACTGGTTACAATGAGAAGCTTCCTCATGAGCTGACAACTTGATGAAAACCAGTCAATATTCAGGTCCCCAAGAAAGTAGACCTCTCTGTTTACATCACATACACTACCAAGCATTTCACACAAATTATTTAGATACTGACTGTTAGCACTTAGTTGCCTATAGCAACACCCCAAAGAAAAGGCTTTAGATATGCCAAGAGTCCTGCAACCACAACACTTCAATAACACTTGACATAAGATCCTCTCTAAGCATTACAGGGATATGGCTCTGAATATATACAGCAACACCTCCCCCATAAGCATTGCTGTCTCTTCTATAGATGTTTTATCCTTATATTGCTACTGCTGTATCATCAAATGAATTATCTAAGTGAGTCTCAGAAATGGCTAATATATTCATATTATCTCATGTCAGCAAGTTATTGATTTCATTAACCTTATTTCTAAGGCTAAATATATTATTTTCAGCCCTTTCCTGGTAGCTTTTTAGAGATCGACATTATATGTAAAAGAGCTAACAAAGCAAGAGAAATGTCTCTGTGCAGGGTAGGCCCATACACAGTGGTGTCACTCAACCTTATCAAAATAAGAGCACCAACCACCATACAGTATGGGAAAATGTCATCTGTTTTCTTTAACCCTTCCCCCTCGTCATTGCAGCCTATTTATTTATACCCTGATGAGGCGATAGGGGCTAAAGTTAGAGCAGGCCCATGCAAGGCTGGCACTCCCTTAGTCTGGGTTACCCCGGGACCAGTGTACACCAGCCAGCTCCCTGTAAGGTGGAATACAGCAAAATAAAATAAAAAGTGTGTTTTAGACCAGGAAAAGTTGCAAACCACCCCCTCTTCTACCATGTTCAGGCAGTTCTGGGGGGGGGGGGGGGGGGGTCCAATGGCAGCCTATTTGCAAAGCTGGGAATGACAGTTGAGAACACTGTAAAGCGATCTAAATCACAATACCAGTGTCTATATATGTAAAAACTGTGATTTTCTACATTTTGTAGAAAAAAATATAACGTTATCAAAGTCATCAAAAGTTACAACCTTTTTTTCTTTTTTTTAACACTATGAGATTCGAGGTGACGTGGAGAGCAAGAAAATACCTCGTTCCGGCGAGAAACTCGTTGCAGGTTTTGGAAAATCACTGTTTTTCTTACTTTCAATTCTACCCTGTGATTTCACAGAGAAACATTTTTTAAGACCATTTTTTTCGTTTTAACCACAAATCATAGAAACACGCCGTTTTCACACACAGTGCATTCGGAAAGTATTCAGACCCCTTGACTTTATCCACATTTTGTTATGTTAGTATTATTTTAAAATGGATAAAAGAAAAAAAAATACTCATCAATCTACACAAAATACCCCATGATGACAAAGCAAAAACAGCTTTTACGTTTTTTGCTAATTTATTAAACTTAAAATGGAAATATCACATTTACATAAGTATTCAGACCCAGTACTCAGTACTTTGTTGAAGCACCGTTGGCAGCGATTACAGCCTGGCACACCTGTATTCGGGGAGTTTCTCGCATTCTTCTCTGCAGATCAGATTGGATGGGGAGATTGGACGGGGAGCGTCGCTGCACAGCTATTTTTAAGTCTCGCCGGAGATGTTCGATCGGGTTCAAGTCCGGGCTCAGGCTGGGTCACTCAAGGACATTCAGAGACTTGTCCCGAAGCCACTCCTGCGTTGTCTTGGCTGTGTGCTTAGGGTCGTTGTCCTGTTGGAAGGTGAACCTTCACCCCAGTCTGAGGTCCTGAGCGCTCTGGAGCAGGTTTTCATCAAGGATCTCTCTATACTTTGCTCCGTTCATCTTTGCCTCAATCTTGACTAGTCTCCCAGTCCCTGCCGCTGAACAGCATCCCCACAGCATAATGATGCCACCCCCATGCTTCACCGTAAGTATAGTGTCAGGTTTTCTCCAGACGTGACACTTGGCATTCAGTCCAAAGAGTTCAATCTTGGTTTCATCAGGCCAGAGAATCTTGCTTCTCATGGTCTGAGAGTCCTTTAGGGGCCTTTTGGCAAACTCCAAGCTGGCTGTCATTTAGGGGCCTTTTACTGAGGAGTGGCTTCCGTCTGGTCACCATAAAGGCCTGATTGGTGGAGGGCTGCAGAGATGGTTGTCCTTCTCGAAGGTTCTCCCATCTCCACAGAGGAACTCTGTAGTTCTGTCAGAGTGACCATCAGATTCTTGGTCGCCTCTCTGACCAAGGCCCTTCTCCCCTGATTGCTCAGTTTGGCCAGGTGGCTAGCTCTAGGAAGAGTCTTGGTGATTCCAAACTTCTTCCATTTGAGAATGATGGAGGCCACTGTGTTCTTGGGGACCTGTAATGCTGCAGACATTTTTGGTACCCTTCCCCAGATCTGTGCCTCGACACAATCCTGTCTCGGAGCTCTACGGTACACCTGCTTTGAAGGGCTGGTCATGGCTCACATCAACAGCATCCTCCCGGATACCCTAGACCCACTCCAAATAGCATACCGCCCCAACAGATCCACAGATGACACAATCTCAATCACACTACACACTGCCCTTTCACACCTGGACAAAAGAAACACCTATGTGAGAATGCTGTCCATTGACTACACCTCATCATTCAACACCATAGTGCCCACAAAGCTCATTACTAAGCTAAGGACCCTGGGACTAAACACCTCCCCATGAAGAGGGCACGACAAAACCTTTTCCTCCTCAGGAGACTGAAAAGATTACGCATGGGTCCCCAGATCCTCAAAAATTTCTACAGCTGCACCATCGAGATCATCTTGACCGGCTGCATCACCGCCTGGTATGGCAACTGCTCGGCATCTAACCGTAAGGCACTACAGTAGGGTAGTGCGTACGGCCCAGTACATCACTGGGGCCAAGCTTCCTGCCATCCAGGACCTATATAATAGGCAGTGTCAGAGGAAAGCCCATACAATCATCAGAGACTCTAGTCACCCAAGTCATAGACTGTTTTCTCTGCTACCGCATGGCAAGCGGTACCAGAGCGCCAAGTCTAGGACCAAAAGGCTCCTTAACAGCTTCTACCCCCAAGCCTTAAGACTGCTGAACAATTAACCAAATGGCCACCGGACTATTTACATTGACACCCCCCGCTCCCCTCCAGTTGTTTTATACACTGCTGCTATTCACTGTTTATTATCTATGCATAGTCACTTCACCCCTACCTACATCTGCACTGTTGGTTAAGGGCTTGTAAGTAAGCATTTCACAGTAAGGGCTACACTTGTTGTATTCGGCACATGTGACAAATAAAGTTTGATTTGACTTTTTTCCTTCGACCTCATGGTTTTGGTTTTGCTCTGACATGCACTTTCAACTGTGGAACCTTATATAGACAGGTGTGTGCCTTTCCAAATCATGTCCAATCAATTGAATTTACCACAGGTTGACTCCAATCAAGTTGTAAGAATATCTCAAGGATGTTCAATGGAAAGAGGACGCACCTGAGCTCAATTTCGAGTCTCATAGGAAAGGGTCAGAATACTTATGTAAATAAGGTATTTCTGTTTTTTAGTTTTAATACATTTGCAAAAATGTATAAAAACCTGTTTTCGCTTTGTCATTATGGGGTATCGTGTGCAGATTGATGAGGAAAATGATATATTTCATCCATTTTAAAATAAGGCTGTAACGTAACAAAATGTGTAAAAATGGAAGGGGTCTGACTACTTTCCTAATGCACTGTATTATAGACATTGGTATGGTGCTGAAGATAATGAGTTTGAGGTTGAAAAGTTGCGGAGTTGCCCTTTAACCTTTACTGCTCAGGCGTTCCGCCAGAGGAACTCCTCCCACATTCCACTGAAAAGGCAGAGCGCGAAATTCAAAATATATTTTTTAGAAATATTTAACTTTCACACATTAACAAGTCCAATACAGCAAATGAAAGGTACACATCTTGTGAATCCAGCCAACATGTCCGATTTTTAAAATGTTTTACAGCGAAAACAGCACGTATATTTATGTTAGCTCACCACCAAATACAAAAAAGGACAGACATTTTTCACAGCACAGGTAGCATGCACAAAGCCAACCTAACTAACCAAGAACCAACCAAACTAACCAACAAACAACTTCATCAGATGACAGTCTTATAACATGTTATTCAATAAATCTATGTTTTGTTCGAAAAATGTGCATATTTAAGGTATAAATCAGTTTTACATTGCAGCTACCATCACAGCTACCGTCAAAAATAGCACCGAAGCAGCCAGAGTAATTATAGAGACCAACGTGGAATACCTAAATACTCATCATAAAACATTTCTGAAAAATGCATCGTGTACAGCAAATGAAAGACAAGCATCTTGTGAATCCAGCCAATATTTCAGATTTTTTAAGTGTTTTACAGCGAAAACACAATATAGCATTATATTAGCTTACTACAATAGCCTACCACACTACCGCATTCATTCATCAAGGCACGTTAGCGATAGCAATAGGCACGTTAGCGTTAGCGAATAAACCAGCAAAAGATATTAATTTTCACTAACCTTCATAAATCTTCCTCAGATGACAGTCCTATAACATCAGGTTATACATACACTTATGTTTTGTTCGAAAATGTGCATATTTAGAGCTGAAATCAGTGGTTATCCATTATGCTAACGTAGCTTCTTTTTCCCAGAATGTGCGGATATTTCTATTAGACTCTCACCTATTCTGACCAAATAGCTATTCATAAACATTACAAAAAAATACATGTTGTATAGGAAATGATAGATACACTAGTTCTTAATGCAATCGCAGTGTTAGAATTCTAAAAATATCTTCATTACGACATAAGGCTTATGTTATAGCGAGAGAGTGGCCAAAACCTGGGCGCAAAACTACTAGTACACAGTTCGACAGATATATGAAATAGCATCACAAAATGGGTCCTACTTTTGGTGATCTTCCATCAGAATGTTGGACAAGGGGTCCTTTGTCCAGAACAGTCGTTGTTTGGATTTAGAACATCGTTTTTCCCTCTTGAATTAGCAAGCACACTGGTCAAGTGGCGCGAAGCTCTCCATCGTCAACAAACACAGACAATGCAACACGCCTAACGTCCCGAAAAAATTTCAATCATCTAATAAAACTATATTGAAAAAACATACTTTACGATGATATTGTGACATGTATCAAATAAAATCAAAGCCGGAGATAGTAGTTGCCTATAACGACAGCTTTTCAGAAGGCAATTCCAGGTCCATCTTCGCGCTTTCCAGAAAACAGGAAATGGATGACTCGTCGTGCCAAGAGGATTTATTCCACCTCAGACCAAGATAAACACTTCATTTCTTCTCTCACTTCCTCTTGACATCTAGGGGAAGGTGTATGACGTGCATGTATAGTCATACGTATCATGCCCATTTATAGGCAGGCCCTTGAACAGAGCATCCTTTTCAGACTTTCCACTTCCTGGTCAGAAAGTGTGCTGCCAAATGAGTTCTGTTTTACTCACAGACAAAATTCAAACGGTTTTAGAAACTAGAGAGTGTTTTCTATCCAATAGTAATAATAATATGCATATTGTACGAGCAAGAATAGAGTACGAGGCCGTTTAAATTGGGCACGATTTTCCCCCAAAGTGAAAATAGCACCCTCTGTCCTCAACAGGTTGGTACAGTATATGCTTGCATTGTTAGCACACCAATAAGTTACAGATCAAGATCAAGAAATCACATTCAGCACCTTACTGCAAAGTAAGTGATAACAATACCGGTCGTATATCACACAAAATGTTTGTGTTTTATTGCTTGAGATAAGTTGATTGTTGAGATCAGAAAGTAAGGCCTATTGCAGCTCTCTGCATCCCTATCCTCAGCTGGATTGGCCGTAGCTGCAGGCTGTCTAAGCAGCTGACTGAACTGTACTGTCTCTACTGATGCAAAGCCCAGAGGAGTATTCCCCTCGTTTTCCTCTCATATTGGGCATGTATGACCTCCTCTATATTTAGAGGCTACATCCAAATTGTGAGTGAACGGATATGGTGCCGGTGTTCCCACGACCCCCAGAGTCCCCCAGAGTGCCCGCTGCCCCCTCGCCCATGCTTGGCACACAGGCACTATGGGCATTTCTGAGGAATCCACCTCTGTGCACCTATCATTACCTTATAAAGTATCCACTGGACTTAGCCTCTACAGACAAGACACTCTCACCTATCACACTGTAAAACGCAACAGAATCAATGTTTTAATTCATACATCGTTGGCACTCACAAAATGTTCTATGGATGAAAACTCTTTACGAATAATACCGCTTTATTAAGACTGCCAGAATTAGAAAGTAGACAAGTCTAATAAATTTATAGTGCAGCGTACTAGTAACAGATACTGGGCCAAATTAGTAGTAACTGCTCTGATATTGGATTGCATAAACAAGACGTCCACCAAGAACACACCAAATGACTGCACCATTTATGATTGCATCACCTTGCATTGTACTGAATGAAAATAACTGTGGCGCCATTACACTATACAACCAACTGTTGTGACATCCCTCCCACTCTGTCTGCTGGGATGCTTTTTGCAGGAGCCCAGTGGGCAGAGCTGGGAGGATTGTCAGTTGATGTGGCGCACCTGGGAAGGCTTGGCCTGCAGGCTATTAAGGGTGAGCACATCAGCCAACATTCTCTCTTCCCTGACTGGCAGGTTGGCTTCCACCACCTTTTGGGTTTTTAGTTGGTTTTCACCATACAACACCCTGCATACACTACTGATCCTACAGACATCCATAGCTTATGTTGTATTTTTGTATTTAGCATTATTTAGTTTAATACATGTATTACTTTTAACATTTAAGTCAGGCGTGGTTTCTTTTTGTTGTTACGAACTATGAGCCAGGTCATAACACTGTACATGAATACACTCTATAAAAATTATGGGCTAAAAACAACCCAATTTGGGTTATTTGGTAATCCAGCACTGGTTAAATAGTGGACAGAACACATCTTATTTTGACCCAGCTAGTTGGGTTGCGTGAATAACCCAACATGTTGAGTTGTTGGGATTACCCAAACATGGGTTAATTTAAGCATAATTTTGATATTTTTTACTCTCATGCTGGGTTGACCTAGCAGCTGTTTCTTTTTTAATGCAATCTTTGGTGTATTTTCAGGTGGTGTGGCTTGTAGGGGCGTGGCTTTCAGCAAGCTCTTATTGGCAAGCCATAAGAGTAAATGTAGGTTAAGTTTGCATAATGCAAAGAGCATTTTTTTTTTTTTTTTTTACACATTCTTCTTTAATATTTTGATGATTTATTACGGATTATAATAAGGTATACCATCTTATTGCATCCCAACAATGGGATTTACATAGACTTTCAGGAAGCTCATACACTTCTGTAAGCATCATTGAAACTACAAACATTTTAATATCCAACCTTCACATGTGACAACTATGCAACAGAACAGATGAACAGGAATGACATTTACACTCATGGGTGGTTAAAAAGAATTGTCTGAATGCCAAGCCCCTACTAAACTACGCCTCTAGTCTACTGATCTGACCCGCTGGGTCATAGCTCAATAACCCAGCACCAATAACCAAGCAGTTTTTATAGAAAAGAACCCAACTAAGTGAACCAACGCCTGCAACCCAGCAGTTGAGTCAACCAAACAACCCAGCAGTTGAGTCAACCAAACAACCCAGCAGTTGAGTCAACCAAACAACCCAGCAGTTGAGTCAACCAAACAACCCAGCAGTTGAGTCAACCAAACAAACCAGCAGTTGAGTCAACCAAACAAACCAGCAGTTGAGTCAACCAAACAACCCAGCAGTTGAGTCAACCAAACAAACCAGCAGTTGGGTCAACCAAACAACCCAGCAGTTGAGTCAACCAAACAAACCAGCAGTTGGGTCAACCAAACAACCCAGCAGTTGAGTCAACCAAACAACCCAGCAGTTGAGTCAACCAAACAACCCAGCAGTTGGGTCAACCAAACAAACCAGCAGTTGGGTCAACCAAACAACCCAGCAGTTGAGTCAACCAAACAACCCAGCAGTTGGGTCAACCAAACAACCCAGCAGTTGAGTCAACCAAACAAACCAGCAGTTGGGTCAACCAAACAACCCAGCAGTTGGGTCAACCAAACAACCCAGCAGTTGAGTCAACCAAACAACCCAGCAGTTGGGTCAACCAAACAAACCAGCAGTTGGGTCAACCAAACAACCCAGCAGTTGAGTCAACCAAACAACCCAGCAGTTGGGTCAACCAAACAACCCAGCAGTTGGGTCAACCAAACAACCCAGCAGTTGGGTCAACCAAACAACCCAGCAGTTGGGTCAACCAAACAACCCAGCAGTTGGGTCAACCAAACAACCCAGCAGTTGGGTCAACCAAACAACCCAGCAGTTGGGTCAACCAAACAACCCAGCATTTTTTTTGGAGTGTAGCAGGCCTACATTTTCTTCTGCAGAAGATAGTATCTCACCTCAAATGTAAATTAAGAGAATAGAGGGAAGTGGGAGATCTGAGCTAAAGAGAAGCCAGAGATCTTTATCACATAGGGGTTTACAGAAAGTTCCTTTCTCTCAGATATAACTTCTCACCACAGACAACCCCCCCTCTCACACAGCCAGGCAAATATAGCATTTACCTCCCCTAAACGGTGAGGACTTGGCCTTCTCAGAGTGGTTTCGAATGTTTCTCAAACCACTACAGCCAGTAAACCCGCACACGCCTAATGTCACCTAATTCTGGATAATGCAGTCTGTATGACAACTGCCGCTCAAGGTCTCAAAAAGGCTAAAAACAGCCAAGGAGGACAGCAATGTAGCTGTCAGCAAGAGTTTCACTGTCTGTAAAATCATTAGTGTTGATGATAATATACATTTGGCTGCCTTGGGAGCTAATGACCACATTTTATGGTCTTAATTTCCGATGACACTATACATACACTTTTTTACACTCCAGAGATCCTGGTATCTACGACCAAGACCAGCTAAGATCCTTTATTGATGTCACTTGTTAAATCCACTTCAATCAGTGTAGATGAAGGGGAGAAGACAGGTTAAAAAATGATTTGTAAGCCTTGAGACAATTGAGACATGGATTGTGTATATGTGCCATTCAGAGGGTGAATGGGCAAGACAAAATATGTGTCTTTGAATGGGGTATGGTAGTGGGTGCCAGACACACCGGTTTGTGTCAAGAACTGCAACGCAGCTGGATTTTTCATGCTCAACAGTTTCCTGTGTGTATCAAGAATGGTCCACCACCCAAAGGACATCCAGCCAACTACACACAACTATGGGAAGCATTGGAGTCAACATGGGCCAGCATCCCCGTGGAACAGTTTCGACACCTTGTAGAGTCCATGCCCCGATGAATTGAGGCTGTTCTGAGGGAATAGTGCAATAATTGCACGCATACAGGGTCTACAGCTCCTAGGGACCGAGAGCAGCTTCCTCTGACATCTTCCCAGAGGCCAGACAGTGGAAACGAGACCATTACACACTAACAGAGCAGGCCTCTAACACAGTCAGGCTCTCTCTCCCAAAGACACCATGCAGTCCCTGGAGACAGGGACAGACTAATTGCTGAGTGTCTCACTGTGACAACACGGGGTGAACACCAACAACAAACTGTTGTGTCATTACCAGTCAACGCTGTAGCACTACTTCATGAGTGGGGGACTTGATACAGAGGCGTTACTTCTCACTAACACACTGAATGTTAATTCCAGTGAATGTTAAATGGGAACTTACTCATGAACACTGATACTTACTGTATCTTTACACGACGATAATAACTGTGTCATGCACATTCCATTAAAAATAAATATGTTTTGTGCTAATGTTTACTCTTTGCAATAACCATATATTTACCCTTTTAGGCTTATAACTTTGAATAGAGAAGCATAGATTTAGGTTACAGTATGATTCAACTACCATACAATATTAGCTGGAAATAAGCATACAAGCAGAGCATATGGCACCTGACCAGGCCAAAGCCCAACACATTTTTTCAGTATTAGTTGTTGATGCTTCTGCCAGTCATTTCAGCTCAATGGCAAGATGAGAAACCAGGTCTCAAAATAGAAGGCAGAAATCCTATTTGCATAACCCAATACATAAAGCCCCTAAGCCAAGGCAACCATGCCGACGCAAACATTTATTGACTCTACACAATTATCATCAACAAACCTCAATTATAAAAATTTGAAATTTAAAAAAATACTTGTGAGGCATGAAGTTAACACTTAATTTATTGTGTGTATCACACATTTATGTATCACACATTAAGGTTTGCATGAAATCTGGGATAAAGACAGATTTTATTTTATTTTATACAGTATAAATTTGTGAGACTGATTTATGGTTGAAAAATCAACATTTTACCCCATGTGTATTTAAAATTTAGTGATATAGCAGGGTCAGACAGTTCATACGCTTCGTTACATTCAATCACTCCCTGGCTGGACCTTTGCAAAACTGAGGTGTGAAAATATTTGGCTAATTTTAACAGGAGATAATTCAATTTCCTGGATATTTTGGATTGAGACAGAATAGAAACACACTATGGGTAGGACAACTGATTTTTCTGGTCTGGCTTTTGGGATTTTTGATGACCATAGAGACCATAGTGTCATGTCAAGACTATACTGTCATTTCTCAGCTTAGAAAACGTCAGAGAGAGACAGTGAGGTACTCACAAGGGTCAACAGGTTCAATACTGAGTGACCAAGTTTTGTGGTTTTATTATGAAACCAAGAGGTCAAAGATGCTCTCTTTCAGAACAAACATATTGCTGTCCATGGAAAATCAACTTGACCACAAGAATAACAAACACAGAGGTTGTCAAGTCATGCAAATAATTTCAACTGTTCAGTACGCAATAAACACATATTTCTTGCAATTGAGCATTGGAAATATTTCAGTATTTTACAAAAAACGGTTGATTCTTAAATATTCTACTTTGAATACATGTTTTTCTTTATGGATCCTAACCACATAATGTGTGCCTTTCTATTGCTGTTTGCACATTCTCTGTTAGCAATGCTTTGATGCAAGTTAAGATTTTTGCAAAGCTGAATGAGATTAAAGTGTAAGCATAAAGAAAATGAATTTAAACAGCCACTGGACCAGATTCCACTGAACATATTTGCAGCACAGAGAATCTTTCCATCAGGATAGAAAAGCCTGCCTCCCTATTGTGACAGTATCATTTACACCCACTAAGCCACTGGCATCATCTAAAATAGATGTAGTGCTTACAAAAAACAGTGTATAAATGTTCTCTAGCATTTAAAAATGCACCATAACATGTGCATTACTTAACAAAATGTTGTACATGCAATGGGAATGAAATAACAACAAACACAATACACCCCTCACCCCAAATATCCATTATTTATGCACACTATAAATGTTATATTTGTCAGTCATTATTATGATGTGTAGATAAATTAGCTGAAAGTTTCATGTCTTGTTGGGTATACTTGGCGCATTATATGTTCCACAACTGGAAATATGCATACATTTTGCTATCCCTTTCCTTTCATCTTCAATTCTCACACAAATATGATCTGACTGAGGTATGACTCAGTGGGATACAGCTATAGAATGAACATGTATTACTATTTATCATGCAAGCATTAGCCTAGGTCTACTTTTTCCATGACTTGCTTCATTGGATGAAATCTCACTTTTCAACTGCTTGAACACTACTATTAGCTTCTTGCTAACATTTAGAAAAATCATATATTTGATCCTATCAGGGGGTTATAACTATCTCTTTTCACCAAGAGGAAACCATCAATAAAAACAGACCTACTGGTGATTGCCCATTAAATGTATCAAGTGAAATTCTGTGTCAAGCACAGCATAAGCAGGCACATGACAGTCTTACATAATTATACAACTGGGCAACAGCACTATAAATACAGCTGTGAGGCCTGCGTGTGTTGTTGCTAATAATAAATAAGACTGCCAAATAATGACTGAATTGCTGACGTCATTCAAAAATACTCGGTTAATAATAGCCCTGTCCCAGAGTTAGGCATTCCTAAGTATCTATCTAAGTTACTTACATAGTAATAGCATGTGACTATGCAATAACTTACAGTATCCTCAGAATATAAAATGTATTTTAGGCAACTCGGAGAGTAACTGTGTTAAATGTTGTTTTGACAGAGGAAACCAACAAAGGTATGCGCTCAGCTCACCTATTCTTTGATGTTTCTCCAGTGTCACGTTTTTCCCTTTTTCTTTACTGTAGGCTTTGCGTTTGACCCGATATTTACTGAGAAATTACGACAGCAGAGTATATTACTAGTTTGTTTCCTGTCTCAAAATGATTCAAGAGCTCTTCGGCCTCGTTGAAGTGAATAGAATACGCAGTTCCGTGGCTAGAGGTGTCCACTTGATGCTCGAGGATGATGATTCAGGAGCGCTCCTTCCAACCGCGCGCACATCTCCGGCAGCAACAGCTGGCTGCAGCCCATTTGTAAATTATCATGTATACCGCCCCTCGGCTGTGCCCATTGGCTTAGCGCTGATACACTCATGCGCCTCCGCTAGCCAACATTTCAGTTGACGAGAGACTACAGAACTAGGCTACAATTCAATGAAGGCTGTCACAACTGATGCTCCAAATAGTTTGTGTCAATATGACATGCTTGCTTCTTAGTTTTTATGTTATTGTTAGATGTGATATTTTCATCATACACATTACTGTACATGACAAGACATGGACATGTTATATTATAACACATGGGAATAAATTAGGAAAATGTTTTATGAGATTAAAGAGCGACTGGCCCTAAAACCCAACTAATCATTTTGAAAACGGCCCATGTGGCATCAAAATGAGTCAGAAACATGTATTCTAATGTCAAAATGTACTAAAAAGTGTAAATAGGATAATTTTGGTCATAAAGTCAGTCTCAGTGCGTCACAAGTAGGCCTAAATTAAGGTTGGGGTTGGATTACAAATATGTCATATGCCAAACTCCTCCTGCAAATCGCCTCTCAGCCCACTTCGCTTCCCTTCATTGAATGGGGCTCCTTTGTTTCATCGCCTCCAATGCGTTCAAAGGATCATGGCCGTTTTAGACTGAAAGCCCTATACTGATTGACCATGCATGCTTCCAGCAGGATGCAGAGCTAACTGGGTTGCATGCCCTGCCAAAGGACCAGTGGTGGAAAAAGTACCCAATTGTCATTCTTGAGTAAAAGTAAAGATACCTTCATGGAAAATTACTCAAGTAAAAGTGAAAGTCACCCAATAAAAAACAACATGAGTAAAAGTCGAAAAGTATTTGGTTTTAAATATACAAAGGTGGGTATCATAACATGTCCAGCAATATGATTGCAATGGTTTAAGCAACCTCCAAAAATAATTCCATTCACTGTTCACTTGCTATTTTCACAGTTTGTCAGGCAAGACCTCAGAATGAGTGGTTCATGCGACACAAGTACCCTTGTTACACCTCCTATGTTGTTGCCAGTCCCCCTCGACTCCTATGAAAAGGATACGCCATCATGAGGCCTCTAATAGTGACCCGAGTTACTTCCCTGATGACACAGCGGCTTCATCAACAATGACAGGTAATGTGTGTTATGTGAAAAGTTGTAGTCAAAAGTTGTATTCAAAAATACCTTGCTTGATAAACTAGTTGGCTAATTCCCCAGCCAAGCAGATACAACCAGTAGAGTAATTTTGGTTGTGAAGTGCATTAGCAAAAAGCTTTGTCCTTTCTTTAGAACAAAATGCAATTTACCACTTTGTTGTCTATTATATAATCCTGTCACAGGCCCTTCCAGTCAACACCACCTCATAAGATTGCCTGCTGCAGTTGTTCGAGAGATGTCCAGTTTGCAGCCGAACATGCAGCATAGAGAAGACCAGCAAGGGGGCCCTAATCAGCATCATGCCTTCGCTGTGAGCCTTCGCTGTGAGCACTCCTATGAATGAAACAGTCAGCCACATGTTGGCTGTATCTGGCCAGCAGCCTTCACCAGTCAGCAGCAACAGCTTTCACAGGCTCATCATTTGTACAAATACAGAAGTTAACCCACTTCATTACTTTGATAACCCAATTGTGAAACATAATTTATGTAAACTGACATCATTTGTTGCTTATTTTCTACTTCTTAGATGCATATAAAATCCAGGGCATAACCTGGTCTTGGAACCAGCCTGATCACTGTGGCCTTAGTTATCCTTGTTTTCTTTATTATTTTAGGTCAGGGTGTGACATGGGGGATGTTTGTGTGTTTTTTGTCTAGTCTAGGGTGTTTGTATTGTATAGGGGGTTTTGTAGAGTTCATGGGGTTGTGTTCAGTGTAGGTGTTTAGGTAAGTCTATGGTTGCCTGGATTGGTTCTCAATCAGAGACAGCTGTCTATCGTTGTCTCTGATTGGGAGCCATATTTAAGGCAGCCATAGGCATTAGGTAGGTTGTGGGTAATTGTCTATGTCTATGTTGCATGTTAGCACTTAGTTTGTATAGCTTCACGTTCGTCGGTTTGTTGTTTTGTTAGTTTGTATAAGTATTTGTTTCGTCTTCATTTTATTAAAGAAGATGTATTTATATCACGCTGCGCCTTGGTCCACTCATTCACCTAAAGACGATCGTGACAGAATTACCCACCATACCAGGACCAAGCAGCGTGAGAAGCGGCAGCAGGAGCAGCGCAAGGAGGAATGGCAATGGGAGCAGAGTCTGGACTACACTACATGGGAGGAGATCAACAGGTGGGCGATCGACCCAGGGAGAATGCCGGAGCCCGCCTGGGATTCTCTGGAGCAGTGTGAGGAGGGATACCGGCGAATGGAGGCAGCACGACGACGCGGTAGGAAGCCCGAGAGTCAAGCCCGAAAATTTCTTGGGAGGGGGCTACAAGGGAGTGTGGCGAAGTCAGGTAGGAGACCTGCGCCAACTCCCCGAGCTTACCGTGGAGAGCGAAAGTACGGGCAGACACCGTGTTATGCGGTAAAGCGCACGGTGTCTCCTGTACGTGTGCATAGCCCGGTGCGGTACATTCCAGCTCCACGTATGGGCCGGGCTAGATTGAGCATTGAGCCAGGTGCCATGAAGCCGGCTCAACGCGTCTGGTCTCCAGTGAGTCTCCTCGGGCCGGCATACATGGCACCAGCCTTACGCATGGTGTCCCCGGTTCGCCAACACAGCCCAGTGCGGGTTATTCCACCTCCCCGCACTGGTCGGGCTACGGGGAGCATTCAACCAGGTAAGGTTGGGCAGGCTCGGTGCTCAAGGGAGCCAGTACGCCTGCACGGTCCGGTATATCCGGCGCCACCTCCCCGCCCCAGCCCAGTACCACCAGTGCCAACACCACGCACCAGGCTTCCAGTGTGTCTCCAGAGCCCTGTTCCTCCTCTACGCACTCGCCCTGTGGTGCGTGTCTCCAGCCCAGTACCACCAGTGCCTACACCACACACCAGGCTTCCAGTGCGTCTCTAGAGCCCTGTTCCTCCTCCATGCACTCGCCCTATGGTGCGTGTCTCCAGCCCGGTACCACCAGTTCCGGCACCACACACCAAGCCTCCTGTGTGTCTCCAGAGCCCTGTGCGTCCTGTTGCTGCTCCCCGCACTAGCCTTGAGGTGCGTGTCCTTAGCACGGGTACCTCCAGTCAGAAGCAGCCAGAGCCGCCCGCCAGTCGGGAGCAGCCAGAGCCGCCCGCCAGTCGGGAGCAGCCAGAGCCGCCCGCCAGTCGGGAGCAGCCAGAGCCGCCCGCCAGTCGGGAGCAGCCAGAGCCGCCCGCCAGCCGGGAGCAGCCAGAGCCGCCCGCCAGCCGGGATCTGCCAGAGCCGTCAGTCAGCCGGGATCTGCCAGAGCCGTCAGTCAGCCGGGATCTGCCAGAGCCGTCAGTCAGCCGGGATCTGCCAGAGCCGTCAGTCAGCCGGGATCTGCCAGAGCCGTCAGTCAGCCGGGATCTGCCAGAGCCGTCAGTCAGCCGGGATCTGCCAGAGCCGTCAGTCAGCCGGGATCTGCCAGAGCCTTCCGCCAGTCCGGAGCTGCCCCTCAGTCCGGAGCTGCCCCTCAGTCCGGAGCTGCCCCTCCGTCCAGTGGCGCCCTCTAGGATGGTATTCAGTCCAGGACTCGCTGAAAGGGTCGCCGCTCCAGAGGCGCCACCAAAGCGGGTAGTGACTATGGTGAAGTGGGGGCCACGTCCCGCACCCGAGCCGCCGCCGTAAGAAGGCCCACCCGGACCCTCCCCTTCTGTGTCAGGTTTTGCGGCCGGAGTCCGCACCTTTGGGGGGGGGGGGGGGGGGGTACTGTCACGCCCTGGCCTTAGTTATCTTTGTTTTCTTTATTATTTTAGGTCAGGGTGTGACATGGGGGATGTTTGTGTGTTTTTTGTCTAGTCTAGGGTGTTTGTATTGTATAGGGGGTTTTGTAGTTCATGGGGTTGTGTTCAGTGTAGGTGTTTAGGTAAGTCTATGGTTGCCTGGATTGGTTCTCAATCAGAGACAGCTGTCTATCGTTGTCTCTGATTGGGAGCCATATGTAAGGCAGCCATAGGCATTAGGTAGGTTGTGGGTAATTGTCTATGTTGCATGTTAGCACTTAGTTTGTATAGCTTCACGTTTGTTGTTTTGTTAGTTTGTATAAGTATTTGTTTCGTCTTCATTTTATTAAAGAAGATGTATTTATATCACGCTGCGCCTTGGTCCACTCATTCACCTAAAGACGATCGTGACATCACCATTATATTTCACTTCCATTTTATGATATCTGAAGTGAAATAGAAAGGTGAACGCAGCAATTAGGTTGGTGATGAAGTCCAGACTGACAGACAGGCTTGATACTGATGTCTCTGAATGGAGAGAGACTTGGCACTCTACAGTCGTGGCCAAAAGTTTTGAGAAAAACACAAATATAAATGTTCACTAAGTCTGCTGCATCAGTTAGTATGATGGCAATTAGCATATACTCCAGAATTTTATGAAGAGTGATCAGATGAATTGCAATTAATTGGAAATTCCCTCTTTGCCATGCAAATGAACTGAATCCCCCAAAAACATTTCCACTGCATTTCAGCCCTGCCACAAAAGGACCACCTGACATCATGTCAGTGATTCTCTTGTTAACACAGGTGTGAGTGTTGACGATGACAAGGCTGGAGATCACTCTGTCATGCTGATTGAGTTCGAATAACAGACTGGAAGCTTCAAAAGGAGGGTGGTGCTTGGAATCATTGTTCTTCCTCTGTCAACCATGGTTACCTGCAAGGAAACACGTGCCATCATCATTGCTTTGCACAAAAAGGGCTTCACAGGCAAGGATATTGCTGCCAGTAAGATTGCACCTAAATCAACCATTTATCGGATCATCAAGAACTTCAAGGAGAGCGCTTCAATTGTTGTGAAGAAGGCTTCAGGGCGCCCGAGAAAGTCCAGCAAGCGCCAGGACCGTCTCCTAAAGGTGATTCAGCTGCGGGATCGGGGCACCACCAGTACAGAGCTTGCTCAGGAATGGCTGCCGGCAGGTGTGAGTGCATCTGCACGCACAGTGAGGCGAAGACTTTTGGAGGATGGCCTGGTGTCAAGAAGGGCAGCAAAGAAGCCACTTCTCTCCAGAAAAAACATCAAGGACAGACTGATATTCTGCAAAAGGTACAGGGATTGGACTGCTGAGGACTGGGGTAGAGTCATTTTCTCTGATGAATCCCCTTTCCGATTGTTTGGGGCATCCAGAAAAAAGCTTGTCCGGAGAAGACAAGGTGAGCGCTACCATCAGTCCTGTGTCATGCCAACAGTAAAGCATCCTGAGACCATTCATGTGTGGGGTTGCTTCTCAGCTCACTCACAATTTTGCCTAAGAACACAGCCATGAATAAAGAATGGTACCAACACATCCTCCGAGAGCAACTTCTCCCAACCATCCAGGAACAGTTTGGTGACGAACAATGCCTTTTACAGCATGATGGAGCACTTTGCCATAAGCCAAAAGGGATAACTAAGTGGCTTGGGGAACAAAACATCAATATTTTGGGTCCATGGCCAGGAAACTCCCCAGACCTTAATCCCATTGAGAACTTGTGGTCAATCCTCAAGAGGCGGGTGGACAAACAAAAACCCACAAATTCTGACAAACTCCAAGCATTGATTATGCAAGAATGGGCTGCCATCAGTCAGGATGTGGCCCAGAAGTTAATTGACAGCATGCCAGGGCGGATTGCAGAAGTCTTGAAAAAGAAGGGTCAACACTGCAAATATTGACTCTTTGCATCAACTTCATGTAATTGTCAATAAAAGCCTTTGACACTTATGAAATGGTTGTAATTATACTTCAGTATTCCATAGTAACATCTGACAAAAATATCTAAAGACACTGAGGCAGCAAACTTTGTGGAAATTAATATTTGTGTCATTCTGAAAACTTTTGGCCACGACTGTACATTAAAATGTTACTAGACACAACTTTTATTTGTATTGTCTTTTTTAAATTATTTAATTGAATAGTATCAGTCAATATGAGGTGGGAGAAACACTGTGTATTCTGTACCAGGATCAGGGAACTCCTGTTGTATACAGGACACCACACAGGAAGATGTTTACCAAGGTTTGCCAACTCTGACATGTTTGCCAAGGTAGCCTGATTACCGCCAGACAAAATGCAGATAGGCACAGTAACTGTATCGGCTGGGAAACAGCTGCGGGCAAGGTTCTGACAGATGGGCTTGGCTTGGTGGTGGCAAGGACACACCCAAGAAACATACCCCCAAGCCAACTCACGTTTTGCTTCTGTCATGGCCGCCAGCATGTGTTGAGGAGCAAGCCAAAAAATGAGGCAAAATCAGCAGGTGTAGTTCCCCTTTAAAATTGTTGGACACTTATTCCATTTTACTCAAGCTATTGATGGCCATACCAAATGATGCAATGATATAAAGCAATTTCTCTGACAAAAGTTTGGTGATGCAAGTGTGACAGAGAGATGCTAGACCTGGACACTGTAATTGATTAAGAATCTATCTATTGTGCACGATATACCTAACTTTGCAAACACTTATCACACAGGATTTAACTGTAGTCCTTTGTTACTGTAATATACAGTTACGTTTCAACTTCACAACATTTTTGTATTGTAAATAATAATATTCATGAGTTCACGCTTTATTAAAGTTGCATATTAACAGCTTAGGCTGGTGTTGCCCCAAGTAACATTGTAACGGCTTTCTTCCAGGGGTGAAGGAGAGGACCAAAGTGCAGCGCGGCTAGTGTTCAACATGTTTAATTAAAGAACAAGTGAAACACTACAAACAACATACAAAATAACAAATGTGAAAAAACCGAGATAGACCTATCTGGTGCAGACAAAACACAGAGACAGGAAACAACCACCCACAATCCCCAACACAAAACAAGCCACCTATATATGATTCTCAATCAGGGACAACGATTGACAGCTGTCTCTGATTGAGAACCATATTAGGCTGGACACAGAAACAGACAAACTAGACACACAACATAGAATGCCCACCCCAACTCACGCCCTGACCATACTAAACAAATACAAAAACAAGGGAAAACAGGTCAGGAACGTGACAGAACCCCCCCCTCAAGGTGCGAACTCCGGGCGCACCCCTAAAACTCAAGGGGAGGGTCTGGGTGGGCATCTGTCTGCGGTGGCGGCTCCGGCGCAGGACGAGGACACCACTCCACCATTGTCTTTATCCCCCTCCTTAGCGTCCTTTGAGTGGCGACCCTCGCCCCCGACCTTGGCCTAGGAATCCTCCCCAAGGCCCCCACATGATTTAGGAGACAGCTCAGGACAGAGAGGTAGCTCAGGACAGAGAGGTAGCTCAGGACAGAGAGGTAGCTCAGGACAGAGAGGTAGCTCAGGACAGAGGGGCAACTCCGGACTGAAGGGCAGCTCCGGACAGAGAGGCAGCTCTGGACTGAAGGGCAGCTCCGGACTAATGGCAGCTCCGGACTGAGGGGCAGCTCCGGGCTGAGGGGCAGCTCCGGGCTGAGGGGCAGCTCATGACTGGAGGGCAGCTCATGACTGGAGGGCAGCTCATGACTGGAGGGCAGCTCATGACTGGAAGGCAGCTCATGACTGGAGGGCAGCTCATGACTGGAGGGCAGCTCATGACTGGAGGGCAGCTCATGACTGGAAGGCAGCTCATGACTGGCGGTCAGCTCATGACTGGAAGGGCAGCTCATGACTGGCGGGCAGCTCATGACTGGAGGGCAGCTCATGACTGGAGGGCAGCTCATGACTGGCGGGCAGCTCATGACTGGAAGGCAGCTCATGACTGGAAGGCAGCTCATGACTGGAGGGCAGCTCATGACTGGAAGGCAGCTCATGACTGGAGGGCAGCTCATGACTGGAGGGCAGCTCATGACTGGATGGCAGCTCCTGACTGGATGGCAGCTCCTGACTGGCTGGCGGCTCTGGCAGCTCCTGACTGGCTGGCGGCTCTGGCAGCTCCTGACTGGCTGGCGGTTCTGGCGGCTCCTGACTGGCTGGCGGCTCTGGCGGCTCCTGACTGGCTGGCGGCTCTAGCGGCTCCTGACTGACGGACGGCTCTAATGGCTCGGGACAGACGGGCGGCTCTAATGGCTCGGGGCAGACGGAAGGCTCAGACGGCGCTGGGCAGACGGATGACTCAGACGGCGCTGGGCAGACGGATGACTCAGACGGCGCTGGGCAGACGGATGACTCAGACGGCGCTGGGCAGACGGATGACTCAGACGGCGCTGGGCAGACGGATGACTCAGACGGCGCTGGGCAGACGGATGACTCAGACGGCGCTGGTCAGACGGATGACTCAGACGGCGCTGGGCAGACGGATGGCTCAGACGGCGCTGGGCAGACGGATGACTCAGACGGCGCTGGGCAGGCAGATGGCTCAGACGGCGCTGGGCAGGCAGATGGCTCAGACGGCGCTGGGCAGGCAGATGGCTCAGACGGCGCTGGGCAGGCAGATGGCTCAGACGGCGCTGGGCAGGCAGATGGCTCAGACGGCGCTGGGCAGGCAAGCAGCTCAGACTGCGTTGGGCAGGCAGGCAGTACAGACGGTGCTGGGCAGACGAGCAGTGCAGGCGGCGTTGGGCAGACGGCCGACTCTGACCTGCTGAGGCGCACAGTAGGCCTGGTGCGTGGTGCCGGAACTGGTGGTACCGGACTGGAGACACGCACCTCAAGGCTAGTGCGGGGAGCAGGAACAGGGCACACTGAATTCTCAAAGCGCACTATAGGCCTGGTGCGTGGTACCGGCACTGGTGGTACCGGGCTGAGGGCACGCACCTCAGGGCGAGTGCGGGGAGAAGGAACAGTGCGTACAGGGCTCTGGAGACGCACAGGAGGCTTGATGCGTGGTGCCGGAACTGGAGGTACTGGGCTGGAGACACGCACCATAGGGAGAGTGCGTGGAGGAGGAACAGGGCTCTGGAGACGCACAGGAGGCTTGGTGCGTGGTGCCGGAACTGGTGGTACCGGGCTGAAGACACACACCATAGGGCTAGTGCGTGGAGGAGGAACAGGGCTCTGGAGACGCACAGGAAGCCTGGTGCGTGGTGTAGGCACTGATGGTACTGGGCTGGGGCGGGAAGGTGGCGCCGGATATACCGGACCGTGCAGGCGTACTGGCTCCCTTGAGCACTGAGCCTGCCCAACCTTACCTGGTTGTATGCTCCCCGTAGCCCGACCAGTGCGGGGAGGTAGAATAACCCGTACTGGGCTGTGTTGGCGAACCGGGGACACCATGCGTAAGGCTGGTGCCATGTATGCCGGCCCGAGGAGACGTACTGGAGGCCAGATACGTTGAGCCGGCTTCATGACACCTGGCTCAATGCCCAATCTAGCCCGTCCAGTGCGGGGAGGTGGAATAACCCGCACCGGGCTAAGCACACGTACAGGAGACACCGTGCGCTCTTCCGCATAACACGGTGTCTGCCCGTACTCCCGCTCTCCACGGTAATCACACACCTCAGGGCGAGTACCGTGTATACTACGCCAAACCAACATCTCTCTCTCTTCGCTCTCCCCCAATATCACCAACAACTCATCAAATGTCTCATAATCTCCCATCCTTTCACTTTCCTCCAATCTGTCCAATAACTCCTCCACATTCTCCGACTCGTACCTCAATTTAGCCCACTGCTCCTTCTGGTAAGCACGGGGAACTGGCTCAAATCTCCCACTTGACCCAGCCATACTCCCCGTGTTCCCCCCCCCCCCAAGAAATGTTTGGGGGAGCCTCTCGGGCTTCCAGCCAGTCTGCCTTGCTAGCTCCCGCTGCTGCTGCTGCTGCCGCTGTTGCCTGTTGCCACGCTGCTTGGTCCGAGTTTGGTGGGTGGTTCTGTAACGGCTTTCTTCCAGGGGTGAAGGAGAGGACCAAAGTGCAGCGCGGCTAGTGTTCAACATGTTTAATTAAAGAACAAGTGAAACACTACAAACAACATACAAAATAACAAATGTGAAAAAACCGAGACAGACCTATCTGGTGCAGACAAAACACAGAGACAGGAAACAACCACCCACAATCCCCAACACAAAACAAGCCACCTATATATGATTCTCAATCAGGGACAACGATTGACAGCTGTCTCTGATTGAGAACCATATTAGGCTGGACACAGAAACAGACAAACTAGACACACAACATAGAATGCCCACCCCAACTCACGCCCTGACCATACTAAACAAATACAAAAACAAGGGAAAACAGGTCAGGAACGTGACAAACATGCCATTTCACACACTCCATATTTTCAAGCATTGTGGTGGTGGCTGCATCATGTTATGGGTATGCTTGGAATCGTTAAGGACTGGAGAGTTTTTCCCAGAAAGACACAGCTGTAATCACTGCCAAAGATGATTCTAACATGTATCGACTCAGAGGGTTGAATACTTATCTAATCAAGATTTATTACTGTTTTACTTTTCATATAAAAAAATAATAATAAATGTTCCCCCAAAAATTCCACTTTGACATTTGAGTATTTTGTGTGGGCGTGTGTAGTGTGTGTACAGTATGTGTGTGTCGGGGTGTCAGTGTAAGTATGTGTGAGTGTGTGGGTAGAGTCCAGTGTTTGTATAGAGTCAGTGCAAGAGAGTTAGTGAAAAAAGGGTCAATGAAGGTGGTCCGGGTAGCCATTTGATGAGCTATTTATCAGTCTTGTTTAAAAGTCTTATGGCTTCGGGGTAGAAGCTGTTCAGGGTCCTGTTTGCTTCCAGACTTGGTGTATTGGTACTGCTTGCCGTGCAGTAGCAGAGAGAATAGTCTGTGTCTTGGGTGGCTGGGGTTTTTGACAGTTTTTGGACCTTCCTCTGACACCACCAGGCATAGAGGTCTTGGATAGCAGGGAGCTCGGCGTCAGTGATGTACTGTCTGGGCCGTATGCACTACCCTCTGTAGTACCTAGCGGTCGAATGCCAAGCAGTTGCCATTCCAAGCGGTGATGCAGCCAGTCAAGATGCTCTCGATGGTGCAACTATAGAACTTTTTGAAGATCTGAGGACCCATGCCAATCCTAAACAACACTGTAGGCCCGGTCTTGGTCTGTGTCGTTCATAGATATGCTACTAGTATACTTTTTGTGCCTTGTTCTGAAGAAAACATAGATAAACCACAGAGAAGACATATATTTCTGTTCACTGTATTGGGTTTTCAAAACAACATTTTATTGGTCGGAGATGTTCTAATGAAGGCCTACCATTGGTATGACAAGAGTTCAACTCAAGTTGGATTGTGGATAAAAATTACCTATTTTCTTTACATGAAGAAAAGTGAAATAATCCTTTCATTTCGGCCCACGGCAAATTCTAGGAGCTCCCTATTTGCTGACTTGCTTGCTAACTCACTTACATTAGCTGTGTGTCAGTAAAAAGGTAATTCAAAATGAATGATGTCAATAATACAGCCTAAGAACAGAAGTGGATAGTGGTGGATAAAATTACAAAAAATATAATAAAATGCTCCAAAGAGAGGTACACTACTGTACTCAAAACGATTTGATAGGTAACTTAGATCACCTACTGTTTATATTTAGGTTAAGTTCAATGGGTGAGTGTATAGACTGGCAATAAGAGCATCCAATATCCAATACCTCTGTCCTTAATGTCTCACTTTCTCACAATCTGCATTGAATCTCACTGCATACTTTTCCAGCTAGTATTACTTACATTGGTTGTGCTTGCTTTTGTTAGATCTACAATACATTTTTCACCGTTTTACTGAACTCACACAGCTAATCAAGGCTTATTACTCTTCAATAATCTAGCCACATCCCTTAGGCCAAACATAGTACTGTCATGGTTTATTATATATAGCATGCATTTGTCACTTCAAAGATGTCAAAAGTTAGTCCACATACTATCTTAATAGATACTGTATATTTAGAGGTAATTACTCAATCATTTATGTGAGCTACACTATTCTTGACTATTTTGGGAGGTGGCACATTGCTTTGGACACTCCTAAAAAGTATTTAAGGACAAGTGTTATTAACATCGAACAATCACAGAGACACACACACCCACACACTCACAATGATCTCCAAGGAGGCCTTTCATGATGCAAGTGTTAGCAATATCCCAGAAGGCCGCTTCCACCCTGGCGATAGGCTACATCCCTGTGTGCAGCTGGATTCACCCAATCAGTGGAGAAAACACACAACACCATCACCTTTAAATAAAAGAGTAAACCACCTGCTAAGAATCATAGAAGCTGTGTTGACCTTTTGTCTAAAAGTTATTCATTATGGAGGTTTAGGTTCAAACACAGGGCAGAGGAGATCTGTTATGTTACATTCAGTTACATTATAAATGGAATAATGGTCGACATTATCATGTGAATTAATGCATGTATAGTATCATACAGCTTACACGGTTGTCCAATAGCATACGACTTGGATGACGTATAGTATTGCACGTCTTTATCTGAGACCAGGTTGCTTCTTGCGCTCTAACAACATAAGAGAATTAGGGGGAGAATTTACATTGGAGGTTAGGGAAACTAAAGACAAAGGTTAGGAGAACTAAAAAGACAATGGTTAGATGAATTTACGTAGCAGGTTTGGTGAATTGGGTTAAGTTTAGAATCAGGGTTAGCTAAAATGCTACAGTTGTCCCTGACACCACTCAAACATGCAACCTTTGGATTGCTAGACTGTTGCGGATTTCACCCACCCATCCTCACTGACCAACCTCCCTCAACTAGACCATTAGTAGGTATCATACATCTTGGAGGTGTTCAGAAATAAGTAAAATATATTTTGCATGCCTCTGAGGCCAGACTGCAGTGTTGTGACCAAAGTATGTTTCCCCTTATGAATCACATGAAGAGAGTGTATTCTAAGTCAGATGAAGGAGCCTTTGGAAAGAGTTCACATTTAGACTTATTTTTTGTTTTCCTGAAACTGCTCACTTCTGCTTTCGACAACATCAGCGGCTGCCATTTTAGTATGTGTGGTAAGGCTGTCAAATTCAGAAATAGACTTCATGGTCAGTGTGCATATGTGAGAGCAATTCTTCGTTGTGTGTACTTTTGTAGCTGCAAGCTTATCTCCATCAGAACAGCTTTAGCTGCACTACAGGTGTCCTGCTGTCTTTAAGACAGTCACATGCAGATCACATTTCCCTTACCCCTTATTACTAGAGATCAGCATCAGTACATACACACATATAAAAGTATACCTGATTAAGCTTTGGTTTTCTTGGAACTTTTGTTGTTGTAGGGTTTTAACATGTGCTATACACTTCAGAACGGATAAAATACAACCATGTTTGTTTGCATGAAATCAAATAGGTATTCTATTTGTATACTAGGGAGGTATCCATGTAATTAAAGTAACTTCAGAAAATGGAGGCATAGCCATAGTCTAAATATGGATGATGGAAAGAAATAGTAGGAATATTAATTAATCAAACTGTAGGCATAACATAACTTTTTGTTAAGTGGTGCAATCCATGGAGGTCCCAATGATCACCAATAGGACACATTCACTGTCAATCGAGTATTTTCTGAAATTCAATATACTGTAAACTGAACAAAAGTATAAAAGCAACATGCAACAATTACAGTTCATATACAGAAATCAGTCAATTTAAATAAATCCATTAGGCCCTAATCTATGGATTTCACATGACTGTGAATACAGATATGCATCTGCTGGGCACAGATACCTTAAAAAAAAGGTAGGGGCGTGGATCAGAAAACCAGTCAGTATCTGGCGTGACCACCATTTCCCTCATGCAGCGTGACATATCTCCTTCGCATAGAGTTGACCAGGCTGTTGATTGTGGCTTGTGGAATGTTGTCCCACTCCTCTTCAATGGCTTTGCGAAGTTGCTGGATATTGGCTGGAACTGGAACACACTGTCATACATGTCAATTCAGAGCATCCCAAACATGCTCAAATCACTCGCTCACATCTACCCGGAACAGTTGAAAACGGGATTCATCCTTGAAGAGCACACTTCTCCAGCGTGCCAGCGGCCATCGAAGGTGAGCATTTGCCCACTGAGGTTGTTAAGACGCCGAACTGCAGTCAGGTCAAGACCCTGGTGAGGATGACGACTACGCAGATGAGCTACCCTGAGACGGCTTCTGACAGTTTGTGCAGAAATTCTTTGGTTGTGAGAACCCACAGTTTCATCAACTGTCCGGGTGGCTGGTCTTAGATTATCCCGCAGATGAAAAAGCCAGATGTGGAGGTCCTGGGCTGGCTGGCATGTGGTCTGTGGTTGTGAGGCCGGTTGGGTTTAAACGACATTGGAGGCGGCTTATGGTAGAGAAATTAACATTAAATTATCTGCCAATATCTCTGGTGGACATTCCTGTAGTCAGCATGCCAATTGCATGCTACCTCAAAACTTAAGACATCTGTGGCATTGTGTTGTAACAAAACTGCAAAAGGTGCACCTGTGTAATGATCATGCTGTTTAATCAGCTTCTTGATATGCCACACCTGTCAGGTGGATGAATTATCTTGGCAAAGGAGTAATGCTCACTAACAGGGATGTAAACAAATTTGTGCACAACATTTGAGAGAAATAATATTTTTGTGCAGTATGGAACATTTCTAGGATATTTTATTTCAGCTCATGAAATCAATACTTTACATGTTGCATTTATATTTTGATTCAGTGTACAATAACAGGTCAATGGTGAAATGAATTACGTTTCCTAAAGAAGCAAAACATGAAAGGTGGGTAAGTGAATGCACAGGGGAGTAGCCTCAAATCAACAGAGCAACAGCAGTGCGCTCTCTGGGTAAACAGTGTTTGTTTCCAAGGCAACCACTGAAAAGTTAATTGGATTCAAAGAGGGAGATTTCGGGGAGAATGAATGAGAGGGCAGGACACTCCATTTAAAATTCCCAGGAACACTTGGGGCGTTGCACAATCGCGAGCTGATGGCATTGCGTCATCTTTTGGCAATTTAAGACGCTCGTGCATGATAAGCGAAACAATAACTAATGTAGACACTTTGTTTGATTATTTTCAGGAGGCTACTATTGATTCATTAAATAGACAATGCCTAATTAAAGAGCTATTGAGAACTAAAGAATGTATGTTGATGGATCCTTATTCATTTTAATAGCATGTCTGCACCAAAAATATGACGGTGGCCTAGTCAACCCAACATAAATAAAAACCAAGTCATAATATACAAATAGAAATATTTGTTTTCTGGAGCATGGTTTCTTCATATGTAAAATGTATTTGAGGTTTAAATTCAATGCGCACTACTGCAATTGTGTTAACATTCCCAAAATGCCTTCATGCCGGGGTAATTCATGTTTTGGAAAGGAAAGTGAATAGTTTCTAACTTGTATAAATTTGTAGTTTCCCCCCGGCTGTGGACTGCTTCGGACAAGCACACCAACGCATTGTTCCGGAGAATCCAAGTGAAAAGTCCATTGTTGTTGCGAAGTTTCTAATCTGGGGATTTAAAGAACATCACATGCTCGGCTGGGGGAGTGGGTGCTCGCGCACAACACGCAAATAACACTCTAATTCCATGATCGGACTCTCAATCACAGGTTTCTTACCTTTTCAAAACATTTTTCTACACTTAAAACTACATTTTATGTTAGATTGAAGCCTTTGGAAAAGAGGATCGCAAGAAGGATCCGGAGGATAAAGTGGATTCCCACCGCGATAACTTTTTCCAAGGAAGACAAGTGCGTCGACGTCAGTCCGTGATTTATTACCCAAATATGACGGTTTACAGCCAGCGGTCTTTGATGGTCCTTGCTTTATTAGGGATCCTATCAGGGATTATGTCTCTGCTATCGGTCAATCTGATTTTCCATTTACAAACACAACAGATTGCTGTGAAGGAATCTCCCCCCACCATCTCCATCGTGCCAACTAATGTTTGGGCAGTGCTGATGCCAGTGTCTACAGTGCTTTCTGCTCTGTCTCTCACGCTCAATTTGAGCTCTGTCGTGGTCTGCCTTCTGCACAGCTACTTTACAACCGAGATATGCAGAGAAGATGATACGGAAAGGTAAATCCATCAACACACCTATACTTAGGATGTTATTTGTTGTAGGCTAACATTTATCACTGATACACCAGTAGTTTATTTGGTTGAATAATGTGCTTTAATTAGCCTATATTAATGTTTGACATTGATAGAAATTAAAATAATACTACATTCTTATAAATTCATAACTTTCAGTGTGTGCTGAGGCTACTTCACTGACCGACCCCTATCTCTAAACTCGGTATGAATCCTGGACAAACAATAGCATTTCCTCATTATGCACCCAGTGCACAAGGCCCCTGGGCTCAGTGGCCCTGCTCTTTCCCACTTTGGCTTATACATTTACTCTCATTTAGCTTCTGTGCACTCCAGTGTAAGTAATGACAAAGAATTCTGTTTAAAACAATCTATTTTGAGCAGAAAAGTATCCCACATGATAGAACAATTATGGACAGAAGGCCTAATTGCAACCTTGAATTTATTTATTTAGGTCAAAATACATAATACGTAATTTAGCACTTTCCACAAATAGCATGATCATGTCACTGATTGCATTTGCTTAATTTCCTCCCACAGAGCAGACTGGTTCCTATTGGATAGCCGAGCTGTCCGACATGTGACCATCGGACTATTTTGCCTTGGGGTTTCAGTATACTTTGCAGGTAAGACCAACAACAAATAACAGTAAGGCCTAGTTAATGACCAGCACATATGGTGGACTAAAGCAATCTGCATCCAGCTGGTCTTAACACTTGTCACCTCAAACTCATTGGCAAAATCAAAAGTAACAAACTGCTACATATTTGGTAGCGTTATGTACACAGTAGTTAGCCCACATAACTCTATTCCACATCAAGTAACTCAAAGACAAATACACCTTCTGGAACAGTGAGGACTGAAGGGTCACACACATGGGTACATATGTACACTACACACACATACGGACACATACACACACACACACACACACCTGGATAGTGTGTTGCATTAGAGTAGTGGCCTGCAGAGAGACAGTTAATATATTGTGAAATCTGTTGTAACATTTATTTTAATGTTTAAAATTATATTCCTATATATTACTGCATTCATTTTTGCTGGACCCCAAGAAGTGTAGCTGTTGCCTTGGCAGCAGGTAATGGGGTTCCACAATAAATACAAATGAACCTCACGTGCAATCACTTAAATGAATCTGCTTTAGCTAAATTATCAGACATTATACGTTTAGACCAACGGCTAATCAATTAACAGCTTCTACCAAATAGTTGTGACCCTAGAAAGGAAAACTTCATTTAGATTCCTACAGATATATTCCAGTTCATTTGCAGCAGAGGCAAAAGTCACTACTTTCAGAGTCCCTCCAATTGATTGATACACAAGGCCCAAAACAATGACGTCTTTGACGTTCATTTTCGGAAGTGTGTTAATGCAAGTCCTGGCAAAGCAAAGCTGCTGGCTTTCCATTCCATTGAGTCCCTTGTTGAGGCGGTGGGGGCAGTGCACCATTGTGATGGTAGGGTGAATGACTTCCTGACCCCACAGCTCCCTTTCAGAGGGAACTTAGCCAGAGCCTCACTGCAATGCCACAATGTCGTCGTCGTCATCATCATATCCCAGAGCTGTGTTTCTCTCCTCCTTCCTTCAGCACTCTTGGGTCTGTGGTTCTTCTCCTGCTGAGAGATGTCCAATATAGTAAAATAGGTCACAAAAACACAACCGTGGAAATGCACTACATTATTTAGAGTTATTCACCCCAGGGAGAAAAATGGATCTTTCTTACAGTGTATAGACTCATCTTTCTGTACCTGGCACTGTGTCCATCACCCTCTCATCTGTTTAGCTTTCTCTCTCTATCCCTCCCTCTCTGCTGCAGCTATGTCCATCTACATGCTGCTGGTGTTTGAGGTAGAGACAGGCATCGCCAGCGCATGCGTACTGGCCTCGGGCATCCTGATTCTGCTGATGATCGTGATTCACTCCCTGGTCAAAGCCGCCCGTACCGCCCAACACTACCGCAGTGGGGAACACACTGACACCCTGTACCAGAACCAGCACGGTGGGAGCACCCCTGCCGCCCGGCAAGGCAAGCTCCAAGACGGGGAAAAACCCAGGAGGCACCGCAACAACTCCAAACTCCACCGGCATTTGTCCTACCCTCCTCCCTGCACCGACCCTAAGCAGCATCACCAGCATCAGTACTCCCCATCCCACAGCCCTCAGAGCCACAGCAGTGACAAGGAGGGCTACAGTAGTGGTGTGAGTGGTTCTAGAATGCACAGGACCCTGTCAACAGAGTTGCTGCAGTCTCCATCTAAGCCCTGGAATGGCATTAACAATGAGATGCGGAGCGTGCTGGCCCGCAAGTCAGGAGCCTCCAGTAAAGACTCTACTCTGGTGTGACCTGACCTGCAAAGTCTTAGCAGTTCGTACATTCCTACCTAACCATCAAACGTTCCGAAGAATACAGTATGGATAGAAAATAGCTGAAGCTATTTAAAAGCTCTGAGCTATCCCTTCATTATCCAAGCACCACTAATACTATTACTGTACATTTCAATACAGACATACAGTGAAACTGTCATTTTAATACACCTTTCCTAACATCTCGTTCCCTTATTGCCTTTGTATTGACTTTTTACACAGAAACCATCATTATTAAACCCTCTCTAGAATGTTTACTTACTGGTATTCCAATGGAAAATGTTAGTAACTTATAGCTAATGCTATAGTTGCTACGTGATTATACAATTTAACGAGTGGCAGAGAAATGCTTTATATTTTCAAGTGTTTGGTAGGTGGTCTTTGAAATATATTGCCAAAACTGTATATTACACAATGTGTTTAGTCTGCATACTGTAAAACAAACATATTTCAGAACTTTGAATAAAGGCGTGAGTATGTTGTTACAAAACACTCTGTGGTAAAAATAAAGTGGAACAGTTTAAGTAAACCAGTATTAGCACATTCAGGTTCATTCTAGTGCACTTACTTGAAAGTCAAGAGAGTGCCTAGAAGTCCTTGAGGCCAAGTATAGCTTTGAGTGTGATGCCTGAGGAACGACTAACCTTGGACAGTGTCTTCCAGAGGTCAGGAGGAAGTGGATGGGGGATGTGGTGGAGTGGCAGGGGGAATGGGAGAGGGGGTCGCTTCATGTGCGCTGCATGCATGTGCCAATGGAGGGAAATAATTAAGAAAACAGAACTGAGAGACAAAAATGGCAAATAAAATAATGCAAAGAAAGGAGGATGATGATTGCAAAGGAAAATAACTACAAACAAGAAATGGTGGCCCACGTCTATGAAAAAGTTACCTTGGCTTTCACTCAAAAGGAGTTTATAAGCCTCATCAACTCCACCCTTGAGCAGGGAGATTGTGTTTTTTCTCCTCAGCAGTGATGAGTGGGTTGTGGGCAATCAGACAAATGAAGGATACAGTGTTGTTACAGTGTCAAGGACACAGTGTTATTATGGTTTCCCAGAGCCAAAGTGAGTGGAATTGGATGTTTACTGCCTCTTACCTGCGCCCCTGGGAGGTGCTGATCTGTTCCTTCATGCTGATGGCTTGACGAAGGAGGCCATCGATGCTTTTGAAGTACAGGCTGCTGTTTGTCATGCTTTTCACTGCACTGGAAATAAAAATATGTGTGTTAACAAATACAACATTGAATTGCCGATCAATGTTTTCAATATAATTAAAATCCTAAACAGTAGACTTTAGACCATGACTCCAATTCCATCGCATTACATTGGGTCATTGGACGCCCCCTTTAGCCTTGTGAGGGAAATGTCCTGGCACTGCCCGATGCACCTGGCTGTGTTGAGTAACACTTACCTAATAAATCTGACTTTTATACCAATTCTTGGTATACAGTCTGAAAGAAAGCACTGCAAAATCGTAGAGAGTTTCATGACAAGCCAGAATGTTGAATAAATGACATTTGAACTTACTCTACTGGTTGTCTGTGTGGTTGGTCCTTCAGCTGCTCAACATTTTAAACAAAATATCCACAGAAAAGTATTGTTTCCCCAACTTTTTAGAGCACCGGTACTGAAATGTATATCACCTGGCACATGCGCAAAACCATATACAGTTGAAGCCGGAAGTTTACATACACTTAGGTTGGAGTCATTAAAACTTGTTTTTCAACCACTCCACAAATATCTTGTTAACAAACTATGGTTTTGGCAAGTCGGTTAGGACATCTACTTTGTGCATGACACAACTCATTTTTCTAACATTTGTTTACAGACAGATTATTTCACTTATAATTCACTGTTTCACAATTCCAGTGGGTCAAAAGTTTACATACACTAAGTTGACTGTGCCTTTAGCTTGGAAAATTCCAGAAAATAATGTCATGGCTTTATAAGCTTCTGCTAGGCTAATTGACATCATTTGAGTCAATTGGAGATGTACCTGTGGATGTATTTCAAGGCCTACCTTCAAACTCAGTGCCTCTGCTTGACATCATGGGAAAATCAAAAGAAATCAGCCAAGACCTCAGAAAAAAATTGTAGACCTCCACAAGTCTGGTTCATCCCTGGGAGCAATTTCCAAACGCCTGAAGGTACCACGTTCATCTGTACAAACAATAGTACGCAAATATGAACACCATGGGACCACGCAGCCATCATACCGCTCAGGAAGGAGACTCGTTCTGTCTCCTAGAGCTTAATATACTTTGGTGCAAAAAAGTGCAAATCAATCCCAGAACAACAGCAAAGGACCTTGTGAAGATATTGGAGGAAATAGGTACAAAAGTATCTATATCCACAGTAAAACGAGTCCTATATTGACATAACCTGAAAGGCCGCTCAGCAAAGAAGAAGCCACTGCTCCAAAATCGCCATAAAAAAGCCAGACTACGGTTTGCAACTGCACATGGGAACAAAGATTGTACTTTTTGGAGAAATGTCCTCTGGTCTGATGAAACAAAAATAGAACTGTTTGGCCATAATGACCATTGTTATGTTTGGAGGAAAAAGGGGGAGGCTTGCAAGCCGAAGAACACCATCCCAACCGTGAAGCACGGGAGTGGCAGCATCATGTTGTGGGGGTGCTTTGCTGCAGGAGGGACTGGTGCACTTCACAAAATAGATGGCATCATGAGGCAGAAAAATTGTGGATATATTGAAGCAACATCTCAAGACATCAGTCAGGAAGTTAAAACTTGGTCGCAAATGGGTCTTCCAAATGGACAATGAACCCAAGCATACTTCCAAAGTTGTGGCAAAATGTCTTAACGACAACAAAGTCAAGGTATTGGAGTGGCCATTACAAAGCCCTGACCTCAATCCTATAGAAAATTTGTCGGTAGAACTGAGAAAGCGTGTGCGAGCAAGGAGGCCTACAAACCTGACTCAGTTACACCAGGTCTGTCAGGAGGAATGGGCCAAAATTCACCCAACTTATTGTGGGAAGCTTGTGGAAGGCTACCCGAAACGCTTGACCCAAGTGAAACAATTTAAAGGCAATGCTACCAAATACTAATTGAATGTATGTAAACTTCTGACCCACTGGGAATGTGATGAAAGAAATAAAAGCTGAAATAAAATCACTCTACTATTATTCTGACATTTCACATTCTTAAAATAAAATGGTGATCCTAACCAATTTTTACTAGGATTAAATGTCAGGAATTGTGAAAAGCTGAGTTTAAATGTATTTGGCTAAAGTGTATATAAACTTCCGACTTCAACTGTAAACACCTGTTAGTATGCATGCATCGCGTCCATGTACTTCCGTCTTGTGCACCTGCCTTCGTTCATGAGTAAACATCCGGATTGCAATACATCGACCTGCGTTTAGGCCCTCTACTATTTTCTATTTTTACCAGTAACCTGCCACTGGCATTAAACAAAGCATGTGTGTCCATGTATGCTGATGATTCAACCACATACACATCAGCAACCACAGCTAATGAAGTCACTGAAAACATTAGAGTTGCAGTCTGTTTTGGAATGGGTGGCCTGGTCCTGAACATTAAAACTAAAAGCACTGTATTTGGTACAAATCATTCCCCAAGTTCTAGACCTCAGCTGAATCTGGTAATGAATGGTGTGGCTGTTGAACAAGTTGAGACTAAATTACTTAGTGTTACCTTAGATTGTAAACTGTCAAGGTCAAAACATAGATTAAATGGTTGTAAAGATGGGGAGAGGTTTGTCCGTAATAAAGAGATGCTCTGCTTTTTTTACACCACACTCCAAAAAGCAAGTCCTGCAGGCTCTAGTTTGATCTTATCTTGATTATTGTCCAGTTATATGGTGCCATGAGTGCATGGAACTCCCTTCCATCTTATATAGCACAACTGAACAGCAAACCTGGTATCACGGCACAACGCCTCTCCCCCATGTGACCTACTTGTGTGTATGTACTGATATGTATGTGTAACTGATAGATGCACACACACACACTACGTTGTTTTTAAATGAATGTCAATTGTAAAGTCTTTTGTCTGTAATGTCTTTTTCGTTATGCGTCGGACCCACTTAAGAACAGGCTTTGTTACAGCCAGGCGCAACTTTGCTAAAATGCGTACAGTACGTGTATTTTTTTTGTATTTGAAATATTCTCTCTCATTGGTCTGAAAGTTCCAAAGGTTTCTAAAACCGTATCACAAGCGAGGATTATTAACATTTCTATTCGTTAAAACAAAGTGTCAGAATTGTAGTTCACATGGAGCCAGCTGTGGTCCATACCTTCAGCTGAGAACCCAAAAGGGGGTTGACTCACAGTTCTATTAAAATTACACATAAGTCATTGGACGAAGGCGTTTTCTGTACGGGGGAGTTTTGTTAAGACACCCAACGCTTGGTCTGAACATTAACACACATCACTTGCGGTACGGGTTTGGAAGCATAAGGACCTTATCTTTCATATCAGCGAGAAATACTTTAATTGATACACACCTTTTATGGTTTCCACACGGCCATATCTCTATGGTACTGCGTATGTATACGAAAGATAGAGGGTCCAGCTGTGCTAATTAGCTATCTAGCATGCTCCAAACACCCGTTTGTAAAGGAAGAAGGCCACCAAAAACATGTTGTCACTGAAAAATACTGTTGGCTGCAACTGTAATAAAGCCAGTTAAAACAGTGTAGAGTAAGTGTATTTGTGATGTGAAATGAAAGTAAAGGACTTTATGTTTCTAGAACCGTATCGCAATTGAGGCTCCTTAAGAGTACATCTTGGGTACATTACCTGCATGCATATTCCACAGTGTAGATTGCTCCTTGGCTTTGCTCCTCCCAGCTCTGCATATCTGTCTGGAAGAAATGATCAGAGAATAATATTATGAATTACGTTACTGCAAAAGTAGCTACCGGTATACATTTACTTTTTAGACGTGTTTTTGGACAGCCCATTATAACTACTGTAAAGTAACATAACTACATTTATTCTCCTTAGCAAGTTAATTTGTAGCTCAGCTGCTTTAGATTCACTAACGTTACTTACTTTGTGTTGTACTAACTCTGGGAGGGACCTTCTAACGTGTTCTTGCAGTCGATAAAGAGCCACTGATGGCTCGTTAGCCAACACGTACATGTTCTCCGTGAATTTGTCAGTCACTGCAGAGATAAACATATAATAATATAATATATATTGTTATGACAAGTAGCTACGTTACCTGTTTAGCTAATGCAGCTACTAGCTAAGGTTAGCTAGCTGGTGATGACAGTTGACTTTAGCAAACAATTGTACTATAAAGTATTCGCTAATTACCTCTTTTAACTTTCAGTTGCATCTCCTGGTCCTCCATCTTATACACATTAAACGATATACAATTAAATATTTGCAAGGGTTTAATTCGTGTTAAAGCGTTATCAAAAATAAAAATGCAGTTTCGGTGTTACTGTCATGCGCATCACAAATCATGTTCGGAATGAAACACGAATTTAAAAAATAGTTCCTAGATATTTATTCTCTCGACATATTTCGCGTTTACTGGTAGATTGCACAATTATCGTAGATAAAATCAGTCAACCAATTTCATACATTACACATGCACACATTCAAAAACACTTCATTGGATAAAGTTATTTATAAGAAATGTAATGAATGGATTGACAGTTCGGGCGGCTTACCATTATCAATTGCATCATGGGATTTTGTAAATAAACTCACTTTCAGTTTTGATATCAGGAAGTTGGATTGAAGAATAAAACATTGATGTTGCTATTTTATCCGATATTGTGAGCTGGACATATAAACCATTGCTTGCGACATAAAGGTAAAAATGAATCTCTTTATAATGTGCCATTGAGACTTTCCTATTTTGCAAGAGCTGATGTAGAATGGTTTTCCATCATTTCAGCTTTGAAAAGTAAGAGATAGTGAGATAATCATAGACATTTGTTCCATATTTGTTCTCTTGACTTCTGTTGGCTAAAGCTAATCTATATAGTAATATATATATCTACTTTGATTCAAGAGACCATGGATGGCACAGATGGTGGTGAGATACCAGATCTTGCAGCCAGTTTACACATATTCTCAGATGGCCTAGCATTGGAATCCACTACATGTCTACCAGGGGAGGCCAGAGGAGAGAGGTTAAATGGTATGACTGTCAGTCCTACAACTCTTTGCTGGTTTTGCAAGGTCTATAGGCTTTCTCATACAGTAGTCACACCTGTCCATTTGTCTGCAGTGAATGTGTCAACACCATTTTCAGTTTGCATAAAGTCTCATATGATTATAGGCATTGGGGTATGCAAATGTGATGAAATATCTGTATTGCTCCTTGCTACCAGGTGTGAGGGTGACTACAGAGAACACGGGTGTGGATGAGGAGGAGAGCCTGTTGAAATACTCCACCACCCTCACGAATAGGCAGCGTGGGAACGAGGTCACAGTCAGACCAGCTACTTTAGACAGTAAGTATGTCTGTCTGAACTCAGAAAACACAATCAACTCTTTGTTCATGGCAAAATACCTTAAACACTGCTGTGTATGCACTCTCATTCATAATCTATTAGATAATGCACAGGAATGACCCTAAAAGATCTCTGTGGTTTTATGTACACTGTATATGTATATGCCTGTGTATTTGTATATAACTGAGGGAGATTAAGGTATATTATGCATATCATTTAGTATATGGACAATTAAATGTACAAAACACTGACCCTTTGATGTCTCATCAGTTCTGTCCATCCACCAGCTAGCTGCCCAGGGGGAGGTCTTACAGGTGGCCACACACCTGAGCAAAGGTGAGAAATGTCCATATCCACTTACCAATGGTGCAAAGAGTAGAACTTGCCTGACTTGTGTAGCCTTGTGGAACCAGCATGATGACTTGTAGGCGGTGTCCTGTGTAATATTAAAATGTTTGTTGACCTTGCAGACAGTTCATTATTAAACCACCAGGATGAACGGGGCTTAACTCCTCTCATGTGGGCAGCAGCGTTTGGAGAGAAAGCCATGGTGGATTTCCTCCTGGAAAACGTTAGTGATATTTCTAGACCCTTGTTTATTGAATTCAATGTTTAGTCATAAACAGGGTGGTGGTTGATTGTAACCTGTGTGGCTGCTATGACCTTGTGTGGTGTGTCTTAGGGGGCAGATCCTAGTACGATAGCATGGGAACGGGAGAGTGCCTTGACCCTGGCGAGCTCAGGAGGCTATGCAGTCATAGTGAAACGTCTTCTTGAACATGGAGTAGATATCAATGCTTATGACTGGGTAAGGGTGTAAATTAGGATTCTTGATTTCTTCAGAAATATCACACATCAGTCTTCAATATGTTTTTAGGTGATTTTATTCATTGGATGTTTTATGTTTAAGAATGGTGGTACTCCTCTCCTGTACGCTGTTAGAGGGAACCATGTAAGGTGTGCTGAGGCCCTCTTAGGTACGTTGCCTCATATCCCTGCACACAGTTCATTTTAATTAATGATTTCCAAAACCAAAGTACTGTAGTCATCTCAAAGTGGCAGAAATACATATGATATGGTCTTATGATTGTAATTCAGATAAAGGGGCAGACATGAACATTGAGGCAGATTCTGGGTATAGTCCAATGGCCTTAGCTGTTGCCCTCGGACACAAACAAGGTAAGCACCCTCTCTAATATGTCATCTTCAACAACAAAAAAGTTTTTAAATTAAAAAAAAAAATCCCTGGCAAAAGTAAATCATGTAATCAAGTAAAAAAAAGTTTTGTAAATCATGTTTTGTTTCAGTCCAAAAGGTGTTAGAGGACCATATTCTGAAACTCCTGAAGAAAAAAGCATGACACCAGCTAAGGGCACCAGGATGTGGTTAGAGAGGACGTTGTGCTGAACAGAGGATCACCTGCTGGCATCAGTGGTGAGGTGGTTGACCAAAACACTGAAGAGAGGATCACCTGCTGGCATCAGTGGTGAGCTGGTTGACCAAAACACTGAAGCCACAAAAGGCGGTTGGTAGCGAAGACACTTGGAACGGAAGCTCCAACGTTAAGGGACACTGTGGTTCCTATCTTGTACATTTATTCAACATGTTTTTTATATTATGTAAATGCTTATATTTCTTTTTTGGGGGGGACAAACTATCTTTAAATATATATTTTAAAAAATTGGAGGTATAGCACCAATGGATAGTAAACAAATGTTCAAAAACAAAATGCATACACATTTTACGATGTTCATTTGGAATGGGAAATTAAATGCAAGGCACAAGCATTTGAATATGCAGGTGGTTGCGCGACCTTAAAACCTGGAAAGCTGCAATAAAATCCAGATTCTTTGTCGAGGCCAAATCATCCTTTTTCCCCTTGTTGTTTGTGTGCGCAAGCAGGTAACCAATTTAAAATGTCCTCACCAAAAGCAGTCAGATATGGTTCCCATTCAAAACAATTAATTTGGGGTGGTACAGTCTTCCAGCAGTCATGTTCTTCAATGGCACTATATCCTCTCTTTCCCTATAAGTCTCTCCCTCTCTCACGCAGAAACAGAAACGTCACAAAGCTCTTTCCCCCAGGATGTCCAAGGAGTAAACAATTATTCGGCCAAAGAAGTGTTCTCAAACACTATTTATAGCCTGTGCACCGTGGGGACCTCCTGAATGGGAAATCTGTGGGTGTGGAGTTAAGAACCAGATAAGCAGAGGAGTAATGAAAGAGAACGGCACAGAACAATATTAATTGAAAGCTGCTCTGTAGCTACTATGCATTAAAATCAACATTTCTGTATAACAGTATTCAGGTCCAGGCATACCTTTTCTGTACTATTACAACTTATTTAAGCAACTATTACAACTAAGACTAGTGTCCTGTCCAGGCGGTGTAGTTCTACATCAAGCTGCCTCACGTTTGAATTAAAAGGCCATTCCGTCTCGAACAAGACTTACTACAACTAATTTGAACTGGTATGATTTTAGAGACATTTAATAATACATTGAAGGATATTTGTAGTGAGCTGCTGTCTTCTGGGTAAAAATCTATGATTTTAGCCAAGTCTCCATCTTTTGGGCATCCTGACGGGAACACAAGTGGAAGCCTTTTCAGGATCATTGACAGTCTGTCTCTTTTTTTCACATATGACGTGTTATATCATAGTATGACAATGAATTATTGAAAATAACACCTTAATAATAAATAATTTGGTGAGTACTTATTTGTCCTATTTCATGTGTGTATTATTCTTCATGGTGGTACACTGACCAAAGGAGTTATGGGTGTGTGTGTATATACAGTGGAGAGAACAAGTATTTGATACACTGCCGATTTTGCAGGTTTTCCTACTTACAAAGCATGTAGAGGTCTGTCATTTTTTATCATAGGTACACTTCAACTGTGAGAGACGGAATCTAAAACAAAAATCCAGAAAATCACATTGTATGATTTTTAAGTAATTAATTTGCATTTTATTGCATGACATAAGTATTTGATACATCAGAAAAGCAGAACTTAATATTTGGTGCAGAAACCTTAGTTTGCAATTACAGAGATCATACGTTTCCTGTAGTTCTTGACCAGGTTTGCACACACTGCAGCAGGGATTTTGGCCCACTCCTCCATACAGACCTTCTCCAGATCCTTCAAGTTTCAGGGTTGTCGCTGGGCAATACGGACGTTCAGCTCCCTCCAAAGATTTTCTATTGGGTTCAGGTCTGGAGACTGGCTAGGCCACTCCAGGACCTTGAGATGCTTCTTACGGAGCCACTCCTTAGTTGCCCTGGCTGTGTGTTTCGGGTCGTTGTCATGCTAGAAGACCCAGCCACGACCCATCTTCAATGCTCTTACTGAGGGAAGGAGGTTGTTGGCCAAGATCTCGCGATACATGGCCCCATCCATCCTCCCCTCAATACGGTGCAGTCGTCCTGTCCCCTTTGCAGAAAAGCATCCCCAAAGAATGATGTTTCCACCTCCATGCTTCACGGTTGGGATGGTGTTCTTGGGGTTGTACTCATCCTTCTTCTTCCTCCAAACACGACGAGTGGAGTTTATACCAAAAAGCTCTATTTTTGTCTCATCAGACCACATGACCTTCTCCCATTCCTCCTCTGGATCATCCAGATGGTCATTGGCAAACTTCAGACGGGCCTGGACATGCGCTGGCTTGAGCAGGGGGACCTTGCGTGCGCTGCAGGATTTTAATCCATGACGGCGTAGTGTGTTACTAATGGTTTTCAGGTCATTGACCAGGTCCTGTCGTGTAGTTCTGGGCTGATCCCTCACCTTCCTCATGATTATTGATGCCCCACGAGGTGAGATCTTGCATGGAGCCCCAGACCGAGGGTGATTGACCGTCATCTTGAACTTCTTCCATTTTCTAATAATTGTGCCAACAGTTGTTGCCTTCTCACCAAGCTGCTTGCCTATTGTCCTGTAGCCATCCCAGCCTTGTGCAGGTCTACAATTTTATCCCTGATGTCCTTACACAGCTCTCTGGTCTTGGCCATTGTGGAGAGGTTGGAGTCTGTTTGATTGAGTGTGTGGACAGGTGTCTTTTATACAGGCAACGAGTTCAAACAGGTGCAGTTAATACAGGTAATGAGTGGAGAACAGGTGGGCTTCTTAAAGAAAAAACAAACAGGTCTGTGAGAGCCGGAATTCTTACTGGTTGGTAGGTGATCAAATACTTATGTCATGCAATAAAATGCTAATTAATTACTTAAAAATCATACAATGTGATTTTCTGGATTTTTGTTTTAGATTCCGTCTCTCACAGTTGAAGTGTACCTATGATAAAAATTACAGACCTCTACATGCTTTGTAAGTAGGAAAACCTGCAAAACGGCAGTGTATCAAATACTTGTTCTCCCCACTGTATATATATATATATATATATATATTTAACACCTTCCAATCCACGTTTTACCTGAAAAGCCACCTTGGAACTGCACCTTTAATTCTGACTCTGAAGGACTGTGGGAATTCCAGAGTAACCCACTGAGAATCGCCCTGTAAAAACATACAGTAGGTGCTAGTGTCATGTGTTAGTCTGCTACAGGCTTTCACCTCACCTTTTGTGTGTGTGGTGTAGTGCGCACACACACACACACACACACACACACACACAGCATTCGAAAATTATTCAGACACCTTAACTTTTTCCACATTTTGTTACAGGCTTATTCTAAAATTGATTTTTTTTAAAATACAAAATGTTCCTCATCAATCGAAACACAATAGTGACAAAGCAAAAACTGTTTAGACATTTTTACTTTGTTGAAGCACCTTTGGCAGCGATTACAGCTTTGAGTCTTCTTGGGTATGACACTCCAAGCTTGGCACACCTGTATTTGCAGAGTTTCTCCCATTCTTCTTTGCAGATGCTCTCAAGCGCTGTCAAGTTGGATGGGGAGCATCCCTGCACAGCTATTTTCAGGTCTCTCCATAGATGTTCGATCAGGTTCAAGTCTGGGCTCTGTCTGGGCCACTCAATGACATTCTGAGACATGTCCCAAAGCCACTACTGTGTTGTCTTAGCTGTGTGCTTAGGGTCATTGTCCTTTTGGAAGGTGACCCTTCGCCCAAATCTGAGGTCCTGAGTGCTCTGGAGCAGGTTTTCATCAAGGATCTCTCTGTACTTTGCTCCGTTCATCTTTCCCTCGATTTAGACTAGTCTCCCAGTCCCTGCAGCTGAAAAACCTCCCCACAGCATGATATCGTCACCACGCTTCACCGTAGGGATGGTGCCAGGTTTCCTCTAGACGTGACGCTTGGCATCCAGGCCAAAGAGTTCAATCTTGGTTTCAATGGATCGAGAAGGGCAAGAAAGTAGAGACAACAATACATCACACAAAGCAACCACAACTGTCAGTAAGAGTGTCCATGATTGGGTCTTTGAATGAAGAGATTGAGATAAAACTGTCCAGTTTGATTGTTTGTTGCAGCTCGTTCCAGTCGCTAGCTGCAGCGAACTGAAAAGACAAGCAACCCATGGATGTGTGTGCTTTGGGGACCTTTAACAGAATGTGACTGGCAGAACAAGTGTTGTATGTGGAGGATGAGGGCTGCAGTAGATATATTATATAGGGGGGAGTGAGGCCCAAGGGTCTAAACCATCTGACCCAGATGTTTTTTGGGGGTCGAGTTTCAGGAGCTCCTTTAGCACCTCAGACTCAGTGACCGCCTGCAGGGAGAAACTTTGTAGTGGGGCAGGGGAAAAAGAGGGAGAAGCATCAGGGATAGTCGCATTAGAAGGGGTGGGAGATGAGGAAATGTTGGACTGGCAAGGAGGCATGGCTGAGTCAAATTGGAATCCTGACTTAATGAAGTGGTGATTAAAGAGCTCTGCCATGTGCTTCTTGTCAGTAACAACCACATCATCAACATTAAGGGACATGGGCAGCTGTAAAGAGGAGGGTTTATTCTCCAGGTCTTTAACTGTTTCAGAACTTCTTGGGGTTAGACCCACAGAGAGAGAACTGCTTCTTAAAAGTAACCAACTTCGGCCTTCCATATAGCCTGAGTGCACTTATTTCTCATTTGCCTGAACGAGAGCCAGTCAGCCTGAGTACGCGTGTGCCGAGCCTTTCACCAAATGCAATTCTTGAGGTGGAGTAACTCTGCAAGATCACGGTCAAACCAGGGGCTGAACCTATTTTTTAATTCTCATTTTCTTTATGGGGGCGTGTTTGTTAACAATACCACTGAAAATATAAAAAAAGAAGGTCCAAGCGTCTTTGACAGAGGGGATGAAGCTGATTCTATACCATTTTACAGAGGCCAGTTCATGAAGGAAGGCGTGCTCATTAAAGTTTTTTAGCAAGCGTCTACGACAAATCAGGACTTGTCGTTTCACTGAGCAGCCATTACGAACACAGGCTGTAAAACTGTGATCACTAAGGTCATTACAGAAAACACCAGACTGATACCTATCAGGATTATTTGTGAGGATAACATCGAGGAGAGTAGCCTTTTCTGGGTGTTTGGAGTCATACCTTGTGGGATTGGTAATAATCTAAGAAAGATTTAGGGAGTCCCATTGCTTTAGGACTTGGTCAGGTGTATTAAGCATGTCCCAGTTTAGGTCACCTAGCAGGACAAATTCAGACTTAGTGTATGGGGTCAGGAGAGAGCTTAGGGCAGGTAGGGTACAGACCGGTGCTGATGGAGGATGATAGCACCCAGCAACAGTCAACAAAGAGCCATTTGAAAGTTTAATGCTTAAAACCAGCAAATTAAATTGTTTGGTGACAGACTTGGTGGAGACAACTGAAGGTGATCCTTGGTAAAGATTGCCACTCCCCCACCTTTGGAAGATCGGTCTTGCCGAAAAAGGTTATAATTAGAAAGGTTAACATCAGTATTCAAAACACTCTTCCTTAACCACGTCTCAGTAATGACCAACACATCTGGATTGGAGCTGTGAACCCACACTATCAATTGATCCATTTTAGGTAATACGCTTCTAGGTGTTAACGTGCAGAAAATCCAGGCTTTTACTAGAGCAGAAATCAGTGAAGCAGATATCAGAGCACAAGTCAGAATTGGGGCTAGCAACAGTAGATGGGCCAGGGTGTACATGCACATTTCCAGATAACAGTAATACAATCAAGGCATGGCAAAGGACAGGGAGAGCTCTGCAGTGCTGATTTATGACATCTGAATGTGCATTAGATGGCAACAAGATCATATTTCAACAGGTAACATGAATACAAAGCCAACGAGCGGTGGTTAGTATTAGGATGGGAGGCCAAAAGTCTGTGCAACCAATAGAGAGTCAGAGTCCAGAGTGTGGGAACAAACAGTCTGTCCCACGGTTGGGTAAAGTAAGTTCATAGTCAACAAAGCATGCAGGAGTCATGAGGCAAATAGCAAAATGCATAAGAAAAAATAAATAATAATATATATATATGTATTTTTTATGACTTGGGGCTAGCCATTGTAAGTTCAGAGTCACTCGCCCCAACAGTGCGTGTGCTGGAGCTCCGGAGAGGGGGGGGGGGGGGTACCTGACAGGGGGAGACAGGCCAGGGCAGACAGTGAACAGATCACCAGGTGGAATCCATGCAGCGGTGCAGCAGGCAACGGGAGTAAGTGTCACCGCTGGTCTTTGAACAGCAGGAGGGAGCTTCATAGACTCCTGCCACTTGTTGGGCCCAAAGGCCTCAACACATCTCACATCGTCACACCTCAGTGCTAATTGAAGTTGTATCTGGTCTGTCCTTGCAAGCCTGGCAGCCTTAACTCAGCATTCAGTTCCCATAAAGTAAAATATATCATTGTAATGTACTTTATTTTTTTCTTCTTCTTTGCTTTCAAAATAGCATCAGACCAAACACTACTCGCTCCGTTCCAGGTTGAATGGTGTCCTCAGGTCTCTGCTGTTTGTTTGCTAGAGCACCCTCCGTATAGCTTGGGAAAAGGACACCTTGGTAGCTGTAATCCCTTCAGTTAATTTTGGCCAAAATTGTAGAGGGTAGCATCCTGCATATGTCCCTGCCCGAAAAATCCAAGTTGATCAACTCCAAATCTATCCTTTTGTAAAAAACATGTTGAAAAATGAGAGAGCTCACATGCAGCTGTGTCTCTCTCTCTCTCAAATAGAGGTGTGCCAAGCTTGTACCGTCATACCCAAGAAGACTTGAGGCTGTAATCGCTGCCAAAGGTGCTTCAACAAAGTACTGAGTAAAGGATCTGAATACTTATGTAAATATCATATTTCAGTTTATTTTAATTTTATACATTTGTAAAAAAAGACAAAAAACAGTTTTTGCTTTCTCATTATGGGGTACTGTGTGTAGCTTGATGAGGGGGAAAATGATGTAATACATTTTAGAATAAGGCAGTAACCTAAAAAAAATTGGAAAAAGTCTAGGGGTCTGAATACTTTCCAAATGCACTGTATATGGGGTAGCCTTATAATAGTAGTAATATCATATACCCACAGGGTGCCTCCCAATAATTTAAATTTTAGTAATTTAGCTCGGATTCAAAGCAACTTACACTGAGTGTACAAAACATTAAGGACCTGCTCTTTCAATGACATACACTGACCAGGTGAAAGCTATGATCCCTATGATCTCAGACTATTTGCTTTGCCCCCCCTCTTCTACACTGCTGCTACTCTGTTATTATCTATGCATACACTTTAATAACTCTACCTACATGTGCATATTACCTCAATTACCTCGACACCGGTGCCCCCGCACATTGACTCTGTACCGATACCCCCTGTATATAGCCCCACAAATTGTTATTTACTACTGCTCTTTACTTATTTGTTTTTCTTATCTCTTACTTTTTTTAAGCCTTTTCTTAAAACTGCATATTTGGTTAATGTCACGACTTCTACCGAAGATAACCCCTCTCCCGATTCGGGCGGCGCTCGGCGTCGCCGGTTTACTAGCCGCCACCGATCCCTTTTTCCTTTTCTGTTTTTTTTGTCTGTGTTCATTTTCACACCTGGTTTCAATTGCGTTTATTTCTGTGTGTATATAGGGCCCTTGTTTCCTGCCTTATTTCGTGCGGGATTAAGCTTGTGGGGGTTTTGCGCTCGTTTATCGTTGATATTTCTTGTTCTAGTATTTACGCACGTGTAGTTTATTTTCGGAACTGAGTTTGTTCCTCCGCGCGTTTGGCACGAGTTTCGGTTTTGTTTTCACTGATCTGCTCTATGAACTGTGAGACCTTATATAGAGGGATCTGTGCCAATTTTGTATTGGTGGACTATATATATATATAATTATTATATTAAACACGCTTCTCAGTTCCCTGCTCTCCTGCGCCTGACTCCTACACCTCTCACCGAGACGCACCTTATCACAGAATCCCGCACCCGAAAATATGGAGTCAGCAGGAGTAGACGCACTCCCAGGGTCCGTGGAGGATCGAGTTCAACACCACACGGCAGTGTTACACCAGCTGGGGACCGCCATGGATCAGGTGATGGCGACGATGGAGAGATGGGAGAGAGGTGGACTTCCCACACCTGTATCAGCCACACCCCAATCAGTACCACTACCCTCTCCTTCATTGCTTGAGCACAGTGGGATTCGACTCGCCCTCCCGAGGGAGTACGATGGGACGGCGGCAGGGTGCCAGGGGTTCTTACTCCAGATGGACCTATACCTGGCGACCGTTCGTCCGGCTCCTTCGGGAGGTGAGAGCGTGAACGCCCTCGTCTCCTGCCTCTCAGGTAAAGCCCTGGAGTGGGCCAACGCGGTATGGAACGATCCTGACTCGGCGAGGGACCACTACCCAGAGTTCACCCGCCGCTTTCGGGCCGTGTTCGATCACCCACCTGAGGGTCGAGCGGCGGGTGAACGGCTGGTCCATCTGAGGCAGGAGAAGAGGAGTGCTCAGGACTTTGCTCTTGAGTTCCGGACTTTGGCCGCTGGCGCGGGATGGAACGACAGGGCCTTGATCGATCACTATAGGTGTAGTTTGCGTGAGGACGTCCGTAGGAAGCTGGCCTGTAGAGACACCACCCTCTCCTTGGACCAGTTGATCGACATGTCCATTCGGTTGGACAACTTGCTGGCGACCCGCGGACGTCCAGATCGGGCTCTGTCAGTTCCATTCCCCAGCTCCACCACTCCAACACCCATGGAGCTAGGTGGTGCTGCAGCGAGGGCGACCGGAGGAGGGGGCCTTTCCTGTGCCAACTGTGGTCGCAGAGGGCACACTGCTGACCGGTGCTGGGGGGGTCCTCCAGGGAGTCGAGACGCCAGGCCGAGCACTGCTCGGACACCTCAGGTGAGTCGGCACCAGGCTCACCCAGAGCCCCCTGTTGGTCACATGTATGTATGGATTGTTTTTCCTGAATTTTCCCCTCTTTCCCGGCATAAGGCGCTAGTAGATTCAGGCGCGGCGGGGAATTTTATTGACCGCGGTTTAGCGCACAGGTTAGGGATCCCCCTTGTTCAGCTTGACAAACCCTTCCCAGTGCACGCCTTAGATAGCCGACCATTAGGGTCAGGGCTAGTCAGGGAGGCCACGGCTCCACTGGGCATGGTCACGCAGGAGGGTCATGAGGAGAGAATTAGTCTCTTCCTCATTGATTCTCCTGCGTTTCCGGTGGTGCTGGGGATCCCCTGGTTGGCCCGTCACAACCCCAGGATTTCGTGGCAACAGAGGGCTCTACAGGGGTGGTCGGAGGAGTGCTCAGGCAGGTGTGTAGGAGTTTCCATCGGTGCTACAACGGTGGAGAGTCCAGACCAAGTCTCCACCGTGCGCATTCCCTCAGAATATGCCGATTTGGCTATCGCCTTCTGTAAAAAGAAGGCGACCCAATTACCACCTCATCGACGAGGGGATTGTGCGATAAATCTCCTGGTAGGCGCTGCACTTCCCAGGAGTCACGTGTATCCCCTGTCCCAGGAGGAAACGGTGGCTATGGAGACATACATATCTGAATCTCTGGGGCAGGGGTACATTCGGCCCTCCATCTCACCTGCCTCCTCGAGTTTCTTTTTTGTGAAGAAGGAGGGAGGTCTGTGTCCGTGCATTGACTATAGAGGTCTAAATTCCATCACGGTGGGGTATAGTTACCCGCTACCTCTCATTACCACGGCGATTGAGTCATTTCACGGAGCACGGTTTTTCACAAAACTGGATCTCAGGAGTGCATATAACTTGGTGCGTATCCGGAAGGGAGATGAGTGGAAGACAGCGTTTAGTACCACATCCGGCCATTATGAGTACCTCGTCATGCCGTACGGGTTGAAGAATGCTCCAGCAGTCTTCCAATCTTTTGTAGACGAGATTCTCAGGGACCTGCACGGTCAGGGTGTGGTGGTTTACATCGATGACATTCTGGTCTATTCCGCTACACGCGCCGCGCATGTGTCCCTGGTGCGCAAGGTACTTGGGCGACTGTTGGAGCATGACCTGTACGTCAAGGCTGAGAAATGCTTGTTCTTCCAACAGGCCGTCTCCTTCCTTGGGTATCGCATTTCCACATCAGGGTTGGTGATGGAGTGTGACCGCATTGCAGCCGTGCGTAATTGGCCGACTCCAACCACGGTAAAGGAGGTGCAGCGGTTCTTAGGGTTTGCCAACTACTACCGGAGGTTTATCCGGGGTTTTGGGCAGGTGGCTGCTCCCATTACGTCACTGCTGAAGGGGGGGCCGGCGCGTCTGGGGTGGTCGGCTGAGGCGGACAGGGCTTTTGGTCGCCTGAAGGCTCTTTTTACCTCGGCTCCCGTGCTGGCGCATCCGGACCCCTCTTTGGCATTCATAGTGGAGGTGGACGCATCCGAGGCTGGGGTTGGAGCCGTGCTCTCCCAGCGCTCGGGTACGCCACCGAAGCTCCGCCCCTGTGCTTTCTTTTCTCGGAAGCTCAGCCCGGCGGAGCGAAACTATGACGTGGGGGATCGGGAGTTGCTGGCTGTTGTCAGAGCTCTGAAGGTGTGGAGACATTGGCTTGAGGGGGCCCAACACCCTTTTCTCATCTGGACTGACCACCGTAATCTAGAGTACATTCGGGCAGCGAGGAGACTGAACCCTCGTCAGGCAAGGTGGGCCATGTTTTTCACCCGATTTAGGTTTACCATCTCCTATAGACCAGGCTCCCAGAACACTAAGGCAGACGCACTGTCCCGACTATATGATACGGAGGAGCGGGCCATCGATCCTGTGCCCATCCTCCCGGCTTCTTGTCTAGTGGCACCTGTGAGGTGGGAGGTGGACGCAGACATTGAGCGAGCATCGCGTGTTGAGCCTACTCCACCACAGTGTCCAGCGGGACGGGTGTACGTTCCGCTGGAGGTTAGAGACAGGCTAATTTGGTGGGCTCACACGTCCCCCTCTGGTCACCCGGGGATTGGTAGGACGGTGCGATGTCTTAGTGGGAAGTACTGGTGGTCCACTTTAGCCAAGGACGTGAGGGTTTATGTGTCCTCCTGCTCAGTGTGCGCTCAGTGCAAGGCTCCTAGGCACCTGCCCAGAGGGAAGTTACAACCCCTTCCCGTTCCACAGCGGCCTTGGTCACACCTGTCGGTTGACTTCTTGACCGATCTGCCACCATCACAGGGCAACACCACGATCCTGGTCGTTGTGGATCGGTTTTCTAAGTCCTGTCGTCTCCTCCCTTTGCCCGGTCTCCCTACAGCCCTACAGACGGCGGAGGCCCTGTTTACTCACGTCTTCCGGCACTACGGGGTGCCTGAGGATATTGTTTCTGATCGGGGTCCCCAGTTCACGTCCAGGGTGTGGAAAGCGTTCATGGAACGTTTGGGGGTCTCGGTCAGCCTTACCTCTGGGTTTCACCCCGAGAGTAATGGGCAGGTGGAAAGAGTGAACCAGGATGTGGGTAGGTTTCTGCGGTCGTATTGCCAGGACCGGCCAGGGGAGTGGGCGAAGTACATCCCGTGGGCAGAGATGGCCCAGAATTCACTCCGCCACTCCTCTACGAACCTGTCGCCCTTCCAATGTGTGTTGGGTTATCAGCCGGTCCTGGTACCATGGCATCAGAGCCAGACCGAGGCTCCTGTGGTGGACGATTGGGTGAGACGCTCAAGGGAAACCTGGGAGGCCGCCCACGGGTACCTTAAACGGGCCGAAGGGCGGCAGAAGGCCAGTGCCGACCGCCACCGCAGCGAGGCCCCCGTGTACACACCGGGGGACCGGGTCTGGCTCTCGACCCGAAACCTGCCCCTCCACCTGCCCTGCCGGAAGCTGGGTCCGCGGTTTGTGGGGCCATTCAAAGTCCTGAGGAGAATAAACGAGGTGTGTTATAGGTTACAGCTCCCCCCTGATTACCGTATTAACCCCTCGTTTCATGTGTCTCTCCTCAGGCCGGTGGTGGCTGGTCCGCTTCAAGAAGATGAGGTGCGGGAGATCCCTCCGCCCCCCCTGGACATCGGGGGGGCGCCGGCGTATGCAGTTCGTTCCATACTGGACTCGAGGCGTCGGGTGGGGGGTCTTCAGTACCTCGTGGACTGGGAGGGGTACGGTCCGGAGGAGAGATGCTGGGTGCCGGTGGAGGACGTACTGGATCCACCTATGCTAAGGGAGTTTCACCGCCTCCATCCGGATCGCCCTGCGCCTCGTCCTCCGGGTCGTCCTCGAGGCCGGCGTCGTCGCGCTGCGGGAGCCGCGCGTCAGGAGGGGGGTACTGTCACGACTTCTACCGAAGATAACCCCTCTCCCGATTCGGGCGGCGCTCGGTGTCGCCGGTTTACTAGCCGCCACCGATCCCTTTTTCCTTTTCTGTTTTTTTTGTCTGTGTTCATTTTCACACCTGGTTTCAATTGCGTTTATTTCTGTGTGTATATAGGGCCCTTGTTTCCTGCCTTATTTCGTGCGGGATTAAGCTTGTGGGGGTTTTGCGCTCGTTTATCGTTGATATTTCTTGTTCTAGTATTTACGCACGTGTAGTTTATTTTCGGAACTGAGTTTGTTCCTCCACGCGTTTGGCACGAGTTTCGGTTTTATTTTCACTGATCTGCTCTATGAACTGTGAGACCTTATATAGAGGGATCTGTGCCAATTTTGTATTGGTGGACTATATATATATATATATAATTATTATATTAAACACGCTTCTCAGTTCCCTGCTCTCCTGCGCCTGACTCCTACACCTCTCACCGAGAAGCACCTTATCACAGTTAAGGTCTTGTAAGTAAGCATTTCACTGTAAGGTCTACTACACCTGTTGTATTCGGTGCATGTGACAAATAACATTTGATTTGATGTCACCTGTTAAATCCACTTCAATCAGTGTAGATGAAGAGGAGGAGACAGGTTAAAGAATGATTTTTAAGTCTTGACACAACTGAGACATGGATTGTGTGTGTGTGCCATTCAGAGACAAAAGATGTAAGTGCATTTGAGCGGGGGAATGGTAGTAGGTGCCAGGCGCACTGGTTTGTGTCAAAAACTCAGTTTTTCACGCTAAATAGTTTCCTGTGTGTATCAAGTATGGTCCACCACCCAAATGATATCCAGCCAACCTGACACAACTGTGGGAAGGAAGCATTGGAGTAAACATGGGCCAGCATCCGTGTAATGCTTTCGACACCTTGTCCATGCCTCGACAAATTGAGGCCGTTCTGAGGGAAAAAGTGGGGGTGCAACTCAATATTAGGAAGGTGTTCTTAATGTTTTATACACTCAGTGTAGTTATTGCATTCATCTTAAGATAGCTAGGTGGAACAACCACAAATTACATATCACAGTCATAGTAAGTACATTTTTCCGCAAAAAAGTAGCTATCAACAAAGTCAGATATTGTGAGAGGGAAAAAAAGTCAAGTGCAAGTTCACGAAAGGCTGGTCATTTTATTTGGAGCACTTTTCACTACTTCCCACAAATGTAAAATAATTGGATTGGTCTTGGCATGGGCTAAAGGGAGTTTCCATATACCAGTAATTTCCTTTCAAATCCATGAAGAGCAGTGGTGCATACTTCAGAAAAAAGGAGAGATGATTGGGTAGCCTGGTCCCAGATCTGTTTGTACTTTTGCCTACTCCATTGTTATTGTTGAGCAAAACATTGGCATTAAAAATTCCATAAGGAGTTGGCAAGAGAGTAGAAACAGACTGGCACCCAGTCTAATAATTGGGACCCACGTTGTCATCATTGTTGTTGTCACACATGCGCCAATACTGTCCCTCTTGAGGGCATGCGCACCTGTCATGTAATTGTAGTTACCTGGTCAGAGTTCCAGCACGCTTCTTCATTTGAGTCATGTACTTCTTCCCGAATTGCTTAACATCTCTGTTCAGAACAGACCTTACTCTGTAAGATACGTTGTGGCAATTTTACAGTCATTACTTCATCCTGCTGCAGAAGGACTATGTATCTATTCCAATGATTTATATATACACTAGCTGACTGATAGGGGCACTGTGTTGAAGCCACCATGCCTCCATCTTGGCACTCCCTCACCAGTGTAAAAAATATTTTGGAAGCTATAGAAATGCATTTATTAATGTTTACATTTGTTTTTGCCACATTTATTTTAGTACAGACACCTTAATGCATACTTTTAAAATATATTATGTGAGCTAAGCATCATTTTAAATTTAAAAAAATCTAGAAAACATTGTCCTGAAAGTATAATTTTCAAATCAAAGTTTTTTGGTTGTGTACATAGTTTAGCAGATGTTCTAGCTAGCGGATGCAGTGAAACTATTAAACTAGAAACAGGGGCTGCAGTACAAACACATACATTTTACCCCCTCAGCCCTCGTGCTAGCCACTTTCCCTTGTCAAAACTGGATGCAGTTTAATTGCCATCTTTAGTGGATGTACAATTCATAAACGTTACCCCTTCGGCCCGCGAATTAGCTTGAGGGAGCGAGTGAAGAGCTATGTTCTTATACCCATACTAACATACTGTATACAATTAGTTCATTTGAGTATACTGTAAATGAACGGTAGCTGTGTTCGAATACCCACACTAAAAATACTGTATAATACATACTTAATGAGTATATACACTACATAAGTAAATTTTAGTATACTGTAAACGAACGGTATCCTTTCAGTTAAGCATACTAGCGCTACACCTGTCTACCGGAAGTCGATTCTGTTGCTATGTAAATCACCAAAGTCAGGTGACCTAAGCGTTTCCAAATATCTATCATGTTTGCGTATATCTCTCTATAGAAAGGCCCATGGTGTTGGTGGAATCATCCTTTAATTCATGGCCACATGCTCAGCTGGGCCAGGGGCGCTTTAATTAGGCGAGGTGAAAATGTCTGACAGACCTCAACTCATTAAAAAGGAGGAAATCGCCACCGCCCGACCTCGCTGCTTTCTCTTCCTCAACTCCGTCTAATCCAGACATTCTGTGCATCTGTGAGTCAACGTAAATCCACCGAATCTGTTACCTTTCATCTGAACTATCTGTTGCGATTGGGAGAGCCGGCCATCAGTTATTGTTTATAGTTATTACCGCGGAGAGCAGCTTGGAGCGCACGCTTCAAACATATTGTGTTACGTAAATGGAAAATGATCACAGCCCTACAGATCATCACAGGCCAATTATGCCATTGAAATATGGTTCAAATGTAATGAAATTACATGTACATATGAAGACTAAGCTGGAAGGATGAAATATAATTGTTTGCTGAACTGATAAATTCTGATATCAACTGGAAATTATAGATTGAATAACTGATAACAGATTGATTCATAAGCATTATCCTTCTCATGATTATAATGAATGGATATGATACTAAATGACTCCATTCTGCTTCAAATTGAATTCCTATGGAACCTTATTTCTGAATTGTCTCATTCTGTTAACAATGAGAATGATTATGATTTGAATTTGATTGGATACATGTTATTCTGTTTCTTTTGTTATGCAGCAGACAAACTACCCAGTAAATATACCACTTTGTGGTTAAAGGAATTCCTGCCTCAGTCTCATCCATTCCTCTGTCACATGACCTGTTCACCTTGGCTATTTTCAGTCATCCTACCTGTCCAGCTACCCACACAGATCTCACAATAATCTCTCTCCTATATGCAAATCTCAATGGCAGTCATTTTTCTTAAGGCCCTTGGAAATGACCTGCATATCAGCAGCTATAAAAAAAAATCTAATGCAATATATCTATTTACAAATACAATTCAAAGGGTGTTTGTTTGTGGATAGTAAATTGCATTTGTGGATAGTGATTTACATTTGTGCAAAGTGATTTACATTTGTGGGTTGGTGATTTACATTTGTGGGTTGGTACACACATACATTCATATCTTTAGGTTTGTTGTTTTTAAGATCCATTTCAAGATTTCCACCAAAGACGTTGCCTCTCCGATCACTTTCCCTGGCTTGGACAAGAGACATTTAAGGTACACTCAGATGTGACGATGTATAACGTCATTCAAGGGCTGAGCGTTTAAGCCCGACATCCCGTCTACTTTGTGTTTGGACTGCAAGGCATGTAATTTTGTCCTTGAAACATTTAATCTAAGTACTGTAGACTTGCCTTCATTCCTATACGACTGTTCCTACTGGGGAGTGCCAATTCGGCCGATCGGTGGCTTCAAAGCCACTCAATGGCCATAACTTCAGCAATCCAGGGTTTATATACATCGGTGGTCTGTTGTGGAATGTTCAAGGGAGATTTCAGCGTTGCATGCAAGACGCCTTTTTATTTTTTATTTTACATCTACAACACACGTTTATTTTTAACTGTTTATCAAATGTGGTGATATCTAAAAGTAAAAACATCTAACTCGCACCTACATCTGTTAAAATGTCTAACTATAACACGCTTTCTTACCTGCTCTGTGTTTCGCTGCAAATCACTGAGGAACCAATGTCTGATTTCCTAAATGAAGGCAAGTTGCCGTATTACAACAGAGATGAAGCACTTCGATGTACGACTATACTGGCAAAGGACTTCAACACGATTATCTCTTTCTCCACTAGATGGCAATCGTGTTCCTTGGCTTTTTTCTTATTCCATTCATGACATTATTTGCCGTTTTGCCAAAGATTAGGTTCATGTGGGGATTTGCTTTTCCATGCAGTGCAGAAGATGGACGAGGTCAGCGCTAAAGGACATCCTCCTTGTTAGAGAAAGCTCAACAAATTTTTTTTTTTTAAATCCTAGGTTGTTACACTAGTATTTCAGTTTGCCACTGCATCTATTCCTCCCTTTCAGGCCAAGCTTTAAACTCAGAATCAATGTGTGTAGGCAGTCCATATAGGCCTACCGTAGCCAGATCCCAATTTTATGTGACCATGGTTTATAGGCTATCTGTAATTGAAGAGGTTAAATGGTTTAAAATGGCATTTAAAAATAGTGCATTCTTCAGACCATTTCATCAATACATTGGTGCCAAGAGATATTGAGGTAATCGATGAAAGGTCATCTAAATTAAAATTGATCAAAGGGGGTTGGAGCTGAAGCAACCAACCACAAACAAGGGGCATTGATCAACAAAATTGCAATCTTCAAGCATCCATTTTAATAGATAACACAGTTCCATCATATTATGAAAGCTTTAGATGTGGGACAAACTGCTATGGCAGACCTAAGGTTTAGATGTGGGACAAACTGCTATGGCAGACCTAAGGTTTAGATGTGGGACAAACTGCTATGGCAGACCTAAGGTTTAGATATGGGACAAACTGCTATGGCAGACCTAAGGTTTAGATGTGGGACAAACTGCTATGGCAGACCTAAGGTTTAGATGTGGGACAAACTGCTATGGCAGACCTAAGGTTTAGATGTGGGACAAACTGCTATGGCAGACCTAAGGTTTAGATATGGGACAAACTGCTATGGCAGACCTAAGGTTTAGATATGGGACAAACTGCTATGGCAGACCTAAGGTTTAGATAGGTAACATTTCACATGTTCTATTCAATGGAGATGTCTTTAAAGCCATTTCGAATAATTAAATACACCCTTTGGAGGCCAGCTTTGTAGCTTTTAAAGCTAAATGAAGTAGATTTGAGGGCTTGCTATATCCTTTACATAGTCTAGGTCTCTTGGTTAATAACACCTAGAAGGAGAAGAGGTGATAGAGGATGTTGTGTTTTCATAGGAGCTCATTATCACCCCAGATGAACCTCCTGCTGAGATTTTGGCATGGTGCTCCCCGCTCTGCAGATAATCAATAAGTCTGAATTGCAAAACCTGATGGAGTCAAGCCTGTATGACAATTGTCATCAATGGGGGATGGGGTTGTAGGGGTTGGACTAGCAAAACTGCAGGGACTTTCATCCTCACATCTTCAGTTGTACCTCACCCCAGTGATTCAACAACACAGTGAGTGGCCAGAGTTATGATTCGGCCAGATTGGGGTTGGGTGATTGATAATATGCCAGTCTGGCTCAAGCCAAGATGTCCTGGGGCTGTGTGAAAGAGGTAGTGAGAACGAGATAGAGAATGAGAGATCTAAATCTATGATATTAAATGCTATTCCCTGCAACCTGTGTATTGGACCAAACAAACGGTTGTTGGGGGATAGAGAGAGAGGTTGAGAGAGATAGAGAATAGAGAGAATGGTTGAGAGAGATGGTCTTGTAGATAGAGAGGGAGAGAAAGGAGTAAGGAGTGTGGGTCTGTTTACCCGTCACTGGGGAGATAAATAAGCCTTACAGGGCGGTTTGAGGTTTGATCTATCCCAGCCAGGGTTTACGAGCTGTGGGCACTTGTGCAGATTGTCCTGATGAGGAGGATCATTAATCCTAGTTGCTTGCTGAGGGACAGAGGACCCTGCCTGGCAGCAGGAAGCAGATTTAGGTCTGCAGCGCCTGGGTAAATGACAAACGAACTCACTAGCTGACAGGTTGAATGAACTAACCCTGTTTGCAGTTCTGCTAGTTAAAAGTCAGCCAGGAGGGAAGACCTGAATGCTTATGAGGGAGTGGGTGTATTAGTGAAGGCTGGACTAATGAGGATTGGAAACACTGTGGGGGGAAAAAAGGTAATGCACCTCCCCTCATGTATTTATTTTAGTTTGGCAGTTGTGATAGTTTTTAGTTAATGAAATAAACTGCGTCTGGGCTCAGAGGCCCAGACGCAGGCCTTTATTGAATCGGGGAAGGAAATGAGAGTGACACGACGATGTTATGCATTTGTAAATAATTTGGTTTAGACAACATTTGCCGTGCTCTGAGGCTCCCCTCTTTTTAACAAAGCAGAAAATGGGCAAAAATGTACGTCACATCTGCTTGTGGTGGAGTCTGTGCTGCTGTATCTGGAAGAGCCACTCGCTCATCTCAACTCTAGAATTTTCTGCTCCAATTTAGTGAGGTTCTTAATTAAACCATTAAGAAGCAAAGCATTTGCACAATATGCTCTGCTGCCTTCATTACAAAGCGCAATCACTTGTAATATATTCGCTTACAACTTCAAGCAATGGATTTTCATGCGTTGTCTGCCTTGTGTGGATGTGCACTCCTGCTTTTCAGAGGAGTAGCAGGCTTTCATTATTGGCTAAGGGTAAAGGGGGACATGCATGCCTACACTGTTCTAAATTACAAAGAAGACTGATAGACAGCAGAAGAACCTCCTGGTGTTCCGTAATTGCCTTTTGTTGTTTACAAAGATGATTTTTTAGGACTACAATACAAGAGAGTACAATGCCAAAACATGGCTAAATCAAGAATGATACATGAAACTGGAAGTGTATTCATGGATGAGATGTTTCTTAATGTTTAGAGGACCTTGAACAACTGAATACTGTGGTGCTGCTGTACACACTTATTAATCCATATCTCATAGTGTATGATACTGAGTCAGACAAAATATTATTTTGAAATTGACAGTGGTGCTTGTTCCTCAGTTCACCTAAGGTGAAAAGCAAAATGCTCATTTCAGTCCATTATGGTTGCTGGAGAGCAAGTGGAGTGTGCAATTTTGAGTTACCTCATGTTCTCTCTGAACCATGCAATAAATCAGGGTTCCCCAACTGGCGGCCCACCAGTGATTTTATTTGGCCCCCCAAGTTTTCTTAAAAATAAATAAATAAATAAATAAATGTGGACATAAGACTGTATAAACACCAGCAAATCAGCTTCAAGTGATTTTAATTTTGGAAATCTGTTCCAAAGTATTCCCACGCATAATATAGAGATATATGTGATCGTATACAAATGCAAGCAAGGTTTGAAATTATTATTTTTTTGTCAAATATAACTATTTGGGCTTCTTGCAGTCAGTTTGCAGTTCCGGCCTCCTGTTCATCCGCTCAAGAAAAAATAGTCCCGCGGCTGAATCTAGTTGATGATCCCTGCTATAGATTATAGGAGTAGAGACTGAACTGAGATTCTTTGTGTTTTGTATTTACACATTCATGAACTCAGTAAGGTCAATCCCAAGTTACTGCCTAGTGCCTCCCTCACTTAAACACTAGAATATATAAGTATTACGTGGTAATATTGAACACTGACCTTGTACCAAGCTGTGCTTTACACTGGAAAGCCTAAGGAACCTCGGCTTAATAATATAATGTTTTAAAACTCTGTAGTATGACAAAGGTTAATCTTGTGTGAAAAAGTAACTTTTATTCCTTGTGCTATTCCTGAATAAAAGCAATGCATGTGCAGAATGTATGGCTGATCTTAATCTAACTTCATGCTACAGCAGCCTAGAATCCCTACTTGTTCACGATGTGGTTGGATGCCCACAGGACATGCCTTAGCCTCAGCTGATGTCTGTGGGAGGAATAGGATCAGTCGTAATGACAGGAGCTCTACAGGAGCTCTCACTTGGGGATATAGCTGAAATACACCTTGTACACCTACATCTACTGCATGGCACATCATGGTTAGGGCATAAAGGTGGTCATGGGATGTAATATTGAACTCATGCTTGGTGAATTGCACCTGGGTTTATTGGCGATATCAATCCATTCGGAACTAACCGGAGGAGTTATTATGGTATAAGCCTAATTTACCATGATGATCACTGCTTGTTCCTGCAAGTTTTAGCATTGGAAATCAGTTCTTTGAAGTCAATTGAAAAGCGACCTCTGTCATAGCCTCTGTGTCATTCTAGAGTGCCTAAGAACTAACCCTTTCCTCTGTGTTATTATTACAGACAGGGACAACCTCTGTAGCATGGTTTATCCTCTCCTTATTCCCCATGATCTCTTTATATCTCTCTTTATTCACAGGTACACCTTCTTTATACGATCAGCCATGGATACCACCAGACACCCAAAGTCCCTCTCTCAGTTCCTATGACCTCTTGTAAGGTAAGACAACAAAACCCTACCCTAGGCTTGTTTCTTTGCTGTGTTGGGGTAGTTAGAGCATCTAACATTGATAATTGAGGGAGGAGTTGAGCCCCTTCCTGAGATATTAGACATTAGAACCTTAGAGACAGTATAGCTCTCATTGACTGTGACCTTCAGATACCTTCTGCAGGTATTAGTTACATCCTCTCCTCCTCTAATTTCTTCTTGCTCTTCTCTCTTCTTTTCTCCTCTCTCCTCCTCCTCTCCTCTGTGCAACTCTTGATAGCATTTGATCAACATGTCCTTGAGAAGTGTAACCCTGCTTGGAAAGAAGGTGAGTCGTAATCATGCCCACACACACCAGGCACAGCTAGGTGCAAGATAAACACCTGAGGCATGAAATTCTCTAACACCTATGGATTTATATGGGCAAATCTGTACAATCCAGGGGGAAATGCCGTGGGTCAGGATTGGAAAAATGCATGGAAGATTTTGCAAACCTACCCAAATAGGAGGGGGAAGGTGTACTATAATAGGGCTAGAAGTAGAGTCATGGATACATGGAGGTTATGTACTCTGTGTTATTATGTTATCATGCAAGGCAACACTGTATCCCTCTAGTATTGTAGTCTGTGTATCTTTGTTAAAATTGAAAGATGTATGATTGTGATTAAATACTGACTGTAGAGCAGAATTTCAGTTATACAACCATAAACCCATTGATATTACAAAGGCTATTTATGCAATATCTGTATATTTCACTTTATATTCTTTAGTCCAGGGTAAAAAGCATTTCATCATATTCTGTAGTACACAAGGGTATTGAAAGGTGATGTGTAAATATGAACATTATTATCCGCTTTGTCTGTTTTTGGAACCATCGCCATATATTTTTAAAAATGTTTGTACTATGTTTTGTGCTGCTACCATGTTGTTGTCATGTTGCGTTGCTACCATGCTGTGTCATCAGGTGTTGCTGCCATGCTATGTGGTTGTCTTACGTCTCTCTTTATGTAGTGTTGTGTTGTCTCTCTTGTCGTGATGTGTGTTTTGTCCTATATTTTTATTTAATTTATTTACATTTTTAATCCCAGCCCCCGCCACCGCAGGAGGCCTTTTGGTAGGCCTTTTGGTAGGCCGTCATTGTATATAAGAATTTGTTCTTAACTGACTTGCCTTGTTAAATAAAGGTTACATAAAAAAAAATTATATTTATATAATTATAATTATATTAATTATAACACACCTCTGCCTGTGTCTAGACATCTGAATCCAACACTACCTGTGTCTAGACACCTGAATACAACTCTGCCTGTGTCTAGACATCTGAATCCAACACTACCTGTGTCTAGACACCTGAATACAACTCTGCCTGTGTCTAGACACCTGAATACAACTCTGCCTGTGTCTAGACACCTGAATCTAACTCTGCCTGCATCTAGACACCTGATTCCAACTCTGCCTGTGTCTAGACACCTGAATCAAACTCTGCCTGCTTCTAGACATCTGAATCCAACTCTGCCTGCTTCTAGACACCTGAATCCAACTCTGCCTGCTTCTAGACACCTGAATCTAACTCTGCCTGCTTCTAGACACCTGAATCCAACTCTGCCTGTGTCGAGACACCTGAATCCAACTCTACCTGTGTCTAGACACCTGAATACAACTCTGCCTGTGTCTAGACACCGGAATCTAACTCTGCCTGCTTCTAGACACCTGAATCCAACTCTGCCTGTGTCTAGACACCTAAATCTAACTCTGCCTGCATCTAGACACCTGAATCCAACTCTGCCTGCTTCTAGACACCTGAATCCAACTCTGCCTGCATCTAGACACCTGATTCCAACTCTGCCTGCGTCTAGACACCTGAATCCATCTCTGCCTGCGTCTAGACACCTGAACCCAACTCTGCCTGCGTCTAGACACCTGAATCCAACTCTGCCTGCGTCTAGACACCTGAATCCAACTCTGCCTGCGTCTAGACACCTGAACCCAACTCTGCCTGCGTCTAGACACCTGAATCCAACTCTGCCTGCGTCTAGACACCTGAACCCAACTCTGCCTGCGTCTAGACACCTGAATCCAACTCTGCCTGCGTCTAGACACCTGAACCCAACTCTGCCTGCGTCTAGACACCTGACCCCAACTCTGCCTGCGTCTAGACACCTTAACCCAACTCTGCCTGCGTCTAGACACCTGAACCCAACTCTGCCTGCGTCTAGACACCTGAACCCAACTCTGCCTGCGTCTAGACACCTGAACCCAACTCTGCCTGCGTCTAGACACCTGAACCCAACTCTGCCTGCGTCTAGACACCTGAACCCAACTCTGCCTGCGTCTAGACACCTGAACCCAACTCTGCCTGCGTCTAGACACCTGAACCCAACTCTGCCTGCGTCTAGATACCTGAAACCAACTCTGCCTGCGTCTAGACACCTGAAACCAACTCTGCCGGCATCTACAGTGGGGCCAAAAAGTATTTAGTCAGCCACCAATTGTGCAAGTTCTCCCACTTAAAAAGATGAGAGAGGCCTGTAATTTTCATCATAGGTACACTTCAACTATGACAGACAAAATGAGAAAAAAAAATCCAGAAAATCACATTGTAGGATTTTTAATGAATTTATTTGCAAATTATGGTGGAAAATAAGTATTTGGTCAATAACAAAAGTTTCTCTCAATACTTTGTTATATACGCTTTGTTGGCAATGACAGAGGTCAAACGTTTTCTGTAAGTCTTCACAAGGTTTTCACACACTGTTGCTGGTATTTTGGCCCATTCCTCCATGCAGATCTCCTCTAGAGCAGTGATGTTTTGGGGCTGTTGCTGGGCAACACGGACTTTCAACTCCCTCCAAAGATTTTCTATGGGGTTGAGATCTGGAGACTGGCTAGGCCACTCCAGGACCTTGAAATGCTTCTTACGAAGCCACTCCTTCGTTGCCCGGGCGGTGTGTTTGGGATCATTGTCATGCTGAAAGACCCAGCCACGTTTCATCTTCAATGCCCTTGCTGATGGAAGGAGGTTTTCACTCAATCTCACGATACATGGCCCCATTCATTCTTTCCTTTACACGGATCAGTCGTCCTGGTCCCTTTGCAGAAAAACAGCCCCAAAGCATGATGTTTCCACCCCCATGCTTCACAGTAGGTATGGTGTTCTTTGGATGCAACTCAGCATTCTTTGTCCTCCAAACACGACGAGTTGAGTTTTTACCAAAAAGTTATATTTTGGTTTCATCTGACCATATGACATTCTCCCAATCTTCTTCTGGATCATCCAAATGCTCTCTAGCAAACTTCAGACGGGCCTGGACATGTACTGGCTTAAGCAGGGGGACACGTCTGGCACTGCAGGATTTGAGTCCCTGGCGGCGTAGTGTGTTACTGATGGTAGGCTTTGTTACTTTGGTCCCAGCTCTCTGCAGGTCATTCACTAGGTCCCCCCGTGTGGTTCTGGGATTTTTGCTCACCGTTCTTGTGATCATTTTGACCCCACGGGGTGAGATCTTGCGTGGAGCCCCAGATCGAGGGAGATTATCAGTGGTCTTGTATGTCTTCCATTTCCTAATAATTGCTCCCACAGTTGATTTCTTCAAACCAAGCTGCTTACCTATTGCAGATTCAGTCTTCCCAGCCTGGTGCAGGTCTACAATTGTGTTTCTGGTGTCCTTTGACAGCTCTTTGGTCTTGGCCATAGTGGAGTTTGGAGTGTGACTGTTTGAGGTTGTGGACAGGTGTCTTTTATACTGATAACAAGTTCAAACAGGTGCCATTAATACAGGTAACGAGTGGAGGACAGAGGAGCCTCTTAAAGAAGAAGTTACAGGTCTGTGAGAGCCAGAAATCTTGCTTGTTTGTAGGTGACCAAATACTTATTTTCCACCATAATTTGCAAATAAATTCATTAAAAATCCTACAATGTGATTTTCTGGATTTTTTTTCTCATTTTGTCTGTCATAGTTGAAGTGTACCTATGATGAAAATTACAGGCCTCTCTCATCTTTTTAAGTGGGAGAACTTGCACAATTGGTGGCTGACTAAATACTTTTTTGCCCCACTGTATACACCTGAACAGGGCAGCTTAGTTTAACTCCGCCAAATAATATTTGCCGCAATTATCACCAAATAGCAAATTCATTCTCATTAGCGCTGACTCTTGCAGATGGTGTAACAGACAGGAGCACCAGACACCTGCCTTTCTCTCTCTCCCACTATTTCTCTCTCTACACTGTGTGCAGGCAGAGAGGAGGAGGTGGAGGTTATGGGGTTGCGGAGAGGAGGGGGGAGTTAGGACGGCAGGGGGTTATTTGGCTTGTTCTTCAGCATAGGCAGGCAGCGCTGTAATTGGGAGACTGTGGAGAGGAGAGCCAGGCCAGCAGGTGATAATACAACCACGGTGGGAGGAGGGGGATTTGGGGGCTGAGGACAGGAGTCCTGGGTGAAGGGGGGTTCCTGGAGCTGCCGCCATCACCCACTACGTCATTGTCTGGGTCGATTCCTTCTCAGGTCCCCCCACCTTTATTCAGCTGCTCAATCTGGTCAAATCCAATTGAGATCCGTCTCAATGGATTCTAAGCCCAGGCCATAAGTGCTGCTCCCTCCCTATTTCCATTTGAATGCAATTCAAACAGTTTCACTTTCAATCTAATCCCGGTGCCTTAGCCTCCCATAATGTGGACCTATTCTCCTCTCCCCCCTGCAGCCCCTCGCCAATGGAAAGATGAACACTCCAGACAGGTGCCACGGCTCTGAATGTAAATTTGGGTTTTAGAAATCAAGACAGTGCCCATTGTCCTCTGAAATTGAGTTAGCACAGCAGCAGAGACCCTCAGATCTGTTTCTTAGAGGTCTTACAGTAGGCTAAGCTTCTGTACTTGAGCCATTTTCACAACCAAACAAGAAAGAAGGTTGGATTGAGTGGTTGAATATGGTGACTATGAGAGAGTTTGTGGTGTATTGGTACTCTGGTGAAATAGGTTGTACTGTACGCATCCATAAGTATGTTGTGACTGTCACTTTATACACATTTCTGTCACAAATCAAGAAGGAATGGCATATCATATCCCCACGGACAAAATTTGATGGAATGGTTATCTGTAACTACCGGAGAGGCTGTGATATTAAGTGGTCTACTGTGGGGACATAGTCATGCGTGCATCCATCCATATAAGTGTGTGTAATGATACAACTGTCACCTTATACACAAAATACCATTGCTCAAGCACCCTGGTGAAGGCTTTTAGAAATAAGCATGTTCTATTCAACTTCCATTGTCCTCAATGAGTGACTTGCACATCCTGTTGCTTGCATAGACATTACTGCTCTCAATGCCCAGGGTTATCTGAATTCCTCATGTCCACACTCTTGGTATAGTAGAAGGGAAATTACCTCACATATATCACAAACCTGCAGCATTAAAAGAACAACATGTGAATCATTCAACTCATACCTAAAATAATACTCTAACCCCATCTCCTGTTTTCTTCAATCATCCTCCTATTCTTCTGATGAGCTGAAAATGTGAGCGATTATTCCTGAATGGGTTACAGGGTGGAGGGTTCCCCGTGACAGAGGACCCTTCGGCCGTCCCAGTTAACTACCGCATCAAAAAGCACATGAGCAATCCATCGGGAGAAGTGGTTCCAAGTCTATCTCAGGACCTCTCCATCTATCTCAGGGCCTCTCCTCCCATGCAGCCCAATCAGCGCTTATCACCACATACAAGTCCCCGACCGCAGAGCTTGTTACTGTAACTTGTGGTGAAGGAATGAAGTCATCAACTGGGTAGTGCTGTGCAGTACAGTTAGTTGCATGGCACATTGGAGCCACTGGGCTGTGAGGTACCGGCAGCCAGTCACATTACGAAACAATGCATCTTGTGACCATGTGGTGAAGGCACTTACTGGATACTGCTGTACAGTACAGTGACTTGTGTAAAACATTGAAGCTATTGTACAGATATTGTCAGTCAGTCACATAACACTTTTCAATTATTGAACTGTGCATTGACTGAATTGAAATGAAATTTCCCCCAACCCTGACTGACATTAATGACTTGGGGCAGATGATGATGTTGTCTTGAAGTGGTCTGTAATAGGTTGTAGGTTTAATAGTTTTTTTTTTTGTAGAGGTGGTGTGCTCAGCCCAGGCCATTTAGTTTGACCTGCTCATGTTGGGCTTGGATGAGGATTCCTGTACAGTATACAGACCAGTGGTCTGGAATGGTCACAGAGTGGAAAACTGTGATGTGGAAGAAGGAGTGAAATGATTGTAAAGTCCTCCACTTAATCTGAGCTGTTAAAGCATGGATGAGTGTGCACACCTCCCCTTCCCCCTGGTATATGTGTGTGTGTGTGTGTGTGTGTGTGTGTGTGTGTGTGTGTGTGTGTGTGTGTGTGTGTGTGTGTAATCTTGTGAAACCTCTCTGCTGACCGTGTATAAACCCTGGGTTCTGCTTGTGTTTCTGATCTAAAAAATCCTTTGATCTCTATAGCTTACATCATGTTCCCAATTATTATATTCTGCATTACAGTCATGTGGACAAATCAGTCTGGATTTACATACTGCCTTAAGATTGGATTTCTACTTAACAGACATTGCGTTTCCTTCCAGGATAAGTGTTCAAATGTTTGCAAGTCTTGTGAATATATACTGTCATTCTGTTTCAGTCAAAGGCAGTGTAGAGATGAGCTATAATGGGAACATAATCAGATGGATTAATGTGGTTCGTTTGTCGCATGTACAAAAATAGGCCTACATCTTGACACACAATGTGAGAAGTGAAATATAAGATTGATTTCGTACAAAACCAAGAAATCAGATTGATGAAGATTTCACTTTGGCAACATCAGATGGTAGTGAATGAGATTGTCAGGAGAAAGTGGATTTCTACCTCTTATTTCATTGCTTCTGGGACTGAGGTTCACAATCCGATTTCTATGAAACAGGTTTATTGAAAGGATTTTAAATGTGAATTGGAGATTTGGAGTAAAACCAATTTAGTGAGTGGTGGTCACCAACCCTTCTGAAGTCAGTCTCAAGCTGTGAATCATTGTACTGAAATTAAATGGAAGTGGGGATGTAAGTGGACAGGAGAAGAATCTTTCGATACTGGTATCGTCACTGATATCGGCACAGCCCTAATTTACCACAACTCGGAACCAAAAGCATCTACAGAGAAATCAACAAATACAAAATCAACATTTAAAATAGACACATAAACAGAGATGAAGATGCAGCACACAGTAAAACCAATAAATAAAAGACAACAAAACAAACATGAAAAACATACTTCATTTTCTAGGGAACGTGATGATTTACTTTCCCTAATCAACTGTGGCGTCACGAGGCGATGGCTCGTAAACATCACGAGGCGATGGCTTCATCTGCTGGACGTGCCAGGTCTCGACAGGCTCTCCGGCCAGGACTAATTGGGGCTGATTGGGGATTGGTGAGTAATCAAGGGCTGATTGCTCACCAGCTGTACAAGTCCCATAAAGCTGCCAGAAGGGTAGCACACAGGGGAAAGACTGGGGGAGGAAAGGACTCCTGTATTGTTGGGGATGGTACCAGAGTTAACAGGAGGGAGTTCAGTTTTTGATCCCCACAGGATACAGCAAGACCCGGAGCCCAGAAGACGGTATCCCGGAGAGGGTCTCATGGGGGAGACCTTTTCTTTTGAACTATTATTTTAATAAACACCTTTGAAACTGAGCGAATCCTACTCTGTCCGTGTCTGATCTGTGTAAACGTTTTGACCCAACCCCCTGGTCTGCCACACAACATTCATCTGAAAGTAACTTCTGCAGTTCCTGCAGTATATTACATCAGAAAAGGAACGATGAAAGTGAGTCTATTGCACGTAAGGGTGCTGTAGTGAGTTTTGCACAGAGGAGGCCTCTGCCTCGAAGACACCACCAGTTACCATGACCCCTCCTCATAATACCATCTATTCTTCCTCATTATTCTCTTCCTCATCCACTTCCTCATCTTCATAATCTACTTCAGAATAATAATAATCTTCATAATAGTCATCTCCATAATAATCCTCTTCATCAGAATCCTCATGCTCTTCAAGCCACTCTTCAACCAACTGTAACCAATCTTCAAAATCCACCTCTTTTTCCTCATTCTCTTCTCTTTTTTATAAATTTCACCTTTATTTAACCAGGTAGGCCAGTTGAGAACAAGTTCTCATTTACAACTGCGACCTGGCCAAGATAAAGCAAAGCAGTGCGACAAAAACAACAACACAAAGTTACACATGGGCTAAACAAACGTACAGTCAATAACACAATAGAAAATCTGTATACAGTGTGTGCAAACGAAGTAAGGAGGTAAGGCAATAAATAGGCCATAGTGGCGAAAAAATTACAATTTAGCAATTAACACTGTAGTGATAGATGTGCAGATGAGGATGTGCAAGTAGAAATAGTGGTGTGCAAAAGAGCAGAAAAAAACAAAAACAAGTATGGGGATGAGGTAGGTAGTTGGTTGGATGGGCTATTTACAGATGGGCTGTGTACAGCTGCAGCGATCTGTAAGCTGCTCTGACAGCTGATGCTTGAAGTTAGTGAGGGAGATATAAGTCTCCAACTTCAGTGATTTTTGCAATTCATTCCAGACATTGGCAGCAGAGAACTGGAAGGAAAGGCGGCCAAAGGAGGTATTGGCTTCGTGGATGACCAGTGAAATATACCTGCTGGAGCGCGTGCTACGGGTGGGTGCTGCTATGGTGACCAGTGAGCTGAGATAAGGCGGGGCTTTACCTCGCAAAGACTTATAGATGACCTGGAGCCAGTGGGTTTGGCGAAGAATATGTAGCGAGGACCAGCCAATGAGAGCATACAGGTCGCTATGGTGGGTAGTATATGGGGCTTTGGTGACAAAACGGATGGCACTGTGATAGACTGCATCCAATTTGCTGAGTAGAGTGTTGGAGGCTAATTTGTAAATGACATTGCCGAAGTCAAGGATCGGCAGGATAGTCAGTTTTACGAGGGTATGCTTGGCAGCATGAGTGAAGGAGGCTTTTTAGCAAACTAGGAAGCCGATTCTAGATTTAATTTCGGATTGGAGATGCTTAATATGAGTCTGGAAGGAGAGTTTACAGTCTAGCCAGACACCTTGGTATTTAGAGTTGTCCACATATTCTAAGTCAGAACCATCCAGAGTAGTGATGCTAGGCGGGCGGGTGCGGGCAGTGATCGGTTGAAAAGCATGCATTTAATTTTACTAGCGTTTAAGAGCAGTTGGAGGCCACGGAAGGAGTGTTGTATGGATTTGAAGCTTGTTTGGAGGTTTATTAAAACAGTGTCCAAAGAAAGGCCAGATGTATACAGAATGGTTTCGTCTGCGTAGAGGTGGATCAGAGAATCACCAGCAGCAAGAGCGACATCATTGATATATACAGAGAAAAGAGTCGGCCCGAGAATTGAACCCTGTGGCACCCCCATAGAGACCAGCTCGATAACCGGATTGCATGGCCTCCTCCTCAGTGTCCTCTTCCTCAGTGTCCTCATTCTCTTCCTTTTGGCCTCTTCTGTCCTCTTCTTCCTTTTCTTCTCCCTCCTCTTCCTCATAATCTATCACCTTTTCCTCATAATCATCACCTTTGCCTCATAATCCATCACGTCTTTCTCATAATCCATCACTTCTTTCTCATAATCCCTCAAACAGTGATGCGGTTTGGATCCTGGACACAGTTCTTTTCCAGCCAACTGTGTACCATGCCACAGTTAGGAGGAACCCAGGCAATGTTGTAACCTGGGTCATGCCAGCTCTTCTGCAGACCACCTTTGAGAGACATTTTAAGTTAGCCTAATTTTTTTAACGTGTACCCCCAAATATGTGACGTTTTCTTGATTCATCAGGGATCCTTGTACACCCTTTTTTGTTCAGGTAGAACTCTTTTGGTTTCCATGTAGAACCCTTTCCACAGAGGGTTCTACATGGAACCCAAAAGGGTTCTCCTATGGGGACAGCAGAATAACCATTTTGTTAGCCTTTTTTCTGAGAGTGTAGTGTAAGTAGATCTAATTGAAATAGCAATGCTTCTAACATACGTTTGTAAAGCAAATCAAATTTTATTTTAACTTGCCTTTTTTTCCCAGGTGCAAAACTCATGTGTCCTGATTCAACAGACACCTCCCTTTGTGAGTCATGTAAAGCTTCTCCCATTTCTCTCTAACTCATTCTTCCTGTCGTTCATTCAAACTCACGTGTGCACATTTGCAGAGAAGAGGAAGAGATTAGCCAATTACAGTCATTTCTAACAATGATTGTTGCAGGAATGATATGACAGACACATCACTTTTGATAAAGACGATATTTGGTTGTCTCTTTAATGCCTCTTTACACATACTTATATTTTTGCATTTACTTTTCTTGGGGGATTCTTTGTCCGGGACAATGTCCTCAGGATTATGGAGCAATGTGTTTATATAAAGTTGTTTGAATATTACAACCAACATGTATTAGGATTAAGCTAAAGTTTGCCATTTAGAGATTAGTTAAAAATGTTAATTATCCAACTACTACTGTCTAATTTTGATATCATCTTTCTTAAAATGTTTCAGATTGATGATCAATGAATGTCACGACTCCCACCGAAGGTGGCTCCCCTGCCTGTTCGGGCGGTGCTCGGCGGTCGTCGTCGCCGGTCTTTCCTTTTCTGTTCGTTTGGTCTTATTAGTTGCACCTGTTCCTTATTGTGTTTCTTGCGGGTTTGTGCGGGATTGTTTTTCTGTTAGGTTGTGGATGTTCGTTTGTATTCTGTTTTCCCGGACATTTTGGGTCCTGTGTAGGGCCGGTCAGTTTATGCGCCTTGTGTTTGTGGCGTGACCATTTTTTCCGGGAATAAAATATAAATTTATTCGAACCCTCTGCTCTCTGCGCCTGACTCCAACCCACTGTTCTTCAAGGACTCTGACAATGAATTAATGTCCCACTTCAATATGAGGGGACAGAGGAGCGAACATGCCTTTGCTACCACTCGTGTATTCTCCATTGTAATTGGTAAGTAAATGTGAGCAGTTGAGACATTTGACATAGACAATGAGACATTTTTTGTAGATTTTACTGTGCGTTACTGTTCTGTCTTGTCCTGTATATACACATTATGCAAATCATTATATTATTTTCTTAGTTTTTGCAAGCCCTCTTGAATGTCCAAAATATGCCCCTGACTGCCAGGGTGGAGGAGGAGTTGCTCTTTTTTGAAGACATCTCTCAGCTATAACTGACACAAACTTCTTCAACTAGTACCATGGAATTACTTTGGAAATACTTTTAGCCAGCTGAGTCCACAAAGTTTCTTCAGGAATGTCCTTTTCTAGTTTTCTTTTAAAATCTCAAATTGGTAAAGTTGTAATTTACTGATTGTCTTCACTGCAGATCTGACCCATCGCACCACTCTTATTAATCAACAACCTGCCTTTATATACTCTGTGTCCCAGTCTTTCTATTCATGTAATGTCTGTGGGTGAATTATGAAACAATTACTGTACGCAGATGTGCAAAAAATTGTGATGTAGAATTGTTTTTGCTATTGCTTGATCTACACTGAACAGAAATATAAACGCAACATGTAAAGTGTTGATCCCATGTTTCATGAGCTGAAATTAAATATCCCAGAAATGTTCCATATGCACAAAAAGCTTATTTTTCTCAAATTTTGTGTACAAATTTGTTTATATCCCCTTTAGTGAGCATTTCTCCTTTGTCAAGATAATCCATCCACCTGACAGGTGCGGCATATCAAGAAGCTGATTAAGCATGATCATTACACAGGTGCACCTTGTTCTGGGGAAAATAAATGGCCACTCTAAAATGTGCAGTTTTGTCACACAACACAACGCCACAGATGTCTTGCAGAGTTCATTTCTCGACCATCATTTCTCGACCATCATTTCTCGACCAACGTCGTTATAGAGAATTTACCAGTACGTCCAATCGGCATCACGACCGCAGACCACGTGTAACCATGTCTGCCCAGGACCTCCACATCTGGTTTCTTCACCTGGGGGGTCGTCTGAGACCAGCCACCCAGACAGCTGATGAAACTGAGGAGTATTTCTGTCTGTAATAAAGTGCTTTTGTGGGGAAAAACTCATTCTGAGTGGTTGGGCCTGGCTCCCAAGTGGGTGGGCCTGGCTCCCAAGTGGGTGGGCCTGGCTCCCAAGTGGGTGGGCCTGGCTCCCAAGTGAGTGGACATATGCCCTCCCAGGCCCACCCATGTGAAATCCATTCGGGCCTAATGAATATATTTCAATTGACTGATTTCTTATATGAACTGTAGCTCAGCAAAATTGTGGAAATTGTTGCATGTTGCGTTTATATTTTTGTTCAGTATATTTTAAATGCACGAATATGTTGCAGCTTTTAACTTTATTGGTTACTATGGAAACAAATCGAAATGTAATGAACAAGGTTTTCAACACCCAACTTTATTCTCTGTTATACTTTATACAGGAGGTAATGAACTGTAGCCAGGTGGTCATTACCAGGTTATGATGTCCTAACTATGACCAGTAGGCTACATAACATAGCACATAATATAGTGGTCAGAATTATATGACTAGCTGGTCAGATAGAGGTCACAATTATGACCAACTGGTTGTATGGTGGTCAGAAAAAGACACCATACAGGTTTTGCCCACAGTGTAGGTTAAACTCCCACTGTATCTGCAAGCTGTTGGCTAGAGTGCATGTGCCAATACCAGAGTGGGCACGTAGACTATGTAAAGCAACATTTCTCGTGACAAAACCATCAGTAGAAAATGCGATGCAAACCCATTTAACTTGTATTTTTTATTTGGTACAATTTAACCGCAAAGGTTATTTTTATGTGCACTATGTCATCACTCACAGACTTTTATCAGCAACAAGTCAATTTGTTTTTGTATTTATTATGGATCCCCATCAGCTGCTGTCAATGCAGCAGCTACTCTTCCTGGGGTCCAGCAAAATGAAGGCAGTTTGATGAAACAACATCTCTGGTGGGAAAATCCGCATATTTTTTTTGCGCTGATTTTAGAATATTCACATGAAAATCCGCCACCAATTGGATGGAAACCTAGCTACAATGCACGAAACTGCAAAACTATCATTTTGATAGTCTGACTACATATAAAGATGGAAAGAAACACACATTTTCTATCTTGAATGTCAAATCAAATCAAACTTTATTTGTCACATGCACCGAATACAACAAGTGTAGACTTTACCGTGAACGCTTACTTACAAGCCCTTAACCAACAGTGCAGTTCAAGAAGAGTTAAGAAAATATTTACCAAGTAGGCTAAAATAAAAAGTAATAATAAAAAGTAACACAATAAGGGTAACAATAACGAGGCTATATTGTCACACCCTGGCCTTAGTTATCTTTGTTTTCATTATTATTTTAGTTAGGTCAGGGTGTGACATGGGGAAGTTTGTGTGTTTTTTGTATTGTCTAGGGCACAGGTGTCAAACTCATTCCACGGGGGGCCGAGTGTCTGCGGGTTTTCGCTCCTCCCTTGTACTTGATTGATGAATTAACATCACCAATTAGTTAGGAACTCCCCACACCTGGTTGTCTAGGGCTTTATTGAAAGGAAAAACCAAAAACCTGCAGACACTAGGCCCTCCGTGGAATGAGTTTGACACCCCTGGTCTAGGGTGTTGTATGGTTTAGGGGGTTTAGTAGAGGAGATGGTTTAGTGTTCAGTGTAGGTGTCTAGGAAAGTCTATGGTTGCCTGAATTGGGTCTCAATTAGAGACAGCTGGTTATTGTTGTCTCTGATTGGGAGCCATATTTAAGGCAACCATAGGCTTTAGCCTTTTTGTGGGTAATTGTCTATGTTGAACGTTTGTTGCTTGTCCCTGCACTTACGTCATTAGCTTCACGGTTGTTTTGGTTTGTTTTGTGTATAGTGTTCGTTTTCGTGTTTTTCCTCTCTTCTAATAAAAGAAGATGTATTTTGCACACGCTGCGCCTTGGTCATCTCTCTCTCCTATAGACGATCGTGACATATATACAGGGGGCACCGGTACCGAGTCAGTGTGTGGGGGTACAGGTTAGTTGAGGTAATTTGTACATGTAGGTGGGATGAAGTCACTATGCATAGATAATAAACAGCGAGTAGCAGCAGTGTACAAAAAGGGGGGAGGGGGTCACTGTAAATTGTCCGGTGGCGATTTTATTAATTGTTCAGCAGTCTTATGGCTTGGGGGTAGAAGCTGTTAAGGAGCCTTTTGGTCCTAGACTTGGTGCTCTGGTACCGCTTGCCGTGCGGTAACAGAGAAAACAGTCTATAACTTGGGTGACTGGAGTCTGACAATTTTATGGGCTTTCCTCTGACACCGCCAATTATATAGGTCCTGGATGGCAGGAAGCTTGGCCCCAGTGATGTACTGGGCTGTTCGCACTACCCTCTGTAGCGCCTTATGGTCAGAGGCTGGGCAGTTGCCATACCAGGCGGTGATGCAACTGGTCAGGATGCTCTCGATGGTGCAGCTGTAGAACCTTTTGAGGATCTGGGGACCCATGCCAAATCTTTTCATTCTCCTGAGAAGGAAAAGGTTTTGTCGTGCCCTCTTCGCGACTGTCTTGGTGTGTTTGGACCATGATAATTTGTTGGTGATGTGGACACCAAGGAACTTGAAACTCTCGACCAGCTCCACTACAGCCCCATCGATGTTAATGGGGGCCTGTTTGACCCGCCTTTTCCTGAATGTGGGGGTTATAAAGAAGCAAATTGATAAACTTTCCCAGGATAAAATACCCACCAACAAAATATAATTATAGGATACTCATGTGATGATGTACATGTGCTATCGAGTTGTTTGACATTTCCCTTAATCCTCCCCACATGAATTCACTGTTTGCAAAATTAGCTACAAATTAATTGCTAGGTCTTGTTAACTGCTACTGCTGGTCATGTTTAAACACTGTGCATAGTAAATTCAAAGAACACAGACCAGAGTAACATTAAGATATTCATTTAGAAAATGTCTTTCTTAAGAAAAGTTTAACTTTGTTTCCTTTGAAACGCAAAGTTTACCTACCATCACGTGTTTTGACCAGACATCTGTAGCACATGGCGGTAACGTTATTACTTTTAATTAGCAGGTTGTCATTATTTGCATCTTTTGACACCCTAAAGCTACCAATGCATAGAGAGTTCTAATTCCTAATACTGTGTACAGAACAGTTACTGTATAATCTTATGCGAGTAGGCCTACATGGGAGGCTCAATCCGCAGGTGACATTTGGTCAAAATCACTGATACATGTTGCTGATAAGGTCCCCCTCGTCCACTCTCTGATTTGGTATGTCTCCAGAGAATCCTGGATTTGAAAAAATATACTATATTTTTCCAAATACTGTAGGTGGAATGTTATGTTATTGGTGCTGGTGAAAATGTCCATATTGAAACACTAAACAATGGTAGGCCTATAGATTTAAAAGGAACACGTTCATGAAAATGGGACGGATTGAATAAATAAACCGCATTTGAGAAATGATAAAAAAATATACATCTGGGGCCAAAATAATGACTTTTGAAATAATTGAGTAACCCAAAATGTGTTAGGAGAAGATGAATACAATAGTTGTTTGCTATTGGGCTCCCCCTGTGAGAGGCAGCTCCAGACTGATGCTCATCTGCACATCAGATGGTAGCGAATGAGATTACCAGGAGAAAGTGGATTTCTACCTCTTATTTCATTGCTTCTGTGACTGAGGTTCACAATCGGATTTCTCTGAAACAGGTTTAAATCAAATCACATTTTATTGGTCACATGCGCCGAATACAACAGGTAGACTTTACAGTGAAATGCTTACTTATGAACCCATTCCAAACAATGCAGAGTTAAAAAAAATAAGACAAATATTAGCTAAATAAAAAGGAAATTATAACACAATAAAAAATATAACGAGGCTAAATACAAGGACTACAGTACCGGGTCAATGTGCAGGGGTACGAGGTAGTTGAGGTGATACTGTATGTACATGTGGGTAAGGGTAAAAGTGACTAAGCAATCAGGATATATAATTAACAGAGGAGCTGCAGCATATATGAAGAGTGTAGCTGTGTGTGTGTGTGTGTGTGTGTGTGTGTGTGTGTGTGTGTGTGTGTGTGTGTGTGTGTGTGTGTGTGTGTGTGTGTGTGTGTGTGTGTGTGTGTGTGTGTGTTGGAATGACAGTGTAGTATGTGTGAGTGTGGCTAGAGTCTAGTGAGTGTGCATAGAGCCAGTGGAAGGAGGTCAATGCAAAACAATTAAGATAAAGAAATAAGTAATAAAGGGGGTCAAGGTAAATCAACTGGCTCTCACAGTCTCACGTCAGGATTAGACGTTCATCCATGTTTTTCAAACATCAAATTTCGAAGAGTTTAAGTTTAGGTATTAACTACACATTTTTAAGGTTAGGGTTAAGTTTAGGCATTAACTCCGAAATCTTAAGGTTAGGTATTAACTCTGAATGGTTAAGGTAAGGGTTAAAATTTGGGATAGGCTTAAAACAAAAATCTCAAAAATCTCAAAAACACCCTTTCTATCGCTGGAATCGAACCTTTGGAATCAGAAACAGATGCTTCAAACGTGCAACCTTTGGAGTCAGAGGCAGATGCTTTGAACTTGTAACCTTTGGAATCAGAGACAGTGTCACACCCTAATCTGTTTCATCTGTCTGTGGTTGTCTCCACCCCCCTCCAGGTGTCGCCCATCTTCCCCATTATCCCCAGTGTATTTATACCTGTGTTCTCTGTTTGAGTGTTGCCAGTTCGTCTTGTCAAGCTTACCAGTGTGTTTTTCCGTGCTCTTGTTTTCCTAGTCTCTGTTTTTCTAGCCCTCCCGGTTCCAACCCATTCTGCCCAGACACTGAGCCCACCTGCCTGACCATTCAGCCTGCCTTGACCTCGAGCATGCCTGCCCCCACTGTACCTTTTGGACTCTGACCTGGTTCATGAACTTCTGCCGGTCCCCGACCTGCCCATTGCCTGCCCCTTGTATTTCAATAAATATCAGAGACTCAAACCATCTGCCTCCTGTGTCTGCATCTGGGTCTTGCCCTGTGTTATTATAGGCAGATGCTTACGCCCATCTGCCATCCCTGTCCACAAAGCTGTAGCAAAACCAAAACCTATTTGAAGATAACAGCGCTCACTGTTGCCCTGGTGGCCGGTTTCTACGTTATCTCTCGACGTCCTCAGACACAGATGGACGTTGAATACTGACCTGTATCACGGGTGACCTGGCTGTGTAAATAGTCCTTGTAGCCATTTGATTAACTGTTCAGTAGTATTATGGCTTCGGGGTAGAAGCGGTTCAGGTGCCTTTTGGTCCCAGACTTGGTGCTCCGGTACCGCTTACCATGCGGTAGCAGAGAAAACAATCTATGACTTGGGTGGCTGGAGTCTTTTTTCGATTCCAGGCTGTGTCACAGCCGGCGGTGGCCGGGAGCACCATAGGGCGGCACACAATTAGCCCAGCATTGTCCGGGTTAGGGGAGGGTTTGGCCAGGGGTCGTTCCATGGCTCACCGTGCACTAGCGAGTCCTTGTAGTCCTTGCGGTGGACACATTGGTGCGGCTGTGAAAGTTGACATTGTGTTTCCCAATGACATCACCAAGAGGTAGCATATATGGTGAAAACAATAGTGGTCATAGAATGGAACCTTGAGGAACACCAACACTTACCATTTGATTTGTCAGAAGATAAACCATCCACAGAAACTGACTGATATCTTTCCGACAGATAAGATCCAATCCAGGCAAGCTTGTCCACATAGGCCAATTATGGTTTCCAATCTCTCCCAAATAATGTGGTGATTGATGGTGTCGAAAGAGACAGTAAGGTTTAGGAGCACGATTATAGATGCAGAGCCTTTGTCTGATGCCATTAAAGAGTCATAATATTTCTCATAATAACGAGCAACCGGATAATTTCGTAATAACGATGACTTTCTCATTATCACGTGATCTTTCTCGTAATAACGAGATAATGGATTATCTCACTATAACGAGTTATTGAATTACTTCGTAATAACGTGATCTTTAAAAAAAAAGTATTTAACCCCCTTTTTCAGAATAGCCAATTGCGATCTTGTCTCATTACTATAACTCCCCAATGGGCTCGGGAGAGGTAAAGGTCGAAAAGTGACCCGCCAAGCCGTGCTTCTTAACACCTGCTCACTTAACCCGGAAGCAAGCTACAGCCTGGGATCGAACCCCAGGCTGTAGTGACACTGCAACATTGTGATGTAGTGCCTTAGACTGCTGCGCCACTCGGGAGGCCTGTAATAACATGATCTTATCTCGTAATAATGATATAACAAATATATTTTTCTGAGTGGAAGCAATATGCTACCATACTAAAGGAACTCACTTCTGCCACAAATGTATGCAAAGTGCATCAATGCAAAGTGCATCAATGCAAAGTGCATCAATGCAAAGTGCATCAATGCAAAGTGCATCAATGCACACAACTGTAAAACTGGATGTGAGAGAAAGGGGGAGATGATAGTTTGACTATTTATAAAGATGGAAAGAAACACGTTTTTATCTTGAATGTAGGGGTTACACCTTCAAGCTACCAATGTATATATGAGTTCTGATTCCTAATTCTACAGTATGTATTGAACAGTTACTGTGTAATCTTATGTGAGTAGGCCTACATGGGAGGCTCTATCTGCAGGTGACATCTGGTCAAAATCACTGACACAGGTCTCCCTCTTCCACCCTCTGATTTGGTATGTCTACAGAGAAACTTGGATTTGAGTAAATATACTATATTTGTACAATTACTGTAGGCAGAATTTGATGTTATGTTATGGTCAAAATGTCCATATTGAAGCAGTAAACAATGGTAGGCCAATAGATTGATTAGGAACACGTTCATGAAGTAGGAAAACTGGGACAGATTGAATAAATAAACCACATTTGAGAAATGATCAAAAATATACATCTGGGGCCAAAATAATGAGTTTTGAAATAAATGAGTAACCCAAAATGTGTTAGGAGAAGATGAATGCAATTAGGTCCAGTCTAATAGTTGTTTGGTATTGGGCTCCTGCTGTGAGAGGCAGCTCCAGACTGCTGCTGCTAACCTCTAATGGGCTCTAGCTGGGTAAATGGGACAACACTCCTCAATTAACAATGCTTCATTTACGTCTGCACCTCACTGACTCGCCCATCTTTCTGAGTGGAGCCCACCTGTGCTCTACAGTATGAAGCACTATTGGCACATAGATCAGTAGGCCATAAGCAGACTGAGTTGATATCTCTATATCACACTACGCCTGTGCACTGCCAGGCTGTGTTTTCAGATTATAGATTGTCTAGAGGTTTAATCACTGAATGGAGATCCTCTATTATTCCTATAGTAACCATGCAGAGCGCTCTCTCTCTCTGTCTCTCTCTCTCTCTCTCTCTCTCTCTCTCTCTCTCTCTCTCTCTCTCTCTCTCTCTCTCTCTCTCTCTCTCTCTCTCTCACACACACACATACACACCACGTTAGATTGTCATGAAAGATCTCTGCTTTAACAGAAATCACGTCAGGTCAGCGTAGGTCAGCGTAGGTCAGCGTCAGGTCAGCGTAGTGCTTCATACATACATGCATTTGGTCATAAATGGAAGATATAGTTCTGGATGGGTAATGGGCAGGGGCATGGCAGGGCTATGACACTAGCTCTTTTCCCCAATCAAGCAGCCAGGTTTGAGTCTGTGTGTTTCATAATGTGGGGAATTGGGCCCTCCTTCAAAAACACGACTAAGACCTGCACAATTCTGAGACATACTTAGCCTTCCATCCTTTCCCTATCTGCTTCTCATGCTATTAGGGATAAATCCCCTTCGGACCGCGCTCCTTTTCCTCAGGGATTCTTTTGATTAGCGTGAAACCAGACTGTTGAGTTGGCTACATAAATTAAAGAAAGAAAGAAACAACAAGTCTTATACATCCTTAATCATCTTCCTCTGTGATACTTCAAACATATCGGCACACACAGCCTTTGCAATGGGGTCTTGAAAGAGAATTCATCCATAACTTCAAATGTGTACAAATGGATAAAGAAAGAAAGAAATCAGTGAGGTAAGCTGATAAGAGAAGAGAAACAGGCCTGTCTGCTTTAAGAGAACGCCAGCCAGCTCAGCCGAGCAAGTCTGCCACGCCAACAGGTAAACAAATGAAGGACGAAGGCAATCAATTCGGTTCCGGATTCTTCTTCGCTCAATCATGTTGCTACAGAACATATTGTGACTAGAGGAACCTCGCAATGATATATCCTGTCTTTAGAACAGATACCATAAACTCTACAGCCCTGTTTTACTCCAAAAATAGTAATTTATTTAATTGCCTCCAGCAGAGGCGCCAATTTGGAATTTAAACTCAATTAAATCATTAGTGTGGAGTTTGTATTGAAGTTTTATTATAGTACAGTTCAGACAGGAGCCGCTGCAGTGAGTAAAGTCATTTTCTTGTAAGCATCGTTGCATATTTGTCTAATTATCCTCTCTCTGGCGGTGTGGGGGGAGTTCCATAACCTATAGACCTAGGATCTTAATTTGACCACCTTGTTGCAGGAGAACTTTCCTTCAATGCAGGAAATTTGAAACTTGTAGTATAGTTGAGGTTTGAAAAGGCATCCATTTCAGACTAGAATTTCCCCTAAAAAATGTCTATTCATTATAATCAACATAATAATTCACATTTCCTGTTGCTGCAGGATTATTTTCCTGCTGTAGAAAACTGGCTCAAATTAAAATCCTATAACTTTACGCCTCAGCACAGTAAATAGCCACCATTCACATGGCTAGCAGCTATGTGTCCACATCTACAATTGGATAATAAGGTCAAGCACTTTCTACTGTGCATCATTTGCTGCCTAGAGGTTTGATGTAAAATGAGTAGGAGTGAGCAATATATGCCTCTGCTTTATCAGGCAAGCATTCATGGTTAGCTTAATCATTAATTGACATTGAGTTTGCTCATTTATTCCTCTGCTTTACACAGAAATTGAGATTAATGAGTGAGTTTGTAATGGCAAACCAAAAGTAAGTTGATTCCCCAGTTCCTTTGGGTTATATTGTGTTTCAGGCTTGGTGTGAAGACCTGGGGGAATTGTTCTGCTTTTCATTCTCTGACATTTGAGGCATTAGCCTCAGAACTTCTTGGACCTGTTGGGTTGAACGACTAAGAGCACAGGCTAGTCCCAGTGGAACGCCTTCCTTCAGCCCTCTTCTCTCCTCTTCCCTATCTCATCCTCCCCTCTCTCCTCTCCTCATTTGACATTCAAGGAATGTTCCCCTGGTCTTCTGAAAACATTTCTAGACTTTTCCTGGAGTGTTATGAAAGAAAGGAATTTTCTCAGAATACTCAAAAGTGGACAGAGAGACATTAGAAAACCTAGGTTTCCGTTACCCATAACCGACCAGAAATATAACGGGATCGAATAAGAGAGCTACGTGAAGGGAATGGAGATGTAGTCTCACCTTCCCTCCCACTTTTCCTCTAGACTCACTCTCATATCATCACCACCAGTCTAACATTTCTCTTCTCAACAACATGAGTCATGACAGGGTGAGCTCGGCTCTACTTTACATGCGTTAGGAGGCGTAGAGCACCAGGAGACAGATGCCATTTACTTCCCATTATGTGTGATTCATATATCGTCAGACTCACGGGGGGGCGTGAAGGGAGCAGTCAGGTGAACAAAGGCCTGGAGACAAGCAGCATGAGACAGAAGAGACAATGCCATTGTCATGTCTGGCACGGAGGCAGGGGAGGAGTAGGGGGGCTAGGTGGCGTTTTGGTTCAGAGCAGCATGTGCAACAGTCTTCAACATCTGCCTGTGGTATATAACATGAGTGTCATGGATGTGTACTGAAATGCATACTAAATGTACCATATCATCTTTGGTGTCCAAAGTCCATTCTCTACTGAGGGTGAATGGATGACTGTTTGGATTGGGAAAGATGAGGAGGAACTGATGAATAGGACCATGGATGGTACCAAACATTTCTGGCAAGCTCTCCTGCTTCTGTGTCCGTAGCCCTTTCAGATCTTTACAGGATGAATGATTGATAGTCTCAATCATGGAAATATTAAAGGAAGGCAGAACATATGGACAGGATGAATGCAGCGAGAACAGTACAGGAAGTAGCTAGGCTTCCATATGCTGCTCATATTAGTACAGTCTACTATTTAGACAGGGATCTGCTTCTCTACCAATAGGGATGCAGCTGTCAGGACCAGGCAGGAACTCACATGAGCTGAATGTCAATGCTGGGGCTGACACTTCAACAGGATATCACCTTTCATTTGACGCTCCATGAACATGTTGATATGTGACTGGAGCAAATATAGAGAGTGTTTGTGATGTATTTCAGAACTCAGTAAGATGACGTCTTTATTGGCTCTGTGCTGTTCTCGCTTTTCAGTGTCTTTAGAGTTTGTTTGACGTGTTTTCTCTTTGAATCAATATCATGTTAATAATGTGTTTCTAGATCAGAGGCTTTGTCTTTAGTGTGAGAAAGGAGAAACATTTCTAGGATGATAGCATGTCTTGGATCTTTTTCACGTTTAACATGTGATGTTATATGTGTGATGTTGAGTCACATTCACCACACTGAAGAAACACAGTGCTTTACAAACAATATTACCAAACAAACAGAAGGATTTTGCAAGCAAATGAAAACAAAGCTATCACGAGAAAACGAGCAGGAGTCAAGGTGAGAAATTAAACGATCAAACTGGCAGTGCTATAACAACAGCAATGTGATAATTGTGTCTAATTGGTGCTTTCCCTGCTGTACATTTTTCACTTGAACCTCAGCACATGATCTGTAGCATATACACTACCGGTCAAAAGTTTTAGAACACCTACTCATTCAAGGGTTTTTCTTAATTTTTTACTATTTTCTACATTGTAGAATAATAGTGAAGACATCAAAACTATGAAACAATGCATATGGAATCATGTAGTAACCAAAAAAGTGTTAAACAAATCAAAATAGCCACCCGTTGCCTTGATGACAGCTTTGCAGACTCTCTCAACCAGCTTCACCTGGAATGATTTTCCAACAGTCTTGAAGGAGTTCCCACATATGCTAAGCACTTGTTGGCTGCTTTTCCTTCACTCTGCGGTCCGACTCATCCCAAACCATCTCAATTTGGTTGAAGTTGGGGGATTGAGGAGGCCAGGTCATCTGATGCAGCACTCCATCACTCTCCTTCTTAAGTGTGCCTTGAATTAAAAATAAATCACAGACAGTGTCACCAGCAAAGCAGCCCTACACCATAACACCACCTCTTCCATGCTTTACACATGCAGAGATCATCCATTCACCCAAACCGCGTCTCACAAAGACATAGCGGTTGGAACCAAAAACCTCAAATTTATAAAAAGGACAAATTTCCACTGGTCTGATGTTTGTTCGTGTTTCTTGGCCCAAGCAAGTCTCTTCTTCTTATTGGTGACCTTTAGTAGTGGTTTCTTTGCAGCATTTCGACCATGACGGTCTGATTCACACAGTCTCCTCTGAACAGTTGATGTTGAGGTGTGTCTGTTACTTGAACTCTGTGAAGCATTTATTTGGGCTTCAATTTCTGAGGCTGGTAACTCTAATGAAGTTATGCTCTGCAGCAGAGGTATATCTGAGTCTTCCTTTCCTGTGGTGATCCTCACATGAGCCAGTTTCATCATAGTGCTTGATGGTTTTTGCGACTGCACTTGAAGAAACTTTCAAAGTTCTTAAAGTAATGATAGACTTTTGTTTCTCTTTGCTTATTTGAGCTGTTCTTGCCATAATATGGACTCTTTTACCAAATAGGGCAATCTTCTGTATACACCCCTACCTTGTCACAACACTGATTGGCTCAAAGGCATTAAGAAGGAAAGGAATTCCACAAATTCACTTTTAAGAAGGCACACCTGTTAATTGAAATGCATTCCAGGTGACTACCTCATGAAGCTGGTTGAGAGAATGCCAAGAGTGTGCAAAGCTGTCATCAAGGCAAAGGGTGGCTATTTTGATTTGTTTAACACTTTTTTGGTTACTAAATGATTCCATATGTGTTATTTCTTAGTTTTGATGTCTTCACTATTATTCTACAATGTATAAAATAGCAAAAATAAAGAAAAACCCTTGAATGAGTAGGTGTTCTAAAACTTTTGATCGGTAGTGTACCTATATCTTACCTTTCATCAATGGCAGAATAACCAAACAGCTGCATGACACTCATTTTATATTCCTCTATCAAAAAAGACATAAACATTACAAAATGACACATCTATCATAGTGACTTTCCCATTGCCTAGGGGTTTGCCTCGGGGTGTTTAAATCTGCATCAGAGCCTGATAATATGATGTCTATTTCTCTGCCCCCCTGAGTCAATTTGTTAGACAGGGAACAAGCTGTAGCCATGGACACGTGATGGGAGGAGAGTGAGAGGCCTTTTTGAGCTGTTGATATTTACTGACAACCTTTGTTATCAATATGAACATTTGCACAACAAATGCGAGTAAATATTTTTCATGTCGTTTTATTTCGACATTTTGTGTTGCACTGTCCCGCCACGTTTGAGGAAAAACAGAACTGTGGGAACTGAATTGTGGGAACTGAATAGGCTATTGTTGATGTCGAATGATCATGTGAAAGCAACTTACAGACTTGCAAATATAGCTCTGTGTATATCAATGACCTCAAAACATCTTGTCACCCTAGTCAGGGAGGACGAAGCAGCCATGCCTATAAAGCTCTTTGCCTGGTCAGCCATGGTGACAGTGTTGAGGCCATGGTCCTCCTCGCTCTGCACATTCTCTTTCTCTCCTTGGTGCTGATATATTCTGGCCAGTCTGGCAGAGCAGCTGCCACAATCATGTCAATTCAACAGTGACTTATTGGCATGAAATGCAAAGGTATTTAATATTTTCAAAGTAAATTCTAACAACAAACATCGTAAAACATAAAGGGATATTTCGTAGACATTGGCTGTAAGCTAATATACAAAAGGTAAAGCTGTGAAAAGCAAGGGATAAGCTGCATATTATGTTGTTACAGAAAAGCAAAGTTGTATGATCGCCGACAGTAGAGAGTGATAGGGAGAGAAAAAAAGTTGGAAAAGGAGCTAAATTATATGCATGAGATAATTACAGCTTCCTAGCTGAATTGAGAAAATAGGCTCCCGTCTGAATAAGGGCTCACAGAGGGAGAGAGCAGTCCTCTGCATGTGAAAAGTGTCCCCCTTTCTGCCCCCCGATTGTACAAATTGTTCACACTAGTCTATTTAAACATGCTGGCTTTTCAGATAAAGCCGGGGCCCCCGCCCTCGGCCCCCGGCCCCGCGTTCTGTTATTCTGTTCTGAGGCTTGATTATACAGCACAGAAGATTGAGTGTGGTGCCTGCATGCCTCTTGGAGGACAGATCACTTCTGGTTCTCCACTGCTGTTTGTTTGCTGTTTGTTTACTTTCTGAGCTGGCCAGTGGGGAGCCACTTACAGTGGAGTAGAGAGGGGAGTAAGAGGGAGGGAGTAAGAGGGAGGTAGTGGACAGAAAGAGAGAGGAGAGGAGTGAGATGGGAGAATGGGAGTGGAGAAAGAGATTGGGGAGAGAGAAAGGAGATGACAGGAGAAAGGAGAGGGGAGGGAAAAAGGGACTGAGAGTGGAGAGCTATTGGGATTTAGTGGTCTGTTAACCACTGAAAGAGTTAGGACTGTTCTTCTGTCACATTAGATGATCACTGCTATATCAGAGTGGAGTGATTGGAATGATGAGAGCATCGCCTTTCAGAAGCTTTCTGTGTTATATGCTCTTTATTGGTCCTGTAAAAGGTATCCTTTGCTGTCCAAGGCTGCATCCTCCATTCTGCATGTCCACTGGATCGGTGCCAGCCTCTGCCTTGCCTTGTGTTGATTTCTTTAAAGTGGCAGTTGAAACAATAACAAAGTGTTTCGGTAAAGAGCTGAAGGATTGGGCTGGACAAATGTAACCACTCTCAAATTCATAGACAGCTATGTATGCAAGGACTGACCATCCAAGATCTTAACATTATAGTTTGAACCATGTTCTGAGGCTATACATTGTTTGTTTACATTTACTTTGTAAACAAACACTGGAGAAAAACAAGTTTATATTTTGGGTTCTGATGGAGTGTGACAGTTGAACTAAGCTCATTAGGCATTTATAAGTTATATTCTCCAATAATCAATGCCTCCGCTCCTTCAGTAGATGACGTGTGTGTGGATAAGCTTTCTCCCAGAAGGAGTGACAGTGACAGGCATGATTCATCAGTCTGAGGGCTGAGCATTTATAAAAGTTACAGCGCTAGGGGCCACTAATGACTAGGAGAGAGAGAGAGAGATAGAGACAAACAGACAGAGACAGAGAGATGGAGAGAGAGAGAGAGAGAGTAGGAGGAGGTGTTTTCTGCAGGTCTATAATAGATAAGGTATGTGTACGTTATGTGCCATAGAGATGAGTAATAGGCCTAGATAATGTATGCTATGTGCCATAATGCATTAGTCAGCGATTCTAGTCCCATCCATTTCCCCATATGCTGATTAATGCTGATCTAATGCTTCATTATGTGGCTTAATATAGCTAATGTGCTGACAGACCAGAGGCGCAGAGGGTTTCACTTTAGAGATATGGTAGTTGTGCGCTCAATGAAACCAGACCCATACTGCAGTACTTACGGAAAGCATTTTTCAATGTTAAAGTAAAATCAGTGAACGTTTTCGGTACTGTAAAACCCTTCTACTGTACTGTTACCAGGTAGATTCCCTCACTGGTAGAGACATCCAGTTTTCAGAAATGCAAGTGTGTGTGCACAGGCAGTAGTTTGTGAACAAAGACAGTAATTCAGCTCGTGTTTTTGGCTCTACTATTGGCAGAAATGTCTTCTCATGGACATGGTAATCTCAGACACCATAGGCACATACAGCAGAGCTGTCAGTGTTGTTCAGATGTTGTTAAGTGTGCAGCTCACAACTCTCGCACTGACCCTCTTGTGATATTCTCTGTGCTCCTCTCTGTTTCCTGACTTCCTGCTTCCTGCTTCCTGGTTTCCTGGTCCGTAACAGACACTTCAGAGGAGGGAGGGTTTTATTGAACTAGCAGCTTGATCCTTTACTGTCAAACAGAATACTGGTGGTTTTCAAGGCTACTTGATGGCTGGGCCCAGGTTTTAAGTTCGCTCTCTCACAAGGTTGTTTGTTTAACAGTTTCCTTTAAATGGTGTGGTTAAAAGGAAATATGTTACACTATCTCTCTGTTGAGGTTTTAGATGGCCCAGGGAGAAATGATACAGAACAGAGACCATTACCTTGCCTTTGAAAGGGGAGACTTCTCTCACATGAGCAACCTTACTGAGTGTATCATGTCTCTCTCATTAACTCTTCATCTCTCCCTGTCTCCTCTCTCTCTCTCTCTCTCTCTCTTCCTCTCTGCCTTTATTTCTCTCTCTTTCTTTCTGTTTCACGTTAAGGGTTTCTAATGTCAGTGCTGACGGCCAGTAAAGCTAAGCATCTCCCTCTGCTTGTAATACAACCTGTCCCCAGGACTCTCTCTCTCTCTTTCTTCGATGCTGACATTGTCTCTGCCACCGGCTATTGTTTGGAATTGAGTTTTCAGTGCCGCAATGAGCTGAGCTCTGTCAATTATTGTTTGGCCGTCTGGCATTGGGCAACATTGGACTCTGTTACTGGCTCATCATATAAGGCCTTGGGTTTCCATGGAGACCCACTGGTTTGGCTTGAGAATGTGCATTCTCTTTTGCTTCTTGTCACAATAGACCTTTTGCACAACGTAGCAATGCTCACTTCCGCTCAACTTCCTACCCGATACATAGCTTCCTGTCCCGATCGTGTTCTGTCAGCCTGATTGTAGCCATACTAGCCTCGAAGTCGCTTTTTTTATCATTACCTCAGTATTTTAATATAATCACATTTCTATAGCGTTTTTATTATCATTCTTGTTGAATATTCTGTTTATCCGTTCAATTAGTGACTTTTGTAATTCGATTGTGTTCAGTGTTTTTTTGTTTCTTTAGCTAGCAAACGTTAGCTACCAGTACCTAGCTAACGTTAGTGCTAACGACGTTAACGTTATTAGTTGGTGCGGCATCTTTATTGAAAGAGAGCAGTACCTTTGCTATTCCAGTGGAATATTACCATGTCCAAGAGATCCACCCATGTCACATCCATGTCACATCCATGTCATTGATGGGAAGCATCAACTGAATTTGGGCTGTGGCTTGCCTTCTCACTGGGTCTCTATATCTTCTCTCACCTGAAGAAACTATGTGAAGCTGGTCTTCTTCACTGAGCGCAAATGTGCACCCTTGAAAGTTGCTCTCCAGTTTGTAGCCATCCAGGGGCATTGAAGGGAATGGTGGTGTCTCCTTATGGTGAACTATGTGTCGCTTTGTGATTGGAGGCTGCTGGTAAGACAGGAGGCTCCCCACCTGTACCTTTCCAACGTGGGAGTCTAAAAGCTTTTCAGCAGACATCCTCATGTTGCAGATCAATGGCTTGGAAAGAGGGTCAAAGTTCTTGTATGCCTCTTCTATCTGGAGAACTGAGAGGTCAGGGAGCGGTCCAAGAAGGGAGCTGTAGAGTGTACTTCTGCAAAGCAGCCACTGTGGTTAGCCAATCTTAACAATGTACTTGAAACCACCTGAAATTAAATATATAGTCAAAGTGTAATAGGATATGACCAGCTACTACCTACTATAACTGGTTATTAGGGAATACTCACCCAATCCCTCCTTCCGCCATGCAATTTTTGGTGGGCTTGGTGATGGTCATTTTGCCTATGGGCCCAGGTTGCAGACCCTGTAAAAAGACAGTACAAGGGCACTATTCTAAATCTAATCATGAGATGATTTAAGTTTTTATTAAATCATTTCTTAGCATTATGATGTGATTATAACAATATGATGTTGATATGTGGTATAGCTATTGAAACATAGCATAGTCCTTGGCTTAAGCCACTGCTGCTCGGCCTCTGTGCAGCTGTGCATAGGTGGAACGACTGATGTTTCCATCTGGGAATGCAGACTGGAATAGTAATGTAACTGTGTGGTTGCATAATGCACTGCCAGCAACACATGAACAGTGATGTTGTGTCATTGTTACTGGCTTCAGTACAACCTACGTAGGGATATAAAAATAAAATGATTAGACTATAAAATCACTCAACATGTGTCACGACCAGCAAAAATAAGTGACTGGCGCAACATACAACAGCCACTAAATTCATTACAGCAATACGGGTTTCAGCTTTTCTATTAAGGGTATATGCCCTTGATTAAATTTAATCTAATGCGTCCAACATAACAGAGCTCACATAAACAGCAAGGAAGACAACTGAACAAATACTACACTAAGAACGGTTTCATAGACATGGGTTAAGCCTAGTCCTAGTCCTTGACAGGAACTTCTTAGTCTAAGACTAGGCTTCATCTCTGACTGTGTAACCGGCATGTAGTGTGTCACAAACAGCTGACTTTCCACCCTACACTCAAACTGTGTGGTTTCTCAGTTTTCCTCATGGACCTGTAGCAGCAAGCCCTTATGCAGACCTCTCCTGTCACTTTGTCCCTGTTTGAAACTGTTTGGAATAAAAAGAATGAGCAATCATAATGTTAGCTAGCTATTGTAAAAGGTATGTCTTAACTCTGGGATAGGTGTCCCGCTAGTGAAACTGGAGGGCGTGCAATTCAAACAAATAAACATAACAATTATGGCTACTAAACATGTATGTATTAATACTTGTTAATCTAACTGCACTGTCTGATTTACATTAGCCATTACAGCGAAAGCATGCCATGCGATTGTTTGAGGACGGAGCCCCACATCAAAATATTTTTCCACCGGCATAGGTTTCATAAATTCACAAATAGCAATTAAATATTAACTTACTATAAGGGTGCGTGCTGGTGGCAGGGAAGTCAGGCGCAGGAGACCGTAGTAGCACCAACGGAAACCCCTAAACACCTACCTGAGCACTCTCGCGACCACCCCGTGAGAGCCCTCTGTGGCCAAGAAACAGTGGGGTTATGACAAGCTAACCAGGGTAGGCCCAACACCACGGGAAACACAGGAGAGTCAATAAGGAAGAGACTAATTCTCTCCGTATGACCCCCCTGCGTCACCATGCCCAGAGGAGCGGTGACCTCCCTAATCAACCCTGACCCTAATGGTCGACTATCTAAGGCTTGAACGGGGAAAGGCACATCCACGGGAACGATGGGGATCCCTAAACTATGGGCTAAAGCTCTGTCAATAAAATTCCCAGCCGCGCCTGAATCGACGAGTGCCTTATGCTGGGAATGCGGGGAAAGCTCAGGGAAAATGACAAACACAAACATCTGTGCAACAGAGGGCTCTGGGTGAGAATGGTGCCGGCTCACCTGGGGTGACGCCAGAGTGCCCTGGCTGCTGCCTCGATCCCCAGAGGAAACAACCCGACACCGACCGGCAGTGTGACCTCTGCGGTCACAGATGGTGCACGAGCGGGAACCCCGTCCGGCCTCCCTGCGCACTGCCCCTCCCAGCTCCATGGGTATTGGAGAGGGGGTGCGGGAGGATGGAACTACCGGACCCCGATCAGAACGTCCGCGGATAGCCAGCAGGTTGTCCAGCCGGATGGACAAGTCCACCAGCTGGTCGAACGTGAGGGTGGTGTTTCTGCAGGCCAACTCCCGACGGACGTCCTCGCACAAACTGCAGCGGTAATGGTCGATCAGGGCCCTGTCGCTCCATCCCGCGCCAGCAGCCAGGGTCCTAAACTCCAGGGCGAACTCCTGGATGCTCATCGTCTCCTGCCTCAGATGGAAGAGGCGCTCACCCGCCGCTCTACCCTCGGGCGGGTGGTCGAAGACGGGTGAACTCCTCAAACTGGTCCAACGCCGCATCTCCCTCTCTCCACACGGCGTTGGCCCCCCAGTCCAGGGCTTTCCTGGTGAGGCACGAGACGAGGGCGGACACCCTCTCACGGCCCGATGGAGCCGGGTGGATGGTGACCAGGTATAGCTCCAGTTGAAGCAGGAACCCCTGGCAGTTCGCAGCCTCTCCGTCGTACTACTGGGGCAGGGAGAGACGAATCCCACTGGAACCAGGTGGAAAAGGGGCGCTCAGAGAAGACCCCGGTTGTGCTGGTGGAGGCGCTGGAAGAACTCCCTGTCTCTCCCAGCGGTCCATAGTCCGGACAACGCGGTCCATGGCGATGCCCAGATGATGAAGCATTGCTGCGTGCTCCCGGACGCGCTCCTCCACCCCTATAACCGGGGTACCTGCTCCTGCTGACTCCATAGCCGGTCGGTGATTCTGTAAGGGTGCGTGCTGGTGGCAGGGAAGTCAGGCGCAGGAGATCGAACTTGGTATAAAACGGAGCAGTTTAATAAGTACTCAAAAACTCCGAAAACCGAAATATACAAAATAATACAAGTAGGTACAAAACCCGTCGTACACCAGAACATATCTTGTACAAAGCTTACAAACAAACAATCACCGACAAGGACAATGAGGGGGAACAGAGGGTTAAATACACAACATATAACGAATGCGATTAGAACCAGGTGTGAAACAAGACAAGACAAAACCAAAGGAAAATGAACATTATCAGTGGTGTCGTCACTTCCTCTTGAATTTGCAGACGTGTTGCTGTGCGTTTTGTTGCCAACCTTACTTTACTAGCTGACAACTTTACGTTTGTTTTTTTTTCTTTTTAATTACCGTTTATATTTTTTGTTTTTCCATCACAACTTTTTTCCCTCATTCAACTTTTTCACTCCGGACGCTTTATCTGGACATGGTTCGTCAGCACTTTCAACAGCCGAAACTAAGTAGTAACATTAACATGATGTCTTCTAATTGCAGTCGCTGTACTCATAATATACAGGAGAACGATCGCCTTATGGCGAGGATAGCTCTTCAGACGCAATCGTTAGGCAAGGGTAATTTCAGTGTAGGAAAGGATGAAACAGCGTCTGTGCCACCAGTAAGTACAGACAGTAACGTTAGTATAAATCCCCCCGCACAGTCCCCGCAGCCGGACAACTTTCTCATGGCTTCTGGAGGGAAATGCTGTAGGAATGCTCAACTGGTGTCGCTCATTCAGCCGACAGAAACTTTCAACCGGTTTTCCCCATTAAGTAGCGAGTCGGAGTCTGAGGCCGAGTCTTCTCTTGTCTCTACTCCTCCCGTTACGGGGTCTGAGACGCCGAAGGCTCCCACCATTATCTCTGACAAAGTGAAAACCCTAGTCATTGGCGACTCCATTACCCGCAGTATTAGACTTAAAACGAATCACCCAGCGATCATACACTGTTTACCAGGGGGCAGGGCTACCGACGTTAAGGCTAATCTGAAGATGGTGCTGGCTAAAGCTAAAACTGGCGAGTGTAGAGAGTATAGAGATATTGTTATCCACGTCGGCACCAACGATGTTAGGATGAAACAGTCAGAGGTCACCAAGCGCAACATAGCTTCAGCGTGTAAATCAGCGAGAAAGATGTGTCGGCATCGAGTAATTGTCTCTGGCCCCCTCCCAGTTAGGGGGAGTGACGAGCTCTACAGCAGAGTCTCACAACTCAATCGCTGGTTGAAAACTGTTTTCTGCCCTCCCAAAAGATAGAATTTGTAGATAATTGGCCCTCTTTCTGGGACTCACCCACAAACAGGACCAAGCCTGACCTGCTGAGGAGTGACGGACTCCATCCTAGCTGGAGGGGTGCTCTCATCTTATCTACCAACATAGACAGGGCTCTAACTCCTCTAGCTCCACAATGAAATAGGGTGCAGGCCAGGCAGCAGGCTGTTAGCCAACCTGCCAGCTTAGTGGAGTCTGCCACTAGCATAGTCAGTGTAGTCAGCTCAGCCATCCCCATTGAGACTGTTTCTGTGCCTCGACCTAGGTTGGGCAAAACTAAACATGGCGGTGTTCGCCTTAGCAATCTCATTAGGATAAAGACCTCCTCCATTCCTGCCATTATTGAAAGAGATCGTGATACCTCACATCTCAAAATAGGGTTACTTAATGTTAGATCCCTCACTTCAAAGGCAGTTATAGTCAATGAACTAATCACTGATCATAATCTTGATGTGATTGGCCTGACTGAAACATGGCTTAAGCCTGATGAATTTACTGTGTTAAATGAGGCCTCACCTCCTGGTTACACTAGTGACCATATCCCCCGTGCATCCCGCAAAGGCGGAGGTGTTGCTAACATTTACGATAGCAAATTTCAATTTACAAAAAAGAAAATGACGTTTTCGTCTTTTGAGCTTCTAGTCATGAAATCTATGCAGCCTACTCAATCACTTTTTATAGCTACTGTTTACAGGCCTCCTGGGCCATATACAGCGTTCCTCTCTGAGTTCCCTGAATTCCTATCGGGCCTTGTAGTCATAGCAGATCATATTCTAATTTTTGGTGATTTTAATATTCATATGGAGAAGTCCACAGACCCACTCCAAAAGGCTTTCGGAGCCATCATCGACTCAGTGGGTTTTGTCCAACATGTCTCTGGACCTACTCACTGCCACAGTCATACTCTGGACCTAGTTTTGTCCCATGGAATAAATGTTGTAGATCTTAATGTTTTTCCTCATAATCCTGGACTATCGGACCACCATTTTATTACGTTTGCAATCGCAACAAATAATCTGCTCAGACCCCAACCAAGGAGCATCAAAAGTCGTGCTATAAATTCTCAGACAACACAAAAATTCCTTGATGCCCTTCCAGACTCCTTCTGCCTACCCAAGGACGTCAGAGGACAAAAATCAGTTAACCACCTAACTGAGGAACTCAATTTAACCTTGCGCAATACCCTAGATGCAGTTGCACCCCTAAAAACGAAAAACATTTGTCATAAGAAACTAGCTCCCTGGTATACAGAAAATACCCGAGCTCTGAAGCAAGCTTCCAGAAAATTGGAACGGAAATGGCGCCACACCAAACTGGAAGTCTTCCGACTAGCTTGCAAAGACAGTACCGTGCAGTATCGAAGAGCCCTCACTGCTGCTCGATCATCCTACTTTTCCAACTTAATTGAGGAAAATAAGAACAATCCAAAATTTATTTTTGATACTGTTGCAAAGCTAACCAAAAAGCAGCATTCCCCAAGAGAGGATGGCTTTCACTTCAGCAGTAATAAATTCATGAACTTCTTTGAGGAAAAGATCATGATCATTAGAAAGCAAATTACGGACTCCTCTTTAAATCTGCGTATTCCTCCAGGGCTTAGCTGTCCTGGATCTGCACAGCTCTGCCAGGGCCTGGGATCGGGAGAGACACTTAAGTGTTTTAGTACTATATCTCTTGACACAATGATGAAAATAATCATGGCCTCTAAACCTTCAAGCTGCATACTGGATCCTATTCCAACTAAACTACTGAAAGAGCTGCTTCATGTGCTTGGCCCTCCTATGTTGAACATAATAAACGGCTCTCTATCCACCGGATGTGTACCAAATTCACAAAAAGTGGCAGTAATAAAGGCTCTCTTGAAAAAGCCAAACCTTGACCCGGAAAATATAAAAAACTATCGGCCTATATCGAATCTTCCATTCCTCTCAAAAACTTTACAAAAAGCTGTTGCGCAGCAACTCACTGCCTTCCTGAAGACAAACAATGTATACGAAATGCTTCAGTCTGGTTTTAGACCCCATCATAGCACTGAGACTGCACTTGTGAAGGTGGTAAATGACCTTTTAATGGCGTCAGACCGAGGCTCTGCATCTGTCCTCGTGCTACTAGACCTTAGTGCTGCCTTTGACACCATCGATCACCACATTCTTTTGGAGAGACTGGAAACCTAAATTGGCCTACACGGACAAGTTCTGGCCTGGTTTAGATCTTATCTGTCGGAAAGATATCAGTTTGTCTCTGTGAATGGTTTGTCCTCTGACAAATCAACTGTACATTTCGGTGTTCCTCAAGGTTCCGTTTTAGGACCACTATTGTTTTCACTATATATTTTACCTCTTGGGGATGTTATTCGAAAACATAATGTTAACTTTCACTGCTATGCGGATGACACACAGCTGTACATTTCAATGAAACATGGTGAAGCCCCAAAATTGCCCTCGCTAGAAGCCTGTGTTTCAGACATAAGGAAGTGGATGGCTGAAAACGTTCTACTTTTAAACTCGGGCAAAACAGAGATGCTTGTTCTAGGTCCCAAGAAACAAAGAGATCTTCTGTTAAATCTGACAATTAATCTTGATGGTTGTAAAGTCGTCTCAAATAAAACTGTGAAGGACCTCGGCGTTACTCTTGACCCTGATCTCTCTTTTGACGAACATATCAAGACTGTTTCAAGGACATCTTTTTTCCATCTACGTAACATTGCAAAAATCAGAAATTTTCTGTCCAAAAAAGATGCAGAAAAATTAATCCATGCATTTGTTACTTCTAGGTTAGACTACTGCAATGCTCTACTTTCCGGCTACCCGGATAAAGCACTAAATAAACTTCAGTTAGTGCTAAATACGGCTGCTAGAATCCTGACTAGAACCAAGAAATTTGATCATATTACTCCAGTGCTAGCTTTCCTACACTGGCTTCCTGTTAAGGCAAGGGCTGATTTCAAGGTTTTACTGTTAACCTATAAAGCGTTACATGGGCTTGCTCCTACCTATCTTTCCGAGTTGGTCCTGCCGTACATACCTACACGTACGCTACGGTCACAAGACGCAGGCCTCCTAATTGTCCCTAGAATTTCTAAGCAAACAGCTGGAGGCAGGGCTTTCTCCTATAGATCTCCATTTTTATGGAACGGTCTGCCTACCCATGTGAGAGACGCAGGCTCGGTCTCAACCTTTAAGACTTTACTGAAGACTTATCTCTTCAGTAGGTCATATGATTGAGTGTAGTCTGGCCCAGGAGTGTGAAGGTGAACGGAAAGGCTCTGGAGCAACGAACCGCCCTTGCTGTCTCTGCCTGGCCGGTTCCCCTCTCTCCACTGGGATTCTCTGCCTCTAACCCTATTACAGGGGCTGAGTCACTGGCTTACTGGTGCTCTTTCATGCCGTCCCTAGGAGGGGTGCGTCACTTGAGTGGGTTGAGTTACTGACGTGATCTTCCTGTCTGGGTTGGCGCCCCCCCTTGGTTTGTGCTGTGGTGGAGATCTTTGTGGGCTATACTCGGCCTTGTCTCAGGATTGTAAGTTGGTGGTTGAAGATATCCCTCTAGTGGTGCGGGGGCTGTGCTTTGGCAAAGTGGGTGGGGTTATATCCTTCCTGTTTGGCCCTGTCCGGGGATATCATCGGATGGGGCCACAGTGTCTCCTGACCCCTCCTGTCTCAGCCTCCAGTATTTATGCTGCAGTAGTTTATGTGTCGGGGGGCTAGGGTCAGTTGGTTATATCTGGAGTACTTCTCCTGTCTTATCCAGTGTCCTGTGTGAATTTAAGTATGCTCTCTCTAATTCTCTCCTTCTCTCTTTCTTTCTCTCTCTCGGAGAACCTAAGCCCTAGGACCATACGTCAGGACTACCGGGCATGATGACTCCTTGCTGTCCCCAGTCCACCTGGCCTTGCTGCTGTTCCAGTTTCAACTGTTCTGCCTGCGGTTATGGAACCCCTACCTGTCCCAGACCTGCTGCTTTCAACTCTTAATGATCGGCTATGAAAAGCCAACTGACATTTATTCCTGATTATTATTTGACCATGCTTGTCATTTATGAACATTTTGAAAATCTTGGCTCTCTCTAATTCTCTCCTTCTCTCTTTCTTTCTCTCTCTCGGAGGACCTGAGCCCTAGGACCATACGTCAGGACTACCGGGCATGGTGACTCCTTGCTGTCCCCAGTCCACCTGGCCTTGCTGCTGTTCCAGTTTCAACTGTTCTGCCTGCGGTTATGGAACCCCTACCTGTCCCAGACCTGCTGTTTTCAACTCTTAATGATCGGCTATGAAAAGCCAACTGACATTTATTCCTGATTATTATTTGACCATGCTTGTCATTTATGAACATTTTGAAAATCTTGGCTCTCTCTAATTCTCTCCTTCTCTCTTTCTTTCTCTCTCTCGGAGGACCACCGTGCTTCTACACCTGCATTGCTTGCTGTTTGGGGTTTTAGGCTGGGTTTCTGTACAGCACTTCGAGATATTAGCTGATGTACGAAGGGCTATATAAAATAAACTTGATTTGATTTGATTGAACAGAGGATCAGCGATGGCTAGAAGGTCGGCGACCTCAACCGCCGAACGCCGCCCGAACAAGGAGAGGGACCAACTTCGGCGGAAGTCGTGACACTTACTTTTTGAAATTCTTCTGATTTGTCATGCAAAGGGTCCCAGCTATAACATGTAGGGTCGTTTTGTTGGATAAAATCCTTCTTTATATCCCAAAAAGTCTGTTTAGTTGGCGTCATCGATTTGAATAATCCACTCATCCAACATGCAGAGAAAGGAATTAAAAAATCTACCGCTAAACTTTGTTAAATTAAACTACGTTACAGCTTTCAGTAAATGTCCTTGTCTGGCCTGATAGACAACTTGGCTATACTTACCTTCATAGTTGAAAAGGTAACTGGAGACAATATTTGAATCCTTTTCCAACTTGGAGGTTGGTGCTTTGCTACTTGTCTTGGCCAGACGATGTAAATCTGTCACTGTTATCTTTGGCAGCTCTTGCAAGCGCCTTGAGTAAAACAGTGCCATGGTTGGTAAGGGAGGTGGGCGTTGACTAATTGCTAGTCACCTTACTAGTTAGCTAGCTAGCTATTAACGCGCTAAGAGACAAAAAAAGATACAGAACACAATAATCGAATCACAAAAATCACTAACTGAACGGATAAACAGAATTTTCAACAAGAATGATAAAAAAACGCTATAGAAATATGATTCTAATAATATACTGATATAATGATGAAACGAGCGACTTCGAGGCTAGTATGGCTACAATCAAGCTGACAGGACGCGATCGGAACAGGAAGCTATGTATCAGGTAGGAAGTTGAGCGGATGTGGGCGTTGCTATGTTGTGCAAAAGGTCTATAGGGCCACCATCGCTCACACTCCCTGTTGACTTAATCAAATTGTAATTATAAAGCCCTTTTTACATCAGCAAAGAAACCCAGCCAAAAACCCTTAAGAGCAAGCAATGCAGTAGAAGCACAGTAATGAGGAGTAGGATGGAATTGCCCCAAGACACTGATCTTAGGTTAGTTTTGTATTTTTCAACCTAGTGGTTGGCATGATGATTCGGAGATGGTAATGTAACCCTCTCACCAGGCTCGAATTTGACTCTCACAATATTACCTTACATAGAATATCTCAACAGCATGGGATGTTAGGTGAGAAGGACATCTCCAATAAGAATCCCTATTGTAAACTATCTAGGGTGATGACAAACTAGGGTATTAAGATGGAATGATTATAGATTTTTGTTATTATAAAAAGATATGCTTTCCCATTAATTAAATGAAACTGCAACAGTAAATGACTCCACCAATGCAACAGACATACGGCTCAAGATATATATTATCACATCTTCAATGTACCACATCAAAATAAATAAATAATAAACCCAATGAGTCGTGCACAACCCATGTCCAAATGACTTGCAAGCGTCCTTAAACAAGTTGGCGCGCGTTGGAGCTAAAAAATGACGACAGACATTAAGTCCCGAAGCACCCTGCCGTTGTAGTTACTCACTACTCGTAGATATTTCCTCAGCGAAGTATAGCAGTTCCGTGCAGGTGTCCTCACAAGATCCACAGCTATCAATGCAGACAGTACTCCTTAGCAGCAACAAATATCCAATGGTAACATGACTCGTTAATCTTCCACAAGCAATTCTCTCCAGGTCTCGCACGTTGCTAGGCTAACCTCGAGGCTGTCAAATACCTCCACGATGAGACGGTAGCTTGAGTCTCTACTAAGTCTTTCTTAACAAAATAATAATAACTCTCTTATAAAATAAAATCACTATTTCCCTTCAAAACTCAGTAGGTATAGGTTTTGTTATATTTTTATTGTCTACTTTTATCGTTTTTCTTCACCAACACTGATAATGTCTCTCCCTACTTTTCCCCAGACCTCCTGTTAACCAGGTCAACTCTCTCATTGGCCACAGCTTAACCAGCTACCTTATTGGTCAAAACTAAAACTTAAAAGTAAACCAAGCTATTCACTTGTACATTAAATAAATATTTATTCAAAAGAAATGCATTAACGACATTACAATTCAGGAGCAATTAGATCACCTTTTAAATCTAATACCAATTAATTATGACAAATAAACTCTATACTTGGTTTTAACAAGGGTATTACAGTAAGTTGTTCCTAGATCTGTGCCTAAGGGCAGCGTGTACCCAGAGAATTGAAGTGACGTGTTCATAGTTCATTATCTTTGATGGAGGTCAGTATCAGGGCAGTCATACAGCAAGCTCACACAAACACACTATTCTTTATTTGTATATATTCTCCTTTATCTATTTGTTTGTCAACCAAGTTGTCTGTGTGAGGGGAGTGACTATAGAATATGTTGAGAAGCTTTTCGGGAGGAATATATTTTCTTTGGTCACTGGTTCCATCTGTCAGGTAATAAGACAGAAGGGGAAGAACAAGTTCTGTAATTATTTCATTGGGAGACGGGCTGCCTGCAGAGACGTAATCAGAAAGTATTCAGGATATATTTAGCATAGAATTAAAAGGGCCAGATAATTGTTGGTGTCCCAAAGTAATACCTCGGGTTCGGGGAGTTTGTATTTTTTGTGACATGCCACCATGACATGGAATTTGCACGACCCAATGGCTGTTTGGTCTTTGGAAAGTCAGAAGAGATATAGAAAATGGAAGAATAAACTTTATTCATTCTCTTTGTCTCATGCCCTCGGTGCTGCCAGTGCATATTAAAGCATACATCAAATATGTATTTTGAAGCACTTAAGTTCAGTATCAGCCAGTATTTGAGAAAAAAACAAACATATCGACCTTTCTCCTTGGAGTGTGTTTCTAACGACAGACATGGGCTCTGTTGTGTGCTATAGTTAGCTGATTTGTTTGTGAAGGCTGATTCGTGTTAAAACAGAAGTGCTGTGTACACTTCTTTCCACAACTCACCGCCTGCTCGCCTTATTGACTCCCTTGTCAGAGTGAGTGCTTAGTTTGGAGAGATTTGCTTAGAGGGCCATGCATTTACATTACAGAACCACTGCTGCCCTCTCTGTGAAGCTGGGTAATCGCCTCCCATTACAGAACCACTGCTGCCCTCTCTGTGAAGCTGGGTAATCGCCTCCCATTACAGAACCACTGCTGCCCTCTCTGTGAAGCTGGGTAATCGCCTCCCATTACAGAACCACTGCTGCCCTCTCTGTGAAGCTGGGTAATCGCCTCCCATTACAGAACCACTGCTGCCCTCTCTGTAAAGCTGGGTAATCGCCTCCCATTACAGCCAAGCGCCAAACCACTTCTCCCCCGGAAAAAAGAGATCTTCAAAACCAAACAAAAGCTGCCTCTCATAATTGCTGACTGTGTCGAGCAGAAGCCACTTCATTTTGTAATGTGTTTATTGTTTATCTGACAAGGGCCTGATTAGAGGCCTGTTCCCTCCTCTCCTCACATCCTCTCCTCTCACCTATGGATCACCAGCCCCCATCTGAGAGGCTTCATTTTGCCCTCATTTACAGCGTCTGGCTGCTCTCCCCACTTTTTCTCTAGTGCTCCATGGCCTCTGTGGCACTCTCACAATGCCTGTCACTGAACTGCCAAACCTCCAATATCATCCCACGCTTTGTCTTTCCTCTTCCTCCCCCATCCTCTCCCCTCATTTTCACCCCCAGCGTAATTTAACCCCCTTGCGCATCCCCAGTAATGGCGAGTGACCAATGCAGTTTGTTGATTGCCTCTAAGTACTTCACTTCTGGGTCAATGAGCTGTGGTGGCTGGACCGGCGCCAAGAACTCCCTCACCTCCACTTCCCCCCTCTACCGCAAGCGCACTGTCCTCTCTCATCTTCTCTCCTACTTCCTCTTCTGTCATCACCTCTCCTTTCTCCTCATTCGTCCATTATTTCCTCTCACTGGTCACAGAAGTAAATTCAATGTCTATTCGTTGGCTCAACGTAATTTCATTGAAATGATGTGGAAACAATGTTAATTCAACTAGTGTGTGCCCAGTGGGTCTTCTCTCATCTCCCTCTCCTCTTCTCTGATCTCCCTCTCCTCTCTTCTCATCTCCCTCTCCTCTCCTCTTATCTCCCACTACTCTCTTCTCATCTCCCTCTCCTCTCTTCTCATCTCCCTCTCCTCTCTTCTCATCTCCCTCTCCTCTCCTCTCATCTCCCTCTCCTCTCCTCTCTTCTCCCTCTCCTCTCCTCTCTTCTCATCTCCCTCTCCTCTCTTCTCATCTCCCTCTCCTCTCCTCTCATCTCCCTCTCCTCTCTTCTCATCTCCCTCTCCTCTCTTCTGAGCTCCCTCTCTTCCTCTCCTTCCCTCTTCTCACCTCACATCTCATCTACAGTAGTAGTGATGGTGGGATGATGGCGTCTCTTTCTCTTACCCTGCGGTAATGGATGAATTGACCAGGTGGAAGTATGGATTGCAATCAATCAGGGCAATTCTCAAAGGAGTCACCTCTTACCCCTATCCCTAAAACATGACCACAAACACACTTACACCCTCTATCCCTGACCCATCAACACAACACATCCATGTAGATTCTAGTCACATTATTCATACTAAACTACTGGAAAAAAATCACATTTTAAACCCACATCCACAATATCTCATATATCAAGCAGGGGTTGAACCGAAATTGTGTGCAGTGCGGCATCAGAATTCAAATAAAAGCACGTCGTAACTTTTTGTAGATAATATGTTCAATGTGAAATGTGATAACTATAGTTTGCTTATCTAGCATCAAAAAGGTTAATCCATTCTTCTCTAATTAAAAATCTCTCTCCCTAATTTCAGAATCAGGCTTGTAAAGTCAGTAGGCTACTAGACTATGCTTTGGGGGGAGGGGCAGGTTGACTACACACACACACACACACTCTGGCAAAGATTTTCAGCTGGCAGGCAGGCAGGCAGGCAGATACTGGAATAAGTTTCTGAGTGACAGTGAGGGCTTTTCATAGGCACTTTGTTGCATTTTTTTGTGGGAATGGGAAAAAATGCCTGGAATGTGAAATAACATTATTAACAGGTTTCTATGCTTTTAAAATAAGTTGATTTGGGACAATATCATCCATCATACTGTGAGAGGATTAATAACTTTTTGAGTTGATAATTATTCTTTCGTTGTATAACACTGCACCTTACAGTCTCATCAGTGATGGAAAAGGATTACATTATTGTGTTAATTAGTGAATCAACTATGCCAACTGTAACTAATTGCAATTTGCTTTGCATTATAAAACTTTGTAAGTAATGCTTTTGGCTGAAATTGTACTTGATTTAATCCATGTATTAATATTGCAGTTGAAAGTTAAAACAAACTAAACAGAATGAATGATTCATCGTAGGAAAAGGAAGAAAACAATAGATTAAAGTGAATATGAAATTACAGAACCATACTAGTGAAGTTGTGTCCAATTATCCAAGTCCAGTATTTCTACAAAAACTTTGATGCAATGGAGTTTTTCCTGGGGGCCATTTTGTATTCTGGTGGTGATCTCAGTGAGCTCAGGCTTTGGCCTGTCTGTCAGTGCTGCACATCATATCTGATAGCAGCTAACTCAGGGGAATGATGGATCGATCATTGGTCAGATAGGAGAACATAAAACCGCATGAGATCAGCATGGGCGTCTGTATGTCTGCTGACCTTTTATTTCATAAAATCTCATATTCAGCTCATCCTGAAAGAATTATAGAAACTGTCAATTTGCTTCGACTACTCTATATGGACAGAAATCACAAGTTTGGGATCACTTAGACATTTCCTTGTTTTTTAAAGAAAAGCACATTTGTTGTCCATTAAAATAACATCAAATTGATCAGAAATACAGTGTAGACATTGTTAATGTTGTAAATGACTATTGTAGCTGGAAACGGCTGCTTTTTACTGGAATATCTACATAGGCTTACAGAGGCCCATTATCAGCAACCATCACTCCTGTGTTCCAATGGCATGTTGTGTTAGCTAATCCAAGTTTATGATTATAAAAGGCTAATTGATCATTAGAAACCCATTTTGCAATTATGTTAGCACAGCTGAAAACTGTTGTTCTGATTAAATAAGCAATAAAATTGGCCTTCTTTAGACTAGTTGAGTGTCTGGAACATCAGCATTTGTGGGTTCGATTACAGGCTCAAAATGGCCAGAAACAAAGAACTTTCTTCTGAAACTCGTCAGTCTATTCTTGGTCTGAGAAATGAAGGCTATTCCATGTGAGAAATTGCCAAGAAACTGAAGATCTCGTACAACGCTGCATACTACTCCCTTCACAAAACAGCGCAAACTGTCTCTAACCAGAATTGAAAGAGGAGTGGGAGGCCCAGGTGCACAACTGAGCAAGAGGACAAGTACATTAGAGTGTCTAGTTTGAGAAACAGACGCCTCACAAGTCCTCAACTGGCAGCTTCATTAAATAGTACCCGCAAAACACCAGTCTCAATGTCAACAGTGGATTCGACTCCGGGATGCTGGCCTTCTAGGAGTTCCTCTGTCCAGTGTCTATGTTCTTTTGCCCATCTTAATATTTTCTTTTTATTGGCCAGGCTGAGATATGGCTTTTCCTTTGCAGCTCTGCCTACGCCTACGTAGATATTCCATAAAAAAATCTGCCGTTTCCAGCTACAATAGTCATTTACAACATTAACAATGTCTACACTGTATTTCTGATCAATTTGATGTTATTTTAACTTCTCTGGGATATGTGGGACGCTAACGTACCACTTGGCCAAAAGCCAGTAAAAATGCAGAGCGCCAAATTCAAATAAATTACTATAAAAATCCAACTTTCATGAAATCACACATGAAAGACACCAAATTAAAGCTACACTTGTTGTGAATCCAGCCAACATGTCTGATTTCAAAAAGGATTTACGGCGAAAGCACACCAAACGATTATGTTAGGTCAGTACATAGCCACAGAAAAACACAGCCATTTTTCCAGCCAAAGAGAGGAGTAACTGTCACGTTCCTGACCTGTTTTCCCTTGTTTTTGTATTTGTTTAGTATGGTCAGGGCGTGAGTTGGGGTGGGCATTCTATGTTGTGTGTACAGTCTGTACATTCTTGTGTGTCAGGGTACGTGTTCGTTGGTTTGTGTTATTTCGTGTTTCTCACTTTGTTTGTGGTGAAGCATTTGTTTTAGAGTAGCGTCGTGTTTTCACCCGTGTGGGGAATTAAATTTGGAACGCTACTCTGAACTCTCTGTCTCCTGCGTGTGACTCCTTTCATCCACGACACCCCGGGCATTACAGAACCACCCACCAAACTCGGACCAAGCAGCGTGAGTACGAGCAGCAGCGGCCCACAACACAGGAATCCTGGACATGGGAGGAAATTCTGGAGGGTAAAGGACACTGGGCTCACATTGGAGAATATCGCCGCTCTCGGGAAGAGATGGAGGCAGCTAAAGCCCAGGAGCGGTGGTATGAGGAGGCAGCACGGAAGCGTGGCTGGAAGCCCGTGAAGAAACCCCAAAAATTTATTGGGGGGGGGGGGCTAAAGGGTAGTGTGGCGAAGGTAGGTAGGCAACCTGCGCCCACTTCCCATGCTTACCGTGGAGAGCGGGAGTACGGGCAGACACCGTGTTATGCGGAAGAGCGCACGGTGTCTCCTGTACGTGTGCATAGCCCGGTGCGGGTTATTCCACCTCCCCGCACTGGGCGGGCTAGATTGAGCATTGAGCCAAGTGCCATGAAGCCGGCTCAACATATCTGGCCTCCAGTACGTCTCCTCGGGCCGGTGTACATGGCACCAGCCTTACGTATGGTGTCCCCGGTTCGCCAACACAGCCCAGTGCGGGTTATTCCACCTCCCCGCACTGGACGGGCTACGGGGAGCATTCAACCAGGTAAGGTTGGGCAGGCTCGGTGCTCAAGGGAGCCAGTACGCCTGCACGGTCCGGTATATCCGGCGCCACCTTCCCGCCCCAGCCCAGTACCACCAGTGCCTACACCACGCACCAGGCTTCTAGTGCGTCTCCAGAGCCCTGTTCCTCCTCCACGCACTCTCCCTGTGGTGCGTGTCTCCAGCCCAGTGCCTCCAGTTCCGGCACCACGCATCAAGCCTCCTGTGCGTCTCCAGAGCCCTGTACGCACTGTTCCTTCTCCCCGCACTCGCCCTGAGGTGCGTGCCCTCAGTCCGGTACCACCAGTTCCGGCACCACGCACCAGGCCTACTGTGCGCCTCAGCAGGTCAGAGTCGGCCGTCTGAGCCATCCGTCTGCCCAGCGCCATCTGAGCCATCCGTCTGCCCAGCGCCATCTGAGCCATCCGTCTGCCCAGCGCCATCTGAGCCATCCGTCTGCCCAGCGCCATCTGAGCCATCCGTCTGCCCAGCGCCATCTGAGCCATCCGTCTGCCCAGCGCCATCTGAGCCATCCGTCTGTCCCGAGCCTTCAGAGCCGCCCGTCTGTCCCGAGCCATTAGAGCCGTCCGTCAGTCAGGAGCCGCCAGAGCCGTCCGTCAGTCAGGAGCCGCCAGAGCCGTCCGTCAGTCAGGAGCCGCCAGAGCCGCCAGCCAGTCAGGAGCTGCCAGAGCCGCCAGCCAGTCAGGAGCTGCCAGAGCCGCCAGCCAGTCAGGAGCTGCCAGAGCCGCCAGCCAGTCAGGAGCTGCCAGAGCCGCCAGCCAGTCAGGAGCTGCAAGAGCCGCCCGCCAGTCATGAGCTGCCTGCCAGTCATGAGCTGCCTGCCAGTCATGAGCTGCCCTCCAGTCATGAGCTGCCCTCCAGTCATGAGCTGCCCTCCAGTCATGAGCTGCCATTAGTCCGGAGCTGCCCTTCAGTCCAGAGCTGCCCTTCAGTCCAGAGCTGCCTCTCTGTCCGGAGCTGCCCTTCAGTCCGGAGTTGCCCCACTGTCCTGAACTACCTCTCTGTCCGGAGCTACCTCTCTGTCCGGAGCTACCTCTCTGTCCTGAGCTACCTCTCTGTCCTGAGCTACCTCTCTGTCCTGAGCTATCTCCTCTATTTAGGAGGGACCTTTGGGAAGGTTCCTAGACCAGGGTCGGGGGCGAGGGTCGCCACTCAAAGGACGCTAAGGAGGGGGATAAAGACAATGGTGGAGTGGTGTCCTCGTCCTGCGCCGGAGCCGCCACCGCGGACAGATGCCCACCCAGACCCTCCCCTTGAGTTTTAGGGGTGCGCCCGGAGTTCGCACCTTGAGGGGGGGGGGGGGGTTCTGTCACGTTCCTGACCTGTTTTCCCTTGTTTTTGTATTTGTTTAGTATGGTCAGGGCGTGAGTTGGGGTGGGCATTCTATGTTGTGTGTACAGTCTGTACATTCTTGTGTGTCAGGGTACGTGTTCGTTGGTTTGTGTTATTTCGTGTTTCTCACTTTGTTTGTGGTGAAGCATTTGTTTTAGAGTAGCGTCGTGTTTTCACCCGTGTGGGGAATTAAATTTGGAACGCTACTCTGAACTCTCTGTCTCCTGCGTGTGACTCCTTTCATCCACGACACCCCGGGCATTACAGTAACAAAAAGCAGAAATAGAGATAAAATTAATCACTAACCTTTGATGATCTTCATCAGATGACACTCATAGGACTTCATGTTACACAATACATGTATGTTTTGTTCGGTAAAGTTCATATTTATATTCAAAAATCTGAGTTTAGGCGGGACGCTACTGTCTCACTTGGCCAAAAGCCAGAGAAAATGCAGAGCGCCATATTCAAATAAATTACTATAAAAATCATTAAATTCATTAAATCTTTCATTAAATCACACATGAAAGATACCAAATTAAAGCTACACTGGTTTTGAATCCAGCCAACGTGTCAGAATTCAAATAGGCTTTTTGGCGAAAGCAAACGATGCTGTTATCTGAGTTAGCACCATTGTAAACAAAGAGAGATAAGCATATTTCAACCCTGCAGGCGCGACACAAAACGCAGAAATAAAAATATAATTCATGCCTTACCTTTGACGAGCTTCTGTTGTTGGCACTCCAATATGTCCCATAAACATCACAAATGGTCCTTTTGTTCGATTAATTCCGTCGATATATATCCAAAATGTCCATTTATTTGGCGCGTTTGATCCAGAAAAACACCGGTTCCAACTCGTGAAACATGACTACAAAATATCTCAAAAGTTACCTGTAAACTTTGCCAAAACATTTCAAACTACTTTTGTAATACAACTTTAGGTATTTTTTTTACGTAAATAATCGATAAAATTGAAGACGGGATGATCTGTGTTCAATACAGGATTAAAACAATCTGTAGCATGCTTTCTGGTCACGCGCCTCTATCTAACAGTACACAACAAGTGACCCTGATTCAAAATGGCCGTACTTCTTCATTAAACAAAGGAAAAACCCTCAACCAATTTCTAAAGACTGTTGACATCCAGTGGAAGCGGTAGGAACTGCAAGAAGGTCAATTGGAAATCTGTATTCCCAATGAAAATCTATTGAAAAGAGAGTGACCTCAAAAAAATTAAAATCTGAATTGTTTTTCCTCTGGGTTTCGCCTGCTAAATAAGTTCTGCTATACTCACAGACATGATTCAAACAGTTTTAGAAACTTCAGAGTGTTGTCTATCCAACTCTACTAACAATATGCATATCTTATCTTCTGGGGATGAGTAGCTGGCAGTTGAATTTGGGTATGCTTTTCATCCAAACGTGAAAATGCTGCCCCCTTACAACATTAACAATGTCTACACTGTATTTCTGATCAATTTGATGTTATTTTAATGGGCAAAGAATGTGCTTTTCTTTCAAAAACAAGGACATTTCTAAGTGACCTCAAACTTTTCATCGGTAGTGTATATAAAATAAATTTGATTGTGTATTGGTATGTTGTTTACCATATGTTCGATAGAGCAGTCACTCATATTCAAGATGCGTTGAAGAAGCTTCGCCATATGAAATGCTCTATTCTCATGGGAGCCGACTTATTTAATTCTGTGCCTGCAGAACGGTATCTGTTGTGAACAATAATGCACAGCTTAACGCTCCTTAATATGCTATCTCTAATACCCCACGGACTCAACTTTATTTTAAAATCCTCTTAGGGGACAGACATTCCTCCAGTACTGTAATCATTCATGTGGGGCGTCAGGCGTGGCTGGACTGTTTCTTTCTAAGCTCCGTCCGTTGGGACTAATTGCTGTGTGTTGTTGGCTAATTAAGGTATTAACGCAACAGTAATGAAAATCAATGAGAGAGAAGAGCCTCTGCTAGGCTGCTGTGCTTAGCCAGCCCAGATCACACAAACATATTTACTCTTTGGTTTAGTTAAGTTTATTAATTCAACCATTTAAAAAAACAAGCACACATAAAACTTGAAAAAACCATACATGCACATGAGTAAAATCATGGAGGATAACACTATAAAGTCTGGGACTTATTTCCATTGTGGTCCTCTTGAGACAGATGGCTAGGCAAGATCCAACACAGTTGCAGACAGTATGACAACAAGATAATAAAACATAAAAACAAAGAAGAAGAACATCATTGCAGTTGCATCGTAAGGTGAATATGGTGGTGGCTAGATAAATACATTTACCCCCAGCTAAATAAGACACGGATCAATATAAACAGCCTCAATGTGTTGACTTGTTCTGATTGCCTCCTTGTCTCCCTGCCAGCCTCCTGCCTGCCTGCCTGCCTGCCTGCCTGCCTGCCTGGCTGCCTGCCTGCCTGCCTGCCTGCCTGCCTGCCTGCCTGCCTGCCTGCCTGCCTGCCTGCCTGCCTGCCTGCCTGCCTGCCTGCCTGCCAGCCTGCCTAGGTGCCAGTGACAGCTGGGTGAAAGCTGGAGAGGAGACCAGTGTCTGGCTAGTGTGTGCAGCATCAGGCATCAGCCAGGCAACCTTGTATTTGGAGTATCTCTCTGTGACGTGATCTGATAAGCTGGGTCTGAGGGTCCTCGAGTGCTTTTGGGTTCAAAGCCACTGAAAAGGGAGCCTACTACAACATGTAGACAGGGAACCTTTCAGACAAAAGGGAATCTTTATCCGGGAGTAAAATTGTAAATTTGGACCATTATATGCATTTGCTTTGATGATGGAACCTTGAGTGTCACACCGATAGTGGCATAGAAATGATGTTCTCAACAATATACTGTGATAGATAATGATTAAGCATCTGCAAATGTATTTGGAGCAAGGTCGCTTATGAATTACGGTGGCATTTGGGCATGCCATTTTGGAAAAAATGAACTTGGTTTTTCAATATTTGGATTTATTTAAATGTATTTAGGTACATCTTCCCATTCTAAATCAACTAATATGATAGCTTCTGTCACTTTATACCTAGTTATGTACACTGAACAAAAAATATAAACGCAACATGTAAAGTGTTGGTCCGTGTTTCATGAGCTGAAATAAAAGTTCCAGAAATGTTCCATACACGCAAAAGCTTATTTCTCTAAAATGTTGTGCAGAAATTTGTTAACATCCTTGTTAGTGAGCATTTCTCCTCTCCCAAGATATTCCATCCACCTGACAGGTGTGGCATATTAAGAAGCTGATTAAACAGCATGATCATTACACAGGTGCACCTTGTGCTGGGGACAATAAAAGGCCACTCTAAAATGTGCAGTTTTGTCACACAACACAATGGCAAAGTTGTCTCAAGTTTTGAGGGGGCGTGCAATTGGCATGCTGACTGCAGGAATGTCCACCAAAGCTGTTGCCAGATAATTTCATGTTAATTTCTCTACCATAAGCCTCCTCCAATGTTGTTTTGAGAATTTGGCAGTACGTCCAACTGGACTCACAACTGCAGACCATGTGTAACCATACCAGGCCGGGACCTCCACATCCAGCTTCTTCACCAGCGGGATCGTCTGAGACCAGCTACACAGACAGATGATGAAACTGTGGGTTTTCACAACCGAAGAATGTCTGCACAAACTGTCAGAAACAGTCTCAGGGAAGCTCATATGTGTGCTAATCGTCCTCACCAGGGACTTGACCTGACTGCAGTTCAATGTCAATGGGCATATGCTCACCTTTGATGGCCACTGGCACGCTAGAGAAGTGTTTGCTGATGTCAACGTTGTGAACATAGTGCCCCATGGCGGTTGTGGGGTTTTGGTATGGGCAGGCATAAGCTACGGAGAATGAACACAATTGCATTTTATCAATGGCAATTTGAATGCACAGCAATACCATGACGAGACCCCGAGGCCCTTTTTTGTGCCATTCATCCGCCGCCATCACATCACTTCAGCATGATAATGCCCTATGTCGCAGGGATCTGTACACAATTCCTGGAAGCTGAAAATATCCCAGTTCTTCCATGGCCTGCATACTCACCAGACATGTCATCCATTGAGCATGTTTGGGATGCTCTGGATTGATGTGTGCGACAGCAAGTTCCAAGTCCCGCCAATATCCAGCAACTTCACACAGCCATTGAAGAGGAGTGGGACAACATTCCACAGGCCACAATCAACAGCCTGATCAACTCTATGCGAAGAAGATGTGTCGTGCTCATGAGGCAAATGGTGATCACATCAGATACTGACTTGTTTTCTGATCCACGCCCCTACCTTAAGGTGTTTGTGACTAACAGATCTGTATTCCCATTCTATCTATTATATCTATGTATTCTATCTGTATTCCCAGTCACATGAAATACATAGATTAGGGCCTAATTAATTTATTTCAATTGACTGATTTCCTAATATAAACTGTAATTCAGTACAATCTTTGAGATTGTTGCATGTTGTGTTTATATTTTTGTTCAGTGTCCATATCTACCTCAATTACCTCGTACACTTGCACATCAACTCAGTCCTGGTAGCGTATTACCGCCACACCCGTGGTTACGTGTCATGACGGCAGTCAAATTCCATGTGACCGTTTAGTCATGGTAATTAGGCTTCTCCAAGCTCTGATGCTGCTGATGGTCAATAGTAGCCTACCAAACTTGCTAACTGCCTGGTACTCAGCACTCTATTGTCCCTCTAATCGCTCTGACATCAATGGACATTTTATAAAAAAATCTAATCAAACACTTCATGAGAGCCCATGAGCTCATGTTGCGCAACATTTCTATAGGCTATGCAATTGCATTGGTGACAATATTAGCCTATCACGTGTGAATTATATATTATTACTTGTTGTTTTTGGAATCATAGTCACACACCTCATGTAGCCTAGCCTATAGGCCTGTATATTTTGAGAAGGTTTGTATCACAACTAAAGTGGCCAAATAACTTCTTAAAACTAAGCACATTAATCCGCTTTACAAGGGGTGTAGATCCTAACTGGCATACATAAGCAGCGGGTGAGTTTGAAGTTTGGGGAAGATAATTTTCACCATAAAAATGCACATTTATGATAAAAGCATTACATGCATAATCCCATTTGCGGTCACCTTTGATAATAGTGTTTTCCTGCTAATGGAACATTCACGCTGTCATGCCCTGACCATAGAGAGCCTTTTAATTCTCTATGTTGGTTAGGTCGGGGTGTGACTACGGTGGGTCATCTAGGGGTTTATATGTCTATGTTGGCCTGTTATGGTTCCCAATCAGAGGCAGCTGTTTATCGTTGTCTCTGATTGGGGATCATATTTAGGCAGCCATTTCCCCTTTGTGCTTCGTGGGATCTGGTCTATGTATAGTTGCCTGTGAGCAGTATTATAGCTTCACGTTTCGTTTGTTTGTTTTGTTGTATTTGTTCTTTGAAGTTTTCTCTTCCTAAATAAAGGATGGAAACACCACGCTGCATCTTGGTCCACTCCTTTCGATGAGCGTGACACACGCTTATATCCGACTGCTATGTGAGCACTGCATCACTTATAATGTGAAGAAATAGCCTAATAGTTTAACAACACTTTAAGCTAAACGTTCTGATCTGTTGCGTCAGCCTAATTGCGTAAAAAAGGTTTTTGATGCTAGTGGTTATATTAATTTGGGATCTATTGCATCCCACAACTGTCCCAAACTATGTTTGGAATATTTATTTATTGTACAGAATAGAATAGGTCAAATTTTGTACTATCGAGGATAGTAGAATGACATAGGCTAGTGCTTTTGCTATTCATTAGGCCTACTAATCTGTTGGCTGACAAAAAGTAAATGTGGACAGTTCTTCCAATGTCTTCAATATGCAACTTGGGTGTCTGTAATGAGGCCTCTAGCACTGAGATGCAGTGCTTTAGACCGCTGCGCCACACAGGAGCCAGATTGTTTAACTTTTCTATTATTTATCTATTTTCTTTCTCTCTGCATTGTTCGGAGGGGCCCATAAGTAAGCATTTCACTGGTAGTCCACACCTATTGTTTACGAAGCATGTGACAAATAGAATTTGATTTGAGCTTAAAGGGTGACTACACTTCCTGATTTGGCCTTCTTTTTCATCAATGCTCATTAACTTCATGACTGAAGATCATTCATGTGGGGCGTAATGTTGTTTAACCAAAGATATTTATAACTAACCCAAGATAGTTCATCTGTGTCGTTTAAAAATGGGAGCAAATGAAGCATAGTGGGAAGAACAAGGAAGGAGGTGCTCAGAGATAACCACAAGATAGCTACATCCTATTGGTGCATTCTAGCATGTATTTTGGTATTTCCGTTATGGAACGCCTTCTGTGTGAAGTGCACATGTGCAGTAACTCAATTCGCTCTTGCACTCCTTGTAAATAACACTACTTTTTAAAACTTTGGCAAGGGGCACTTCTACAAAACTTAGTGCAATCTGTTCAAAACAGATTTTAGTTTTGGGAACAGAAAACTGTATTGAGATCGGCCTTTCCTTCTATTAGAAAATCAGCAGAATGTCGGCCCAGTTCCATCTCGCTCTACACTTGAAGTTGGAGGTTTACATACACCTTAGCCAAATACATTTAAACTCAGTTTTTCACAATTCCTGACATTTAATCCCTGTTTTAGGTCAGTTAGGATTACCACTTTATTTTAAGAATGTGAAATGTCAGAATAATAGTTAGATTTTATATATTTCATCGCATTCCCAGTGGGTCAGAAGTTTACATACATTCAATTAGTATTTGGTAGCATTGCCTTTAAATTGTTTAACTTGGGTCAAACGGTTCGGGTAGCCTTCCACATGCTTCCCACAATAAGTTGAGAGAATTATGGCCCATTCCTCCTGACAGAGCTGGTGCAACTGAGTCAGGTTTGTAGGCCTCCTTGCTCGCACACGCTTTTTCAGTTCCTGCCACACATTTTTCTATAGGATTGAGGTCAGGGCTTTGTGATGGCCACTCCAATACCTTAACTTTGTTGTCCTTAAGCCATTTTGCCACAACTTTGGAAGAATGCTTGGGGTCATTGTCCATTAGGAAGACCCATTTGCGACCAAGCTTTAACTTCCTGACTGATGTCTTGAATATATCCACATAATTTTCCATCCTCATGATGCCATCTATTTTGTGAAGTGCACCAGTCCCTCCTGCAGCAAAGCACCACCACAACATGATGCTGCCACCCCCGTGCTTCATGGTTGGGAGGGTGTTCTTCGGCTTGCAAGTCTCCCCTTTTTCCTCCAAACATAATGATGGTCATTATGGCCAAACAGTTCTATTTTTGTGTCATCAGACCAGAGGACATTTCTCCAAAAAGTACAATCTTTGTCCCCATGTGCAGTTGCAAACTGTAGTCCGGCTTTTTAATGGTGGTTTTGGAGCAGTGGCTTCTTCCTTGATGAGTGGACTTTTAGGTTATGTCGATATAGGACTCGTTTTACTGTGGATATAGATACTTTTGTACCTGTTTCCTCCAGCATCTTCACAAGGTGGTCCCATGGTGTTTATACTTGCGTACTATTGTTTGTACAGATGAACGTGGTACCTTCAGTCGTTTGGAAATTGCTCCCAAGGATGAACCAGACTTGTGGAGGTCTACAATTTATTTCAGAGGTCTTGGCTGATTTCTTTTGATTTTCCCATGATGTCAAGCAAAGAGGCACTGAGTTTGAAGGTAGGCCTCGAAATACATCCACAGATACACCTCCAATTGACTCAAATGATGTCAGTTAGCCTATCAGAAGCTTCTAAAGCCATGACATCATTTTCTGGAATTGTCCAAGCTGTTTAAAGGGACAGTCAACTTAGTGTATGTAAACTTTTGACCCACTGGAATTGTGATACAGTGAATTATAAGTGAAATAATCTGTCTGTAAACAATTGTTGGAAAAATGACTTGTGTCATGCACAAGTCCTCACCGACTTGCCAAATCTTTAGTTTGTTAGCAAGAAATTTGTGGAGTGGTTGAAAAACGAGTTTTAATGACTCCAACCTAAGTGTATGTAAACTTCCGACATCAACTGTATACTCTCCCACTGCCGGTCACTGGGCTTCCTCTTCTCACCATATTTGGTGGAGTGAAAATTCCAACCGGATGCTTCAGATTTATTCACCTGGTGAAACACCTGACTCTTTGTTCTATCTGTGCTTCTATGTGTAGGCTAAGCCTGGGCTGACCTTGTGTTTAGCTGAGCTGACAGCAGCTAGCTAGCATAGCTTTGTGATAGCTTCAGCTGGCTATCCTATCTAGCTGATATTTCTCTGCTACAGTATCTTGCAATAACTGATTTGACAATGTGTTTCTTAACCTGTTTGGGCTGCAGGGGCAGTATTGAGTAGCCGGATAAAAGGTGCCCATTTCAAACGGCCTCGTACTCAATTCTTGCTCGTACAATATGCATATTATTATTACTATTGGATAGAAAACACTCTCTAGTTTCTAAAACCGTTTGAATTATATCTGTGAGTAAAACAGAACTCATTTTGCAGCAAACTTCCTGACAGGAAGTGGAAAATCTGAAATCGATGCTCTCTTCTAGGGGCTGCCTATTAAAGTCCTTGATATTTATTAGTTTAGATGCACTTCATACGTCTTCCACTAGATGTCGACAAGCAGTGAGAGAAGAAATTGAGTGTGTAACTTGATCTGGGGTCGCATAATAGCTCTTGGCATGACGTGTCACCAGTTTCCTGTTTTCTGGAGAGCGCGCGAAGGGACCTGGTTTTGCCTTCTGTACAGCTGTCGTTATAGACGACTAATATCTCCGGCTTTGATTTTATTTGATACATGTGACAATATCATCGTAAAGTATGTTTTTTCAATATAGTTTCATTAGATTATTGACATTTTTTCGGGACGTTAGGCGTGTTGCGTTGTGTGCCTTTGTTCAGGAAGGAGAGCTTAGCGCCACTTTGCTAGCTTTCCGTGCTAATTGACTGGAGAAGAGGACATTCTAAATCCAAACAACGATTGTTCCCGACAAAGGACCCCTTGTACAACATTCTGATGAAAGATCATCAAAAGTAGGACCCATTTTATGATGTTATTTCATATATCTGTCGTACATGTGAACTAGTCGTTTGCGGCCAGGTTTTGGGTACTCTCTCGCCATAACGTAAACTGCATATCGTAATGAAGTTATTTTTAGAATTCTAACACGGCGATTGCATTAAGAACTAGTGTATCTATCATTTCCTATACAACATGTATTTTTTAGTTATGTTTATGAATAGTTATTTGGTCAGAATATGTGTGTCAGAAAAAGTGTCAGAAAAATATCCGGACGTTGTGGGAAAAAGATGCTACGTTAGCACAATGTATAACCACTGATTTCAGCTCTAAATATGCACATTTTCGAACAAAACATAAGTGTATGTATAACCTGATGTTATAGGACTGTCATCTGATGAAGCTTATCAAGGTTAGTCAAAAATTATATATCTTGCTGGTTTATTCGCTATCGCTAACGTGCCTATTGCTATCGCTAACGTGCCTTGATGAATGAATGCGGTAGTGTGGTAGGCTATTGTAGTAAGCTAATATAATGCTATATTGTGTTTTCGCTGTAAAACACTTAAAAAATTGGAAATATTGGCTGGATTCACAAGATGTTTGTCTTTAATTTGCTGTACACCATCGATTTTTCAGAAATGTTTTATGATGAGTATTTAGGTATTTGACGTTGGTGTCTGTAATTATTCTGGCTGCTTTCGGTGCAATTTCTGATTGTAGCTGCAATGTAAACTATGATTTATACCTGAAATATGCACATTTTTCGAACAAAACATAGATTTATTGAATAACATGTTATAAGACTGTCATCTGATGAAGTTGTTTGTTGGTTAGTTTTGTTGGTTCTTGGTTAGTTAGGTTGGCTTTGTGCATGCTACCTGTGCTGTGAAAAATGTTAGTGCTTTTTTGTATTTGGTGGTGAGCTAACATAAATATACGTGCTGTTTTCGCTGTAAAACATTTTAAAAATCGGACATGTTGGCTGGATTCACAAGATGTGTACCTTTCATTTGCTGTATTGGACTTGTTAATGTGTGAAAGTTAAATATTTCTAAAAAATATATTTTGAATTTCGCGCCCTGCACTTGAAGTGGCTGTTGTCATATTGTGGCCGGCTTCGGGCTTGCAGCCATAAGATGTTAACCTGTTTGGGCTGCAGGGGCAGTATTGAGTAGCCAGATAAAAGGTGCCCATTTCAAACGGCCTCGTACTCAATTCTTGCTCGTACAATATGCATATTATTATTACTATTGGATAGAAAACACTCTCTAGTTTCTAAAACCGTTTGAATTATATCTGTGAGTCAAACAGAACTCATTTGGCACAAACTTCCTGACCAGGAAGTGGAAAGTCTGAAATCGATGCTCTGTTCTACTTCCTGCCTATAAATGGGCATGATACGTATGAGTATACATGCACGTCATACACCTTCCCCTGGATGTCAAGAGGCGGTGAGAGAAGAAATTTAGTGTTTATCTTGGTCTGAAGTGGAATACAAGCTCTTTGTATGACGTGTCCCCCATTTCCGGTTTTCTGGAGAGCGCGAGGCGGTACCTGGATTTGCCTTCTGTTTAGCTGCCGTTATAGGCGACTACTATCTCCGGCTTTGATTTTATTTGATACATGTGACCATATCATCGTAAAGTATGTTTTTTCAATATAGTTTAATCAGATTATTGACATTTTTTCGGGAGTTTTGCCGTGTTCCGTTCTCTGACTTTGTTGACGATGGAGCGATTCGTGCCACTTGGCTAGTGCGCTTGCTAAATCGAGAGGGAAAGTGGCCGTTCTAAATCCAAACAACGACTGTTCTGGACAAAGGACCCCTTGTCCAACATTCTGATGAAAGATCAGCAAAAGTAAGAAACATTTTATGATGCTATTTCATATATCTGTCGTGCATGTGAACTAGTCGTCGGCGCCCAACGTTTGGGTACTCTAGCTATACCGAAGCTGGATGTCGTAATGAAGTTATTTTTTAGAATTCTAACACTGCGATTTCATTAAGAACTAATGGATCTATCATTTCCTATACAACATGTATTTTTTAGTTATGTTTATGAATAGCTATTTGGTCAGAATATGTGTGTCAGAAAAAGTGTCAGAAAAATATCCGAACGTTGTGGGAAATAGTAGCTACGTTAGCAGAATGTATAACCACTGATTTCAGCTCTAAATATGCACATTTTCGAACAAAACATAAGTGTATGTATAACCTGATGTTATAGGACTGTCATCTGATGAAGAATATCAAGGTTAGTCAAAAATTATATATCTTTTACTGGTTTGTTACGATCGCTAACCTTTTGCTACTGGGAAATGGCATGTGTTTCTGGCTATTGTGGTAAGCTAATATAACGCTATATTGTGTTTTCGCTGTAAAACACTTAATAAATCGGAAATATTGGCTGGAATCACAAGATGCCTGTCTTTCATTTGCTGTACACTATGTATTTTTCAGAAATGTTTTATGATGAGTAATTAGGTATTTGACGTTGGTGTCTGTAATTATTCTGGCTGCTTTCGGTGCAATTTCTGATTGTAGCTGCAATGTAAACTATGATTTATACCTGAAATATGCACATTTTTCGAACAAAACATAGATTTATTGAATAACATGTTATAAGACTGTCATCTGATGAAGTTGTTTGTTGGTTAGTTTGGTTGGTTCTTGGTTAGTTAGGTTGGCTTTGTGCATGCTACCTGTGCTGTGAAAAATGTCTGTCCTTTTTTGTATTTGGTGGTGAGCTAACATAAATATACGTGCTGTTTTCGCTGTAAAACATTTTAAAAATCGGACATGTTGGCTGGATTCACAAGATGTGTACCTTTCATTTGCTGTATTGGACTTGTTAATGTGTGAAAGTTAAATATTTCTAAAAAATATATTTTGAATTTCGCGCCCTGCACTTGAAGTGGCTGTTGTCATAAGTGTACCGACGCCGGGCTGCAGCCATAAGAAGTTTTAAGATGCTCATTCTACAACACCTTGCTATGAAATTAGCTTTCAACTTAGTTTCATCACGTCATGTACACTGTAAATACATGTTACCTGGTAAACGATATCAACTGCGAATTGAGTCTGCTTAGCTGTCCTAGAACACAATATTCTGTAACTGGCTAGTTTTGTCTCGTCTCTCCTTATGTCCGCTGTTAGATCTTTCCGGGGAGGACAAATCCCAGAACTGCTAATATCCCTACAACAGCTGTAGGCTACATGTGGACATTGCACAAACATTGCCTAGCTTGAATGAAAGCTCACGGCCCTGGGTCTGAACTCCTCCCTATGCAACGGCCGCCCCCAGGTGGTGAAGGTAGGCAACATTACCTCCTTGTCACTGATTCTCAACACGGGGGCCCATCAAGGGTGCATTCCCAGTCCACTCATGTTTTCCCTGTATACCCACCACTGAGTGGCCTCACACAGTTCCAACTCCATCATCAAGTTCGCTGACGACACAACGATAGTAGGGCTGATTACCAACAATGACGAGACAGCCTACAGTGAGAAGATAGATACTCTTGACTGCATGGTGCCAGGAAAAACAACATCTCCCTCAACGTAAGCAAAACAAAAGAGCTGATTGTGAACTTCATGAGGTACCGTCATGTACACTTTCAATAACTTCAAATTCCTCGGCGTACACATCTCAGAGAAGCTGAAATGGTCTAACCACATGGACACCGTGGTGAAGAAGGCACGACAGTGACTCTTCAACCTCAGGATGCTGAAGAACACCAGGTGTCGCAGGAAGGCCAAGAAGATCATCACGGACGGCCCTGGGTCTGAACTCCTCCCTATGCAACGGCCAACAATGACGAGACAACGATAGCCACCCGAGCCATGCCCTGTTCTCCGCTCTTAAATCACTCAGACGCGGGCAGCACAGGAACATCATGGCAAAAACTGGAAGACTGGCCAATAGTTTCTACCTCCAGACCCTCAGGCTGCTGAATAGCCACCACTAGTGAGCTACCTACTCCCCCCTCCCCCTGTTACTCCCCCTATGGACATTTCCCCCCCAGTCCCCCTCAACGGACACTTACCTTACATGTTGCTCCCCCTATGGACATTTTACTATGCAACCACCCCAACTACATTCATCACTGTTGCAGTTGTTTATACAGCACCAGTTAAAAGGTTGGACACACCTACTCATTCAAGAGTTTTTCTTGATTTTTACTATTTTCTACATTGCAGAATAATAGTGAAGACATCAAAACTATGAAATAACACATATGGAATCATGTAGTAACCAAAAAGGTGTTAAACAAATCAAACCCTGGAATGAGTAGGTGTGTCCAAACATTTGACTGGTACTGTATGTATATTATAGATTTGATTTATTATAATTTTTGTATTTATATCACTTGGTCCCCACACCCGCTCAATGGTCATGCTGCTCCCCCTATGGTAATTCCCCCCCCCCCCCCCCCCAACCCCCTCAACAGTCTTTACTCTGCCTCCACCCCAATGGGCATGTATTTATTCATCACTGCTACACTTATGATGTATATAATGCTATTTATATTGTTGTTGTTTTTTATTACCATTTCATTATTTTATTTAACTTAGTCTTACATGCTGGAGCTCAGAGCCTAAGATTTTCACAGCTTGATGTATTTCGCTAACTACAGTATAATTTCCCTTTCATCTGTGGTATCATAGCTAACTTGGCTCGCTAGCATTATGAAATAATGTTGTTTAACCAAAAGTAGCAACTAGCTAGCTAGTACCAGCTATCTACGTAGCTAACATACTCAACAATACCAGTGTTTTGATGGTTGACAGGCAGTAGAAGTGACTGTGTCAGATGTAATCCATTCCTGGCCATCTGGCAATATTGTTGAAACGCATTGGAAGTTTGCACCAACTTTATGGAAGCCCATTTTCAGTCTTATTTGCCGAGCGAAATGTACGTGCATTGCACCCATATGCAGACTTGACAACAAATGTCCACGTGGCAGCTGGGGGCGGACCAAAACTTGTTGTCTCTGTGCAATTGGGCATCATTGGAAAGTGGAAAGTAAGTAATCCATAACCAACCCTCCAGTAAATGGTGACGAACTCACATACAAAACTGTTTTCAACCAGACTGACTTCATAACCAAAATTATCCTTTTTACACTTTGTAGTAAAAATGTTTACTCGTATTAATGTTTCTGACTCATATCGCTGCCATACACAGTACCAGTCAAAAGTTTGGACACACCTACTCATACAAGGGTTTTTCTTTATTTTTACTATTTTCCACATTGTAGAATAATAGTGAAGACATCAAACCAGATGGAATGGAGTATCGCTGCAGAATGCTGTGGTAGCCATGCTGGTTAAGTGTGCCTTGAATTCTAAATATATCACTGACTGTGTCACCATAAAAGCACCCCCACACCATCACACCTCCTCCTCCATGCTTCACGGTGAGAACCACACATGCAGAGATCATCCGTTCACCTACTCTGCATCTCAAAAAGACACGGAGGTAGGAACCAAAAATCTCAAATTTGAAAATGTTTACCTCATTATGAAAAAAAACTTCAATATAACATTTACATAACTATTCAGACCCTATACTAAGAACTTTGATTAAGCACCTTTGGCAGCGATTACATCATTGAGTCGTCTTGGGTATGAAGCTACAAGCTTGGCACACCTGTTTTTGGGGAGTTTCTCCCATTCTTCTCTGCAGATTCTCTCAAGCCCTGTCAGGTTGGATGAGACTCAAGGACATTCAGAGACTTGTCCCGAACCCACTCCTGACTGTGTGCATAGGGTCGTTGTCCTGTTGAAAGGTGAACCTTCGCCCCCAGTCTGAGGTTCTGAGCGCTCTGGAGCAGGTTTTCATCAAGGATCTCTCTGTACTTTGCTCTGTTCATCTTTGCCTCGATCCTGACTAGTCTCTCAGTCCCTGCCAATGAAAAACATCCCCACAGCATGATGCTGCCAGCACCATGCTTTACCGTAGGGCTGGTGGAAGGTTTCTTCCAGACGAGACGCTTTGCATTCAGGCCAAAGAGTTCAATATTGTTTTCATCAGACCAGAGAATCTAGTTTCTTATGGTCTTAGAGACCTTTAGGTGCCTTTTGACAAACTCCATGCGGACTGTCATGGGCCTTTTACTGAGGAGTGGCTTCCGTTTGGCCACTCTACCGTAAAGGTCTGATTGGTGGAGTGCTGAAGAGATGATTGTTCTTCTGGAAGGTTCTCCCATCTCCACAGAGGAACTCTGGAGCTCTGTCAGAGTGACCATCGGGTTCTTGGTCACCTCCCTGACCAAGGCCCTTCTCCCCCAATTGCTCAGACTCATGTTTTTTACATAAAATGTTTTTGTTTAATGTGTTAGTGTATGTAGGTTGTTTTATCTTAAACGTTGTTCCCCCTGCTGCTATTGGACCAGGTCTCTCTTGGAAAAGAGATGTTATCTCATTGAGAAAAACCTGTATAAATAAAGGTAAAATAAAATTTAAAAAACTTATGAAAGGTATCTGTTTAAAAAAAAACATTTTTAAAAACCTGTTTTCGCTTTTTCATATGGTGTCTTCTGTGTAAATCGATGAGGTAAAACATTTTTTTAAATTAATTTTAGGATAAAGCTGTAACGTAACAAAATGTGGAAAAAGTCAAAGGGTCTGAATACTTTCCGAATGCACTGTATATACAGTACCAGCCAAAAGTTTGGACACATCTACTCATTCAAGGGATTTTCTTTATTTTTACTATTTTCTACATTGTAGAATAATAGTGGGGACATCAAAACTATGAAATAACACATATGGAATCATGTAGTAAGTGTTAAAGAAATCAAAATATATGCAACATTTTAGATTCTTCAAAGTTGCCACCCTTTTGCCTTTATGACAGCTTTGCACACTCTTGGCATTCTCTCAACCAGCTTCACCTGGAATGCTTTTCTAACAGTGTTGAAGGAGTTCCCACATACGCTGAGCACTTGTTGTCTGCTTTTCCTTCCCTCTGCAGTCCAACTCATCCCAAACCATCTTAATTGGGTTGAGGTCGGGTGATTGTGGAGGCCAGGTCTTCTGATGCAGCACTCCATCACTCTCCTTCTTGGTCATATAGCCCTTTCACAGCCTGGAGGTGTGTTGGGTCATTGTCCTGTTGAAAAACAAATGATAGTCCCACTCAGCACAAACTAGATAGGATGGCGTATCACTGCAGAATGCTGTGGTAGCCATGCTGGTTAAGTGTGCCTTCAATTCTAAATAAATCACAGACTGTGTCACCAGCAAAGCATCCCCACACCGTCACACCTCCTCCTCCATACTTCACGGTGAGAACCACACATGCGGAGATCTTCCGTTCACCTACTCTGCGACTCACAAAACACGGAGGTTGGAACTAAAAATCTCACATTTGGACTCATCAGACCAAAGGACAGATTTCCACTGGTCTAATGTCCATTGCTCATGTTTCTTGGCCCAAGCAAGTCTTTTCTTCTTATTGGTGTTCTTTAGTAATGGTTTCTTTGCAGCAATTCGACAATGAAGGCCTGATCCCACTGCCTCCTCTGAACAGTTGAAGTTGAGATGTGTCTGTTACTTGAACTCTATGAAGCATTTCTTTGGGCTGCAATTTCTGAGACTGGTAACTCTAACAAACTTTTCTTTATTTGAGTATGTCAATATGACTTATTTGTTGTCACTGTTTTAGCATCAAGCTGGTGGCAGTTGTGAAAAAAGTAAATAGTTGGACAGATTGCAAAATTAATTGAAAATGATGCCATTGTTGATTAGATGCTTTTTTTCATTAATTAGGCTATTTTCTCTTCAACCATAGGTCTATCTACTATAAACTAATGGGCAATATAGACACAGATATAGAAAATGAATACATTTTTTAATATTATTTTTTTTTTACAGTTATTCAACTAAACTCAGCAAAAAAACAAACGGCCCTTTTTCAGGACCCATGACCCTGACAGATCTTCATTGTAAAGGGTTTAAACACTGTTTCCCATGCTTCTTCAATGAACCATAAACAATTAATGAACATGCACCTGTGGAACGGTTGTTAAGACACTAACAGCTTACAGACGGTTGGCAATTAAGGTCCCAGTTATGAAAACTTAGGACAAAGAGGCCTTTCTACTGACTCTGAAAAACACCAAAAGAAAAATAACCAGGGTCCCTGCTCATCTGCGTGAACGAGCCTTAGGCATGCTGCAAGGAGGCATGAGGACTTCAGATGTGGCCAGGGCAATAAATTGCAATGTCCGTACTGTGAGACACCTAAGACAGTGCTCTTCACTGATGAGTTGCTGTTTTGTCTCACAAGGGGTGATGGTCGGATTTGCGTTTATCGTCGTAGGAATGAGCGTTACACCGAGGCCTGTACTCTGGAGCGGGATTGATTTGGAGGTGGAGGGTCCGTCAGGGTCTGGTGCGGTGTGTCACAGCATCATCGGACTGAGCTTGTTGTCATTGCAGGCAATCTCAACGCTGTGTGTTACAGTGAAGACATCCTCCTCCCTCATGTGGTACCCTTCCTGCAGGCTCATCCTGACATGATCCTCCAGCATCACAATGCCACCAGCCATACTGCTTGTTCTGTGCGTGATATCCTGCAAGACAGGAATGTCAGTGTTCTGCCATGGCCAGCGAAGAGCCCGGATCTCAATCCCATTGAGCACGTCTGGGACCTGTTGGATCGGAGGGTGAGGGCTAGGGCCATTCCCCCCAGAAATGTCCGGGAACTTGTAGGTGCCTTGGTGGAAGAGTGAGGTAACATCTCACAGCAAGAACTGGCAAATCTGGTGCAGTCCATGAGGAGGAGATGCACTGCAGTACTTAATGCAGCTGGTGGTTACTTTTGGTTACTGTTACTTTTGATTTTGACCCCCCCTTTGTTCAGGGACAAATTATTCAATTTCTGTTAGTCACATGTCTGTGGAACTTGTTCAGTTTATGTCTCAGTTGTTGAGTCTTGTTATGTTCATACAAATATCTACACATGTTAAGTTTGCTGAAAATAAACACAGTTTTCAGTGAGAGGACTTTTTTTTTTTTTGCTAAGTTTATATGTTAATTCCCCAAGTTACTGAAGATTCCGGTAACTGTGGTAAATTACTGATAGCTTTGCAAAATTACTTCTGCAAAAAAATAAAAAATCAAATCAAATCAAATGATTAATGAGCTGGACAGTCAAGCAACTGCATGAATGTAGGTCCATTATCATTTCTACACACTTTCAATTTGTTGTTAGTCGTTTTAATAAAGTATATTGAGTTTGTTTTTTTATTTTTTAAATCTTTTTTACTCAAACCACCTATGGGCCGGATTGGATTCCCCTCAAGGGCCGGATCCAGCTGGCAGGCCATATGTTTGACAACCCTGTTTTAAACAATGGATGAACATAACGTTTTTCAGTAAAGAACTTGCATTATGTTCTATCATTGATAAACTGTTCACTATAAGCCAAAACATGTATGACTTGTAAATATTAGTCATTAAAAGTGTGTTTCATGGTTGCAAAGGCAAGGGACGTAAATGTCCCCGCAATTCAAGAATGACCGATCAGGGACAATTACAGAGTAATTACAGACACCAACGTCAAATACCTAAATACTCATCATAAAACATTTCTGAAAAATCGATGGTGTACAGCAAATTAAAGACAAACATCTTGTGAATCCAGCCAATATTTCAAAATTTTTAAGTGTTTTACAGCGAAAACACAATATAGCATTATATTAGCTTACTACAATAGCCTACCACACTACCGCATTCATTCATCAAGGCACGTTAGCGATAGCAATAGGCACGTTAGCGATAGGGAATAAACCAGCAAAAGATATTAATTTTCACTAACCTTCATAAACCTTCATCAGATGACAGTCCTATAACATCAGGTTATACATACACTTATGTTTTGTTCGAAAATGTGCATATTTAGAGCTGAAATCAGTGGTTATACATTGTGCTAACGTAGCATCTTTTTCCCAGAATGTGCGGATATTTTTATGACACTCCAACTATTCTGACCAAATAACTATTCATAAACGTTACTAGAAAATACATGTTGTATAGGAAATGATAGATACACTAGTTCTTAATGCAATCGCCGTGTTAGAATTCTAAAAATAACTTCATTACGACATCCAGCTTAGGTATAGCGAGAGAGTACCCAAAATCTGGGCGCAAACGACTAGTTCAACATGTTCGACAGATATATGAAATAGCATCATAAAATGGGTCCTACTTTTGATGATCTTTCATCAGAATGTTGTACAAGGGGTCCTTTGTCGGGAACAATCGTTGTTTGGATTTAGAATGTCCTCTTCTCCAGTCAATTAGCACGGAAAGCTAGCAAAGTGGCGCTAAGCTCTCCTTCCTGAACAAAGGCACACAACGCAACACGCCTAACGTCCCGAATAAATTTCAATAATCTAATAAAACTATATTGAAAAAACATACTTTACGATGATATTGTCACATGTATCAAATAAAATCAAAGCCGGAGATATTAGTCGTCCATAACGACAGCTTATCAGAAGGCAAATCCAGGTCCCTTCACGCGCTCTCCAGAAAACAGGAAACTGGTGACACGTCATGCCGAGAGCTTTTATTCGACCCCAGATCAAGTTACACACTCCATTTCTTCTCTCACTGCCTGTCGACATCTAGTGGAAGACGTATGAAGTGCATCTATACTAATAAATATCAAGGACATTAATAGGCAGGCCCTAGAACAGAGCATCGATTTCAGATTTTCCACTTCCTGTCAGGAAGTTTGCTGCAAAAGGAGTTCTGTTTTACTCACAGATATAATTCAAACGGTTTTAGAAACTAGAGAGTGTTTTCTATCCAATAGTAATAATAATATGCATATTGTACGAGCAAGAATTGAGTACGAGGCCGTTTAAATTGGGCACGATTTTCCCCCAAAGTGAAAACAGCGCCCTCTGTCCTCAACAGGTTTTAAGGGAAAGATAAGTGCAGTAAATATAAAAAGACTGGAAATTCAAAAGCCATTTCCTGGTTGCTAAAATTTTAATAGTTTGCCTAATTTCAGTTTAGGTGACAAAACAAGCAAGTATATAAACTATCTAAACCACTGTGAAATATCGTTTCCATAACCAAAAATATTGTATTTTCAGCTGTTTGAAGCTGGTGTACAAAACTGAAATGAAAAGAAGCAAAAACAACAAAAGGAAGCATAGAAATAGTGACATAGAACATTTATACCATAGAACAGCTCTATCACTTCTTATACTTGCTTTCAATTAGAATGACAGATTTATAACTCACATTTCTAAGTGAATTTGGCTGGGTCGCCCAAAAATGACATATTGCAGCTTTAACTTTTGACAGACCATGTAGCAGCTGTTGAAGCTGAGTGCGTTGGGAAAACCTAGTAACGCGCTTGGTGCTGGAAGGAAAGCCCTGAACAACAACGTGTGGCGCTTGGTAACACTTCGGCACCATGGACAGCGCAGGTATTCTATGCACTGAAAATAGCACTGGGCGGTGTAGAGCCGTCTCAATAGGCCCACAGTTCGCCAGGTTGGAAAGTCTAAAACTCAACACCAGCATATTGTTTAGAATAGATTCACAGTTCAATGTATCACAAGGAGATTTCTAAAATCCCAATTTCTACACTCCAAGAACAAACGTACGTTTCAAAAAGCCCTCTGCAGAAAAAAAGTTTTTCCCTCCTTAAAAGAACAAGCAATACTGAAAGTGTATCTGGTGGGCTGTGAATTAGTAGGGCGAGTAATCTCCCCCTCGCGGCACCATGGCGTCTCGTGGGGGATCATTATTCTCAGCGTGGTAAAGCGGTGGGTTGGGAGGCAGTTCTTAATGATTTCTGTAGACTTCAAGAAGGCTAGACAATAATATGAGCTCATATAATTTATAAGAGCTAATAACTCATGACTTTAGCATTAATTGCAATTAGTTGAATGTTTTGGTTGGTGACACATACCTTTACTAACGTTTTAACATATTGACAGTGAAGTGTATTATATGCCTGTCTGAGTAGTGTCACGTTCCTGACCTTATTTTCCTTTGTTTAACTTTGTTTAGTTGGTCAGGACGTGAGCTGGGTGGGTAGTCTATGTTATGTGTTTCTATGTTGGGTTCAATGCGTTGCCTGATATGGTTCTCAATTAGGGGCAGGTGTTTGACGTTTCCTCTGATTGAGAACCATATTAAGGTAGGTTGTTCACACTGTTTGTTTGTGGGTGATTGTTGCTGTGTCTGTGTCTGTGACACCACACGGTACTGTCTCGTTCGTTCTTTCCTGTTCGTGCGTTCATTGTTTTTTATGTTCACAAGTTCAGGTCTGTTTAACGTCGTTTGTTGTTTTGTAGTTTATTCAAGTGTTCTTCGTGTTTCGTCTTCATTTAATAAATCATTATGTCTACATACCTCGCTGTGTGTTGGTCCGATCCATGCTCCTCCTCGTCTGAGGAGGAGAACGAATATGACAGCCGTTACAAGTAGTTGATAGTTTTAGTAGATAGGTGTTAATTAAGTGTTGTTTGGAAGAGCGACAAGCCTATCAGTAAAGTGTGATATCAAACATATTTTAAGCCTATAATTAATATATTTTACTTCAGAAACAAGAGTAGGGCTAATTATGAATCTCAGGTTTCAGCATTAATGAATTATACGTCTAACTTCCTTACTCCGCAAAGTCAAGGTGAATTTGCATCACAAGGTAACATTATCCCCCAGGCTATTTAATCGTGGCACTCAAAATAGCCAAACGGGATTATACAGTATTAGGGCAGATGTGCCAAATTACATCTCTCTCCCTCCCTCCCTCGGTCCCGCTCCCATCCAAAGTACTAACACCCATCAACGCCCCCCCCATCTCCCCTTTTTCGTCGCTGATTTGAATAGCGGGACTCTGCAGCGCGTATCTGCGCTCTTTTGTTCAGTAGCGCTTGGCTTCTGGGGAAGTGAGCATCGTTCTCACTCGGATCACTTATTGTCTGCTTCTCTTCTCTCTGCGTGATAGGATGGACACCAACTAGGTTATACACTGAGAGATACCCCGTTTTTGTCTTTTGGACCTCTCCTAAACCCGATTCGTTCGTTTTTTTCCTGCACTTTATACCGTTTTGGTGCCGCTTGATGGTTCACCTCTTGACTGTGGCTCGCAAATAACCGAACACCTGCAACGGATCAGACCAACGTTCCTCGACGCTCTACATTCCTGAGGACTTGACAGAGACACCAGAGCAGCTCACCCACTAAAAGGTGAGAACAATGTGTATTACTGTTAAATAGCCTATTCTAGTATGTTACATTACGATTTGTCTTTTTGGAGTCGCTTAATAGGAAGCTGGAGAAACCGGTATCTTGGTTCGTCGTTATCATGTAGAATAGTCTACAGTAAGTAGCTCAATAAGGATTAGGATAGGCTATCTTCACAAGACAAAACGAGCTATATGGACACGCATTTTCTACCACTGTAATTAAATGTTAGGCTGTGCATGCCTTGAAAATGCGTCAGTATTTAGTTTTCCATGTGAACAATGGCCTATCACTACACTCAGGGTCCCCCCCACACTTTTATTTGCTGCCTTTATTTTGGTTGAGTCTTAGAGCTAGGCTATCTCATTTGAATTACTAAATTGTCATCATGGTTTTAATTTCAAATGTCATTTTATTATGATAAGTTTTAGCCATGTTTTTACATGATTTAACCCTTTCCAACCATGTTATAACATATGTAGAATCATTGTTGATACAACAATTAGCCACTCTTAGCTAAGAGGAAAAGTTCATGCTTGACTGAATGATATTTGAAGAATGATACTTGTCTGTCCCTTTATGATCTAACTGTTAGTCATGTGTGAATAATCTCTGCTTTGCGTGATGTTGTGGTCTGCAAAGTCACCGCCATCACCACGGCAGGGGTGCGACAGAAAATGTGTTAATGTGTTTAAATGTGACACATTTAGAGCAATTTAAGGGGATGTTTTAATAGCTTATCGGCTCTCTTATAAAGCCACTTAATTGTTGACGAGTCAATTAAAAGAACATCGACCTTGACGAAACCAACAGGATGAGAATCTGAGCAAGCTTGAGTAGAGTAGAAATTCTGAGTAGAGATTCTAGTCTTTCCTAAAACCGAGACACTCCATTTAGTATGATATGGTACGTTTTGTATGGTATGTATTAATTTGTGGATGTCAATCATACATTTGTATGATATGCTATGCATTACAATTCGTATGATATGTTACAACTTGTAATTTGTATAATATGTTACGAATTTGCAGTATGTATGATATGTTACGAATTCCAATTTTATGAGATTTACAATAGCTAGGTGGCTACTGCTAACATTAGCTAGGTGGCTAAAGTTAGCTAGGCTAGGAGTTAGGGTTGGGGATTAGGAGTTAGGTTAAAGGGTTAAAAATGGGAAGCATAGAAATAGCGCACATAGAACAGATCTACCTCTTCTTAGACTTGCTTTCAATGAGAATGACATATCTATAACGCACATTTCTATATGAATTTGGTCGAGTCGCCCCCAAAAAGTGACATATTGTATCTTTAAGTGACCTTCTGTCCTATGTAACCATACCAAATGTAACATACCATACTAATTTGGGTGTCCCGGATTTACATTTGCTATGTTACGTCTAGTCTATGAGAACAGGCTGTGTGAAGTCGACTAGCAGGGAGCCCTGTCTCTAAATCCTGAAGCAATGACAACTAGCTAGCCGAAATGGAACCTGCGACGTTATCTTTGATGGCACTCTGTCAAACATGGCTGTGTGTTGGCTGGCTGTGTGTTTGTATACTTTTTGCTGCCTGAAAACCAACAACTCCTGTCTCCTGCTCAAACTGATAAAAGTGCGTGCCCGAGTCCTGGTGGAGGTTGTTGCGTCAGACTCTAACATGCCTTTGCATCTGACAAAGATATGATGCAGTTGAACAGCATAGGCTACATATGTATTTTCAGTGTTATATTTTCAAAGCGTGTCAGAGAAAGCGGCAGAAGCAGGAGGGATATGCTGGTTGATAGACTGTAGGGAGAGGGGCCTTGTCACGTAGTAACATTGGGGACATCAAAACACCTCGACTGCTGCGTTATTCTTTTTTCCCTTCACCTGGTTGAACAGTCATATGTGTACATGTGCGCATAGAAAATCGTTCTGCCCTGTCACTGACCCGTGTTGGGGGCCATCAGTTTCCTGGGTTTCCTGGGTGGCACCTGTGTAAACTGGAACGATCCCTAAAAAAAAGATGATCAGCTTAAATCCTGTTAGTGAGACAGGCACCGATCTATCTATCTCTCTTGTCACTGTCTCTCTCTCTTTCCTCTCTCTGTCTCTCTCTCTTTCTCTGTCTTTCTCTCTCGCTCTCCATCTCTCTGTCTTCTAAATTGTATCTTCCATTTTCTCTCTCTCTCTCTCTAAATCCAGTTTCAGTTCAAATGGCTTTATTGTCATGGGAAACAAAGCAAGTGAAATAGACAAGAAGTAAAAGGGAAATAAACAATAAAAAATTAACAGTAAACATTACATTCACAACAGTTTTTAAAGAATATTGACATTTTAAATGTTATATTATTGGGAATATTGTAACAATGTGCAAATAGTTGAAGTATGAAAGGGAAAATAAATCAACATATATGGGTTGTATTTACAGCGGTGTTTGTACTCCACTGGTTGCCCTTTTCTTGTGGCAACAGGTCACAAATCTTGCTGCTGTGGTTCCACACTGTGGTATTTCACCTAATAGATATGAGAGTTTATTAAGATTGGATTTGTTTTCAATAATTTATTGGTCTGTGTAATCTGAGGTAAATATGTGTCTCTGATATGGTCATACAGTTGGCAGGAGGTTAGGAAGTGTAGCTCGGATTCCTCCTTTTGTGGGCAGTGTGCACATAGCCTTTCTTCTCTTGAGAGCCAGTTATGCCGATGGCGGTCTCTCTCGATAGCAAGGCCATGCTCACTGAGTCTTTACATAGTCAAAGCTTTCCTTCATTTTGGATCAGTCACGGTGGTCAGGTATTCTGCTACTTTGTATTTGCTGTTTAGGGCCAAATAACATTCCATGCTCTGTTTTTTGTTGATTCTTTCCAATGTGTCAAATATTTTTTGGTTTTGTTTCCTCATGATTTGATTGGGTCTAATTGTGTTGCTGTCCTGGGGCTCTGTAGGTCTGTTTGTGTTCGTGAGCAGAGTCCCTGTACCAGCTGGCAGAGGGGACTCTTCTCCAAGTTCATCTCTCTGTAGGTGAGGGCTTTGTTATGGAAGGTTTTTATATATATATCTCTCTCTCTCTCTCTACCCCCACCCCTCTCTCTCTCTATCCCTCTCCCCCCTCTCTCTCTCCCCCTCTCTCTCTATCTCTATCTCTCTCTCCCCTCTCTCTCTCTCTCTCTCTCCAGGTTCAAAGGCTAGCTTGCTGACACCACTAAACTAATCTCAATAAAGGTGTTCTGTGGCACCGCTAATTCGGTTGCTGCTCCATTTTTCTTCTTTTCACCAATGCATAACAGAGAGTTAGCTGCACACTGCTCCCCGGTGGCTGTTTTCCAAAGATGCCGACGAGTGCCAAAAGCTGCTCAGAAATGCTGTCATCACAAGGGGCTGAAAAACAGATTGGGGAGAATTCAGAGTATTATCTGCTTTTGCATGGGTTGATTCGCTCTGTCTTTCAATAATGTGCCACCCTGCTCGGCTGCACACAGCTTAGCACCGACACTTGTTGCGAGCGACGTGAACGCAGAGAATTCAATTTTGCACTTGAGTAGCATCCAAGCCAATGAAATAGCGTTTTTTTTTAGGTTTCACTCATGTAGTAAATTAATATTGACTTAATGAAGCAGCCTCTGTCTGTTGAATTAACAAAATCACTCCCAAACTTTTTCTTAGGAACATGAGAAACTGCAGGGTATCCAAATGGCTGCAGAGGGTTCAGATGGTCAATGGTGCCGGCCAGTGTTCCTGCTGAAAGCAATACCCCATTCATACATGCAATACAAAATGGTGCTTATTATTGGTTGTGGGGGGATAGGGCGTTATGCCGACAGACACAAAGAAAGACTAATTTAGAGACTTAGACAGCCCTGATCCAATTAATCTGTGCAAATGGTCACAGCAGCCTCCATGTAACTTTAATTCTGTGAGTGTGTTTGTTTGTGTGTGTGATCACTGTGCATGTTTGTGTACGTGTGTCTGCATGCTCGTGTGTGTGCATGTGTATGAATCCCACTGTCTGGGGTTTGCTGTGGGCACATAACCTTTCACATAATGCCACTTTAAGAATGTTTACATATCTCGCATTACTCATCTCATATGTATATACTGTGTACTGTATCCTTCACTATCTATTCTTTACTATCTATTTTTTTATTTTTTTATTTTTTATTTCACCTTTATTTAACCAGGTAGGCTAGTTGAGAACAAGTTCTCATTTACAACTGCGACCTGGCCAAGATAAAGCATAGCAGTGTGAACAGACAACAACACAGAGCTACACATGGAGTAAACAATAAACAAGTCAATAACACAATATTGCATCTTAGCTGCTCTGTCACTGCTCATCTATATATTTTATACTTATATTTTCTTATCCCATTCCTTTACTAGATTGTGTGTATTAGGTTTTGTTGTGGAATTGTTAGATATTACCTGTTAGATACTGCTGCACTGTCAGATGTAGCACTCGCAACTACACTCGCAACATCTGCTAACCATGTGTATGTGACCAATAACATTTGATTTGATTTGCTGCTCTGGCTTTTTGCCAGTCTCTCCCTCCTATTTCCAGAATCCCAGAGACGTTTCATCACCTTAATGAACGTGGGGCCTGTCAGGAGAATCTCAGGCTGTTCTCAAGCTTCTGGCCTGGCAGAGCAGAGTTGAGGTGTACCCGAGCTGTAGCAGGCTGTTGGCTTTCATTTGGCGTTAGCAATGCTCTGGCATTAACCACATTGGCTAACCACAGTGTCAGGCTGCAGGCACATATGTGCCATTGGCTAACCACAGTGTCAGGCTGCAGGCACAGATGTGCCATTGGCTAACCACAGTGTCAGGCTGCAGGCACAGATGTGCCATTGGCTAACCACAGTGTCAGGCTGCAGGCACAGATGTGCCATTGGCTAACCACATACAAAGGCGAGCAGCCAACAAGGCAGCGAGGGGTTACCAGATAACTCTAAGCAGACACAGCTTGTGAATATTCATTGGAGTAACAGACCCCGAATGCATAATTCAATGTGGGCATTTTGCCTATTAAACACCATAAATAAATCATGACATCTAATAACTGTTTTTCTCTTTTAATGTGGAGCACAAATGGGCTTCTTCAAAGATTGGGGATTGAATATCTTTCTCCCCTCTCTTATTTGGTGACCATTTTGGTTGGATGCATCCATGTTTAGTGATATGGCTCAGGTGGTGAATGAAATGGTCTGTGTGCTGCTCAGGTTGGAATTGGATAGTGATTCTGACTGAAACCCATAGGGGAAGAATACTAGCTGTTTGTTTCACCAATTTGCTAGTGGCTTCTTATCTAGAACAGTTAATCCTCACATAGAGAGAGAAAGCAACCTCCCAAGGGGATCTGGAGTGTAGGAGGCTGCAGTGTTTTCAGCACCATGACTGCTACAGGACCAAAGCTCTCATTGTCTCCGATGCTTCCTCAAGCACAGCAGAACCTGTTACTGCTAAATAGAGACAAGAGTTGCTACACAGGAAAAAAAATTAAGAGAGAGAGAGAGAGAGAGAGAGAGAGAGAGAGAGAGAGAGAGAGAGAGAGAGAGAGAGAGAGAGAGATTAGGGTTTGAACACTGAATGGAGCCACTCCAAACTCTTTCTCCCCTCTCATCTGCTTCTTATTGACTGAAGAGTATGACGTGGTAGTGGATGGCACCATGACAGAGTTCTGGGCTCCCAGCCCTGGTATGTCCTGCCATCCAACAGACACCCATAAGCCTTTAAACAGAGAACACTTGTCAAGGGTACAGATGGGTGAGGCATTCCTTCATGTCTTCAGAACACTTAGTTCCCAGAGAAGCTGTATGTTTTGTGAGTGGGTTGATTGGGGTTGTGTTTTGATATATGGGGAAAAACCAGGTCGTCTATATGATTTTTTGGAAGATCTTAGAGAAGGAAAACGGTTGCCATAGCAGAGAGACGTAGAAGGAGTAACATACTGTAAGCTCTTCAAGCCCCCATTACAGATATTAATTCCTAGGGTACTCCGCCTGTCACATTCCTTCTGAGTGCAGGTATTTCTGAAGCCCAGAGTCTGTCGGAAACCTATTAGAAGAAGCCCAACTCTAATCATATATCTATCTGCCTTGTCTGGGGGGAGACCAAGACGAATCGCGTTGGATTTATGGAAGAATGGAAAGTAATGTAATTAATTTCATTCAAATCCCTCTCGGACCCCAGTTGTGGCGCCTCTCAATTTCTATTTGGCGGCTTTGTGAATGCAATCTGCCTGCTCGCTATCGGCTTGTGCTGCTATTGATATTAGTTATTAGTTTCTCCCCCTTGTGTAATTCAAAGAGATGCTCATTAACATGTTAAAAAGATACAGAAAGCTTTATGCGGCTTGCCTTAGTGAATCGTTTCTCTTAAATGTGGTGGCTTCAAAAAAGCAGTAGAGGTGTTTTGTTCTGCATAGAAAATGTCATTAAGTTTTCATATTTTCCAGAACGAAACCCATTTTTTAATCCTCTTTCTCCGTCTGCCTTCCTGAAGGCAAAAGCTCAGAAGCTCATGTTTCTTGATTTTTTTAGTTCTAATGCAATATATGCCATTATTATTTTCTCATTTCTACAGACTGATATTCTCACGATCAAGATTCACACTGAGATCAGGCTGATCCTATTTATTGTGCTACTCTGTTTGTTAGTGTCCTGAGTCACCTTTCTGAACTGTATCTAGGTGGATTTAGTTAGTGTTTGTGTTGGGAGTCAACCTTGCAGTGATTGGAGAATTTGCAGGCTCTGTAGCAGAAGCTTCCTGTCTGATATCAACAAAGCCTCTCCTGTAGTGAGGGGATACTGGAATCGGCTGAGCTGAGCAGAATGAGCTACGGCAGCTTAGAAGACGGCTGAGGTTAAAGCACACTTCCTCTGTAGATGGTGCACATGTACGCGCACACACACACACACACACACACACACTAAGGAAAAACCTTGTTTCTATGTGTTGTCTCAGAGTGATGCATTTGTTAAACAATCAGCATTTAGCCGTGCCACACATAATCTTTGCAGTCAACTTCTCCTCAGTGATTTGAATTGCTTTTCAGTTTTGTTTGACAAATTTAGACTGGTGGGGTTGTAACCAATTCCCTTTTGTAAATAACTATCATCCTGCAGAATAACAGAGGAGGGGAAATGCAGAAAAGACAGAGAGAGAAGGACTAAATACCGCAGTCCAGAGATGGGGCTGGTTCTGTTTGCACTGATTTGCAAGGATAATCTGTTATTTAGCAGAGAATATATGGTCTAAAGTGTGTGTGTGTTTGTGTGTGTGCGCATGTCCCCGTATGGGTGGGTGTGTGTGTCTGTATGTGCACGCTTACATATTTGTGTATGTCACAAAAATACAACATCTGTCAGCATCAGCATAAGTGTTGCCCCATGCCAACCCAAACCCTCCATAACCCCACTCTCCCCACCCCTGGGCATTCCTCCCAGAGGGGTATCCCTGCACCCCTCTCTGCCCCCCTACCCTCTGATCCAGTGTGTGTGTGTCCCAGGTAGCACGTCTCTCCCCTGGCAGGCCGACTGTGTGGCAGCATGGCCTCTGTCCACTCAGCTGTAATTAACAGGCTTATGTCTGTTTGTCTGGCTGGAATCACCTCTAGTCAGCAACAGTCACTGCCTGGGTCCAGCAGGGTTTGTCTGGCAGCTGGTCACACATCATGCACACACACACACACGCGCATGCACGCGCTATGTGTCTGAGTGGGGGGGCTGCACCGACGACCCGCTCTCTGTTCAGATTGATTTGAGAGCCCTCCCAGTGAAGGATGCCTCTTTGCTTGACACCACTATTAGCTGGGTCGTTGATCACTGGCTGCTGTCACTAGAGCCACTAGAGCTAAAGTACCAGGCCAGTAGTAGGAGCGTGTAGGCAGCAGCCCTGCACTGTAGTCGCTCAAATTGGTTGTCCAGCTGAAGTAATGTCCAATCCTCTCAGGAAAATACAAAACAAGAGAGAGTAAGGATCTGATATGGAATCCCCAGTCTGCTACGTCGAGGTTTAATGGTGTCAAAATGGCCCCTTATTTTTTTCCTCTTTTGTCCCTTTCCTTTAATGTATCCAAGCCCCACCACCACCACTACTCTCCTTCCCCCAGCCTCTCATTTCTGTTTTGTTTAGCTGCAGGTGGCTGGCAGAGCTCTAACTGGGCGTCATCTTGTGTGGCCTTAGTTGTTTTGACAGAGACTGATCAGAAGCAGTCAGAACTCCTCTACCCAAAACACCTCTCCAGCGAGTACCAGAGGACAGCATGGAGGAGAGCCATTAGCTGACTGGCTTCTCTGGGCTTCTGAAGGAGTCAGGGTTGGGGATAGCACTGTCTGTCTACCAGTGTGGAATATGCTAGCATTCGCCTCAATGGTCTTTAATGAAAAAGTGATGGAATGAAAAAGATGAGCAGAACACCGGAATGCGTCAGATGTAAAAGCAGAGATAGGTTAAGATACGGTCATAAAGTCTCTCCTGTGATTTATTAAGACAACATTGCATCAGACCACAGTGGTTGGGGATGTGAAAAAAGTGCCGGAATAGAGTTAAAAGAGCTGAATGTGCAGGACTGTGTTCCTCTGCTGTTCCTCTATACAAAATTAAAAATATTAAACATTCATGAAAATACAAGTGTCTTACATCGTTTAAAAGCGTAATTTCTTGTTAACTTCTACTTGGTCACAATCCCGGATCCGGGAGCACCCCCATCAGTAAAAAAGCTCACTAGCATAGCCTAGCATAGCGTCACAAGTAAATACTAGCATCTAAATATCATTAAATCACAAGTCCAAGACACCAGATGAAAGATACACATCTTGTGAATCCAGCCATCATTTCTGATTTTTAAAATGTTTTACAGGGAAGACACAATATGTAAATCTATTAGCTAACCACGATAGCAAAAGACACAACTTTGTTTTTCCACCATTTTTTTCCTGCATAGGTAGCTATCACAATTTCGACCAAATAAAGATATAAATAGCCACTAACCAAGAAACAACTTCATCAGATGACAGTCTGATAACATATTTATTGTATAGCATATGTTTTGTTAGAAAAATGTGCATATTTCAGGTATAAATCATAGTTTTACATTGCAGCCACCATCACAACTCTCACCAAAGAAACTAGAATAACTACAGAGACCAACGTGAATTACCTAAATACTCATCATAAAACATTTATGAAAAATACACAGCGTACAGCAAATGAAAGACAAAGATCTTGTGAATCCAGCCAATATTTCAGATTTTTTAAGTGTTTTACAGCGAAAACACAATATAGCATTATATTAGCTTAAATAAACAAATTTGGTTGTTTTCAGCTATGTAATACCTAATGCATTGCAGAAGCTACTCAAACAGCAAGTTAAAATAATACAAAATACATTTTATCGTGAAGCATTTCATGTTGGTCATTGTCCCATCAAGTTGCTACCATTCTGTATGATGTACAGAAGAGACCTGAGAGTGATACAGATTGTAACCACTACTTTCCGTACTACTTTCCGTACATAGCCAACCACACAACAGCATTGATTCAAGCCAACAATAGCGATAACGAATAAACCAGCAAAAGATATTAATTTTTTCACTAACCTTCTCAAACTTCTTCAGATGAAAGTCCTATAACATCATATTACACAATACATATAGAGTTTGTTCGAAAATGTGCATATTTAGCGGCACAAATCGTGGTTATACAATGAGAATAGTAGCCAAGCTGCCAACAAAATGTCGGGAGAAATCTTGGGAGAGGCACCTAATCTAATCAGTAACTAATCATAAACTTGACAAAAAAATACAGGTTGGACAGCAAATGAAAGATACATTAGTTCTTAATGCAACCGCTGTGTTAGATTTTTAAAATTAACGTTACTACGACATACAGCGTGCGTTAAAGCGAGACCGCACCGAAATTAATGGCGGAATAGTAGGTCAACATTTTTCAACAGAACAACGAATTAACATCATAAATACTTCTTACTTTTTGATGAGCTCCCATCAGAATCTTGGGCAAGTTGTCCTTTGTCCAGAGGAATCGTTGCTCGGTTGTAGATTGTCGCCTTCAACTTTGGAATTAGCAGTAAACATTAGCCATGTGGCGAAGACGTGTCCAACTCACTATAACGCAGCACTAAGAAATATCCGAAAATCGCAATATACTGATATAAACTGATATAACTCGGTTTAAAATAACAACATTATGATGTCTTTAACACCTATATCGAATAAAATCAGAGCTGGATATATCTAAGGCCTATAACGGGAGCTTCCCAGAACGCCATCCTGAGGTCTGTCTTGCGTCATGGCGAATGATGAAAAGACTGCACCCCACGTTCCAAGCCCATTTATATGGCCTCAGATCTGCCTAGCAACTCCATTCCAATTCTCACTATTTGCTGACATCTAGGGGAAGGCGTATGCAGTGCATCTCGACCAATAGAAGACATGCAAATTAATAAACTGACCCCAGAACAGCCTGCCTGATTTCAGATTTCTCACTTCCTCACAGGAAAATTGCTCCAACTTGAGTTCTGTTTTACTCACAGATATAATTCAAACGGTTTTAGAAACTAGAGAGTGTTTTCTATCCAATAGTAATAATAATATGCATATTGTACGAGCAAGAATTGAGTACGAGGCAGTTTAATTTGGGAACGAAATTTTTACAAAGTGAAAACAGCACCCCCTATTGAGAAAAGGTTAATCCAGCCGCTTTGTCAGATTTCAAAAAGGCTTTACGGCGAAAGCATACCATGCGATTATCTGAGGACAGCGCCCCGCGTACAAAAGCATTACAAACATTTTCCAAACAAGCAGAGGCATCACGAAAGTCAGAAATAGCGATAACATAAATCACTTACCTTTGAAAATCTTCCTCTGTTTGTAATCCCAAGGGTCCCAGCTACATAACAAATGGTTGTTTTGTTCGAAAAAGTCCTTCTTCATATCCCCAAAAAGTCAGTTTAGTTGGCGCGCTTGATTCAGTAATCCACCAGTTTCCCTCGTTCAAAATGCATACAAAGGAATCCCAAAGGTTACCAATAAACTTCGTCCAAACAAGTCAAACAACGTTTCTAATCAATTCTCAGGTACACTAATATGTAAATAAACGATAAAATTTAAGACAGAGAATAGTATGTTCATTACCGGAGATAAATAACGAAGTGCGCACCCTCATCCACGCGCGCCACAATACTACAGCCAAAATGGGAGCCACCTAGAAAAACTACAAATTCTAGCTAATTTTTCAAAAAACAAGCCTGAAACTCTTTCTAAAGACTGTTTACATCTAGTAGAAGCCCTAGGAACTGCAATCTGGGAGGTATTCCTTTGATTTTCCCATTGCCATTTCAATTAGTGGTGACCTCAAAAAAAGAATTACGGATGGATTCTCCTCGGGTTTTTGCCCGCCATATCAGTTATGTTATACTCACAGACATTATTTTAACAGTTTTAGAAACTTTAGAGTGTTTTCTAATTATATGCATATCCTAGCTTCTGGGCTTCTGAGTAACAGGCAGTTTACTTTGGGCACCTCAGTCTTCCAAACTTCCGAATACTGGGCATTTGCAGGATGCAGACTGTGATTGTTTTATCCAGACTCCAGCACAGTAGTCTCAGTACCTCATCATGGCTTTCTCATCAGTCCCAACCAATTTAGGCAACATGAGCTTCCCGACCATAGCCGTGTCTCAAACACCCCTTAGTTAGCATCTTTACAGCAACGAAAACATCATCCTGGCCCCCCTTCACCCCTCTCTCTCTCCCTTCAGTCTTAATACCAGACATCAAGGACAAAACAGCACTCAAAGTGGCATTAGTGTGGGCACTTTATCCGTTGCAAACACAGGGCTTGATTACGCTATCCCATATTCCTGATCAGCACAGCAGGAACATCGTAAATGCTCATCACATCATCCGACTGCAATCAAAGCATTGTCATGTGTTATATATTACAGTCTTTAATTGGCCGCTCTCGCTCTATGATTGACCAGCACTGCTATTGCTGAAGCTGTTTTAAATAATGATGCCCTATCTAGCCTGGTCCCAGAACTGTTTGTGCTGTCTTGCCAACTCCTATAGTCATTGTTGTGCAATGACCATAGGAATTGTCAAGACAGGACAAACAGATCTGGGACCAGGCTAGCTCGTAACCACTAGGAAGTGTAAATGTAACTGCCCTGGACCTGGGTTGGCCCGAGCTGTATCTCTGCAGTGTTTTGGCCTAGCTAATGCCAGGTCAGTCTGTCACATGGATGCATCAGACTGCCAGCTCCAGTTCCTATGGGAGATAGTCTTTGCATTGGCGGGCAGATAAATTATGTGTTTGCTTTCCTTTGGCGGCAAAGGAAAGCGAGAGGTCAGTAGGCCCGGACTCTGGGACCGCTCGGCTGTCTCTTATTCGCCACTCCGGGCCCATCTGCTCATGCACGGGGTCAGGACGGGGGAAGGGGTCGGGGGTCAAGATGGTCTCCACGGTAGCATCTCTTCTCAGATGGAGAATGGCTGAACTCTTGTGCAGCAGCGAACTATCTTGCACCAACCATACATGACGAAAACTGGATGTCAATGTTTTTCAGTGAGTCCAAGACGGAAACTTCACCAAACCTAAAGGACGTTAAAAGTTTATACAAAATAGTATGGCACCATGTTGGATATTCCATGTATTCCAGAAGTTTCTGGCCATCCTGCCCAAATCGCTGTGGAGGAGATGGATGGACGAAAGATGGTCCACTTCGTCACAGTTTTGAGACAATGTGTTCAAAACTTCTGAAGGGTTGGCGTTAATTCAGAGACAGTTTCTTCAGAAGAAGACTGGCATCATGTGTCCTTCTCTGTGCAATGCCAATGCTCCATCCATCCTCCCATCCATTTCATTCAAACCTGATTCCCGCTAGTTAACTTCACAATCGTCACACAAGTGCTTTTGAATTAACGCCAGGTGTGTTTGTTTAGTTCATCTTTACAGTTAACATTGGTTGATGAGTCAGCTAAACTACCTCTTCAATGCGTAGTCTGGCATAGCGGGGGGCTGGGGAGCAATGAATACTTCACACCTCATGCTGTAAACAGCATGATGATGATCCACAGTTGGATGATGAGGTCCCCATGGTTGAGTCATAATGGCTCCATGCCTGTGTGTCCATAGCTTTGATTAGTCTATAATGATACTGTATGTGTGTTGAAGCTGCGTCCTGATCAGAAGTAGTGCATTACCCTACATAAGGGATTGGGTGAAGGGCTCTGGTCAAACGTAGTATTCTACAGTATCTAGAGAATAGAGTGGCATCCATAGTCTAATCTGTGAGCAGGATCTTCATTAATTAAACAAAGCATGCAACAGCCCTGTTCTAAATAAATAAGAGGTCTGTTATGAGCTCTTAAAGCTGTCATGGGACCCCCACTGTGTTTAGTTCTGTTGTTTTCCCTTTAGAACACTCCCTTTAAAGAACACTGGAATTTTAAATGGCTTTATTCTCCCTTATGTTTATTCCATCCGTTGTATTCACAGAAAATGCTAATTGAGTGAAACATTCGAAGCTTTTGGTTCTTAGCTTGTTGTAATAGTGTTTAGGAACTATGTGTTGGCGCAGAGATGAAAAAACAAGTAATGTTTAATCAATATGTTTTTGTTTAGAACTTTTGCCTTTTCTAAATGAATTGTTTCTAAATTGTTCTTGTTCTCTGTTGGTGTCAGCTCCCTGCTGAAGCACTGTAGAATTGTTCCGTTTCTCTGCTCTCCTGGCCACATTACCTGCTCTGTGGGCTAGCAAACCTAATTTCTCTTCCACTTTGTCTCTCGCTCCCTCTTCCACTCCCTCCCTCCTTTCTTCCTCCAGACAGCCGCCTGCATTGCATTTGGTGAGACAGTAGTAGCAGGGGATGGGGAAAGGAAACATTCTTAGGAATTCATTGGGAATGTGTGAGGCATCCATTAAAGTCAGGCTTGGCCCACGTCTGCAGGAACAGTTGGCTCCATTGACAGGACTGCATCCATCAGACCTGTACTAGCAGGATAATATCAGGATGATTCCAGCTCCACACTCCCTCCCTCCGCATCCCCTCCACACTCCCTCCCTCCGCATCCCACTACAGAGACACACAGAGGGGCTTAGGTTGAGGCAGGCTGGCTGACTGGGACTTTGAAGGGCTGTTGGGACATTAGAAAAGTTTCCTCTCCATCTGAGCTCACTGACAAACTGAAAAACTGCATGCTTCTGGTCTATGGACTGGAGAAATGGGGAGGAACCGAGGTGAAACGAGGAAGCGAACCGTTACGCTCTATCTCCACAGATACTCTACATTTCATCATGGCTTCCTTGTTTAGTCACTCTCTCTCTCTCTTTCTCTCGCTGACTGAGAAAATCAATACTCTTTTCTCAGTCAATCCAGGTGATTATGAATACATCTTGGTAAGCACTGTATCAAAGGGTGCCGTATTAGATTAGTTTCTGACTGCCATATGTATCGACTGGTTTGTATTGAGAGGAACCATGTGGAAGGGGCTGAGGTTAACACCACCAATCAAGCTAATTAATTGCCCCAATTTAGTCATTAAGACAAATTTGGAATGGAAACCTGACACGTGAGGCTGCAGAGGGTTGTATGTACTAGGCACCAAATGGAAGGAAACTTACTGAAACAGGGAGTGACTACCTGGCCTTGTCCAAGAAGAGAAGCTGTTTTGTACGGTGTGTACTAATGAATATGAACCTGATCCACGAGAGCAGTATTCTCACTGGCACATCAGCACAGCCGTATAACCTCACCCTCAAGATGCAATGCATGTCTCCACGTCTCCCACTATTACAGATGTTGATATGCTGATATGTGTAGTACGTGATGTTGTGTGCTGATGCTGTCTTTTTGAGCTCTCTCTCTCCATTGATGGCACTGCAGGCTATCTCCTTCTGGCTCAGATTAGACAGGCTATGTTAGGAGAAGGGGAAATGGTCCATGGGAGGGTTTGTGTACCATAAATTACTTGAGGTTTAGGGGTGGGTGACGTACTGTACGTGGTATATACAGTAGAGATGTGAGGTAGGGTAGGTTGGCACCTTGCGCTCTGTCAGTGCTGACTCTGGAGGTACAGGGAGTAGAGGTCTTCACGGATCCAAAAAGTAGAGGTGCTGCTCTAGCAGGGAGGGAGATAGAGGCGCTGCTCTAGCAGGGAGGGAGATAGAGGCGCCGCTCTAGCAGGGAGGGAGATAGAGGCGCCGCTCTAGCAGGGAGGGAGAGAGAGGTGCCTCTAGCAGGGAGGGAGAGAGAGGTGCCTCTAGCAGGGAGGGAGAGAGAGGTGCCTCTAGCAGGGAGGGAGAGAGAGGTGCCTCTAGCAGGGAGGGAGAGACCAGAGACAGCAACAGACCAACCAAGCCAACTGGCGTTACATGTAGTAGACTAATACCTGCCATAGCTAGGTTATTTATCATCAAATATGATCACATACTGCCTATCTTGACTGCATCAACCTGGGAGAAGCTAGTTAAGCTAGCTAATGTTAGCTAGCTAGGCTAACTGAGGCTGCAGTGCATGCGCTTTCTCATCCTACAGTTACAAATAACAACTCCATTCAGAATATTAAATAGCAGCCTACCTGTTAGCTTTTGGTTGTCATTTTAATCCCATGTTCCGTTGATTAGATAACTCCTAACTTTTGCCACATGGAGGCTCTATGACTGTAGCCTATTGCAGCTTTGATGACTTGTAATTGGCCAACAACAATAAGCTACACGCGTCACGCTCCACTCTTGTGAAAAGCAAGAGCAGTAGCATAAATTATACCATTTCTCTCTCTCTTTCTACTGCAGCAATTGTGTTTGCATCTGTACGGGCCCTTCTGGACAAGTCAGTTAAAATTACACATACCCGAGACCCATGACTGGACCGGGTCCCGGATCGGGTCTCGGGTATTTGGGTAGAGGTGGATCCGTGAAGACCTCTAGTAGGGAGAACAGGAGGGGGAAGAGAGGTGTAGCACAGAGGGGTAGATGGTTTAGAGGAGAAATAGGGGAGTCTGTTGACATGCTCCCAGAGTGAGACCTTCACAACGCTCTGCATCTGCCAAGACACACTCATCAGTAACCAGAGCGAGAGAGCGAGAGAGAGAGAGAGCGAGAGAGAGAGAAAAATACGTGTTCTGTTTGAGAGCACAGTCAGCGGTGCCAAATGGGCCGGGCGTAGGCCCTCTGTCTCTAGGTGTTGTGTGCAGGGGCACAACATTGGTTTTTAGAAGTGGGGGGGGGACATAAGCTGGCGAGGGGTCTGGGGGTCCTCCCTCAGAATATTTTGGCCATGTAAAGCTAATTTCCTGCATTTCTGCACAATCTAATATGACCCTTTTGGGGTCACTTTTATTGTAAATAGGAATAGAATATGTTTCTAAACACTTCTACATGAATGTGGATGCTACCATGATTATGGATCATCCTGAATGAATCGTGAATAATGATGAGTGAGGAAGTTATAGACGCACAAATATCATAACCCCCAAAAATGATAACCTCCCCTGTTATTGTAATGGTGAGAGGTTAGCATGTCTTGGGGGTATGATATTTGTGCTTCTGTAACTTTCTCACTCATCATTATTCACGATTCATTCAGGATGATCCGTAAACATGGCAGCATCCACATTAATGTAGAAGTGTTTTGAAACATATTAGATACTTATTCACAATAAAAGTGATTTCAAAATGACACAATACATTATTCACCATTCATTTCTATTGGGCACAAAATAATCAGAAACGCAAACAAAACAAACAGCAAATGCATCCAATTTGTAGAGACGTAAGCTTGATGTAGTCATTGCGTGCTATGAATGTGGGACCAAATACTTAATTTTTTTCTACTTTAATACACATAGAAGTGAATTTGTCCCAATACTTGTGCTCCCCTAATATGGTGAGACTATATGCAAAAAGTGCTGTAATTACTAAACGTTTCACCCGATATGGATGACAATACCCTCAAATGAAAGCTGACAGTCTGCACTTTAACCTCATAGTCATGGTTTGATTTCAAATCCAAACTTTTGGAGTTTAGAGCCAAAATAAGAAAAAATGATTTACTGTCCCAAGAATTACAGAGGACACTATAATTCATATCACAGGGCTTATAGACCTGTATAGCTCTTTTTATTTGCACACATTATAGCTGGATCGCCCCGTTCTGCCTATATTGGTCCACCGCCCAGCGGCACCCCAAAACACATCCCACTCAGCTTTAGGATTTTAGTGAAACATTCATTATTGGTTTCAGATGTGTTAGGCCAAGGCCAGAGTGACAACCAACAGTACGGCAGACCCACAGGGCCAGGACTGAGCAGCCCAGCAGCTAGGGATAAACAGCTCTACAGGCTTCACTGTCATGGTGCACAGTCAGTAAACAACACTATGCTCATCATGTCTTAGCAGGATCAGATGTGACAGGTGTCACAGCAGGGTCAGACAGTCAGGGCAGACCAGTCTACGGATGCAGGGGAATCTTGCAGTATATTATACCAATCAGAGAATGGATGCAAAGTTACATCTTGAGTTGATGGGTGGGCTACAGTCTGGGATCTGGGAATTATTGGTAATTTCAATTACTGAACCATTGATTATATTCTTGGATAATATAATGTATAAATGTACACCAAGGTAATTCTTTGTCATGCCTCATTTGAGCAGGATCAGATGGTGACAGATGTCTCAGCGAGGTCAGGCAACCAGGGAAGACCAGTCTGTGATGGTGCTGAGGTGAACGTTTGCAGATGCAACACTATTCTCTCTGTGCAGCAAACACTGGACAAGCCAGAAGCTTCAAATATGTAAACTATTTTAAGGAAGTCTGACAAACCTCTAAGGTTAACTTCCAAACTGTATCAAGTGTTGATAGAGGCTTTTACCGATTACACAAATCATGTCAAACAAAAATGTGAGGAAAACCTAGGAGACACTATTGATGATGATGAATGGATACAGATATGGTTGAATGCCCAGTCATTTTCATATAATCTCAGACATAAATTACTGCAGTGAAAGTGAATATCATGCACTCAGAAATGTCATTCCTGGGCTGAAAGTGTAAAGCACAAAAGGGACATATTTGCATATGTTATGGTCTTGTGAAGGCTGGCTGAATTCTGGCAAAGAGTATGTTATTTTATCTCAGCATGTCTACAGATTCTCCCTTCTCCCTGTTTTTGTTTGCTTGGAAATGTTGATACTGGAGACTGTTATCAGAAAAAACTATGTAACCTAGCATTTAAAGCAGCTAAGAAATGCATTGCCTTTCATTGGAAGGTTGGTTATCCTCCCACAATGTCATAATGGATGGCAGAAATGTCAAGCTATGTATCACTATATTTGATTAATTACAAGATTAAGGGTATACTGTGCAACTTTCATAAGGGACCTGACAGATCAATAACGTTACATTGCTATACCGACTCTAATAAAAACTCACATTGCACTGTCAAAAAAAAACGGCAGAATATCAGGCTTCAATCATTTGCCTGCTGGTTTTATCGTTTGATTCAGGTCTACTAGTGTGATTGAGGCAAAAATAATAGCTAACGTTAGCCAACTTTTGGCTAGCTCTAATGGTACGTCAACAGGCGAAAACGTTCCAAGTTCATTTATTTCTGTTGAAACGGGACAAAACAACGGCTCAAAACATTTCCATACACAAAACAGCTGTTGGATACTGCTAGCTGGCAGATAGATAGAGGCTAGAGCTGAACAGCTAGTTCATTGACTTCAGACAGAACTTCAGTCCAGAGGGGATGAAACATTAGCTAATGTTACATGTCATTTACACTACTCTCTCAGCACTGGGAATACATTTTTTTCAATGTTAAGTCAAACAGCAGTTACATTGCCAGCTACATAAGTCAAATAAAGAGTAGCCAATTTCTGCTTTGTTTCTGTTCTGTAGCATTTCGGCACACCCGCAATAACATCTGCTAAATTTGTGTATGTGACCAATAAAGTTTGATATGATTTGCTTTTACAACTCGGATAAACAGCACAACACACAACAGCTGCCTCTGGTAGCACGCTCTGTGGTGTCTGTGTGGTCCTAAATCTAGCCATTTGAAACCACTAAACAGCCTACACGACCGCTCTGAGGCGTCCGCATGGTCCTAAAGCACACCGATGCCAACTATTATGTCACAGTGCAATGATAAAACTGAGGAGGGCCAAAAATGCAACTTCAGTATGTGGGGGTTCATGTCCCCATGTCCACATCCCCCCGTCCCCAGTGATAGTTGCGCCCCTGGTTGTGTGCAATCAGTCTTCCTGGTACAGATGGTTCCCAGGAAGCTGCCCTCCCTATCTCTCTTCCTCCAGTCCTCGAGCGGACGAGGACGGTAATAGGATAGAGGAGGTTATGTTGGCAAGTCAACATGCTCGCTGTGATATTTAAATGAGCCTCCCTTCTTTAATTTGTCACAGGCCTGTACATCCTCTGTACTAGGACACTTAACGCCTGAAACCATCACCACTGTGTTTACTGAACACTTATTTGGAGAATAACACAGAAAGGCATTAGCACTGTAGGGGCAGGTCAGATTGATTATAAACACAAAGAATTAAAGGCCCTCATTGTAACGTGGCCAGCCATCATTCTTGTTGTTGGGGACATGTTGTACCATTAATACGAATGGGGGTGTCTGCCCTGTCCTGCCATTGTCGTTAGCAATTGCTGCCTTTCAATCAATTAATGCCAGCTGTGGGCATGGTGGTTCAAAACACTTCCATCCGGCTGGCTGGGGCCTTGATGCAGTACATATTACGCTACTGGCAGTAGTGTAGTGGAGGGTATAAGCAGGTTTTTGATTTGATTTATTAGCATCCCCATTAGCAGACGTGTGTGTGTGTGTGTGTGTGTGTATCTATCAGTTACACCTACAGAATAAACGAGCGGTGTGTGTGTGTCTATCAGTTACACCTACAGTACACTACTTTAGACCCAGTATTCCTGAATATAGTCACTATATATTGATCACTGCATCCAATGGGTACGAATACAGCTTTAGAACAAAGTTCTACAATATTAGCAAAAATGTGATCAATATTTGTGGATGATCTTGTTCCTGTAGTGTTTGTAAACACCCTGGTAGGTTGATTAATAACCTGAACCAGATTGCAGGCACTGGTTACAGTGAGAAGCTTCATCTTGAGCGGACAGCTTGATGAAAACCAGTCAATATTCAGGTCCCCAAGAAAGTAGACCTTTCTTTTAACATCACATACACTATCAAGCATTTCACACATATTATTTGTATACTGACTGTCAGCACTTGGGGGCCTATAGCAACACCCCAAAAGAAAAGGCTTGCAATCACAACACTTCAATAACACTTGACATAAGATCCTCTCTAAGCATTACAGGGATATGACTTTGAATATATATACAGCAACACCTTCCCCATAAGCCTTCCTGTCTCATCTATAGATGTTATATCCTTGTATTGCTACTGCTGTATCATCAAATTAATTATCTCAGAAATTGCTCAAATATGAATGTTATTTCTAAGGATACATATATTATATTATCCATATATTATCCAGGGAAGCTTATCATAAATAGACATAATATGGAAAAAAGCAAACAATGCAAGAAAAACAATATACAGTTGAAGTCAGAAGTTTACATATACCTTAGCCAAATACATTTAAACTCAGTTTTTCCCAATTCCTGACATTTAATCCAAGTAAAAATTCCCTTCTAGGTCAGTTAGGATCACCACTTCATTTTAAGAATGTGAAATGTCAGAATAATTGTGGAGAGAATGATTTATTTCAGCTTTTATTTCTTTCATCACATTCCCTTCATCACAGAAGTTTACATACACTCAAATCAAGTTTATTTTATATAGCCCTTCGTACATCAGCTAATATCTCGAAGTGCTGTACAGAAACCCAGCCTAAAACCCCAAACAGCAAGCAATGCAGGTGTAGAAGCACGGTGGCTAGGAAAAACTCCCTAGAAAGGCCAAAACCTAGGAAGAAACCTAGAGAGGAACCAGGCTATGAGGGGTGGCCAGTCCTCTTCTGGCTGTGCCGGGTGGAGATTATAACAGAACTATGCCAAGATGTTCAAAATGTTCATAAGTGACAAGCATGGTCAAATAATAATCATGAATAATTTTCAGTTGGCTTTTCATAGCCGATCATTAAGAGTTGAAAACAGCAGGTCTGGGACAGGTGGCGGTTCCATAACCGCAGGCAGAACAGTTGAAACTGGAATAGCAGCAAGGCCAGGTGGACTGGGGACAGCAAGGAGTCATCATGCCCGGTAGTCCTGACGTATGGTCCTAGGGCTCAGGTCCTCCGAGAGAGAGAAAGAAAGAGAGAAGGAGAGAATTAGAGAGAGCCAAGATTTTCAAAATGTTCATAAATGACAAGCATGGTCAAATAATAATCATGAATAATTTTCAGTTGGCTTTTCATAGCCGATCATTAAGAGTTGAAAACAGCAGGTCTGGGACAGGTGGCGGTTCCATAACCACAGGCAGAACAGTTGAAACTGGAATAGCAGCAAGGCCAGGTGGACTGGGGACAGCAAGGAGTCATCATGCCCGGTAGTCCTGACGTATGGTCCTAGGGCTCAGGTCCTCCGAGAGAGAGAAAGAAAGAGAGAAGGAGAGAATTAGAGAGAGCCAAGATTTTCAAAATGTTCATAAATGACAAGCATGGTCAAATAATAATCAGGAATAAATGTCAGTTGGCTTTTCATAGCCGATCATTAAGAGTTGAAAACAGCAGGTCTGGGACAGGTAGGGGTTCCGTAACCGCAGGCAGAACAGTTGAAACTGGAATAGCAGCAAGGCCAGGCGGACTGGGGACAGCAAGGAGTCACCATGCCCGGTAGTCCTGACGTATGGTCCTAGGGCTCAGGTCCTCCGAGAGAGAGAAAGAAAGAGAGAAGGAGAGAATTAGAGAGAGCCAAGATTTTCAAAATGTTCATAAATGACAAGCATGGTCAAATAATAATCAGGAATAAAAGTCAGTTGGCTTTTCATAGCCGATCATTAAGAGTTGAAAGCAGCAGGTCTGGGACAGGTAGGGGTTCCATAACCGCAGGCAGAGCAGTTGAAACTGGAACAGCAGCAAGGCCAGGTGGACTGGGGACAGCAAGGAGTTTGCCCGGTTTGCCCGGTTTGCCGTGCCGTATGGTCCTAGGGCTCAGGTTCTCAGAGAGAGAGAAAGAGAGAACGAGAGAATTAGAGAGAGCATACTTAAATTCACACAGGACACTGGATAAGACAGGAGAAGTACTCCAGGTATAACCAACTGACCCTAGCCCCCCGACACATAAACTACTGCAGCATAAATACTGGAGGCTGAGACAGGAGGGGTCAGGAGACACTGTGGCCCCATCCGATGATACCCCCGGACAGGGCCGAACAGGAAGGATATAACCCCACCCACTTTGCCAAAGCACAGCCCCCGCACCACTAGAGGGATACCTTCAACCACCAACTTACAATCCTGAGACAAGGCCGAGTATAGCCCACAAAGATCTCCACCACAGCACAAACCAAGGGGGGGCGCCAATCCAGACAGGAAGATCACGTCAGTAACTCAACCCACTCAAGTGACGCACCCCTCCTAGGGACGGCATGAAAGAGCACCAGTAAGCCAGTGACTCAGCCCCTGTAATAGGGTTAGAGGCAGAGAATCCCAGTGGAGAGAGGGGAACCGGCCAGGCAGAGACAGCAAGGGCGGTTCGTTGCTCCAGAGCCTTTCCGTTCACCTTCACACTCCTGGGCCAGACTACACTCAATCATATGACCTACTGAAGAGATAAGTCTTCAGTAAAGTCTTAAAGGTTGAGACCGAGTCTGCGTTTCTCACATGGGTAGGCAGACCGTTCCATAAAAATGGAGATCTATAGGAGAAAGCCCTGCCTCCCGCTGTTTGCTTAGAAATTCTAGGGACAATTAGGAGGCATGCGTCTTGTGACCGTAGCGTACGTATAGGTATGTACGGCAGGACCAACTCGGAAAGATAAGTAGAAGCAAGCCCATGTAACGCTTTATAGGTTAACAGTAAAACCTTGAAATCAGCCCTTGCCTTAACAGGAAGCCAGTGTAGGGAAGCTAGCACTGGAGTAATATGATCAAATTTCTTGGTTCTAGTCAGGATTCTAGCAGCCGTATTTAGCACTAACTGAAGTTTATTTAGTGCTTTATCCGGGTAGCCGGAAAGTAGAGCATTGCAGTAGTCTAACCTAGAAGTAACAAATGCATGGATACATTTTTCTGCATCATTTTTGGACAGAAAATTTCTGATTTTTGCAATGTTACGTAGATGGAAAAAAGCTGTCCTTGAAACAGTCTTGATATGTTCGTCAAAAGAGAGATCAGGGTCAAGAGTAACGCCGAGGTCCTTCACAGTTTTATTTGAGACGACTTTACAACCATCAAGATTAATTGTCAGATTTAACAGAAGATCTCTTTGTTTCTTGGGACCTAGAACAAGCATCTCTGTTTTGTCCGAGTTTAAAAGTAGAACGTTTTCAGCCATCCACTTCCTTATGTCTGAAACACAGGCTTCTAGCGAGGGCAATTTTGGGGCTTCACCATGTTTCATTGAAATGTACAGCTGTGTGTCATCCGCATAGCAGTGAAAGTTAACATTATGTTTTCGAATAACATCCCCAAGAGGTAAAATATATAGTGAAAACAATAGTGGTCCTAAAACGGAACCTTGAGGAACACCGAAATGTACAGTTGATTTGTCAGAGGACAAACCATTCACAGAGACAAACTGATATCTTTCCGACAGATAAGATCTAAACCAGGCCAGAACTTGTCCGTGTAGGCCAATTTGGGTTTCCAGTCTCTCCAAAAGAATGTGGTGATCGATGGTGTCAAAGGCAGCACTAAGGTCTAGTAGCACGAGGACAGATGCAGAGCCTCGGTCTGACGCCATTAAAAGGTCATTTACCACCTTCACAAGTGCAGTCTCAGTGCTATGATGGGGTCTAAAACCAGACTGAAGCATTTCGTATACATTGTTTGTCTTCAGGAAGGCAGTGAGTTGCTGCGCAACAGCTTTTTCTAAAATTTTTGAGAGGAATGGAAGATTCGATATAGGCCGATAGTTTTTTATATTTTCCGGGTCAAGGTTTGGCTTTTTCAAGAGAGCCTTTATTACTGCCACTTTTTGTGAATTTGGTACACATCCGGTGGATAGAGAGCTGTTTATTATGTTCAACATAGGAGGGCCAAGCACAGGAAGCAGCTCTTTCAGTAGTTTAGTAGGAATAGGATCCAGTATGCAGCTTGAAGGTTTAGAGGCCATGATTATTTTCATCATTGTGTCAAGAGATATAGTACTAAAACACTTAAGTGTCTCTCCCGATCCCAGGCCCTGGCAGAGCTGTGCAGATCCAGGACAGCTAAGCCCTGGAGAAATACGCAGATTCAAAGAGGAGTCCGTAATTTGCTTTCTAATGGTCATGATCTTTTCCTCAAAGAAGTTCATGAATTTATTACTGCTGAAGTGAAAGCCATCCTCTCTTGGGGAATGCTGCTTTTTAGTTAGCTTTGCAACAGTATCAAAAAGAAATTTTGGATTGTTCTTATTTTCCTCAATTAAGTTGGAAAAGTAGGATGATCGAGCAGCAGTGAGGGCTCTTCGGTACTGCACGGTACTGTCTTTCCAAGCTAGTCGGAAGACTTCCAGTTTGGTGTGGCGCCATTTCCGTTCCAATTTTCTGGAAGCTTGCTTCAAAGCTCGGGTATTTTCTGTATACCAGGGAGCTAGTTTCTTATGACAAATGTTTTTCGTTTTTAGGGGTGCAACTGCATCTAGGGTATTGCGCAAGGTTAAATTGAGTTCCTCAGTTAGGTGGTTAACTGATTTTTGTCCTCTGACGTCCTTGGGTAGGCAGAAGGAGTCTGGAAGGGCATCAAGGAATTTTTGTGTTGTCTGAGAATTTATAGCACGACTTTTGATGCTCCTTGGTTGGGGTCTGAGCAGATTATTTGTTGCGATTGCAAACGTAATAAAATGGTGGTCCGATAGTCCAGGATTATGAGGAAAAACATTAAGATCTACAACATTTATTCCATGGGACAAAACTAGGTCCAGAGTATGGCTGTGGCAGTGAGTAGGTCCAGAGACATGTTGGACAAAACCCACTGAGTCGATGATGGCTCCGAAAGACTTTTGGAGTGGGTCTGTGGACTTCTCATATGAATATTAAAATCACCAAAAATTAGAATATGATCTGCTATGACTACAAGGTCTGATAGGAATTCAGGGAACTCAGAGAGGAACGCTGTATATGGCCCAGGAGGCCTGTAAACAGTAGCTATAAAAAGTGATTGAGTAGGCTGCATAGATTTCATGACTAGAAGCTCAAAAGACGAAAACGTCTTTTTTTTTTTTGTAAATTGAAATTTGCTATCGTAAATGTTAGCAACACCTCCGCCTTTGCGGGATGCACGGGGGATATGGTCACTAGTGTAACCAGGAGGTGAGGCCTCATTTAACACAGTAAATTCATCAGGCTTAAGCCATGTTTCAGTCAGGCCAATCACATCAAGATTATGATCAGTGATTAGTTCATTGACTATGACTGCCTTTGAAGTGAGGGATCTAACATTAAGTAACCCTATTTTGAGATGTGAGGTATCACGATCTCTTTCAATAATGGCAGGAATGGAGGAGGTCTTTATCCTAATGAGATTGCTAAGGCGAACACCGCCATGTTTAGTTTTGCCCAACCTAGGTCGAGGCACAGACACAGTCTCAATGGGGATGGCTGAGCTGACTACACTGACTGTGCTATTGGCAGACTCCACTAAGCTGGCAGGTTGGCTAACAGCCTGCTGCCTGGCCTGCACCCTATTTCATTGTGGAGCTAGAGGAGTTAGAGCCCTATCTATGTTGGTAGATAAGATGAGAGCACCCCTCCAGCTAGGATGGAGTCCGTCACTCCTCAGCAGGTCAGGCTTGGTCCTGTTTGTGGGTGAGTCCCAGAAAGAGGGCCAATTATCTACAAATTCTATCTTTTGGGAGGGGCAGAAAACAGTTTTCAACCAGCGATTGAGTTGTGAGACTCTGCTGTAGAGCTCGTCACTCCCCCTAACTGGGAGGGGGCCAGAGACAATTACTCGATGCCGACATCTTTCTAGCTGATTTACACGCTGAAGCTATGTTGCACTTGGTGACCTCTGACTGTTTCATCCTAACATCGTTGGTGCCGACGTGGATAACAATATCTCTATACTCTCTACACTCGCCAGTTTTAGCTTTAGCCAGCACCATCTTCAGATTAGCCTTAACGTCGGTAGCCCTGCCCCCTGGTAAACAGTGTATGATCGCTGGGTGATTCGTTTTAAGTCTAATACTGCGGGTAATGGAGTCGCCAATGACTAGGGTTTTCAATTTGTCAGAGCTAATGGTTGGAGCCTTCGGCGTCTCAGACCCCGTAACGGGAGGAGTAGAGACAAGAGAAGACTCAGCCTCAGACTCCGACTCGCTACTTAATGGGGAAAACCGGTTGAAAGTTTCTGTCGGCTGAATGAGCGACACCAGTTGAGCATTCCAACAGCATTTCCCTCCAGAAGCCATGAGAAAGTTGTCCGGCTGCGGGGACTGTGCGGGGGGATTTATACTAACGTTAGTATCTGTACTTACTGGTGGCACAGACGCTGTTTCTTCCTTTCCTACACTGAAATTACCCTTGCCTAACGATTGCGTCTGAAGCTGGGCTTGCAGCACAGCTATCCTCGCCATAAGGCGATCGTTCTCCTGTATATTATGAGTACAGCGACTGCAATTAGAAGACATCATGTTAATGTTACTACTTAGCTTCGGCTGTTGAAGGTGCTGACGAACCATGTCCAGATAAAGCGTCCGGAGTGAAAAAGTTGAATGAGGGAAAAAAGTTGCGATGGAAAAACTAAAAATATAAACGGTAATTAAAAAGAAAAAAAAAACGTAAAGTTGTCAGCTAGCAAAGTAAAGTTGGCAACAAAACGCACAGCAACAAAACGCACAGCAACACGTCTGCAAATTCAAGAGGAAGTCACGTTAGCACTCAATTAGTATTTGGTAGCATTGCCTTCAAATTGTTTAACTTGGGTTAAATATTTTGGGTAGCCTTCCACAATCTTCCCACAATAAGTTGGGTGAATTTTAGTCCATTCTTCCTGACAGAGCTGGTGTAACTGAGTCAGGTTTGTAGGCCTCCTTGCTCTCACACACTTTTTCAGTTCTGCCCACATTTTCTATAGGATTGAGGTCAGGGCTTTCTGATGGCCACTCCAATACCTTGACTTTGTTGTCCTTAAGCCATTTTACCACAACTTTGGAAGTATGCTTGGGGTCATTGTCCGTTTGGAAGACCCATTTGCGACCAAGCTTTAACTTCCTGACTGATGTCTTGAGATGTGGCTTCAATATATCCACATAATTCTCCTTCCTCATCGCCATCTATTTTGTGAAGTGCACCAGTCCCTCCTGCAGCAAAGAACCCCCACAACATGATGCTGCCACCCCCGTGCTTCACGGTTGGGATAGTGTTCTTCGGCTTGCAAGCCCCCCCTTTTTCCTCCAAACATAACAACGGTCATTATGGCCAAACAGTTCTATTTCATCAGACCAGAGGACATTTCTCCAAAAAGTACGATCTTTGTGCAGTTGCAAACCGTAGTCTGACTTTTTTATGGCGGTTTTGGAGCAGTGGCTTCTTTCTTGCTGAGCGGCTTTTCAGGTTATGTCGATATAGGACTTGTTTTACTGTGGATATAGATACTTTTGTACCACCCGTTTCCTCCAGGATCTTCACAAGGTCCTTTGAGCAACGTCACCTTACCAACATTACGACCAGGAATACGACTTTCCCGAAGCGGATCCTCTGTTTGGTCAACCACCCAGGACAATGGATCGGATCCCAGCACACGACCCAAAACAACGGCGCAGCAGAAGGGGCAGACGGAGCGGTCTTCTGGTCAGACTCCGTAGATTGGCACCTCGCCTATCGCTCCCGAGTATACTACTAGCCAATGTCCAGTCTCTTGACAACAAGGTAGACAAAATCCGAGCAAGGGTTGCCTTCCAGAGAGACATCAGAGATTGTAACATTCTATGTTTCACGGAAACATGGCTCACTCGGGATATGTTATCAGAGTGGGTACCGCCGCCAGGTTTCTTCACGCATCGCGCCGACAGAAACAAACATCTCTCTGGTAAGAAGGGCGGGGATGTATGCCTTATGATTAACGAGTCGTGGTGTGATCATAACAACATACAGGAACTCAAGTTCTTTTGTTCATCAAATGCCGACCGCATTATCTACCAAGAGAATTCTCTTTGATTATAATCACAGTCATGTACATCCCCTCCCAAGCAGACACCTCGACGGATTCGGTGAGCGAGTTTATTAGCAAGTGCATCGTGATGTTATACCCACGGCGACAATTAAAACCTTCCCCAACCAGACACTGTGGATTGATGGCAGCATTCACGCAAAACTGAAAGCGCGAACCACTGCTTTTAATCAGGGCAAGGCGACCGGAAACATGACTGAATACAAACAGTGTAGCTATTCCCTCCGCAAGGCAATCAAACAAGCTAAGCGTCAGTATAGAGACAAAGTAGAGTCGCAATTCAACGGCTCAGACACGAGAGGTGTCAATCACGGACTGCAAAAAGAAAAGCAGCTCCGTCGCGGACCCCGACGTCTTGCTCCCAGTCAAACTAAACAACTTCTTTGCTCACTTTGAGGACAATACAGTGCCACCGACACGGCCCGCTACCAAAACCTGCGGACTCTCCTTCACTGCAGCCAACGTGAGTAAAACATTTAAACGTGTTAACCCTGGCAAGGCTGCCGGCTCAGACGGCATCCCCAGCCGCGTCCTCAGAGCATGCGCAGACCAGCTGGCTGGTGTGTTTACGGACATATTCAATCAATCCCTATCCCAGTCTGCTGTTCCCACATGCTTCAAGAGGGCCACCATTGTTCCTGTTCCCAAGAAAGCTAAGGTAACTGAGCTAAACGACTATCGCCCCATAGCACTCACTTCCGTCATCATGAAGTGCTTTGAGAGACTAGTCAAGGATCATATCACCTCCACCTTACCTGACACCCTAGACCCACTCCAATTTGCTTACCGCCCCAATAGGTCCACAGACGACGCAATCACAATCACACTGCACACTGCCCTAACCCATCTGGACAAGAGGAATACCTATGTGAGAATGCTGTTCATCGACTACAGCTCTGCATTTAACATCATAGTACCCTCCAAACTCGTCATTAAGCTCGAGACCCTGAGTCTCAACCCAGCCCTGTGCAACTGGGTCCTGGACTTTGACAGGCCGCCCCCAGGTGGTGAGGAAAATAACCTCACACTCAACGTCAACAAAAAAAGGAGATGATCGTGGACTTCAGGGAACAGCAGAGGGAGCACCCCCCTATCCACATCGACGGGATAGTAGTGGTGAAGGTGGAAAGTTCCTCAGCGTACACATCACGGACAAACTGAAATGGTCCACCCACACAGACAGCGCCTCTTAGACCTCAGGAGGCTGAAGAAATTTGGCTTATCACCAAAAACACTCACAAACTTTTACAGATGCACAATCGAGAGCATCCTGTCGGGCTGTGTCACCACCTGGTACACAACTGCTCCACCCACAACCGCAAGGCTCTCCAGAGGGTAGTGAGGTCTGCACAAAGCATCACCGGGGGCAAACTACCTGCCCTCCAGGACACCTACACCACCCGATGTCACAGGAAGGCCAAAAAGATCATAAAGGACAACAACCACCCGAGCCACTGCCTGTTCACCTTGCTATCATCCAGAAGGCGAGGTCAGTACACGTGCATCAAAGCTGGGACCGAGAGACTGAAAAACAGCTTCTATGTCAAGGCAATCAGACTGTTAAAAAGCCATCACTAACATTGAGTGGCTGCTGCCAATATACTGACTCAGATCTCTAGCCACTTTAATAATTAAAAATTGGATGTAATAAATGTATCACTAGTCACTTTAAACAATGCCACTTTATATAATGTTTACATACCCTACATTACTCATCTCATATGTATATACTGTACTCAATACCATCTACTGCATCTTGTCTATGCCGTTCGGCCACCCCTCATCCATATATTTATATGTACATATTCTTATTCATTCCTTTACACTTGTGTGTATAAGATAGTTGTTGTGAAATTGTTAGATTACTTATTAGATATTACTGCATGGTCGGAACTAGAAACACAAGCATTTCGCTACACTCACATTAACATCTGCTAACCATGTGTATGTGACCAATACAATTTGATTTGATTTGATTTGTTGTTCTGGGATTTATTTGCACTCTTCGCACCAGAGTACGTTCATCTCTAGGAGACAGAATGCATATCCTTCCTGAGCGGTATGACGGCTGCATGGTCCCATGTTGTTAATACTTGCGTACTATTGTTTGTACAGATGAACGTGGTACCTTCAGGCATTTGGAAATTGCTCCCAGGGATGAACCAGACTTGTGGAGGTCTACAAATTTTTTTCTGAGGTCTTGGCTGATTTCTTTTGATTTTCCCATGATGTCAAGCAAAGAGGCACTGAGTTTGAAGGTAGGCCTTGAAATACATCCACAGGTACACCTCCAATTGACTCAAATGATGTCAATTAGCCTATCAGAAGCTTCTAAAGCCATGACATCATTTTCTGGAATTTTCAAGCTGTTTAAAGGCACAGTCAACTTAGTGTATGTAAACTTCTGACCCACTGGAATTGTGATACAGTGAAATAATCTGTCTGTAAACAATTGTTGGATAAATTACTTGTGTCATGCACAAAGTAGATGTCCTTACCGACTTGCCAAAACTATAGTTTGTTAACAAGAAATTTGTGGAGTGGTTAAAAAATTTGTTTTAATGACTCCAACCTAAGTGTATGTAAACTTCCGACTTCAACTGTATACATTCAGCTGTCTATTAATCAGTTGGTGTGTGTAAGTTTGTGTGTGTGCTGCGAGGTTGAAGCTACGAACTCATAGGCTTGTCTCTCTCATCCCTTCCAGACTTTTGGGAGGGAGGGTGGACAATAAGCCTGTCATAGCGGATGTAAGCAATGTCCACACTCGCTCTGGCAGCTTTCATGGCTGGGGTAAGTTTTTTCCTCTTCTGGCACACAGGTTCAGGATAGTCCTTGTTTAGGAAGATATACGTTCCTCTCAAGTTCTTGGGTCTTTCCCGAACAGCTACCTTGTCCTTGAACCTCAGGAACTTGACCACTATTGGCCTTAGCCTCTCACCTGGGCCGGTGGTAGGTTTTCCAGTCCTGTGGGCACGCTCCCACTCAATCTTCCTGTGTTCCATCTTCAGTTTTTCCGAGATAATTTCCCTCCCTCACTCCATCCAGGTCTCGTGGAGATTCTGAAATTCCGCCCACAACCATGTTTTTCTGCCGTGATTGTCCTTTGAGATACTCTGATTTCTCCGTCGTTGTTATCATGGATTTACAAAGCGAACTGATGTCCTCTCTCAATGACTTACAGATTGCTGTCATCTTGCCATTCTACTGTTTCAACTCATCGATCTGACCCTGGGAGAACTGCAAACTGTTCTTCAGGTCCTGGACCTCTCTGGTCCATTCTTTTATTAGTTGACTCCACCAGTATTTGGACACAACACTTGAAGCTATTTTCTTGTTGTTGTAACAACTGCTTGTATAATTATTTTTGTTTGTTTATAAAGATCCTTCACCTGTGATAGAGAGACAACACTGTCCTCAACGGTAGTCCTGCCAGCTTTGGTCTTTGTAATGGTAGCAACGTAGGTTACGCTGTTACTCCTCACAGTTCCAGACAGGGCAGGTCGCAGGGAAGATTGAAAACAACAACAACAAACAGCAGGGATCTAGACAGCCATAATCCCGGGAAAACCCTACTAGTTTGATAGGCTAGCTGCTACTCCAAACAGCTCCACTTATTTTTCAGTGAACATTGTGTATACTCACTTCTTAATCCCCACTATGCGTATTAAAGTAGTGTAGTGGAGGTATACACCATATCAATTAAATAAGGCTGTTGGAACAGAACAGAATGTTTAGCTTACAATGTTGATAAACTATTATTTCTTCATATTTTAGGCACAGCAATGTGCACAGGGTGATAACCCTACATGTGAATGTTCCAAAATGCAATTTGCGGGAAACACCAGTTTTAAAATGCGCACAGAAATGTTGAAAGAAGGCAGATCTGAAGATGCCACAACTATCATGGGTTGCTAATATGACTAGGATAATGCCTTTGGATGCTAGACAATAAAATAAAGTTGAAAGAAAACCAATGGAACAGGAGAACGTATATTATTTCTTATTTGTATTTTTTATTTAACCTTTATTTAACTAGGCAAGTCAGTTAAGAACAAATTCTTATTTACAATGACGGCCTACCAAAAGGCAAAAGGCCTGCGGGACGGGGGCTGGGATTAAAAATAAAAATATAGGACTAAGCACACATCATGACAAGAGAGACACCACAAGCATGTCCCAGTTTAGGTCACCTAGCAAGGGGCCAGTGTAAGGGGCCAGGAGAGAGCCTAGGGCATTTAGGGTACAGACCGGTGTGGATGGTGGACGATAACACCCAGCAACAGTCAACAAAGAACTATTTGAAAGTTTAATGCTTAAAACCAGCAAATCAAATGGTTTGGCAACAGACTTGGTGGAGACAAGCGAGCATTGAAGGTGTTCCTTGGTAAAGATTGCCACTCCACCACCTTTGGAAGGTCTGTCTTGCCAAAAAGGTAATAACCAGAAAGGTTAACATCAGTGTTCAAAACACTCTTTCTTAACCATGTCTCAGTAATGACCAACACATCTGGATTGGAACTGTGACCCACACTTTAAATTGATACATTTTAGATAATAAGCTTCTACTGTAAACGTGCAGAAAACCCAGGCTTTTACGAGAGCAGAAATCAGTGAAGCAGATATCAGAGCACAAGTCAGAATTGGGGCTAGCAACAGTACAGGCCCATTTCCAGATATCATCAGCAGTAATACAATCAGGGCATGGCAGAGGACAGGGAGAGCTCTGCAGTGTTGATTTTTTAGGAAATTTAAATGTGCATCAGATGGCAACAAGATCATATTGTACAGCAATTTCATCAGGTAACATGAATAAAAAGCCGGGGAGAGGTGGTTAGAATAGGATGGGAGGCCAAGAGTCCGTGTAACCAATAGAGAGTCAGAGTTCCGAGTGTGTATGAGGAAGTCTTTATCAAATATTTGCCGTTCCTTCACCAGGCCGTTCCTTCATGGCGCCGTTCCTTCACCAGGCCGTTCCTTCATGGCGCCGTTCCTTCACCAGGCCGTACCTTCACCAGGCCGTACCTTCACCAGGCCGTTCCTTCACCAGGCCGTTCCTTCACCAGGCCGTACCTTCACCAGGCCGTTCCTTCACCAGGCCGTTCCTTCACCAGGCCGTTCCTTCACCAGGCCGTTCCTTCACCAGGCCGTTCCTTCACCAGGCCGTACCTTCACCAGGCCATACCTTCACCAGGCCGTTCCTTCACCAGGCCGTTCCTTCATGGCGCCGTTCCTTCATGGCGCCGTTCCTTCACCAGGCCGTTCCTTCACCAGGCCGTTCCTTCACCAGGCCGTTCCTTCACCAGGCCGTTCCTTCACCAGGCCGTTCCTTCACCAGGCTGTACCTTCACCAGGCTGTACCTTCACCAGGCCGTTCCTTCACCAGGCCGTTCCTTCATGGCGCCGTTCCTTCACCAGGCCGTTCCTTCATGGCGCCGTTCCTTCACCAGGCCGTTCCTTCACCAGGCCGTTCCTTCACCAGGCCGTTCCTTCACCAGGCCGTTCCTTCACCAGGCCGTTCCTTCATGGCGCCGTTCCTTCACCAGGCCGTTCCTTCACCAGGCTGTTCCTTCACCCCGCCGTTCCTTCACCAGGCCGTTCCTTCACCAGGCCGTTCCTTCACCCCGCCGTTCCTTCACCCCGCCGTTCCTTCACCAGGCCGTTCCTTCACCCCGCCGTTCCTTCACCAGGCCGTTCCTTCACCAGGCCGTTCCTTCACCAGGCCGTACCTTCACCAGGCCGTTCCTTCACCAGGCCGTTCCTTCACCAGGCCGTTCCTTCACCAGGCCGTTCCTTCACCATGCCGTTCCTTCACCAGGCCGTTCCTTCACCATACTGTAATTTTGTTGCAAAATTAGAGTATACCCACTTCTCCAGGCACCATTCATCAAATCAAATTGTATTTGTCACTTGCACCGAATACAACAGTTGTAGAACTTACCGTGAAGTGCTTACTTTCAAACCCTTAACCAACAATTAAAAAAAGAGTTAAGAAAAAATATTTACTAAATTAACTAAAGTAAAAAAAAAATGAAAGAGCAAGAATAAAATAACAATAACGAGGATACCGGGTGTACCGGTATCGAGTCAATGTGCTGTGGTACAGGTTAGTTGAGGTAATTGAGGTAATGTACATGTAGGTAGGGGTAAAGTGACTATGTATAGATAATAAACAGCGAGTAGCAGCAGTGTAATAGTCCAGGAAGCCATTTGATTAGCTACACCACTGGTGTTTACACCACTGGCTAATGGGATTATAGAGAGCTGCAGCAATTTCAATAACAATAAGTCAACTATTCAAACACTATGGGTATGCCATGACAATGCACTGGTATGCAATTTAATATTTCACCTAGATACAGTAAGTAATTGAGAACGAGAACCTTTTCGATAACGTCAAGGCCAAATGGAATACATGAAAATGTAGGTGTCACATAAAAAATGTAGAACTGCAGGAAAACCATCTGTCGATTGCTTGTTTGTTTCATGTTTAAATTCTTACCTTATCAATTTAGAGTATCTTGGAGCTATATGAGTTCCAATGTTTTGTGGAGCATTAATATATTTGTAACTCAATGCTCTATTGATCCAAAAACCAAGCTTATTTCTGGGTTGCTCGCTGCTTTAATCTTATAAAATGCCAAAATCATTTAAACAAATACAAAGATGTAATTTGGTAGCACTGGCTCATGAAGCCAATATTCACTTATGGAGTGCAGTGGAATAATCAAGGCCCTTTCTCTCTAGACACATTCTCAGGAATAAAGTAAAGTCTTTGAAATGTTATTCAATTTACAGTCAGGCCTTACTGGCAAATGTTGTAATTTAGGTAGAATTGAGACTAAATCATTCCTTTGCTATATATTCATTGGCTGTTAAATCCAATTTAATTCTACGCTGTGGTATTTCACTACAGATGAATAGCAACTTTACTGCCGATCCTCATTTTTCATGGTCATCTGTTATACAGTATAACATAAATCCTTTAGACTTACAAAAGTGGAAAGAACTGCTGAGGAAAGAAGGAAGTTAGGGCAGTGAACTATAACAGCACTTTCATAATTTAAATGAAATAACCATTAAACAATATTACGTCATTATGTCCCAGCTCCCTATTGGCATGAAATCCCATGTTATCTTTAGCATACCTGGCATGTAAGGATGCAGAGTATGAAGAGCATGTACACAATTCCATCAAGTATGCCCATCAAAATCTTCCCATGTGAACTTCTGGCTATGGTAGGAACGTCAGTGGAACCCTAAGAGCTGTCAGAGTAGCTTCGGCACAGCAGAGCAATGGTTTTCAGATTCAAATCAGTGAGTCAGCCAGAGCATATCACATCGTGCCTCCATCTTGGCTCTGTGTGGTACAGTAGCAGTAAGATGATTTGAAGGCTGCCAATTACTGGTGAAACATGCCTCGCTGATCAAAGTGTCCTACAGTTGGAGTCAAGAAGATGTGCAGCTTCTTTGTTCATTCCTCCAGGGGGGAACAGAGCAGTATAATCTATGCAGAGGTTCTACAGAACCAGAGCAAAGGGGAAGCTGCATCTCCCATAGAGATAACTAGAGGACTCATCTTTGTATCTGTGCCATTATAGCATCTGTGACAGCATGGGCAGCACCATTGAGGCTATCTACATTGTAAGGTTGTCTATTTTCTTCTTCACGATTGGCTGATCCCTCCTGAGGACCCGTTTAGACATGACTCCAACAGGGTCACCAGGAGGGATTAGCCAATGAAGTTGGAAGTCCCACACAGTTGACTTCATTAAAATGGTGGAAGCCCTCAATGGTGCTGCCCATGCTAATACTGCCTTTTGGCCAGTAGAGGCCGCTATCATTCTCTATGGCAGTGTTTCCCAAACTGTCCTGGGGACCCCAAGGGGTGCACGTTTTGTTTTTTTGCGCTAGCACTACATAGCTGATTCAAGTAATAAATGCTTAATGATGACTAGATTATTTGAATCAGCTGTGTAGTACTGTTGCAAAACCCAAAACGTGCACTCCTTGGGGTCCCCAGGACCGAGTTTGGGAAACATGCACTATGGCATCTCCATAGAACGTAGGCTAGTTATCCTCTTGTAGAATGTGTCTGTGTAGTGTGCATGTACCAAGTGTGCAGCCAATCTGGTGCGGACTGGCTATCTGACATTTTAGGCAAATGCCAGGTGGGCTGGTACCTTTTTTCCTAGTGGGACTGCCTAACTTTTTGGGGGGCGCAAAATTATCATTATCTGGCTAATACTGGGGGCCTTAAGGAAAAAATGGTGTGGGTGCCTCAATGAATCAAATGGGCCAGTGTGTTAGAAAATGTCAGTTCTGATTTCTGGTCCCAGTCTTCCACTCTCTTCTACTACCCACCTATCTATCCCTCCCTGCTTCTCTATAGAATGTAGGTACTGTGTGGTGTGTGTGTGTACCAAGTGTGTGCTTGTTCAGTATAAGCCTATACAAGATCCACTTTATCCCACCACCCACCTACCTCTCCCTGAGACCACAGCAAGGCTGGCTAGATGATCAACATGCCGGAGATTGCATCAGAGTTTTGTCACTAATTATTTCATGCCATCATTTGGACTGTCTGTTGAAATCAAATTATCCAGGGAGCCTGTGTAGCTTACAAGATGGGGGCGGTAAAGGAGGGAGGAGAGAAAGAGGGAGGAAGGGAAGGAGGAATGAGGGAGAAATAATGGAAGGGTAATACTGTACTGTGATAACTGGAGCATTATTATGGGAGAGGAACAGAGAGGAAATAAGAGGAAAGAAATCTCTGTTGATTCTTTAGCTTTTGTTTCTCACATTCAGTGGCCCCCTTAGCCAGAATGATACTATGGAAATGGTGGTGTTTATGATACTAAAGATTTACTATGACTAAGGGAAGAGTGGGCTAAGTTGAGCCAAAGGGTTAGTTGAGCCACCCCTTGTTTCTAGGTAACCATTCCCTAAATTAATCATGTGACCAAATATTTAGGAAGAGGTCATCATTTCCTGGAGTCTGTGAAGGAAGATATCACATGGAAAGTGGTAAACAAATTAGGTTTAAAAAAATGATTTTCACAAAGTCTAATGACTTTATGAACATCTTTGACAAGCATTTCGCTACACCCGCAATAACATCTGCTAAATATGTGTATGTGACCAATAACATCTGCTAAATATGTGTATGTGACCAATAACATCTGCTAAATATGTGTATGTGACCAATAACATCTGCTAAATATGTGTATGTGACCAATAACCTCTGCTAAATATGTGTATGTGACCAATAAAATTAGATTTGATTTGTTGTGTTATAGGTTTCACGCTTCTACCTAAACTAAGATAATGCATGTTTATTGTTACAGAGCAGACATCATCATGCCCTGTGTACACAAATGTAAAACAAGCAGAGTTATAGCCCCTCTTGAGCAAGGGATGAAAAAATAGACTGAATGACACTGAAGAGGTACATTGACAAATAGAAAACAAACATGTACCTATGCAGGCTATGATAGAGTACACAAGGGTTTCTCTGATGACATGGAGTCTGAGCTTGCTAAATATCAAGAATCTTGCGGATCAGTTTCATGGGCTTAGTAGCCTCAATAATAGAGAACTTGCCAATTAATTGACACATCGAAACAACATCCCTGTCCCAGAAAACTAGAAATGGAAAGGGGCATACCTAGTCACTTGTACAACTGAATGTATTCAACCGAAATGTGTCTTCCCGAATTTAACCCAACACCTCTGATATTGAACAGAAACACCCCCATTCCATGAATTAAACTTTGACCTATCAGCATCATCACCCACTGTCACAGGAAATCATCACCCACTTACCCCAACTCGGCTCAACTTACCCTGTCCCTGTGCTTCATGTTTTCTGTTATTTTAAGAAGCATTCTGATTATTTCCAGGGATACCCAACATACTAAAATATATGTAGATATCTTTGTTAGAAAGAATACTATATTTTCCTTGACTTAGATATTACTGCGAAAAAATGCCATGCTATTGTTTGAGGAGAGCTCCTAAAATAGGTTTGATAGGTTTGATAAATTCACCTCTTACATTCTGAAATCTTGCTCTGATTTATCAACCAAAGGGTCCCAGAGATAACATGAAGTGTTGTTTTGTTAGATAAAATCCTTTTTCGTATCCTAAAAACGTCCAAATAGCATGCACGATCGATTTTGTATTTCCACTCGTTCAATTTGCAAAAAAAGGAATCTGTGAAAATCTAACCCTAAACGTTGTTTCAACCAGTCAAATCACATTTGTATGTATTCCTCAGAGATCCTAGAACGTAACCAGACTTCACTATATCATTAGGGGTGTAGTATATCCTATAGGACACCATATTTGGTCAGAGAGCGACGCCTTCATGGCACGCCGATGACACGGGCGATCTTCACTTGAACGACTCTAACTTTGTCAAATAAGCACCAATTGGGGTCAAACAAAGCTAGATAGATAGCCAATGTGCTGGGCTTTACAGGAGTATTCAGAAACCCTGTATATGTCGTAAAATGTAGCTACTAACCTTGTACGACAGCATGCCTTTTCCTTTTGGACAAAAATTATACGAATATTCAGAGTTATGAAGTTGTGAAAACTGGTTGTTTTGCAAATGTTGACCTTATAATATGGCTACTAATACTGGAAAAGCTAAATCAAAGTCCAAGTATACAGATTTGATGATATTCTTGCAGAAAAATTTAATATGAATGCAATTGTCTCCTTCACGATTTGCCCAAATGTACCTGGGTGACTTCATACTAAATGTCATGTAGCTAGCTTATACTTCATGTTATCCGTCTGAAACTTTGCACATACACTGCTGCCATCTTGTGAACACTATTGGAATTACAACCAGATTGACGGCTGGAACTGGGACCTTTCTCTTGCATTTCAAAGATGGTGGTAGAAAAAAAACGTTTTTTTTTTCTTTGTAATTTCTTCCACCAGATATATTGTGTTATATTCTCCTACATTCAATTCACATTTCCACAAACCTTAAAGTGTTTCCTTTCAAATGGTACCACGAATATGTATATCCTTGCCTCAGGGCCTGAGCTACAGGCAGTTAGATTTGGGTATGTCAGTTAGGCGAAAATTGGGAAAAAAGGGGCCATCCCTAAATTAATCGATTACTGTGGTGGATTATTGTATCCTTCATCAACCACAGAGCCACAGCAGAGGAAAAACTTGATGAAAAATACATTTTTGAATCACCAGGTATTTTGAATCATGGCCCTTCTGCAGTTTAGATTACTCATACCTATCATCCTTTCCCACACTTACTTAAAAGGCAAAAGTCACCCGTAGCTTTCTCTCTGAAACGACTTTTCTGACCTCAATATTTGAAGGCTGGCAGATGTCCCTCTCTGCCTGTCAGCCAGGGCCAAAGATAAATACTGTAAGTAAATAAACCCTGACCTAAAGGAGAAGCAATCCATTCTGATTTTCCAAATGAGTCTGTGCCTCTGAATCAATATGGCCGTGGGTTACCATTCTGTCTCTATTTCAGACAGCAGAGAGACCATCACTGAGCCAATACCTCCTATTAACCCCAGTCTCTTTTTTCTTTCTCTATTCTTTTTTTCTCTACTGTCTCTTACTCTTTCTCCTTCTTTTCTTTCTCTTTGTAGTTCATCATCCCTCACTCCCTTGCTCAATCTCCCCCTCCTGCTCTCTCCTCTCCCTCGCTCTCCATCTCTCTCGCTCTCTCTCTTTTTCCTTCTTTTCTCTCTCTTTGTAAGTCATCCTCCCTTACTCCTGCTCTCTTCTCTCCCACTCTCTCTCATTATCTGTCTCTCACATCTCCTCTCTCTCACATCTCCTCTGTCTTTCACTTCCCTCACTCTCTCCTTCCCTGTCTCACCTGACACCTCCCAAACAACACTCCTCTACCTCGGACTTCTCTCTCTCCTTCCAGCAGGAGCCAGAAACATCTGTAGGCTTTCATGACTCATTAGCTGTTCCAAGTGTGTTTATTTAATAAGCGGACGCACTTTAAAACAACCACCTAGGCTGAGCTCGCACAGGCTTTTCTTAGGCTTAGCATGTCTGTGCCTGCATGTATGTATGTGTATGTGTGTTTAGTTGGGGACGCAGCAGTAGCCGCAGAGGCAGCATATGCTTCACAGTGTGCAGAGTAACTGTGTGATAGTTTAATGAGCTTTATTTTCACAAAGTGATTGGATGAAATGGCGTGGGACAGAATAGGCTCTGCAATCACACTTGGTCTGTGCGTGCGTGCGTGCGTACGTACATGCTTGCATGTGTGTGAAGCCCGGAACGTCCAGCTCTATTGACAACACCTAACCCCTACCTTCCTTAGTCCCACACATCTATTTGGCACCATTCTTGTATCATCTCAGGCGGGAAGTGTAATTTATGGCATGATTAAAACAAAAACTGCCTTCAGCTGCGGAAACAAGGTAACAGTAGATCCCTTGACTCCCACAATGGGAGAGTTAAGCCCCATTAAAACACAGTGATGGATTGGGAGAGGCGCCTCCACACTCTCTCCATGTATCTCACCACAGTCTCTTTCCTGTTTGGGTGTGTATGTGCATGAGTGGGTGTGTGTGTGTGTGTGTGTGTATATGTGACCGACCGGCTCAATTCGATCTTATGTAGCAACATTTGAAATAGTGTTTTCTTTTACATTGGAAGAAAAGTAGAGACTCAGAGCTTGAAAATGGTATATTATACACTGCAGTTGAGGAGCAATGGGTGAGTAATTCTTCTTTGAAAGTTGATAAACTTGAAACCACCGTTGTGTCGTCAGCAAACTTAATGATGGTGTTGGATTTGTGCTTGGCCACGCAGTCGTGGGTGAACAGGGAGTACAGGAGGGGTCTAAGCACGCACCCCTGAGGGGCTCCTGTGTTGAGGATCAGTGTGGCAGATGTCTTGTTGCCTACTCTTACCACCTGGGGGCGGCCAGCCAGGAAGTCCAGGATCCAGTTGCAGAGGGAGGTGTTTAGTCCCAGGGTCCTTAGCTTAGTGATGACCTTTGTGGGCCACTATGGTATTGAACGCTGAGCTGTAGTCAATGAACAGCATTCTCACATAGGTGTTCCTTTTGTCAAGGTGGGAAAGGGCAATGTGGAGTTTGATTGAGATTGTGTCATCTGTGGATCTGTTGGGGCGGTATGCGAATTGGAGTGGGTCTAGGGTTTCTGGGATGACGGTGTTGATGTTAGCCAAGACCGGCCTTTCAGAGCACTTCAAGGCTGCTGCCGTGAGTGCTACGGGGCGGTAATCATTTAGGCAGGTTACCTTCACTTTCTTGGGCGCAAGGACTATGGTGGTCTGCTTGAAACATGTAGGTATTACAGACTAGGTCAGGAAGAAGTTGAAAATGTCAGTGAAGATACTTGCCAGTTGGTCTGCGCATGCTTAAAGGTCTTGCTTACATTGGCTACAGAGAGAGTGATCACACAGTCGTCCGGAACAGCTGATGTTCTCATGCATATGCTTCAGTGTTGCTTGCCTCGATGCGAGCATAAAAGGCATTTAGCCCGTCTGGTAGTCTCGCGTCACTGGGCAGCTCACACAGGTCATCTTGTTCTTCACATTACTGTCTCTGGTAAACACACTATATCAAATAAAATCAAAGTTTATTTTTCACATGCAAAGGATACAGCAGGCGTAAACTGTATAGTGAAATGGTTACTTGTATATTTGCATTGTAGCGATATCAAAAATAGGAAGTGTCCAGATAAATATTGTATAAATATTTTATAAATCTTAGATGATTCTTCAAATCATATTTTATTTGTCAGGTACAGTACACATGTTTAACAGATGTTAGTGCGGGTGTAGTGAAATGCTTGTGTTTCTAGCTCCGACAGTGCAGTAATGTCGAACAAGTAATATCTAACAATTTCACAGCATATACCCAATACACAGAAATCTAAGTAAAGGAATGGAATTAAGAATATATAAACGAGCAATGTCAGAGTGGCATAGACAAAGATACAGTAGAATAGAATAGAATACAGTCTATACATATGCCAGTGATTTCAAGTCTATGTATATAGGCAGCAGCCTCTAAAGTGCTAGTGATAGCTATTTAACTTCTCTGCGCTACGGATCCCTTTAGCGGGATCATTTTCCTAAACAACCGCTGAATTGCAGGGCGCAAAATATTACTAAATATATTTATAATCATGCAATCACAAGTGAAATATACCTAAACACAGCTTAGCTTGTTGTTAATCCACCTATCATGTCAGATTTTGAAAATATGCTTTGCAGCGATAGCAATCCAAGCTTTTGTGAGTGTATCAATCAATGCTAGAACAGCTAGCCCCAAATTAGCATGGTCAAGAAAGTCAGAAAAGCAATAAAATGAATCGCTTACCTTTGATAATCTTCGGATGTTTGCACTCACGAGACTCCCAGTTACACAATAAATGTTCTTTTTGTTCGATAAATATGGAAACACAGATTAAAAAAAAAAAAAATCACTTCCGGGTTAGATTTCCTCATTTTTGCCTGCAGAATTTGTTTTGTTATACTCACAGACAATATTTTGACAGTTTTGGAAACGTTGGAGTGTTTTCTATCCTAATCTGTAAATTCTATGCATATTCTACGATCTGGACCTGAGAAATAGTCCGTTTACCTTGGGAACGTTATTAAAAATAAAATAAAATTCTGACCCCTAGCGTCAAGAGGTTAACAGTCTGATGGCCTTGACATAGACGCTGTTTTTCACTCTCGGCCCCAGCTTTGATGCACCTGTACTGACCTCGTATTTCGAATGATAGCAGGGTGAACAGGCAGTGGCTCGGGTGATGGTTGTCCTTGATGATCTTTTTGGCCTTCCTGTGACATCGGGTGGTGTAGGTGTCCTGGAGGGCAGGTAGTTTGCCCCCGGTGATACGTTGGGCAGTAGGCACCACCCTCTGGAGAGCCCTGCGGTTGTGGGTGGTGCAGTTGCCATACCAGGTGGTGATATAGCCCGACAGGATGCTCTCAATTGTCCATCTGTAAAAGTTTGTGAGGGTTTTAGGTGCCAAGCCACATTTCTTCAGCCTCCTGAGGTTGAATAAGTCAGAGATTTCCAAGTTCCCAATTCTGAGTTCCCAGTGGTTTTGAACACGGCAATTATCCCAACCTATACTGATTGTCATAGCTAGCCACCGTGCATGAATCTGCAGGTAGCTGAAGCTAACCAACTAGGTTCAATGTCAGCTAGCTAGCTAACATTAGGCTATAACTAGCAATACAAATTGCTTTCTGACATACAAATAATATTACTACACAGATCATACAAGTAACGTTAGCTAGCGAGCCAGCCAGCTAATTTTAGCTAGCTAAATAACAGTACACTTTAACTTGCAATGAAAATTACTTTCTGACAAAATGTTAAACGTATCTATAATATCTGAAAATGAAGCTAGCTAAACTCTTACACGTATACATGAATGAACGCTTCTCCCTCTCTGTCACGGATGCCAAGGTTGCCCTTAGTTTGAAGATATACAGTAATTCGGAGACAGGTGTTTTATACAACAGCCTTCTGTGTTCTCTTTTCGACTCTCTCCGCATATTTGCAATCAAACGGCAACATTTTCTCCATCTCCTTAGCTATTATAATCATGCTTCCGCTGAGCATTCCACTGAATTCAAAACTCGGTCAACTTCTTCCGTGGCAATAACACTGTTGATCTCCATTTATTCCCCATCCCTGTCATCAGAAGAATTGTCAGGGACATTCTTACACAGGAACACTCGAAGTCAATCTTAAATTAATCATTCTTTATTGTTAGCGCACTGGAGAGGTTCCAACAAATATGATGCACCATAGTGAACGTCTGTCAGTCCCGTTAATGAGGCTTCTTCTCTCTAAGCTGAAACATTGAAACTGAGAGATCCCTTTCACTAAACAAGGTTCTGGGCATACTGCCAAATTGCAGATACTGATAGTGAGGATTCATTCAATCAGTCACTTGCATGAACACAGAAATTGTCACGCAGGCTGCCCTGCATTACGCACTCCTGCCACCATCATTACGCACACCTGCCTTCCCTCGTCACGCGCATCAGCGAATTATTGGACTCACCTGGACTCAATCACCTGTTTATTACCTCCCCTATATTTGTCAGTTCCCCAGCTCTGTTCCCCGCTGCTGCATTAATTGTCTTATGTCTGTGTTTTACCCGTTTCTGACGCTGTTCCTGTCTTGTTACATGTCTGTTCCTAATTAAATGTAGACTCCTTGTACCTGCTTCTCGACTCCAGCGTCGGTCCTTTCAGAAATTGGTTTATAGAAAAGCACAAACAGAACACAGAAATTGGTTATTAGAAAAGCACAAACATAAACATTTCCATGACAAACTACAATATCTGTTTCAATGATTTTTTTTAAACCTAAATCAGGGATTTCCTGATGGTCAGATTTTTTTGGCGTCAGAGTGCGTCAGCATGGCACGATCGTCCTCTAGAAAGTGGAGAGCAGTAGCAACACTTTTGCAGTTCTTCATGATATCTTTCAAAAAAGCTGCGGTATAAATAATTATATACACACACTGAGCAGCTTATATTATAGACAGAAGCATTCTTGCGCAGCAGACCAATCTGAACTCATCTCTCGGCATGTGGGACCACCCATTATCTCAGCTAATCATGGCTAGCGTGAAGGTTTCTGACTTTTTCCATGGCTAAACCAACTAGGCTCGTAATTTAACAATTTTATTCGTATTTACAGATGGCATACAAGTTTGTTATTAAGGCACACGAAAGTTCACGTTCCAGAAGGCATTTCTGCCAAGAAACTCATTTTGAAAAAAATGGATGTTTACATTCAAATGCCTCTCCTATGAAGTAGTAACGTGCGGCGTACACCTAGTTTCCTGAAACCAGTCACATATGTGAAACTAAAAGTGCTGAGCGATTAACTGAAATGTAAGTTTTTTTTTTTTTAAATCAACAACTAATTGACTGACGTGTTTTTTTGTATTTTTATTTATTAGGGATCCCCATTAGGTACTGTTTCTTGGGTTGAAACACATTTTTTATTCATTATACATAAAACAAAAGATAAAACAATACATCATATAACATTATTACACCCCTACATATCTACAGTACAAAATGTATAATACCAACATACAACAATATTACAATGTACATTTGTATAGAGTGTGTGTGCTAGCGTTTGTGTGCATATGCATGTGTCTGTACCTGTGTGTGTGTCTCTTCATAGTCCCCGCTGTTCCATAAGGTGTATTTTTATCCATGTAGTCATGGCTCTATGTAGTACTGTGCGCCTCCCAAAGTCCCTCTTTGTGGCACCTGACCACATGACTGAACAGTAGTCCAGGTGCGGCAGAACTAGGGCCTGTATGACCTGCCTTGTTGATAGTGTGGTTAAGAAGGTAGAGCAATGCTTTATTATGGACAGACTTCTCCCCATTTTAGCTACTGTTATATCAACATGTTTTGACCATTACAATTTAAAATCCAGGGTTACTGCAAGCAGTTTAGTCACCTTAATTAACTTGCCCAATTTCCACATGACTCATTACAAGATTTAGTTGAGGTTTAGGGTCTGGTGAATGATTTGTCCCAAATACAATGCTTTTAGTTTTTGAAATATTTTGGACTAACTTATTCCTTGCCACCCATTCTGAAACTAACTGTAGCTCTTTGTTAAGTGTTGCAGTCATTTCAGTTTCTGTAGTAGCTGACGTGCATAGTGAGGAGTCATCCACATACATAGGCAAACGGGATTTACTCAAAGCCATTGGCATGTCGTTAGTAAAGATTGAAAAAAGTAAGGGGCCTAGACAGCTGCCCTGGGGACTGTGAACAATAATGTCAAAAGCTGCACTGAAGTCTAACAAAACAGCCCTCACAATCTTTTTATTATTAATTTCTCTCAGCCAATCATCAGTCATTTGTGTAAGTGCTGTGCTTGTTGAATGTCCTTCCCTATAAGCGAGCTGAAAGTCATTTGTCAATTTGTTTACTGTAAAATAGCATTGTATCTGGTCAAACACATTTTTTTCCAAAAGTTTACTAAGTGTTGGTTAACTTCTACTTCATCACAATCCCGGATCCGGGAGCACCCCCATCAGTAAAAAAGCTGACTAGCATAGCCTAGCATAGCGTCACAAGTAAATACTAGCATCTAAATATCATTAAATCACAAGTCCAAGACACCAGATGAAAGATACACATCTTGTGAATCCAGCCATCATTTCTGATTTTTAAAATGTTTTACAGGGAAGACACTATGTATTTCTATTAGCTAACCACGATAGCAAAAGACACAACTTTTTTTCCCCACCATTTTTTTCCTGCATAGGTAGCTATCACAATTTCGACCAAATAAAGATATAAATAGTCACTAACCAAGAAACAACTTCATCAGATGACAGTCTGATAACATATTTATTGTATAGCATATGTTTTGTTAGAAAAATGTGCATATTTCAGGTATAAATCATAGTTTTACATTGCAGCCACCATCACAACTCTCACCAAAGCAACTTGAATAACTACAGAGACCAACGTGAATTACCTAAATACTCATCATAAAACATTTATGAAAAATACACAGCGTACAGCAGATGAAAGACAAAGATCTTGTGAATCCAGCCAATATTTCAGATTTTTTAAGTGTTTTACAGCGAAAACACAATATAGCATTATATTAGCTTACTACAATAGCCAACCACACAACAGCATTGATTCAAGCCAACAATAGCGATAACGAATAAACCAGCAAAAGATATTAATTTTTTCACTAACCTTCTCAAACTTCTTTAGATGACAGTCCTATAACATCATATTACACAATACATATAGAGTTTGTTCGAAAATGTGCATATTTAGCGGCACAAATCGTGGTTATACAATGAGAATAGTAGCCAAGCTGCCAACAAAATGTCGGGAGAAATCTTGGGAGAGGCAACTAATCAGTAACTAATCATAAACTTGACTAAAAAATACAGGTTGGACAGCAAATGAAAGATACATTAGTTCTTAATGCAACCGCTGTGTTAGATTTTTTAAATTAACGTTACTACGACATACAGCGTGCGTTAAAGCGAGACCGCACCGAAATTAATGGCGGAATAGTAGTTTCACATTTTTCAACAGAACAACGAATTAACATCATAAATACTTCTTACTTTTTGATGTGCTTCCATCAGAATCTTGGGCAAGTTGTCCTTTGTCCAGAAGAATCGTTGCTCCGGTTGTAGATTGTCGCCTTCAACTTTGGAATTAGCAGTAAACATTAGCCATGTGGCCCAGACGTGCCCAACTCACTATAACGCAGCACAAAGAAATATCCGAAAATCGCAATATACTGATATAAACTGATATAACTCGGTTTAAAATAACAACATTATGATGTCTTTAACACCTATATCGAATAAAATCAGAGCCGGATATATCTAAGGCCTATAACGGGAGCTTTCCAGAACGCCATCCTGAGGTCTGTCTTGCGTCATTGCGAATGTTGAAAAGACTGCACCCCACGTTCCAAGACCCTTTATATGGCCTCAGATCTGCCTAGCAACTCCATTCCAATTCTCACTATTTGCTGACATCTAGGGGAAGGGGACCAATAGAAGACATGCAAATTAATAAACTGACCCCAGAACAGCCTGCCTGATTTCAGATTTCTCACTTCCTCATAGGAAGTTTGCTCCAACTTGAGTTCTGTTTTACTCACAGATATAATTCAAACGGTTTTAGAAACTAGAGAGTGTTTTCTATCCAATAGTAATAATAATATGCATATTGTACGAGCAAGAATTGAGTACGAGGCAGTTTAATTTGGGAACGAAATTTTTACAAAGTGAAAACAGCACCCCCTATTGAGAAAAGGTTAAAGGATGATTGGTCGGCTGTTTGAAACAGTAAAGGGGGCTTTACTATTCTTAGGTAGCGGAATGACTTTTGCTTCCCTCCACGCCTGAGGGCACACACTTTCTAGTAGGCTTAAATTGAAAATGTGGCAAATAGGAGTGTCAATATCATCTGCTATTTTGTTAATGGGTGCATGCTTGTTAGTAACTGGAATAAGCAATTTCATAAATGTCAAGTGCAGCGTCTGGTTTCTCCTCATTACACACCACAGACCAACAAATATTCTTTACATCAACAACATAGGAATCCCTACAAAACGTATACACTATATTAGGCCCAGCCTTTGGAACTTTGGTTTTCCTAGATATGGCTAGTATATTGTAATCACTACATCCTATGGATTTGGATACTGCTTTAAAGCAAATCTCTGGAGCATTAGTAAAGACGTGATCAATACATGTTGATGATTTCATTCCTGTGCTGTTTAACTTTTTAGGGATACGGGGCAGCATTTTCACTTTAGATGAATTGCGTGCCCATAGTGAACTGCCTCCTACTCTGTCCCAGATGCTAATATATGCATATTATTATTACTATTATATAGAAAACACTCTGAAGTTTCCAAAACTGTTTGAATTATGTCTGAGTATAACAGAACTCATATGGCAGGCAAACTTCCAAACAGGAAGTGGAAATTCTGAGGCTGGTGTTTTTTTCTACTCATCGTCTATTCAAATCCCAGGAAAATATGGATTTGTTTGCACTTCCTACGCCTTCCACTAGATGTCAACAGTCGGTAGAACGTTGAATGAAGTGTATACTGTGATGTGCGACCGGATGGTCTGGCAGATTGCCAGTTCCTGGTCACGCGCACTCCTCATGATATCGCCTTGCGTTCCATAACTTTTACAGACACGAAGGAATTCTCCGGTTGGAACGTTATTGGATATATATGATAAGAACATCCTGAAGATTGATTCTCTACTAAGTTTGACCAGTTTATTCGACTTGTAATATAACTTTTTGAAGTTTTCGTCCGACGTTATGCATCACTTGCACGAGCGTTTGGATATGTGTACTAAACGCACTAGCAAAAGCAGCTATTTGGACATAAATAATTTACATTATCGAACAAAACAACAATTTATTGTCGAACTAGGATTCCTGGGAATGCATTCTGATGAAGATATTCAAAGGTAAGGGAATATTTATGATGTAATTTCGTATTTCTGTTGACTCCAACATGGCGGAGAAATTTTATTTATATTTGAGCGCCGTCTCAGATTATTGCATGGTGTACTTTTTCCGTAAAGTTTTTTTGAAATCTGACACAGCGGTTGCATTAAGAACAAGTGTATCTTTAATTATATGTAAAACATGTATCTTTCATCAAAGTGTATGATGAGTATTTCTGTTATTTGACGTGGCCCTCTGCAATTTCTCCAGATATTTTGGAGGCATTTCTGAACATGGCGCCAATGTAAACTAAGATTTTTGGATATAAATATGCACATTATCGAACAAAAAATACATGTATTGTGTAACATGATGTCCTATGAGTGTCATCTGATGAAGATCATCAAAGGTTAGTGATTAATTTTATCTCTATTTCTGTTTTTGGCTGTGTGTTCTTTGAACTTGGTGGTGATCTAACATAATCATATGTTGTGTTTTCGCTGTAAAGCATATTTTAAATCGGACACGATGGGTAGATTAACAAGATATTTATCTTTCATTTGCTGTATTGGACTTGTTAATGTGTGAAAGTTACATTTCTAAAAATATTTTTGAATTTCCCGCGCTGCCTTTTCAGCGGAATGTTGTGGGGGGGTTCCGCTAGCGGAACGTGTGTCCTAGAAAGGTTAACCTCTCTAGGGTATGTGAGACGGTAGCGTCCCACCTCTTCAACAGCCAGTGAAACTGCAGGGCGCCAAATTCAAAACAACAGAAATCCCATAATTAAAATTCCTCAAACATACATGTATTTTACACCATTTTAAAGATACACTTGTTGTAAATCCAGCCACAGTGTCCGATTTCAAAAAGGCTTTACGACAAAAGCAAACCAAACGATTATGTTAGGTGAGTGCCTATTCACAGAATAACACAGCCATTTTTCCAGCCAAAGAGAGGATTCACAAAAAGCAGAAATATAGATAAAATGAATCCCTAACCTTTGATGATCTTCATCAGATGACACTCATAGGACTTCATGTTACACAATACATGTATGTTATGTTCGGTAAAGTTCATATTTATGTCCAAAAATTGGAGTTTACATTGGCGCCTTACGTTCAGAAGTTCCAAAACATCCTTTGATTTTGCAGAGAGCCACATCAATGTACAGGAATACTCATAATAAACATTGCTAAACGATACAACTGTTATGCATGGAATTTTAGATGCACTTCTCCTTAATGCAACCGCTGTGTCAGAATTCAAAAAAGCTTTACGAAAAAAGCAAACCATGCAATAATCTGAGTCGGTGCTCAGAGCCCAATCAAGACACAAATATATCCCCCATATTATGCAATCAACAGAAGTCAGAAGTAACATTATAAACATTCACTTACCTTTGATGATCTTCATCAGAATGCACTCCCAGGAATCGCAGTTCCACAATAAATGTTTGTTTTGTTCGATAATGTCCATTTATGTCCAAATTCCTCCTTGTTGTTCTAGCGTTCAGTACACTTTCCAAACTCACAACGCGCGGGCAGGTCCAGCGGACAATACTTACGAAAAGTTAAAAAAGTTATATTACAGTCCGTAAAAACATGACAAACAAAGCATTGAATCAATCTTTAGGATGTTTTTAACATAATTTTTCAATAATGTTCCAACCGGAGTATTCCATTGTCTTCAGAAGTGCGATGGAACAGAGCTCGCTCTCACGTGAACGTGCATGGTCAGGGTATGTTCAGGTCATGATAGACCTGACTCATTCCTCTCTCCTTCGGCCCCACTTCACATTAGAAGCATCAGACAAGGTTCTAACGACTGTTGACATCTAGTGGAAGCCTTAGGAAGTGCAATATTACAAATATCCCACTGTATCTTCAATAGGAGCTGAGTTGAAAATCGACCAACCTCAGATTTCCCACTTCCTGGTTGGATTTTTTCTCAGGGTTTTGCCTGCCATATGAGTTCCGTTATACTCACAGACATCATTCAAACAGTTTTAGAAACTTCAGAGTGTTTTCTATCCAAATCTACAAATCATATGCATATTCTAGCTTTTATGGCTTTGTAGCAGGCCGTTTACTCTGGGCATGCTTTTCATCCAGACGTAAAAATACTGTCCCCTACCCCAAAGAAGTTAACTACCCTGGTACTGTAGGTTGACTGATAACTTGAACCAGGTTGCAGGCACTGGTTAAAGTTTGAAGCGTTTTGAGTGGGAAGCTTGATGAAAGCCAGTCAATATTGAAATCACTTAGAAAATATACCTTTCTGTTGATACCACATACATTATCAAGCATTTCACACATTATCCAGATACTGACTCTAAGCACTTGGTGGTCTATAGCAGCTTCCCAAAAGAATGGGCTTTGGGTGAGGCAGATGAACTTGTAGACATATTACTTCAACAGTATTTCACATTAAATCGTCTCTAAGCTTTACCGGAATGTGGTTCTGTATATAGACTGCATCACCGCCCCCATTGGCATTTCTGTATTTTCTGTAGCTGTTATAACCATGTATTGCTACCACTGTATCATCAAAGTTGTTATCTAAGTGAGTTTTAGAGATAGTCAGAATATGAATGCCATTTGTTACTAGAGAGTTATTGACTTCATGAACCTTGTGTCTTAGGCTACATACACTACCGTTCAAAAGTTTGGGGTCACTTAGAAATTTAGAAAAGCAAATTATTAGTCCATTCAAATAACATCAAATTGATCAGAAATACAGTGTAGACATTGTTAATGTTGTAAATGACTATTGTAGCTGGAAACGGCTGATTTTTTATTGAATATCTACATAGGTGTACAGAGTCCCATTTATCAGCAACCATCACTCTGTGTTCCAATGGCACATTGTGTTAGCCTATCCAAGTTCACCATTTTAAGAGGCTAATTGATCATTAGAAAACCCTTTTGCAATTATGTTAGCACAGCTGAAAACTGTTGTCCTGATTAAAGGAGCAATAGTACTAGTACTATAGAAATAGTAGTACTAGTACTACAGAAAGAGTACTATATACATAATAACAACTGTAGCAGTGATTAATAAATACATGTCCATTGGGGTGGACATTGACCATAGGGGGCGCAGCAGTGAGACTAAATGACCATTAAGGGGGTGTGGAGACAATGTCCATTTGGAGAGCATCGGGGAAAGTAAGTAACCATTGGGTTTGCCAGGCCATGGCTCGGGTGGCTGAGGTCCCTGTTCTTCTTGGCCTTCCTGCGACCCCTGGTGTTATAGGTGCCCTGGAGGGCAGGCAGTGTGCGCCCAATGGTGCGTTCGGCTGTGTGTATCAACCTCTGAAGCGCCTTGCGATCCGCAGGAGTTGCCATACCAGGCTGTGATACAGCCCGGTCTATGATCAGGGGCAACTCTGTTTGGAGTAAGAGGGTCCAGAGGATGTGAAACACACAACAGGACAGTTTGGGCCGGAGAGCATCCAGGAGAGAGAAGTCAGCGCAACATCAGGTGTTCCTCATGGGGCTCCATAACAATCCTCCTCAATTCTGATTTGTCAGCTCTTCTCACCACTAGGACAAGCATAGAAAAATAAATAATAGAATGAGAGACAGAGAGCACCGGGGCTGTTACTCTGTGGGTAAAAAGACGGGGGACAAGGGACATATCAAGCTGGAGTCATGTGTGTGAATGTGTACTTACCTCTCTAGAGGTCTTCATTCAAACTCAGTGAGCTCTTGGAAGAATGGGGCAAGGTAGGCATTGAGAACACACAGCTCGCTTCCTCTGGGCCACCCTGTCATGCACTTTGTCCCATCTTCAGGATTCATCATCTTGGGTTGATTCGAACCTACAGCACATATCCAATATAGTTTATGAAATCAATTGAGACGTTGAACAAATACAAATAAGACACCTAGATACACCTACTTCAAACCGTAGCAAACTAATACATTGCTATAGCCGACATAATATCACAGATTATGTTACCAGACTCACAACATTTTCCTTTCTAGCTGTGCTACCAAATGTTTGCATACTGGTAAAGTGGACAGGTTTAGCAAATAATGTAACATTATGGAACAATGTTTTTTAAATTAAACAAATGGTTAGCGGGAGAGGCAATATGGACAATCCTGGCCTACAAAACAGTGATTTATGTCATGCAGATGTCGCGCAAATCCCACAGGGTTGTGACAGCTAAAGAGGACACTATGTCCCGATGTTTTAGCCATTTATGCTCTCCTCATTGAGTAGAATATATCACAGTGACACCTAGATGGCTACCAATGTCTTGTGTAGGCTGCTATCCTACTTGAAATATTGTATAATCCTGGGAGGGGAAAATTTGCTATTTTCCACCGCTGACACTGTGTTAGGCTACAGCACTTAGGTCATCAGGCACCTCGATACAACATGATGCACTGGATGGTCATTCACATCAGTTTCAGCGGCTCGCGAGTACGGCCCACAACGCAGTTTGTGTAAAATGCGTCCCAGAAAAAGTATGGGTCATTTTTTGAACTGCTAGAAACAAGCCATTTTCTCTGTAGTAATGGTGGAAACATAACGGTCCTAAATCTGCGCTCAGTGTATTCTCTATGGCACTCAGAGGCTGGGATACAGCCTATGGTCACAATATTCTCTGGGTGATGTTTTTCTAAGTTGCACAGCTGGATATTTACAAGCAATTTAGAGCAGACCGAAATGGCTTTTGTCAACTTGAGCTAGCTAGCTAGCTACTAGCATACATTAGCCGGCTATCTAGCTAGGTTAGCTAAGAAAACGTGCAGTAATTCAACATTGGTTAGCAATAAATATACTTATAAACAATGCAAGGTACCTACAGTACCCAGCAGCTGCTGAAAATATTCTTCCATTTCACAGCCTCTTGAAGAAGATATTTACTAAAATAGTCAGATCTTCATGTGTCTCACCGGACAGCATAAGGTTGGCGCCTGAAATGGATCATTTGAATCTACATTAAACATAAGCTATTACTGAATGTTAGAGTAATTTTTACAGGAGGCTTCCTAATACTGCAGTGCAATGTACAGCATGAATGCTGTAAAACACATTTATGGTATTATACTGTGCATCCTACAGTGTTTTACTGTTGAAATTACAGAAAAGACTTAGTGTACACAACAACTGAAATATTTTATTACAGTTTTTTCCAACTGCTTACACACAAAATCTTTTCATGTCACACGATTTTTGAAACCTCTCACAAAACTACAAGTGCAAAACTACACACCAAATATCCAAAACCATAAGCTATTTCTCAGCCTTTGACTCAGTTGTCAATTGCATAAAACAATTTTTTCAAAACACTACACACAATTCTCTACCTAAAACACAAAAATCTAACAGGAAGTGACTTGCTTTCCTTTTCCAAACACAACCAATCAAAATGCTACACTTATTCACCAGGTCACACACACACACTCCTCAAATGTGCAAACACTAATAGCTTAACTGATCACTAACCAATCACTGCTTTACTGTAGTATAGGCCTATAAATAGGTCAAAGGTCAGATTACCTGTTTTGAACAATGGATGCCAACAATGGACAGAGAGCAAGAGGAGTAGGAGGGAGAGGAAGAGGAAGAGGAAGAAGAGGACGAGGGCAAAAAAGAGAAGGAAGGAGAGCCATCTCTGATGAGATTAGGGCAACACTTGTTGATCATGTGATCAACCACGGTTTGACCATGAGAGAGGCTGGACTGAGAGTCCAGCCCAACTTGAGTCGATTTACAGTGGCGTCCATAATTCGAACCTTCAGAAATGAGAACAGGTATGCAACTATCTAATGACTATTTTAGCATTACAGTAATGTACTGTAAAATACGTATGACTGCATAGTATTGCATAAACATTTGTAACTCTAAGCCATCCATTTACTGCACTGCATTGAATGAATGAGGTTGGTTATCATGCTGTACTACATTTTTTTGTACATTGTTTACAGTTCCTATGCTGAACACATACTGGTGTTTGAATTCTGTACAGAGTGGAAAGGCAAAGACATCATGGAGGACGAGGATGCTTGTTTACAGATGTACAAGAGACTGCAATTATAAATATGGTTTTGGCCAACAATGCAATTAGGATTCGAGAGATAAGAGACCATATCTTGAATAATGACACCATGTTTAACAACATCAGTGCTGTAAGCCTGTCGACCATACAACGCATCCTCCAACGGCACCGAGTGATGATGAAACAACTTTACAAGGTGCCATTTGAGAGAAACTCTGACAGAGTCAAGAATATGCGACATGACTTTGTAGAGGTATGTATGCAACACTACTTCCAGTACTTCAGACATACCATATTTACTCATCTGTATATCCTTTTGTCTGTTACAGAGAGTATTGGAGCTGGATGCCCATGTAATTCGCCATGAATTTATTTATGTGGATAAGGTTGGCTTCAACCTCACCAAAACCAGGCGCCGCGGAAGAAATGTAATAGGACAGAGGGCAATTACCAATGTCCCTGGACAGCGTGGGGGTAATATAACTGTGTGCTGCCATCACTCAAAATGGGGTCCTCAATCACAATGCCACACTGGGTCCCCTCAATCACAATGCCCCCCCCAACACCGGCCATATGCTCACTTTTCTGGATGCAATTTACACAATGCTTGTCCCTGATCCAGATCAGGAGCCTGCTAGATTTGTGGTTTTATGGGACAATGTTAGTTTTCACTGGGCTGTTCTGGTCCAAAATTGGTTTGCCACCCATCCACAATTTGTAGTTTTGTACCTACCCCCATATTCACCTTTTCTAAATCCCATAGAGGAATTCTTCTCAGCCTGGCGCTGGAAAGTGTATGATCGCCAACCCTATGCCCGCATACCGCTTCTCCAGGCAATGGAGGACGCATGTGGGGACATAGAGGTTGCCTCTGTCCAAGGTTGGATACGCCATGCTAGGAGATACTTCCCTCGATGTTTGGCAAGAGAAAACGCATCTTGTGATGTGGGCGAAGTATTGTGGCCAGACCCAGGCCGGAGAGATGAAACGTAGCTTAGCACTGGTGACTGTCCCCCCCCCTACCAATTCCTGGCCTGCCCCCCCGGGACCCCTCACACCCAATTGTGTTCTTTACTGTATTCTAAATAATATACTTTTGGTTTACATATGTTTATGGTTTTGTTGTATGCTACTGTATACAACAGTAATGTTTGGCCTAATAAATATTTTCTGTTTCTACATTGCATTGGTGTTTACAGTGTACTTGTTACCCCTCTCAGCAGATTATTTTCACTGTAGAACATTGTATTGAAATGTAGATATAAGCCTATGAAAGACCAAAGAGCTTTAGATTTAGAACAACAGTGTTTACATGGTATATCCAAAAATGTACTATTATGAAAGCAGTGTTTGCCATTTGATGCAAATGCTTCATTTTGAATGCAGTGTTACATTTTGAAGGAGATGTGAGGCATTTTGCATTTTGTGTGTGCAGTTTTGGGAATTGTGTGTAGAGTTTTGAAAAAAGGAGACAGTTTTGAAAATGTGTGTAAGCAGTTGGAAAAAACTGCTAAGTAAAATAATGTGAATAAATGATGGTTAATAAGTGATACGGAGTAATGTTCAGTCACTACCTGTCACGACTTCCGCCGAAGTCGGCTCCTCTCCTTGTTCGGGCAGCGTTCGGCGGTCGACGTCAGCGGTCTTCTAGCCATCGCCGCTCCACTTGTCATTGTTCCATTTGTTTTGTCTTGTTTCTCCCGCACACCTGGTTTACATTCCCTAATCACACTACACATATATTCCCTCTGTTTCCCCCATGTCTTTGTGTGGAATTGATTTGTTACATGTTTCGTGTTACGCGCCAGGCTGGTTTTTCCCCGGGTACCGTGTTGAACCCGAGTGTGTTTAATTGTTTAACTTATGCATTATTGTGACTGTTGTCGCGCTTTGCACTTTTGCCATTTGGCTGGAGGTTTTTGACGCAATTGCGTCCATCTGTTGTTACTTCTGCCAATTGAAGTGTGCGCCTGATCACAACTCTCCGCTCTTCTGTACCTGACTTCTTACCAGTAGCGCACAACCTGACACTACCATCATGGGACTTTTATTAATCGTTTTTATTCTGTGTTCTTACAACATTCAACCCACATAATGCCAGTGGTGGGCCGTCAGGGCCTGCAAGGCCTTCTCTGCTGGCCTAAACATCATCAGAATATAATTTGTTTTTAAATATATTTCCCCACAAATATGTATTAAATTATTCCCCAGAGTAAGAGTTATACTCTTCATTTCATAGCTTTCCTCTTGGTTGCACTGCTTCCAGCCCCAGGTTGAGATTTGGAGGGCTGGTCTTTACGTTAGATCTTTTATCCAATCATATTCAGCCATCATGTGTTGCCAGGGGTCTAAAATCTGCCCTCAGGCCTTCAGAATCAACAGTGCGGGCGCTTGTAGCTTATAGTGAATGGAAATGAAAATTTAGTGTCAACCAATCAGCTTTAGAGTTGGCTATTGTACGCCTGCTGGCTGGCTCCAGTGTTACACAGGAGCCAGCTAGCAGGCGTAGTGCGTGCACGTCTTTTGATTGGATTACCAATATTGAGAGGCAGGTCCTATGGAGATCTAGGAAACTGAATTTGATAAACGAATTAATTTGCGTACTACTAAGCTGTTTTTTCAACCCACAATGGCGGAAGGAGGAGAAGATATCGATTTGGTCGAGGATATAATTATAACGCCATTCTCAAGACGAACTTTTCAAGAAAAGTTAGACATTGTAAGGAGAGGTCGCCCGACGCCACAAAGCCTGTCACAGGCGGGAAAGGGCTTCGTTCGCTCGCCACTTTCAAAGTTTCAACTACGAGCGCTGTCAATGGCTCACAGGCTCCTTGGCTCCGAGAAGCACTGCAAACTGTACTGCTGGGAATGCCTATTATTTGCAAGTGATCGATTTGGTGTTTGGAGCCACACTGGCTTTGCAAACTTGAGTTGTCTAACCAAGGCAGCAACGAGACACCAAAGTACGGCTGGGCACTAACAAGCAATGGTGCTTTTGAAAACTTTTGGGGACACCGGAGTGGATCTACAGCTCAAAGAACAAGCGTGCAGGGCAACGGAGCTGCACAATGAAAAGGTGAAGGGAAATATTGAAAAGACTCATTGATTGTGTCATGTTTTTGGGTAAACACTGTTTACCCAAAAATGTCAATTTGTCAATTTCAAGGTGACGCAACGCCTGGTTATACTGCGTTTCTGTCTAAATGTATAGTGTCTAGAGCCATGGCATCATAATGAGGTGGATTAATTCAGGTGGGACTGTGTAGTACCTCACTGAAGGCCCAGGCCCCAGGCCCACGGCACGCCACTGCATAATGCATAGAGCATTTAATGTAAAAAAAATATAATCATTACCGAAATCGAAAACCGTTATTTCTTTTTTAATAATCGAATTGAAACCGAACCGACCTCAAAAAGTACTAATCGCTCAACACTAGAAACTAACTCAGGAAATTGATTATAGAGCTTCCTAAACAGGATTTATTCCATCGTTAGTTAATCCACCTCCCTCTACATTTACATTTTAGTCATTTAGCAGACTCTCTTATCCAGTTTGTGTATTCATCTTAAGATAGACAACCACATCTCTCATTCATAGTAAGTACATTTTCCTAAGTAAAGTAGCTATCAGCAAAGTCAATGCTAATTCACAGTTTAGGGAGGGTTGAGCAGGGCAGAGGGATGGTACGCTGGAGCTCAAGTTCATTATGCAGTTCCTAATAACCCCCATACATTAAAGTTATCTTGTTCAAACAGGGGAGACATGGGTTGTGTTACTGACTGAAGAAGCCTGGGTGATGAGATAATATCCATTCTGTATGTGTGGCAACAGTCATGACAGTGGGTTGGCATCATCAATTGAATGTGACTCTGATTACTGATTTGTGTGTGTGAGTGTTTGTGTGTGTGTGGTGTGTCTTAGCGTGGGGGGTTACACCGTAATCAACATATGAAAATTCCCCCCCATCATCATTTGGGATGTTGGGAGCACAGTATAATCTTCTGATGTTTATATGGCTGGAGGCTAGTCTTGGTGAGATTGTGTGAGTTTACCTCAGCGTATTATAGTGCATGTTACTGGAGCGTGATTTAGTGGCCTGTAGCCCTGTAGTAACTTTGATTAACTGAAGGGTCTTAACAGCCTGCAGTCAGCAGCCACGGGATTTATCCCGTCTGCCTTCCTGAGACTCTATCTACATCTACTGGGCCTGTTCGGAGTGAGGGGTAGAGGGAGGGAGAGGGAGAGAGAGGGGTGGCTGGTGGATGAGAGAGAGGGGTTGTATGAGACGGAGGGAGGGAGGGAGGGAGTTCGCCAGAGAGAGTTACTGTATGTGGAATATGCCCCCTGCTCTCCCCAGACCTCGGCCAATAATGAAGTGATGACATGGTCTCTTCATGGCGGTTGCGGTGCGCTGCATCTGAGCCATGTGTTGGGGGGGGGCGTTGGCTCAGTCACTGTCAAAGGGATGGTGTTTTATCCCTGCTCTTTGGCAGAATGCTGTTTCTGTGCCTGCCGTTGCTGCAAAGGGTGGGGGGTTGGTGAGGGCGGTTGTTTGTGTGTGTGTGTGTGTGTGTGTGTGTGTACTCTTGTTTCTGTGTGTATGGTCTCTGCACCAGCCATGCCATTTCTGCAGAGGCTCCTTGGGCTCAGCATGCCATTGCTCACCACTGCCCCCCCCCCCCCCCCCTCCTGCTCCTCCCCTGTGATTGGCCGTTATTGATCTAACACCAAGGTTACAGTGATGGGGTGGTTAGGTAAGGTTGCAACAGACACAGAACAGGATGCAATTTTATTTCCCTGAAGAAGCCTTTGCAATCTATCAGCCAGCGTACCTTTAAGAACCGAACACTGCTTGCGCTGAAAAATGTTCATTTCAGCTTTCCTTTCAGCCCAAATGTGCATTCTTCTTCTTGTCGACAGCAGGGCAATGGGAGGGGATCTTGATGTGCTCAAGAAGAACTTCAACATTTGCCACAGTGTAAAGTGGCTGTAGACAGAGACAATCGAAATTACCGGATGAGGTGCCCAGCCCCTCACAAACTAAGCTCGCTGTCTCTTCATTCTTTGAGACAACCTTCCACCACCCCCCCCCTCTCTCTCTCCCTCTCTTCCTCTCCCTTCCTTTATCCCTCACTCTGAACAGGCCCAGTAGATATAAAGTGCCTTTGGAAAGTATTCAGACCCCTTGACTTTTACAACATTTTGTTACTTCAAATTTATCAAATTTATGTTTTTTTCATCATCAATCTACACACAATACCCCATAATGACAAAGCAAAAACAGGTTTTTAGACATTTTTGCTATATTATAAAAAAAAAAACATATCACATTTACATAAGTATTCAGACCCTTTACTCAGTAGTGATTACAGCATCGATTCTTCTTGGTTATGATGCTACAAGCGTGGCACACCTGTATTTGGGGAGTTTCTCGCATTATCCTCTGCAGATCCTCTCAAGCTCTGTCAGGTTGGATGGGGAGCGTTGCTGCACAGCTATTTTCAGGTCTCTCCAGAGATGTTCGATTGGGTTCAAGTCCGGGCTCTGGCTGGGCCCCACTCAAAGACATTCAGAGACTTGTACCGAAGCCACTCTTGCATTTTCTTGGCTGTGTGCTTAGGGTCATTGTCCTGTTGGAAGGTGAACCTTCGCACCAATTTCGAGTCTCATAACAAAGGGGCTGAATACTTATTTAAGTAATGTGTTTCTGTTTTTATTTGTAATAAATTAGCAATCAGAAACCAGTTTTCGCTTTGTCATTATGGGGTATTGTGTGTAGATTGCTGATGATTTTTATTTAATCCATTTCATGATAAGGCTATAATGTAACAAAATATGGAAAAAGTCAAGGGGTCTGAATACTTTCTGAAGGCACTTTAGATAGATGTATTCTCTCTCTTCCTCATTTAAAAGCGGGTACCTCACCCCTTCTGTCAGTTACTAGATTGGAGCAATATGTATTTTTTGTATATATTCCACCTCCCGCCAAGCCCTGACTGCCAGCCAGCCTCATTTCACTGGTGGGGTGCTCATCTGAATAGGAGAGAGGGGGCAGAGAGAGACTGTTTCTTTGAGGTGGAAGTAATATGCTTTCACAGAGTCCTGGGCAGCTTCACTTCTGCAAGGAGAAGTCCCCTCCTATCTCCACTTCTCTCCCTCCTGTCACTTTCACGGCCCAACGCTTGGCCACAACGCGAGAATACATCCGAATACAACCTACCCTTTTGTGTTGTCGCTAACTGTGCATTATCAGGAGAGTGGAAAAACATATAATAACTCGTAGGTAGGGGAAATATACACACTGCCTGCGTTCTCCGCTGCCATGGTCACATCCTGGCACATTAGATGCAAGAGAGGGATGAGAGGAGAGAGGGATGAGATAAGAAACGATAGCTGGCCCAGTAAGGAGCACTCCAGTTTAATTGACAGGGCCTTTCATCCCTCCTCCTCCTTCCATACCTCCCTCCATCACTCCCTCCTCCTCCTTCCATACCTCCCTCCATCACTCCCTCCTCCTCCTTCCATACCTCCCACCATCCCTCCATCCCTTCGTCCCATGAATTGCATCTTTCATGGCAGTGTGAACAATCCCTCATCATGTAGGCTCCAATGGCACACTACTGCATACACACTGAGAAACGCTCATACACACTGAGAAACACTGAGAAACACTCATACACACTGAGAAACACTCATACACACTGAGAAACACTCATACACACTGAGAAACATTCATACACACTGAGAAACACTCATACACACTGAGAAACACTCATGCAAACGGGACAAATGGACTCACACACAAATTGACGCATGGATACAGATACACTACCTTTCAAAAGTTTTGGGTCACTTAGAAATGTCCTTGTTTTTGAAAGAGGAGTGGGAGGCCCTGGTGCACAACTGAGCAAGAGGACAAGTACATTAGAGTGTCTAATTCTCAACTGGTAGCTTCATTCATCTCAGTCTGGCCAATAAAAATATAATATTAAGAAGGACAATAGAACACAGACACTGGACAGAGGAACTCTGCCTAGAAGGCCTGCACCCTTGCGTCGCCTCTTCACTGTTGACGTTGAGCCTGATGTTTTGCGGGTTCTATTTAATGAATCTGCCAGTTGAGGACTTGTGAGGCATCTGTTTCTCAAACTAGACACTCTAATGTACTTGTCCTCTTGCTCAGTTGTGCACCGGGGCCTCCCACTCCTCTTTCAATTCTGGTTAGAGCCAGTTTGCGCTGTTCTGTGAAGGGAGTAGTACACAGCGTTGTATGACATCTTCAGTTTCTTGTCAATTTCTTGCATGGAATAGCCTTAATTTCTCAGAACAAGGATAGGCCGACGAGTTTCAGAAGAAAGTTATTTGTTTCTGGCCATCTTGAGCCTGTAATCGAACCCAGAAATGCTGAAAAGAAGGCCAGTTTTATTGCTTCTTTAATCAGAACAACAGTTTTCAGCTGTGCTTACATAATTGCAAAAGGGTTTTCTAATGATCAATTAGCCTTTTAATATGATAAACTTGGATTAGCTAACACAACGTGCCATTGGAACACAGGAGTGATGGTTGCTGAAACAAATTTTCTTTCAAAAACAAGGACATTTCTAAGTGACTCCACACTTTTGAACTGTAGTGTACGAGCACACATAGACACATGTCCACATACTGTATACACACACACACATCAAATAAAATACTATGTTATTAGTCACATGATTCGCCCCAGTGATGTGCTGGGTTGTATGCACTACCCTCTGTAGTGCCTTGTAGTCGGATGCTAAGCAGTTGCCGTACCAAGCGGTGATACAGCCAGTCAAGATGCTCTCAGTGGTGCAGCTGTAGAACTTTTGGAGGATCTGAGGGCCCACACCAAGCCTTTTCAGCCTCCTGACGGGGAAAAGGCACTGTCGTGCCCTCTTCACAACTTTGTTGGTGTGTTCGGTACATGACAGATCCTTAGTGATGTGGACACAGAGGAACTTGAGGCGCTAAACCCACTCCACTCCAGCACCGTCGATGTGAATGGGGGCGTGCTCGGCCTTCTGTTTCCTGTAGTCCACGATCAGCTCCTTTGTATTGCTGACATTCAGGGAGAGGTTGTTATCCTGGGACAATACTGCCAGGTCTCTGAGCTCCTCCCTATAGGCTGTCTCATCACCATCGTGTCATCTGCAAACTTAGTGATGTGTTGGGAGTTGTGAGCGGACACGCAGTCATGGGTGAACAGCACGCACCCTTGAGAGGCCCCAGTGTTGAGGGTCAGCGTGGTGGATGTGTTGTTGCCCACCCTCACCACCCCCAGGTCAGGAAGTCCAGGATCCAGTTGCAGAGGGAGGTGTTACGTCCCACGGTCCTTGGATAGTGATGAGCTTTGTGGGCACTATGGTGTTGAACGCTGAGGTGTAGTCAATGGACAGCATTCTCTCACAGGTGTTTCTTTTGTCCAGGTGTGAAAGGGCAGTGTGGAGTGCTGTGGGTCTGTTGGGGAGAGGGGGGAGGGTATGCAAATTGGAGAGGTTCCAGGGTGTGTGGGAGGAAAACACACACACACACATGCTCACATTCTCATACAGGAAATTAGCATTGACTTCATTATCATTCAATGTTTTCAAAATGCTAATAATCCTCCTTTTATAACCTGAGCCTTCAGCCTCACATGTGGTGGGATGGAATTAGTGTGTGTGTGTGTGTGTGTGTGTGTGAGCCGTAAGGTAGGCTGTGATGATGATGCAGAGCCTGGCTGGAAATTGTATTTTATTTCATCTTTATTTAACCAGGTAGGCCAGTTGAGAACAAGTTCTCATTTACAACTGCGACCTGGCCAAGATAAAGCAAAGCAGTGCGACAAAAACAACACAGAATTACACATGGGATAAACAAACGTACAGTCAATAACACAATAGAAAAATCTGTATACAGTGTGTGTAAATGAAGTAAGGAGGTAAGGCAAAACATTAATTACAATTACAAACAGTAATTACAATTTATATATGTGCAGATGAGGATGTGCAAGTAGAAATACTGGTGTGCAAAAGAGCAGAAAAACATGTTGGTTGGATGGGCTATTTACAGATGTTAGTGAGGGAGATATAAGTCTCCAACTTCAGTGATTTTTGCAATTCGTTACAATCATTGGCAGCAGAGAACTGGAAGGAAAGGCGGCCAAAGCAGGTGTTGGCTTTGGGGATGACCAGTGAAATATACCTGCTGGAGCGCGTGCTACGGGTGGGTGCTGCTATGGTGACCAGTGAGCTGAGATAAGGCAGGGCTTTACCTCGCAAAGACTTGTAGATGACCTGGAGCCAGTGGGTTGTGGGTAGTATATGGGGCTTTGGTGACAAAACGTATGGCACTGTGATAGACTGCATCCAATTTGCTGAGTAGAGTGTTGGAGGCTAATTTGTAAATTACATCGCCGAAGTCAAGGATTGGTAAGATAGTCAGTTTTACGAGGGTATGTTCGGCAGCACGAGTGAAGGAGACTTTTTCTAAATTAACTTTGGATTGGAGATGCTTAATGTGAGTCTGGAAGGAGAGTTTACAGTCTAACCAGACATCTAGGTATTTATATTTGTCCACATATTCTAGGTCAGAACCGTCCAGAGTAGTGATGCTAGTCGTGCGGGCGGGTGCGGGCAGCGATCGGTTGAAGAGCATGCATTTCATTTACTAGCATTTAAGAGCAGTTGGAGGCCACGGAAGGAGTGTTGTATGGATTTGAAGCTTGTTTGGAGGTTTATTAAAACAGTGTCCAAAGAAAGGCCAGATGTATACAGAATGGTGTCGTCTGCGTAGAGGTGGATCAGGGAATCACCAGCAGCAAGAGTGACATCATTGATATATACAGAGAAAAGAGTCGGCCTGAGAATTGAACCCTGTGGAAACCCCCATAGAGACTGCCGGAGTTCCGGACCACAGGCCCTCCGATTTGACACACTGAACTCTATCTGAGAAGTAGTTAGTGAACCAGGTGAGGCAGTCATTTGAGAATCCAAGGCTGTTGAGTCTGCCGATAAGAAAACAGTGATTGACAGAGTCGAAAGCCTTGGCCAGGTCGATGAAGACGGCTGCACAGTACTGTCTTTTATCTATGGCGGTTATGATATCGTTTAGGACCTTGAGCGTGGCTGAGGTGCATTGAGCGTGGCTGCGGATAATTTTAGGAAGAGAGGGTCAAGATTGTCTAGCCCAGCTGATTTGCAGGGATCCAGATTTTGCAGCTCTTTCAGGACATCAACTGTCTGGATTTTGGTGAAGGAGAAGCGGGGGGGGGGGGGGGGGGGGGGGGGCTTGGGCAAGTTGCTTTGGGGGGTTTAGAGCTGTTGGCTGGGGTTTGGGTAGCCAGGTGGAAAGCATGGCCAGCCGTAAAGAAATGCTTATTGAAATTCTCGATTATCGTGAATTTATCAGTGGTGACAGTGTTTCCTAGTCTCAGTGCAGTGGGCAGCTAGGAGGAGGTACTCTTATTCTCCATGGACTTTACAGTGTCCCAAAACTTTTTGGAATTAGTGCTGCAGGATGCAAATGTCTGTTTGAAAATGCTAGCCTTTTCTTTTCTAATTGACTGTGTTTATTGGTTCCTGACTTCCCTGAAAAGTTGCATGTCGCAGGGACTATTCGAATCTAGTGCAGTATGCCACAGGGTGTTTTTGTGGTGGTCAAGGGTAGTCAAGTCTAGAGTGAACCAAGGGCTATATCTGTTCTTAGTTCTACATTTTTTGGAAGGGGCATGCTTAATTAAGATGGTGTGGATAGCACTTTTAAAGAACAACCAGGCATCCTCTACTGACGAGATGAGGTCAATATCCTTCCGGGATACCCGGGCCAGGTCGATTAGAAAGGCCTGCTCGCTGAAGTGTTTTAGGGAGCATTTCACAGTGATGAGGGGTGGTCGTTTGACCGCGGACCCATTACTGATGCAGGCAATGAGGCAGTGATCGCTGAGATCCTGGTTGAAGACAGCAGAGGTGTATTTAGAGGGAAAGTTGGTCAGGATGATATCTATGAGGGTGCCCATGTTTACAGATTTAGGGTTGTACCTGGTCAGATAATGTGTGAGATTGAGGGCATCTAGCATAAATTGTAGGACGGCCGGGGTGTTAAGCATATCCCAATTTAGGTCACCTAGCAGTACGAACTCTGACGATATATGGGGGGCAATCAAATCACATATGGTGTCCAGGGCACAGCTGGGAGCTGAGGGGGGTCTATAACAAGCGGCAACAGTGAGGGACTTATTTCTGGAGAGATGGATCTTTAAAAGTAGAAGCTCTAACTAACTAAGACCTGGATAGTATGACAGAACTCTGCAGGCTATCTTTACATTAGATTTCAATTCCGCCCCCTTTAGCAGTTCTGTCTTGACGGAAAATGTTGTAATTGGGGAAGGAACTTTCAGAATTGTTGGTGACCTTCCTAAGCCAGGATTCAGACACGGCTAGAACATCAGGGTTGGCGGAGTGTGCTAAAAATGAATGTCTAAAGCCCCAGATTTTCCCCACACTTTGTGTGGATGGTAGCTAGCTGGAGTCAGAGTGCTCAAACACATGGAATGATAATGGGTCATCTGATTCTACTGCGCCACAGACAGACAATGTGTTTGTTGTGTCCCAGACAACGCATGCTGTCCTTTCTTCCCATTGGATAACTGTTGTGTTCTCTCCTCATTCAGGTTTTATAAGTTTGCTTTTAGCGCTCCGGTCTCAGCTTTGTTTTCATCTGGATGCTTTTATCACGAAGCATCAGAACAAAAACTCACCAAGGAAAACACAAGGAACTAACAGAGGAGGGAGAAGCAGCTCATAAAATATCAACTTTGTCATGCAAATGTAGCATACTAAAGATAACATTTACGATGCAATATGGAAGTTCAGCAATATGGTTCCTGGAAGGATAAATGTCTCAGTTGATGAGGCTCCCAAGTGGAAATAGCTGTGTGTGTGTATGTGTGCGTGTGTGTGTGTGTGTGTGTGTGTGTGTGTGTGTGTGTGTGTGTGTGTGTGTGTGTGTGTGTGTGTGTGTGTGTGTGTGTGTGTGTGTGTGTGTGTGTGTGTGTGTATAGGAGAGTAAAACAAGGAAACTTTTCTAGTCCCCACAAGGCAAAAGGCTATTTTTGGCTTAGGGGCTAGGTTTAGGGTTAGGGTTACAGTACGGGTTAGGGTTATGGTTAGGGGTTAAGGGTTAGGGTTAGGGTTTGAGGTTAAGGAATCATGGATAGTAAAACAAATGTGTGTTTGTGTGTTGTGTTGTGACTGACTGACCGACTGCTGCAGGGACAATGGCAGAGAGAGCTGATGGAATGACAGGGGGACTGAGTGATTAATGAGTCTCGTTAATAATACATGATGGCAAGAAAGAAAGAAGGGAGGGAGCAGGCAGAGAGAGGGAGAGTCAGACTCCATGGAGAGAGAAGAGGAGAGAGGGAGAGTCAGACTCCATGGAAGGAGCAAAGGAGGGAGGGAGAGTCAGACTCCATTGGGGGACCAGTCTGAGAGAGAGTAAGACTCCATGGAGGGAGCAGACATAGAGAGGAGAGTCAGACTCATGGAGAGAGAAGAGGAGAGAGGGAGAGTCAGACTCCATGGAGGGAGCAGAGGAGAGAGGGAGAGTCAGACTCCATGCAGGGAGCAGAGGAGAGAGGGAGAGTCAGACTCCATGGAGGGAGCAGAGGAGAGAGGGAGAGTCAGACTCCATGGAGGGAGCAGAGGAGAGAGGGAGAGTCAGACTCCATGGAGGGAGCAGAGGAGAGAGGGAGAGTCAGACTCCATGGAGAGAGAAGAGGAGAGAGGGAGAGTCAGACTCCATGGAGGGAGCAGAGGAGAGAGAGAGAGTCAGACTCCATGGAGGGAGCAGAGGAGAGAGAGAGAGTCAGACTCCATGGAGAGAGAAGAGGAGAGAGGGAGAGGGAGAGTCAGACTCCATGGAGAGAGAAGAGGAGAGAGGGAGAGTCAGACTCCATGGAGGGAGCAGAGGAGAGAGGGAGAGTCATACTCCATGGAGGGAGATGAGGAGAGAGAGATAGTCAGACTCCATTGGGGGAGCAGACAGAGAGAGGAAGAGTCAGACTCCATGGAGGGAGAAGAGGAGAGAGGGAGAGTCAGACTCCATGGAGGGAGCAGACAGAGGGAGCCAGACTCCATTGAGGGAGCAGACAGACAGAGAGAGAGTCAGACTCCATGCAGGGAGCAGACAGAGAGAGAATCAGACTCGTTGGAGGGAGAAGAATAGAGAGGGAGAGTCAGACTCCTTGGAGGGAACAGAGGAGAGATTGAGAGTCAGACTCCATGGAGGGAGCAGACAGAGAGAGAGTCAGACTCCATAGAGGGAGAAGAGGAGAGAGGGAGAGTCAGACTCCATGGGGGGAGCAGAGGAGAGAGAGAGTCAGACTCCATGGAGGGAACAGAGGAGAGAGAGAGTCAGACTCCATGGAGGGAGCAGAGGAGAGAGAGAGTCAGACTCCATGGAGGGAGCAGAGGAGAGAGAGAGTCAGACTCCATGGAGGGAGCAGAGGAGAGAGAGAGTCAGACTCCATGGAGGGAGCAGAGGAGAGAGAGAGTCAGTCTCCATGGAGGGAGCCGACAGAGAGAGAGTCAGTCTCCATGGAGGGAGCCGACAGAGGGAGAGTCAGACTCCATGGAGGGAGCCGACAGAGGGAGAGTCAGACTCCATGGAGGGAGCAGACAGAGGGAGAGTCAGACTCCATGGAGGGAGCAGACAGAGGGAGAGTCAGACTCCATGGAGGGAGCAGACAGAGGGAGAGTCAGACTCCATGGAGGGAGCAGACAGAGGGAGAGTCAGACTCCATGGAGGGAGCAGACAGAGGGAGAGTCAGACTCCATGGAGGGAGCAGACAGAGAGAGAGTCAGACTCCATGGAGGGAGCAGAGGAGAGAGGGAGAGTCAGACTCCATGGAGGGAGCAGAGGAGAGAGGGAGAGTCAGACTCCATGGAGGGAGCAGAGGAGAGAGGGAGAGTCAGACTCCATGGAGGGAGAAGAGGAGAGAGAGTCAGACTTCATGGAGGGAGCCGACAGAGAGAGAGTCAGACTCTATGGAATGAGCAGACAGAGAGAGAGTCAGACTCAATGGAGGGAGCAGACAGAGGGAGAGTCAGACTCCATGGAGGGAGCAGACAGAGGGAGAGTCAGACTCCATGGAGGGAGCAGACAGAGAGAGAGTCAGACTCCATGGAGGGAGCAGACAGAGAGAGAGTCAGACTCCATGGAGGGAGCAGACAGAGAGAGAGTCAGACTCCATGGAGGGAGCAGAGGAGAGAGGGAGAGTCAGACTCCATGGAGAGAGCAGAGGAGAGAGGGAGAGTCAGACTCCATGGAGGGAGCAGAGGAGAGAGGGAGAGTCAGACTCCATGGAGGGAGAAGAGGAGAGAGAGTCAGACTCCATGGAAGGAGCAAAGCAGTGAGGGAGAGTCAGACTCCATTGGGGGACCAGTCTGAGAGAGAGTAAGACTCCATGGAGGGAGCAGACATAGAGAGGAGAGTCAGACTCATGGAGAGAGAAGAGGAGAGAGGGAGAGTCAGACTCCATGGAGGGAGCAGAGGAGAGAGGGAGAGTCAGACTCCATGCAGGGAGCAGACAGAGAGAGGAAGAGTCAGACTCCATGGAGGGAGAGGAGGAGAGAGGGATAGTCAGACTCCATGGAGGGAGCAGAGGAGAGAGGGATAGTCAGACTCCATGGAGGGAGCAGAGGAGAGAGGGAGAGTCAGACTCCATGGAGGGAGCAGAGGAGAGAGGGAGAGTCAGACTCCATGGAGGGAGCAGAGGAGTGAGGGAGAGTCAGACTCCATTGGGGGAGCAGACAGAGAGAGAGTCAGACTCCATGGAGGGAGCAGACATAGAGAGGAGAGTCAGACTCCATGGAGGGAGCAGAGGAGAGACGGATAGTCAGACTCCATGGAGAGAGAAGAGGAGAGAGGGAGAGTCAGACTCCATGGAGGGAGCAGAAGAGAGAGGGATAGTCAGACTCCATGGAGGGAGCGGACAGAGGGAGAGTCAGACTACATGGAGGGAGCATACAGACAGAGGTAGATTCAGACTCCACGAAGGGAGCAGAGGAGAGAGGGAGAGTCAGACTCCATGAAGGGAGCAGACAGAGTGAGAGTCAGACTCCATGGAAGGAGCAGACATAGAGAGGAGAGTCAGACTCCATGGAGGGAGCAGAGGAGAGAGGGAGAGTCAGACTCCATGGAGGGAGCAGAGGAGATAGGGATAGTCAGACTCCATGGAGGGAGCAGACATAATGAGGAGAGTCAGACTCCATGGAGGGAGCAGACAGAGAGAGAGTTAGACTCCATGGAGGGAGCAGACATAATGAGGAGAGTCAGACTCCATGGAGAGAGCAGACAGAGAGAGAGTCAGTCTCCATGGAGGGAGCAAAGGAGAGATGGAGAGTCAGACTCCATGGAGGGAGAAGAGGAGAGAGGGAGAGTCAGACTCCATGGAGGGAGCAGAAAGAGGGAGAGTCAGACTCCATGGAGGGAGCAGAGGAGAGAGGGAGAGTCAGACTCCATGGAGGGAGCAGACAGAGAGAGAGTCAGACTCCATGGAGGGAGCAGACATAGAGAGGAGAGTCAGACTCCATGGAGGGAGCAGAGGAGTGAGGGAGAGTCAGACTCCATTGGGGGAGCAGACAGAGAGAGAGTCAGACTCCATGGAGGGAGCAGAGGAGTGAGGGAGAGTCAGACTCCATGGAGGGAGAAGAGGAGAGAGGGAGAGTCAGACTCCATTCGGGGAGCAGACAGAGAGAGAGTCAGACTCCATGGAGGGAGCAGAGGAGTGAGGGAGAGTCAGACTCCATGGAGGGAGAAGAGGAGAGAGGGAGAGTCAGACTCCATTCGGGGAGCAGACAGAGAGAGAGTCAGACTCCATGGAGGGAGCAGAGGAGTGAGGGAGAGTCAGACTCCATTGGGGGAGCAGACAGAGAGAGAGTCAGACTCCATGGAGGGAGCAGAGGAGTGAGGGAGAGTCAGACTCCATGGAGGGAGCAGAGGAGTGAGGGAGAGTCAGACTCCATGGAGGGAGCAGAGGAGTGAGGGAGAGTCAGACTCCATTGGGGGAGCAGACAGAGAGAGGAAGAGTCAGACTCCATGGAGGGAGAAGAGGAGAGAGGGAGAGTCAGACTCCATGGAGGGAGATGAGGAGAGGGGGATAGTCAGACTCCATTGGGGGAGCCGACAGAGAGAGGGAGAGTCAGACTCCATGGAGGGAGCAGAGGAGAGAGGGAGAGTCAGACTCCATGGAGGGAGCAGAGGAGAGAGGGATAGTCAGACTCCATGGAGGGAGCAGAGGAGTGAGGGAGAGTCAGACTCCATGGAGGGAGCAGACAGAGAGAGGTAGTCAAACTCCATGGAGGGAGCAGAGGAGAGAGGGAGAGTCAGACTCCATGCAGGGAGCAGACAGACAGAGGGAGAGTCAGACTCCATGGAGGGAGCAGACAGAGGGAGAGTCAGACTACATGCAGGGAGCAGACAGACAGAGGTAGATTCAGACTCCATGGAGGGAGCAGAGGAGAGAAGGAGAGTCATACTCCATGGAGGGAGAAGAGGAGAGAGGGAGAGTCAGACTCCAAGGAGGGAGCAGAGGAGAGAGGAAGAGTCAGACTCCATGGAGGGAGAAGAGGAGAGAGGGAGAGTCAGACTCCATTGGGGGAGAAGACAGAGAGAGGAAGAGTCAGACTCCATGGAGGGAGAAGAGGAGAGAGGGAGAGTCAGACTCCATGGAGGGAGCAGACAGAGGGAGAGTCAAACTCCATGGAGGGAGAAGAGGAGAGAGGGAGAGTCAGACTCCATGCAGGGAGCAGACAGAGAGAGTCAGACTCCATGGAAGGAGCAGACAGAGAGAGGGAGAGTCAGACTCCATGGAGGGAGCAGACAGAGGTAGAGTCAGACTACATGGAGGGAGCAGACAGAGGTAGAGTCAGACTCCATGGAGGGAGCAGAGGAGAGAGGGAGAGTCAGACTCCATGAAGGGAGAAGAAGAGAGAGTCAGACTCCATGGAGGGAGCAGACATAGAGAGTCAGACACCATGGAGGGAGCAGACAGAGAGGAGATTCAGACTCCATGGAGGGAGCAGACAGAGGGAGAATCAGACTCCATGGAAGGAGCAGAGGAGAGATGGAGAGTCAGACTATATGGAGGGAGAAGAAGAGAGAGGGAGAGTCAGACTCCATGGAGGGAGCAGACAGAGGGAGAATCAGACTCCATGGAGGGAGCAGAGGAGAGAGGGAGAGTCAGACTCCATGGAGGGAGCAGAGGAGAGAGGGAGAGTCAGACTCCATGGAGGGAGCAGAGGAGAGAGGGAGAGTCAAACTCCATGGAGGGAGCAGAGGAGAGAGTCAGACTCCATGCAGGGAGCAGACAGAGAGAGAGTCAGACTCCATGGAGGTAGCAGAGGAGAGAGGGAGAGTCGGACTCCATGGAGGGAACAGAGAGAGGGAGAATCAGACTCCATTGAGAGAGCAGACAGTGAAAGTGTAAGACTCCTTGGAGGGAGCAGAGGAGAGAGGGAGAGTCAGACTCCATGGAGGGAGCAGACAGAGAGAGAGAGTCAGACTCCATGGAGGTTTAGAATGGCAGAAAGGAGGGAGAAGACATATAAAGAGAGGAGAGAGTGAGCAAAACAAATTATAGAGAAACTTTTTGGATGACAGAAAGAACTTTGACAGAGAGAAGGGTAGAAATATTCTCCGTAGAGGGACAGCATGAGCTCCTGACAGGTGGTAACAGCACAAAAACCCCTCCCTCCCTCCCTTATGGGTGTGACAGAATGGACGGAGCAGTCAAGTCTGACAGGCTGAGCAGAGCTCCCCACCAGCTGGGATGAAGCAGCTGTGTAGGCTGTGCAGGGATACAGTGAGGCTCCCAGTGACTCCTCTCAGACTTCTCAGTATGGAGCATTGTCTCAGTGTGTGGTATTGGACAGTAGACACCTGTTCTGGTCTCTCTGTTATCACACAACGCTAACGCCGTAATTACTGTATGCGTAATCTGTCACGAGTTATGATAGGCACAGAGAGTATCAGAGTCACAATACTTTATGTATACTTTCTGGCTGTGTGTGGCTGTGTGTACAGGTTTCTATCTGTTTGTGTTTGTGTGTGTGTGTGTGTGTGTGTGTGTGTGTGTGTGTGTGTGTGTGTGTGTGTGTGTGTGTGTGTGTGTGTGTGTGTGTGTGTGTGTGTGTGTGTGTGTGTGTGTGTGTGTGTGTGTGTGTGCATACATTCTTGTCTGTGTGTGTGCTCCTGTATACTTTTGTGCATGCTTGGGTTGTGTGTATGTCAGTGTGTGAAATGTATGCAGCTGTGTAAATAGCAGCGGGTTCATGTGGGCGTCGCGGTGATGTCCAGTCCGGTGAGCCGGCGGAGCATAGAGAGTGGGTATTTGAAAGGACACTCACAGCTTGGCGGCTGTCCCCTACTCGCGGAGGGCCGGTAGAAAACAGTATGGCTCCAACTCGCAGATACAATTAACAGATAGACTCCTGAGTCTTCAAGCTGCGTTGAAAGAGGTTACAGGCTGGCAGTGTAGAGATTGAAAGTCGATGAAAGCAGTGATGGTGGTTACAGGCTGCCAGCATAGAGGTCGAAGGTCAATGAAAGCAGTGATGGAGGTTACAGGCTGGCAGCGTAGAGGTCGAAGGTCAATGAAAGCAGTGATGGAGGTTACAGGCTGGCAGCGTAGAGGTCGAAGGTCAATGAAAGCAGTGATGGAGGTTACAGGCTGGCAGCGTAGAGGTCGAAGGTCAATGAAAGCAGTGATGGAGGTTACAGGCTGGCAGCGTAGAGGTCGAAGGTCAATGAAAGCAGTGATGGAGGTTACATGCTGGCAGCGTAGAGGTCGAAGGTCAATGAAAGCAGTGATGGAGGTTACATGCTGGCAGCGTAGAGGTCGAAGGTCAATGAAAGCAGTGATGGAGGTTACAGGCTGCCAGCGTAGAGGTCGAAGGTCAATGAAAGCAGTGATGGAGGTTACAGGCTGGCAGCGTAGAAGTTGAAGGTCAATGAAAGCAGTGATGGAGGTTACAGGCTGGCAGCGTAGAAGTTGAAGGTCAATGAAAGCAGTGATGGAGGTTACAGGCTGGCAGCGTAGAAGTTGAAGGTCAATGAAAGCAGTGATGGAGGTTACAGGCTGGCAGCGTAGAGGTCGAAGGCAAGAATAAAGAACTGTTGAGAAGAGAGAGACCGAGAGAAAGAGAGAGAGACAGAAGGAAGAGAGAGGGATGCGAAGAAAAAGGCTAAAGATAGTGGCAAAGTTAGAGCGGACACAGTGTTGTGACTTATTGAACACACAGGAATACAGGGCTTATTGAACACACATTGAACACACAGCCCTATTGAACACACAGGAATACAGGTCTTTATCCATATTGATGATGTGGAGAGAGGGCCATGGAGCTCAGAAGAGACTATTGGTCTGGGATTGAAGTGGGTCTGTGTGTCATGAAAAGCCTTTGGACATAAAAACAGTCTAGAAAGGGAATAGGATATTTTCTAGACTTCGTTAACAAGGAAATCACTTAGCATTCTTGCCTTGACCCTAGCATGGTACTAAGGAGTCTAATAATTAGAGCCCTGGATTTTTCTAACCAGGAAATACTCATAGGCCAGAGGTTTAACTACAGGCAGGAGTTTTCCCAGGTCAGGTAACATGGTGGGGAAAATTCCTACCTCCAGTATAATATCACATCATCATTTGGGCAGCATTGAAGCGTTGATCTGTAGTAATATTTAGGAGGGATAAGGTGTGCCCAGCTGTTTTCAATTACATGTACATTTTAGTAATTTATCAGACGCTCCAGAGTGACTTACAGTAGTGAGTGCATACATTTTCATACTGGTCCCCTGTGGGAATCGAACCCACAACCCTGGCATTGCAAGAGCCACACTCTACCAACTGAGCCACACAGGCACATATTCCTCCCATATAGAACATCCTGGCTGGGCTGTCTGTGGCTGGTGTTTGTCCTTGTTTGCCTTTGAGACAGTCTGAGCGAATAGCGGAGCTTTAATTGACATTTGAACCTCTGAGTGTTTGCATGAGTGTTTCTCAGTGTGTATGCAGCAGTGTGCCCTTGGAGCCTACATTATGAGGGATTGGTCACACTGACATGAAAGATGCAATGAACAGATGGGCTATTGGGGTGAAGGGATGGAGGGATGTCGGGAGGTATGGAAGGGTGGTAGGAGGAGGCTATGCCACATTAACGCCACACTGTTGAAAGGCCCTGTCAATTAACCTGGAGTGCTCCTCACAAGGAAAAGGAAGGAGTAGAGGAGACAGATAGAGGAGAGGAGAGAGGGAGCCTCCTCTCTAGAGGCCCTACTTCATAAACTTCCGTCTTATCTTTGCTGTTGAAGTGTAGACACCTGAGTTGTCTAACCCGTTCACAGGATTGGTTAACTCTTGAGGTTCCTAGGGTCTCCACCGAGCGAGGTAAATCTGATTTTAGTTTTGATGTTCTGTATTGCTGGAACAAAATTCAAAAAGGATTTCATATTGATGATCTGGTGCCGTTCCAACAATTTCATGTATTGATTGGGGACTTAATTTGTGGAGAAATGTAACTGTTTTCCTGGGTGATTTGTGATGTTTTATTTGTATTTCTCATGACTGTGTTTTTGTATTTTATTGTGTATATACAGTACCAGTCAAAAGTTTGGACACACCTACTCATTCAAGGGTTTTTCTTAATTTTTACTATTTTCTACATAGTAGAATAATAGTGAAGACATCAAAACTTTGAAATAACACATATGGAATCATGTAGTAACCAAAAAAGTGTTAAACAAATCCAAATATATTTTATATTCTTCAAAGTAGCCACCCTTTGCCTTGATGACAGCTTTGCCCACTCTTGGCATTCTCTCAACCAGCTTCATGAGGAATGCTTTTCCAACAGTCTTAAAGGAGTTCCCACATATGCTGAGCACTTGTTGGCTGCTTTTCCTTCACTCTGCAGTCCAACTCATCCCAAACCATCTCAATTGGGTTGAGGTCGGTGATTGTGGAGGCCAGGTCATCTGATGCAGCACTCCATCACTCTCCTTGGTCAAATAACCCTTACACATCCTGGAGGTGTGTATTGGGTCATTGTCCTGTTGAAAAACAAATGATAGTCCCACTAAGCACTAACCAGATGGGATGGCGTATCGCTGCAGAATGCTGTGGTAGCAATGCTGGTTAAGTGTGCCGTGAATTCTAAATAAATCACTGAGAGTGTCACCAGCAAAGCACCCCCACACCATCACACCTCCTCCTCCATGCTTCACGGTGGGAACCACACATGCAGAGATCATCTGTTCACCTACTCTGAACAGACACAGAGACACAGAAAGACACAAATACACAAAGACACAGAGGTTGAAACCAAAAATAAAAAATATGGACTTTTTTCCACTGCTTGTATTTCTTGGCCCAAGCAAGTCTCTTCTTATTATTGGTGAGTAGTGGTTTATTTGCAGAAATTCGACCATGAAGGCCTGATTCACGCAGTCTCCTCTGAACAGTTGATGTTGAGATGTGTCTGTTACTTGAACTCTGTGAAGCATTTATTTGGGCTGCAATCTGAGGCTGGTAACTCTAATGAACTTATCCCCTGCAGCAGAGGTAACTCTGGGTCTTCCTTTCCTGTGGGGGTCCTCGTGAGAGCCAGTTTCATCATAGCGCTTGATGGTTTTTGCAACTGCACTTGAAGAAACTTTCAAAGTTCTTGAAATGTTCCGTATTGACTCACCTTCATGTCTTAAATTAATGATGGACTGTCGTTTCTCTTTGCTTATTTGAGCTGTTCTTTCTATAATATGGACTTGGTCTTTTACCAAACAGGGTTACCTTGTCACAACACAACTGATTGGCTCCAACACATTAAGAAGGAAAGAAATTCCACAAATTAACTTTTAACAAGACATACCTGTTAACACTTTTTTGGTTACTACATGATTCCATATGTATTATTAAATAGTTTTGATGTCTTCACTATTATTCTACAATGTAGAAAATAGTAAAAATAAAGAAAAACCCTTGAATGAGTAGGTGTGTCCAAACTTTTGACTGGTAGTGTATATTCCTCCCATAGAGAACAGCCTGGCTGGGCTGTTTGTGGCTGGCGTTTGTCCTTGTTTGCCTTTAAAACAGTCTGAGTGAATAGCGCAACTGTAATGGACTCTGGGTATCTGTGGTACCCTCTCCTCAGATTTCGCCCCTTGGCTGCCTAGCCGCCGCGCCAGGCTGAACACCTTGTCTCCAGAACTGCCACATAACATTCATTATTTATACACAGGGTTTCTCTGTCCTCACGCCAGGGGCTGACCTCTCTCACTGGGACTCAGTTCACACTCAACCCACACTGGACCCTACTCTCTGGACTGATTTGGTCTGGACTGGACTGGTGTTAACACTTAGTTATACTGTAGCAACAGACAGGTCAGGGTTTAGTTTAGTTGATCCAGGCTAATACTGTATATACTATACTGTACCTAGTTACAAAGTCTGCTTTTCTCTTTATGCTGTAGTTGTGTGCATGTGCTCGGACAATTCTCTATGTATTGCACCTGATGGGATTGATAAAGTTGTATGGAATTTTATTGAATTGAAGGCATTTTTTCCACTGGATTTTCACTCTGCTTTAATGATTCTTCTAGAGAGATTGAGATGATTAGGACCTCACTTTTATTCATTATCAAATGTGTTTGTATTGTAAGGCTTTTTGTCACCTTCACAACGAAACGGAAAAAGTGAATTTTCCAATTAACTAATACAAACACCAGGCTCTTTCTCGCATACCAGCTGCTTCCACACTCAAGAGTGAAAATGCCAAACATGCCATGTGTAACAATTACCATGGGAACAGAGGCTTCAAAGGTGTTGTATTTGCATGTTGTGTTGCGGTGCTCAGACGTTTTAATGTAAACGTCTCTCCCTTTGGTAGCGTAAACAGAAGAAGCTGATGGGTTGCCAATTAATAACACATTCTTCAATACAAAGACCATATCCACCTGATTGTCAATCAAGTTGGGTTGTGGCTTACGCCCTGGGCTGTTCTAGGTACAGCTCCATCTTTGATTGAAGGGAGATTGTAAAGTGAGCAACATTATCAGGGTCCTCTGATGTAACCTGAAATTACTCCTGTTTGATTTGTCACTACAAGGGCTGTCTGTGGAGCAGGTTAGCGTTTTCCCGTCATGAATCATGTTCTGGAGGCAGCTCTGCAGAAGTGGTCACTAGCTGGCACAGCCACAAAGTCATGAAATCGGATTTTAAACCTAACCATAACCCTGACCACACTGACCTTAAATTAATTTGTATAATATAGACAATTTTGACTTTGCAGCTGGTGTATCTAAGAGGAAATCACTCAGTTCTGCCTCCAGGACAAGACTCATGACAATAAACTTCAACCTGCGTCTGTGGATGGGATTCTAATGGCTATGCCTCCTGACCACCTCTCACCTTTTCCTTCTGTCTCTTTAACTGGCACGTTAAGGGGAGGAAATGGGGGGTGAGCATATCAGCATCTTCTAATTCTCTCTCTCTCTCTCTCTCTCTCTCTCTCTCTCTCTCTCTCTCTCTCTCTCTCTCTCTCTCTCTCTCTCTCTCTCTCTCTCTCTCTCTCTCTCTCTCTCTCTCTCTCTCTCTCTCTCTCTCTCTCTCTCTCTCTCTCTCTCTCTCTCTCTCTCTCTCTCTCTCTCTCTCTCTCTCTCTCACTCTTTCACTCTTTCACTCTTTCACTCTCCCAGGTCCAGGATGATGGGTGCGACGGTCCCTGCCTGTGGACTGCAGGCTCTGCTGACAGCCCTCCTTCTCTCTCTGGGTTGTGGTAAGTTCTGCTCCCTACATTGGTTAACATGGCCGTGTGTCTTTTACCAGCGTTGGTCCAGTAGACACAACATTAGCACCACGTTAACAACACACTACCTACCCCCCTGCTCTTCTGAAGGTGTTTCTGAGGAGGTCTTGTGATAGCTCCAGGCTCTTAGCAGAGTCTTGGCTAGTCCCCAGTGCTGTATACTAGCTGGCTTACTGGTCCCTGGACTCCTATTTACAACACTGCCCTGTGGAGAGTTGCTGTTTATGGAGGAATGGGTTGACCCTCACTTACCATGAGAAACACACAAAAACACATATTCACAAACGCTCACAAAGACACATGAATGCATGCATCAACACACACACCACATACATACTACGCACACACACACCCATTACGCACACACACACCCTTAATATCATGTTAATACCCACATGCATGTGTCAGGATGCTCTCAAACATCTGGGGTGCATTCATTAGTTCACACCATAGCAAAATGCTTTGCAACGGAAAACAATTTGCAACGACAATGAGCATTTTGTTATTCCACAAGTTCATATTAGTCCCATCCCATTTCAGCCATTTGCTTCCTTTTGGTTTCTAGTTAATGCACCCCTGGTGAGAAACTGAGGATACAGACATGGATTCCATCAATATTCTATCCACATACTGTACAATGAGCCCTTTGCCATAGTATGTAGGCAGATACCTAATGTACCCTTATCTATGATTTGCCTCAGTACATTTCTGAGTGCTATGACAGTCTCTGGCTGTGTGTCAGTGTGTCAGAGCTGTCCCTGCACATTAAGGCTTGGCTAGTCCTTTGGCAGGACAATTTAGTCCCCCAGCATCATCACTCTTGAGTCAGGCAATAATTTGGAAGATGACTGGGTAAGGTATTTTTTACCCTCTGACTGTATGTCAGTGCATGTTTCTCTCTCACTCTCCTTGAGAACACTCTGGCAGGTCTGAGATCATGAGCTGTCAGGGAGTAGACTCTCCCTGCAGACAACAGCTGATCCTGGACCAGTGTTACTCAAATAGTCTTATCTGGCCAGTGCAGGGTTCTACAGTGCTGGAGTAACCATGTACACACACCCACAGCCCCTACAGGAGAGACCCAGACCAGCCAAAAAACTTGCACATGCACGCATTCACAGATATGCATACGCACGCACACACACGCGCACACACACACACACACACACACACACGCACGCACACACACGCACATACACATACAGTACACACACGCACATACACATACAGTACACACACACACACGCACATGCACACGCACACACACACATACACGCACATGCACACACACACACACACAGTCTTATCCAGGGTGAAGGGTGTGGAGGGCCTCTAGCAGTCGTGTCCATGCATCCACAGTTCTACCAGAGGGAACCCAGACCAATGCCCCCTCTGTGCCCCCTGTGCCGGCTTGTCTCCCTGCTCCGTCTGCTGCCATCTGTACGCCATTGTTCTGCCTTGTGTCAAGATAAACAGCATAGCATTGTGGGGCCCGTGAAAAACCAAGGCTTGGTGGCCTGTGACTCAGCATGCTGCTCCTTTAGCACAAAAGACGTGACTGGAGCAGATTGTGTGTGTGTGCGTGCGTGCGTACTCGCCCACATGTGTGTAACAGCAGTAGTTGTAGCAGACTGCAGGCCAAGAAGCATGCTCAGCAGTCTCACATAGCATAAGCATGAAAAGTCCACTGCTTCCCCCAGGTCATATAACTTACTGACACATATGAGCCTTTATATATGTCGTGCAAATAGGTGCATTTCACCCTGCTACTGTGGAAAGAATGTTTATGAACATGTTGCCCCCTCCCTCTGGCCCACCCCACCCCCTTCCAACTTTCTCCTTTTCGGGTGGGTGAAAATGGAAATGAGTGATGGAGGGAGACAGGCGGAGGCAGGGGGGAGTAGGCACAGAAGGGGGGCTGGCATGAAAAGCTCCTCTGGTGACTGTGTTTGTTTGACAGGCCAGAGATGAGGATGGGGAAATGGGGGGGGGGGGCATGGGGCCCTGTGCCACACCATATAAATGTATAATTTCGCCACACAGGGCGCAGGCAGTAGCCTCCGAGTGGCACTACACTGGCGTGTGGCGGAATAGGACAGGGATAGGACAGGGATGGGACAGGGATAAGACAGGGATAGGACAGGGATGGGACAGGGATGGGACAGGGATGGGACAGGGATAGGACAGGGATAGGACAGGGATGGGACAGGGATGAGACAGGGATGGGACAGGGATAGGACAGGGATAGGACAGGGATAGGACAGGGATGGGACAGGGATGGGACAGGGATGGGACAGGGATGGGACAGGGATAGGACAGCGATGGAACAGGGATAGGACAGGGATAGGACAGGGAAGTGACAGAGATAGAACAGGGATGGGACAGGGATGTGACAGGGATGGGACAGGGATGGGACAGGGATAGGACAGGGCTCAGACGCAGGCCCATATCCCTGGGCATGGTTAACATTCATAGCTAGAGGAGGGAGGAGAGGAGGGGGGAGAAGAGAGGAGAAGAAGGGAGGAAAGGTGAAGACGAAAGAGGGGGAAAGGGGTCCTGGTGAGAAGATTGCATGCAGAGAGTGCCAGCATTGGGAATGTCGTTCTAAACCTTGCATTGAGCCTGTCTGTAGGACGCCAGCTGTTGCTGAATGTTTATCTCCCCTGTTATTGGTAATGGTGGGAAGTCAGCATGTCTTGGGGGTATGATCTTTGACTCTCTGTAACTTTCTCACTCAACATTATTCATTATTCATTCAGGAGTAGCTGTAATAATGGTAGCATCCACATTAATGTAGAAGTGTTTAGAAACATATTATTTTCTTATTTATAAAAAAAAAATACTCCAAAAGGACTACATTATTTACCATTTATTTCTATTGGGCACAAAATAATCTGAAACACAACCAAAACAAACTGCAAATGCATCCAACACATTTGTATAGTCACACGTTTGATGTAATCGTTGCATGCTAGGAACCAAATACTAAACTTTATATTTTTTTACAGTATTTATAAGAATCTTTAGGGGTGTCAATAATTTAGGAGAAAAACAATATTACATGTTAAACAAAATCTATTTTTCTGAGCAATTGTATTAGTATAATATAATATAATTTCCCAATTTTTGGGGCATAAAATATAGCTCAGTATTTTAATGTTTTATTTATTTATCATTATTGCTCATCTTCATCAAGTGTGTCAATAATTTTGGACCCCACTGTACCTTCAGATCTGCCCTGAGAGCAGACCACCCCTACAGCACAGTAACACTTACTGTACCTTCAGATCTGCCCTGAGAGCAGACCACCCCTACAGCACAGTAACACTTACTGTACCTTCAGATCTGCCCTGAGAGCAGACCAGCCCTACAGCACAGTAACACTTACTGTACCTTCAGATCTGCCCTGAGAGCAGACCAGCCCTACAGCACAGTAACACTTACTGTACCTTCAGATCTGCCCTGAGAGCAGACCAGCCCTACAGCACAGTAACACTCACTGTACCTTCAGATCTGCCCTGAGAGCAGACCACCCCTACAGCACAGTAACACTCACTGTACCTTCAGATCTGCCCTGAGAGCAGACCACCCCTACAGCACAGTAACACTCACTGTACCTTCAGATCTGCCCTGAGAGCAGACCAGCCCTACAGCACAGTAACACTCACTGTACCTTCAGATCTGCCCTGAGAGCAGACCACCCCTACAGCACAGTAACACTCACTGTACCTTCAGATCTGCCCTGAGAGCAGACCAGCCCTACAGCACAGTAACACTCACTGTACCTTCAGATCTGCCCTGAGAGCAGACCACCCCTACAGCACAGTAACACTCACTGTACCTTCAGATCTGCCCTGAGAGCAGACCACCCCTACAGCACAGTAACACTCACTGTACCTTCAGATCTGCCCTGAGAGCAGACCAGCCCTACAGCACAGTAACACTCACTGTACCTTCAGATCTGCCCTGAGAGCAGACCAGCCCTACAGCACAGTAACACTTACTGTACCTTCAGATCTGCCCTGAGAGCAGACCAGCCCTACAGCACAGTAACACTTACTGTACCTTCAGATCTGCCCTGAGAGCAGACCAGCCCTACAGCACAGTAACACTCACTGTACCTTCAGATCTGCCCTGAGAGCAGACCACCCCTACAGCACAGTAACACTCACTGTACCTTCAGATCTGCCCTGAGAGCAGACCAGCCCTACAGCACAGTAACACTTACTGTACCTTCAGATCTGCCCTGAGAGCAGACCACCCCTACAGCACAGTAACACTTACTGTACCTTCAGATCTGCCCTGAGAGCAGACCAGCCCTACAGCACAGTAACACTCACTGTACCTTCAGATCTGCCCTGAGAGCAGACCACCCCTACAGCACAGTAACACTCACTGTACCTTCAGATCTGCCCTGAGAGCAGACCACCCCTACAGCACAGTAACACTTACTGTACCTTCAGATCTGCCCTGAGAGCAGACCAGCCCTACAGCACAGTAACACTCACTGTACCTTCAGATCTGCCCTGAGAGCAGACCACCCCTACAGCACAGTAACACTCACTGTACCTTCAGATCTGCCCTGAGAGCAGACCACCCCTACAGCACAGTAACACTCACTGTACCTTCAGATCTGCCCTGAGAGCAGACCAGCCCTACAGCACAGTAACACTCACTGTACCTTCAGATCTGCCCTGAGAGCAGACCACCCCTACAGCACAGTAACACTTACTGTACCTTCAGATCTGCCCTGAGAGCAGACCAGCCCTACAGCACAGTAACACTTACTGTACACAGAGCTCTGTGGTAGCTATTATAAGGGGACTATACAGCAACATAAATACATCTACAGAAGTAAATAGAGCAAATATTCTCTGTAATGTGTTTTTGTTGCTATAGAATGTGTGTATGTATGGACAGTGACTTTAGAAAGTGTTCATACCACTTGACTCATTCCACATTTTGTTTTGTTGCAGTCTGAATTTTAAATGTATTAAATATACTTTTTTCTCACCCATCTACACACAATACCCCATAATGACAAAGTTAAAACATGTTTTTAGACATTTTTGCAGACTTATTGAAAATGAAATACAGAAATATCTAATTTACATAAGTGTTCACACCCCTGATTCAATACTTTGTAGATGCACCTTCTTTTATTATTTAAAAAAGTGTCACGCCCTGACCTTAGAGAGACATTTTATTTCTCTATTTGGTGAGGTCAGGGTGTGATGTGGGGTGGGCATTCTATGTTTTGTATTTCTTTGTGTTTGGCCGAGTGTGGTTCCCAATCAGAGGCAGCTGTCTATCGTTGTCTCTGATTGGGAATCATACTTAGGTAGCCTGTTTTCCCACCTATGTTGTGGGATCTTGTTTTTGTACAGCTCTTGTAGCCTACGGAACGGTACATTCGTTTTGGTTTCACTTTGTACATTTTGTTGCTGGTTCTCATTTTAATAAATATGATGACCAAAAATGACGCTGCGCCTTGGTCCACTTCTTCAGACGAACGTTACAAAAAGTCTTCAATCTCTGTCAAGTTGGTTGTTGATCATTGCTAGACAAACATTTTCAGGTCTTGTCATAGATTTTCAAGTCAATTTAAGTCAAAACTGTAACTCGGCCACTCAGGAATAATCACTGTCTTCTTGGTAAGCAACTCCAGTGTAGATTTGACCTTGTGTTTTAGGTTATTGTTCTGCTGAAAGGTCAATTAATCTCCCAATATCTGGTGGAAATCAGACTGAACCAGGTTTTCCTCTAGGATTTTGCCTGTGATTACAAGCATACCCATAACATGATGCAACCACCACTATGCTTGAAAATATGGAGAGTGGTAATGTGTTGTATTGGATTTGCCCCAAACATAACACTTTGTATTCAAGACAAAGTTAATTTCTTTGCCACATTTTTTGCAATTTTGCTTTAGTGCCTTGTTCCAAACCGGATGCATGTTTTGGAATATTTTTTATTCTGTGCAGGCTTCCTTCTTTTTACTCTAATTAGGTTAGTATTCTGGAGTTGTCACGATCGTCGTAATAACATTTGGACCAAAGCACAGCGTGAAATCGGTTCAACCTTTTTATTGAAGTGAACCGCACAAAAAAACAATATAGAACAAACGAAACGTGACGTTCTGGAGTGCTCACAGGCAACAACACAAAAAAAAGATCCCACAAAACACAGTGGGGAAATGGCTGCCTAAATATGATCCCCAATCAGAGACAACGATAAACAGCTGCCTCTGATTGGGAACCATACCAGGCCAACATAGAAATAAAACAACCTAGATTACCCACCCTAGTCACACCCTGACCTAACCAAAATAGAGAATAAAAAGGCTCTCTATGGTCAGGGCGTGACAGTACCCCCCCCCCCCCCCCCCCCCCCCAAAGGTGCGGCTTTTAGGTGCCCTTCTTTGCGAGGCATTGTGGTTGAATCTGTGTTTGAAAATCACAGCTCAGCCGAGGGACCTTACAGATAATTGTATGTGTCGGGTACAGTGATGAGGTAGTCATTCAAAAATCACGTTAAACACTATTATTGCACACAGAGTAAGTCCATGCAAGTTATTATATGACTTGTTAAGCGATTTGTTTTACCACTGAACGTATTTAGGCCTGCCATAACAAAGGGGTTGAATACTTATTGACTCAAGACATTTCAGCTTTTCATTTTTTATTATTTTGTAAAAATTCAGAAAAACATAATTCCACTTTGACATTATGGGGTGTTGTGTATAGGCCAGTGACAAAAAAATATACATGTAATCCATGTTAAAATCAGGCTGTAGCACAATAAAATTAGGAAAAAGGGAAAAAGTCAAGGAGTGTGAATACTTTCTGAAGGCACTGTACTGTATGTGTTGAGCTACTAAGTCAATCCACGTCATTTCAGCAAACCATGATACCACCATCTCAAATTGTGCTGAAATCATTTCTGTAGTTAGAAACAGATACGATTAGCATTCCTGGCACATTATTTTATTGAAATGTAATTTGATCTTTGAAAAATTTTGCTAATTGTTTGCACCCAAATGTACCCTTTAAATTGTGAGGATTCACATAATATTCAAGAACTATAGTACCTAACATCCGATTTGAGCCTAACTTCTTTTATAATTGAGAAAGGAGTATCCCTTAAAAACTTCTTATGGCTGCAGTCCCGTTAACGGGATCGATATGACAACAGCCAGTCAAAGTGCAGGGCGCCAAATTCAAAAAACAGAAATCTCATAATTAAAATTCCTCAGACATTCATGTGTCTTATATCATTTGAAAGGTAATCTTGTTGTTAATCCCACCAAAGTGTCCGATTTCAAATAGGCTTTTCAGCGAAAGCACTACAAACGATTATGTTAGGTCACCACAAAACCACAATAATCACAGCCATTTTTTCCAGCTAAAGATAGCTTCACAAAAACCAGAATAGAGATAAAATGAATCACTAACCTTCGATTATTTTCATCAGATGACACTCATAGGACTTCATGTTACACAATACATGCATGTTTTGTTTGATTAAATTCATATTTATATAAAAAAATCTGAGTTTACATTGAGGCGACTAGATTCACTAGTGGCAAAAACATCAAGTGACTTTGCATAGCCACATCGTTTCAACAGAAATACTCATAAATATAGATGATAATACAAGTTATACACATGGAATTATAGATATACCTCTCCTTAATGCAACCGCTTTGTCAGATTACAAAAAACTTTACGGAAAAAGAAACCCACGCTATAATCTGAGACGGCGCTCAAAAGTAAAACACCACAGCTGCAAAGATGGCGTCAACATAAACAAGAAAATATATGATAAATATTCCCTTACCTTTGATGATCTACATCAGAAAGCACACCAGGAATCCCAGGTCCACAATAAATGTTTGTATTGTTCGAAAAAATCCGTTATTTATGTCCAAATACCTTCTTTTGTTAGCGCGTTTGGTTTACATATCCAAACGCTAATTCTGGTCAGCGTTATATCGAACAAAAACTTCAAAAAGTGATATTACCGGTCGAAGAATCATTTCAAACTAAGTACAGAATCAATCACTAGGATGTTTTTAACATATAGCTTCAATAAAGTTCCAACCGGAGTATTCTTTCTTGTCTTCGTGAGCAATGGAACGCAAGTGAGTACCATGAGGAAAAAGCATGATCAGAAAATGGCTGCTTGATGGACACCTGACTGATTCTGCTATCATTCTCTCCCACAACATCATAGAAGTCTCATTATAATTTCTATTGATGGTTGACATCTAGTGGAACCCCTAGGCAGTGCACAATCATTCATATCTCAAGGGGATTTCATTAGGGACTCTGGTGAATACATACAAGCTCAGATTTCTGACTTCCTGTTTTGATTTCAACTCAGGATTTTGCCTGCAAATATGAGTGCTGTTAATCTCACAGACATAATTCAAACAGTTTTAGAAACTTTAGAGTGTTTTCTATCCAATACTAATAATAATATGCAAATATTAGCAACTATGACTGAGGAGCAGGCCGTTTGATATGGGCACCTTTCATCCAAGCTACTCAATACTGCCCCTTCAGCCATAAGTTAACCAGATAACATTCGCTATAAATTATCGTTCAGTTTGGTCCCTAAGACGAGGTTCTAATCTCGTTCCTGGTACTTCATAGCACAAAAACATTACCTCATGTTATCTGCAATGCTCTTTAGGTTTTATCACCCAAAGACATCGTAAATCTCCTCTGTCAGTGCTATCTCATAGAGGCCAATTCTCAGTGGAACACACACACAATAGTTAACAGAATACTCTATTCTGTCGAATAAAACAACCATTATAATGCAATACAAGCATTAGAACATAATCTTGCAATTTTCCATGACACCAGTCCTCCATGAAAGCAGTTCAGTTTGTCCTTCTCTTAGCAACCTAATGCTTCAACCCTTTTCCTACAATAGTACAACAAATGGCAGCTTTCTGAGTTGGCTATCCCTATGGTGTAATTCTCATATGACATTTCCTACAAGTGCAAAACTTTTATGGAGAAATGGGCTAGTGACTAAAATGGTGTGACAACCCTGATGAAGTACTACAATTATAAACCATTGCATGGCACTTGTATGTTTTATATCTCTATATGTAGTGTGATTAGTGACATTTACCATTAAACCCAACCCAATACCATTACCATTGCAAAACACTATACAGTGTGTTTATGATGTTTACCATTGAAGAACATTAGAGATCATAACTTTGAAACCATTAGAACTACTGTAGTCTAATGGTTTGCTTGTTCACCAGGAATGGTCTAACTCATTTTTGAATGGGAATAAACCACACACAGAAGGGTCGTTTCCTGGACACAGATAATGACAAACTGAATTGCTTTTATGGAGGATTGGCTTGAATTGTGAGGACGACCAGGCAATGTATTTCAATCATGAGCAATAGCTATTGGTTTTCTACCCAAATAAAATGTTGTGATCCGTTTAATAAACACAGGAGACTAGCAAAATTAATAAAAAGGGTGTGGCAGTAGTAGTAAGAGCGGCACCTAGTGGGAAAAACCTGGTACTTTCACACTCATTTATGGTAAATAATGCAACTTCAATGTCTAATTTCAGGGGAAAAACATCACCAGTTTCACAGGGAATACATTTCATAGGATGAAAGCCAAAATTCCAATATACTGTATACTGGTTGTTGGGGTGGGCTTGGCGTAGGGTGTGGGTGGTCCGTGGGTGGTTTTTGATCATTTTATCGGATTCCTCATTTCCTACTCATTGTTAGGAATAATTATGGTCCAAATCGGATGTAAGGTACTATATTGATTAACGATTATATGAATGCAATATATTAAAATGGCCAATTTGGGTACAATCAATTAGCTTAATTTTTCAGAGATCGAAATGGTGGGTGTCTAAATCCTCTTTCTTGTGTGTTTTGAGGTGGAACGACCGTACTGAAAGAGAGAGGATGTGTGTTTTCCCCTCAAAACTCCATCTCTTGTCTCTGCTTGTGGTGTCTCTGTTGCCATGGTTATCATTAGGGCTGATTTTGGAGGATTTAGCATCTGCAGGATAACAGCTTCAACATCCCCCCTCTTCTCTCTCTATCTCTCTATTTCTTTCTATTTTTCACTTCTTTCTCTCTCTCTTGTCTCTCTCTTTTTCTCACTTTGTCTCTCCTTTCTCTCCCACTCTCGCTCTCTCTCTCTCTCCTCTCTCTCCCACTGTTTTGGCTATCTATTGTTCTCTCTTTCCTCAGAAGAACATGATGTGGAAGCCTGTGTCCTGGTCAAGGCCTTGTCCCTGTATATACTTTAGGTAGATCCAGGCTTTTATTTTAAAAAGAAACAGCCTTCAAATAAAATGGATTAACCGTTTTGTTAGTATATTCTAAAAGACGACTCGCAGCAGCCTCTATCACACAAAAGTTAATGGGACATAACATGAAATAGGCATCTTCAAACCCACTCTCCAACATGGCCCTCCAGTTACCCCTGGTGTAACTATAGCATTGCTTTCATCCTGACAAACTGCTCTTGAGCAAAACACTTCTGTGATCTTGACACCAGAGAGAGAGAGAGAGAGAGAGAGAGAGAGAGAGAGAGAGAGAGAGAGAGAGAGAGAGAGAGAGAGAGAGAGAGAGAGAGAGAGAGAGAGAGAGAGAGAGAGAGAGAGAGAGAGAGAGAGAGAGAGAGAGAGAGAGAGAGAGAGAGAGAGAGAGAGAGAGAGAGAGAGAGAGAGAGAGAGAGAGATCAGACAAAAGATGTGTCTTGATTTATGACAAAACAAACACCTGACACGTCGCTAGTCAAAGCCAATGACAGGAGAGGACACGCTTGATCATCTCAGAGCCGGGTGGCTGGGCTAATAGAAAACAATGGAGCCTTTATCATTGAAAAGCCCATTGCAGGTAAGACTGGGCGGAGAGGGAGAGAAAAATAGATGTCGGCCATTGTGTTCTTACGACTGTGGAAGAACACATTAACAGCCTCTTTCTGTCTTCTGCTCGAGGCAGATAAAGACTTCTACCTGTAGTTAATAATTTCCCACTGCTTAAAATGAGATGACAAAGTTGTCAATTGTATAGATCAGAAAGTCCTCTTCTGTGATTAGCAGAAGCAGAGTGAAAGACACTTTTGGCATTACTGTCTCTCTCTCCCTGTCTGCATCGGGTTCCCGTTCATTCTTGCTCTCTCTCCAATCAATCCATCTTTACCTCTCTCCTCCCCTCTTCCCTTGCTCCTCTCCTCCGCAGGTTAGGCAGTCTGATTGGGCCTCATTCATAGGAAAAAGACAGATGAAAAATAGGCGGATTTCCAAACAAAGGGCAGTCTCAAGGGGGTTGTGCATGTAATAACATTTCCATCTAAATGCAGATTTGATATCTACTGCAATGGGGCCATGTTGGTTAGATTCATTATTTAACCATGTGGGAACATAGATTTTTTTATCCTGGGCCTCTGCTTTAAACAGTCATTTGGATTTTTAAGAAGGTATGTGCAATTGATTTCTTTTGATTTCGTGTCGCAAATTGTTGAGGTCGAGGTAGAAAATAAAATACAATCTGGTAAAGGGAAGAGGAGAGACAAATAAACACATTTGTACAAACAAAGTTGACAGAAGGAGACTTAGGAGAGGGGAAATATTGTGAATATTGCTTTCAGCTTGGCTTAATTCACTGCTAATTTGTTTAGGTGCTGTGGGAACACGGCTAACACAATGGTAATGTGTGGATAACCAAACTGGCTTTTGGCCAAGGGTAAAGTGTAACGGGATTTGGCAAATTCTGCCATGCCTCATGATTATACAGTTGAAGCATTATCGGTGCTTCTCAATTTAAGCATACATTTGGCCATTTTAAATTCTACCCAGCTCCAGGCAAGGTGGCCCAGAAATTGTAGCGAGATAGAGCTTGGGGGCTGCGTGTGTGTGTGGTTGTGTGTGTGTGTGTGTGTGTGTGTTTGCGTGGTAAACACACTTATGAGTGCCACATCACCTTGGGAGGTAGAGGAAAGGAAGGGGAAGAGTGTGTGTGTGTGTGTGTGTGTGTGTGTGTGTGTGTGTGTGTGTGTGTGTGTGTGTGTGTGTGTGTGTGTGTGTGTGTGTGTGTGTGTGTGTGTGTGTGTCATCAGGCCTGCTGACTCACTCCACTGAACCTAAGAGAACCAGCGTTCTCCCGTCTCTGCGTCTTATGCTGACAGAGTAGAGACACTTTATGTAGGGAGAAAAACGTGTGTGCGTGCGCATACGTACTGTACGTGTGATTTTCAATCACATTAAACCATTTCCCTTCTATAAATCACACCGTTGCTTCTCCCTTCCTCCCTTTGCCATCCTCACCATCATGTTCTGAGCAGAGTGCCAGCATCAAATGGTCCTCTTTTTACTGCATTTCTCCCCTCTGAGGAAAGAGGAAATTGGTCTGCGGCTATCATGTGAACCAAGTTCAGAAGTGACAACATTTCCCCTGAAAGACTGAAACACATTACCTTCTGTACTCAGAGGACAGTCTCAGATGTAACACAGTGAAACTGTACCTACCGGAACATTCTGTCTCGGGAATAGAGGATGCCCCTAATGACACTACTGATGAGGTCAATTGCCTTCAGTGGCGTAGAAATGTCCGGAAATTCCTTGTAACCTTGTTGACTTCGTAACATACCGGTAATCAAATCTGTCTCATAATATATATGGTTTAAAGCCACTTCTGCAGCCCACAGCCACACAAAGGTGGGCAGTATAAAAGTTGTACTTCACAATACGTTCTGTTTCCATTTTGAGCTCGTGTTGATATTTCCTAGCCCCATTACATGTCACTCTTTGAAAAGAGGCGGACATGTTTTCTTCACAGGCCACAGCTCTTTAGGCAGGTGGAGCATCACTTGAGTGTGCTGAGAGAAAAAGGCCTTTTTAAAACATGAATCACCTTTCATGCCGTCGAATGCAGCGCCAGCGACATGGTTTCGAATAGATCAGCTAGGTGAGGAAGTCAAACAAAACCATGTGCATCTCGAGGTGTTGAGCATGTCACACATAGACAGATGGAGAGGAGCCCTGTGTGTGTTGATGTTTAGCTGTTCGCCAACTGGCCCTCAGCCTCTGAGAAAGCCAGGGGTACAGCATGTAAACCCGCACTGACAGCTATTCACATGTCTCGCCTGCTATCTGTGTGCTCTGGCACATTAAACTATCAGGCAGGAAATTAAATATTGCCACAAATGCATGTGTGTGTGTGTGTGTGCGTGTGTAATAATACACACACAGCACTTTCATCCCTTCCGGATTGGGTATAATTCAATGGGAATTGAAAATGAGGACACCAAGGCAAAATTGAATTGCAGTCACAAAGACTGAATGAAATTAAATTGCTAGCTGAAGCCGAGCGAAAACATCAAGCCTGGTTTCAAAAAGGAAAACAAAAGAAAAATTGATTGTGTCAGAAGAATAAATAAATGAACAGAGGCGAAAATAAAAAGCTTCAGTGGCCGTCTGTGGCTGTGGAGATGGTTGACTGCCTGGTGGTCGAATGAAGAACGAGAAAGTAAAGAGAAGGAAAGGGAGAGAGAAAAGCCCCAATGGCATGTCTGTGATGATCTCGTGATGCATCGCTCTTCCAATCAGCTAGTTAATTACAGTGGAGATAGCCAGGAGAGACACTCCACCAGCGGAGACGCCACAACCCAATCCGCCGCACTTTACATGAAATCTAAGCGAGTCGAAACAATGCTGATACTAATGAAAATAAATCAATCCCCTCATTTCCTCTACTACCTACCATTATCCGCTGCCTTCAGTTCTCTCTCTCCTTTTCCCTTTTCTCTCCTTCCTTCCTTCATTCATAACAGGACGTCACTAGCAGTCTATCTTCCCCCCTGCTACCGGGGCAATCGAGAGAGAAATGAGAGGGGTTAGTGTATTTCTCCCCTTGTTCCGCTCAAACTATACAGCCTATCTGACAGATCTCAATGTTCTTATTAATTCCTGCTTTTCTAAGAGATGTCCCACAGCGAGTGAGTTACTGATTGAACGTGTGTATAATAAGGAGGCTTTTTAGGGGGATAGTGTGTGTGCCAGCCTGTATTCCTTGGTGGCCTTTCCAGGCGCTGGCAGCTGATTCTGTCGATACCTCCATCCCAACACTCTCCCACATAACCTAATGAGTTTGGGCTAGGAATGCTCTCAGGAGGAGCAGGGAGGAGGAGTGGAGGGATGAAGGGATGGATGGAGGAGGAGTGGAGTGGAGGGAGGGAGGAGTGGAGGGATGAAGGGATGGATGGAAGAGTAGTGGAGTGGAGGGAGGGATGGATGGAGGAGGAGTGGAGTGGAGGGAGGGAGGAGTGGAGGAGTGGAGGGATGAAGGGATGGATGGAAGAGGAGTGGAGTGGAGGGAGGGAGGTGGAGTGGAGGGATGAAAGGATGGATGAGGAGTGGAGGGAGGGAGGGAGGGAGGGAGGGAGGGAGGGAGGGAGGGAGGGAGGGAGGGAGGGAGGGAGGGAGGTGAATAGAAAAGAGACAGTTGGGTTTTATAGCTTCCAATGTAAACCTAATTTATAATATAAGGTGAACTGTGTGAACGGATAGAGATACAGTCCACAGACGTGACTGTAGAGTGTGTGTGGAATGTTTATGACAACCCTCATTTGTTATGATGAAAACAGTCCAAAAATCAATCATGGAGACGGGCTTTCAGGTTTGAACAGATGAAACTGTTCACTTCATACACAGTTTGATTGATGGCTTTTGAAAATACAAGTTTTATCTCCCCATCTGTATTGTAGCGTTCGCTCTGTATGTGTTGGGGGAATTGTCTGATACAGTGCCTACGGAAATTATTCAGACCCCTTGACTTTTTGCACATTTTGTTACATTACAGCCTTATTCTAAAATGTATTAAGTAGTTATCTCCCTCATCAATCTACACACAATACCTCATAATGACAAAGCAAAAACAGTTTTTTTGAAATATTTGCTAATGTATTAAAATAAAAAAAACTGAAATATTACATTTGCGTAAGTATTCAGACCCTTTACTCAGTACTTTGTTGAAGAACCTTTGGCAGCGATTACAGCATCAAGTCTTCTTGGGTATGACGCTACAAGCTTGGCACAGCTGTGTTAGGGGAGTTTCTCCCATTCTTCTCTGCAGATCCTATCAAGCTCTGTCAGGTTGGATGGGGAGCGTTGCTGTACAGCTATTTTCAGGTCTCTCCAGAGATGTTCGATCGTGTTCTTGTCCGGGCTCTGGCTGGCCCACTCAAGGACATTCAAATACTTGTGCCGAAGTCACTCCTGCGTTGTCTTGACTGTGTGCTTAGGGTCATTGTCCTGTCCTGAGCACTCTGGAGCAGGTTTTCATCAAGGATCTCTCTATACTTTGCTCCGTTCATCTTTGCATCGATCCTGACAAGTCTCCCAGTCCCTGCCGCTGAAAAACATCCCCACAGCATGATGCTGCCACCACCATGCTTCACCATAGGGATAGTGCAAGGTTTCCTCCAGATGTGACGCTTGGCATTCAGGCCAAAGAGTTCAATCTTGGCTTCATCAGACCAGAGAATCTTGTTTCTCATGGTCTGAGAGTCTTTAGGTGCCTTTTGGCAAACTCCAAGCTGGCTGTCATAGTTCTCCCATCTCCACTTTCGGACCCTAAAGCTCTGTCAGAGTAACCATCAGGTTCTTGGTCACCTCCCTGACCAAGGCCCTTCTCCCCCGATTGCTCAGTTTGGCTGGGCGGCCAGCTCTAGAAAGAGTCTTGGTGGTACCAAACTTCTTCCATTTAAGAAAGATGGAGGCCACTGATTTCTTGGGGACCTTCAATGCTACAGACATTTTTTGGTACCCTTCCCCAGATCTGTGCCTCGACACAATCCTGTCTCGGAGCTCTACGGACAATGCCTTCGACCTCATGGCTTGGTTTATGCGCTGACATGCACTGTCAACTGTCCTACCTTATATAGACAGGTGTGTGCCTTTCCAAATCATGTCCAATCAATTGAATACTACCACAGGTGGACTCCAATCAAGTTGTAGGAACATGTTAAGGATGATCAATGGGAACAGAATGCACCTGAGCTCAATTTCGTAACTAATAGCAAAGGGTCTGAATACTAATGTAAATAAGGTATTTCTGTTTTTTTTATACATTTGCAAAAATGTCTAAAAACCTGTTTTCGCTTTGTCATTATGGGGTATTGTGTGTAGATTGTTGAAGATGTTTTATTTATTTAATCCATGTAACAATGTGTTGAAAAAGTCAAGGTGTCTTAATTCTTTCCGAAGGCACAGTAAATCAATGACCAATAGTCAATCAGAAAGAATGGGACCATCCTCTTGTTTCAACACTTAAGAATAGAGGGACTTGTTGAACAAGCAACAGGATGAAACCATGACATCTCCCAATAGATTCATAGAAATCAATCCCCACCTCTCTCAATGCCAAAGAGAATAGCATGCAACAGTATTGTATATCAGTGATCCCCTTCCAGATCCCCTCCCTTCCCTTCCAGACAGTACTAACACACACCTGATTCAGATGATCGAGATCTTGATAACACTCTCTAATGAACCATTGAAAGTGACAACAGAAAAGTACAAAGATCTTTTATAGCCAAGATACACCCCTCTCAACCTACATGACGAACAACAGATACATAGAATGGTCACAAGGTTAAGATTTGTATGAAAGATATCTATAATAAATAGCAGACAGTTACTGCTGTGTCAACAGTTTTCATTGTATAGACCAGTGTCTGGCCCTCCTACTCCAAACTGGAACCGTATCTCCCTGGTACGGTATAGAACAGAACCATTAGCTCATGTTCTCTGGAATGCTCTTTAGGCTTTATTACCCAAAGACATCGTAAATCTCCTCTGTCAGTGCTATCCCATAGAGGCCCTCCTCAGTAAAACACACACACAGTAGTTAACAGAATACTCTACTCTGTCGAATAAAACAACCATTATAATACAATACAAGCATTATAACATAATCTTGCAATTTCCACGACACCTCCATTTCCACTCTTTCACTTTCACTTTACAGAAACCATTGTCATACTTCTGTAGACCTATATTCGGACTGTGTATCTTTCCTTCTCATCTCCTCTCCTCATCCTCTTCCTCTCCTATCCGTCTCCCACTCCTCTCCTCTTTTCTCCTTTCCTCTACTCATCCTTTCCTCTGCTCTTCCTCTCCTTTCCTCTACTCATCCTTTCCTCTGCTCTTCCTCTCCATTCCTCTACTCATCCTCTCCTCTGCTCTTCCTCTCCATTCCTCTACTCATCCTCTCCTCTCCTTTCCTCTCCTCTTCTCACACTCATTTCCTCTACTCTTCCTCTCCTTTCCTCTACTTATCCTCTCCTCTTCCTCTCCTCTCCCTCTTCATCTTCCTCTCCTCTTCCTCTCTTCTCCCTTTCCTCTTCCTCTCTCCCTCTATATCCTCCATTTCTCCTCCTCTCTCTCCAGGCCTTGTGTGGTCAGACCCAGTGGTGAACATGAGGAAGGTGACACACCAGATGGTGAGGGAGCAGCTGGCCAACAGCGTCCTGCTGCCCTGTGTCTTCACCCTGCGCCCCACCCCTACCCACGAGCCCCCCCGCATCAAGTGGACCAAGGTGTGGGGCCAGAGGGGTGCCAATGGTCGGCAGAGGGAACAGTCTGTCCTGGTCGCCAAGGACAACTTGGTCAAGGTAAAGATTGAGAAAATGGAAAGAAATACAAAATGTCACATTGTTTTGATTTATATTTCGAAATGGAATTCAGTGGTTTTATAGCGCTGTGACAGTCATGGAATTTTGGGTGGCTGTTATTTGTCAGCCAAATGCCAAGACAACCTAAGCATGTTTGCTACATCACCTTGCTGAAACAAGGAGCAACAAAGTTTCATCACGTTGTAAACGGACTCAACCGCACGTGTCATCTTTTTGAATGCTCGGCCATCCTGTCTTCAGTCAGCTGTTCGTCCATTCAAAAACTGGCTAGTTTCGCCTCCTCTCGTTTTTAAATGTTTTTTTAATTTCACCTTTATTTAACCAAGTAGGCCAGTTGAGAAAAAGTTCTCATTGACAACTGCGACCTGGCCAAGATAAAGCAAAGCAGTGCGACAAAAAACAACAACACAGAGTTACACATAAACAAACGTAGAGTCAATAACAATAGAAAAATCTATATACAGTGTGTGCAAATAGAGTAAGGAGGTAAGGCAATAAATAGGCCAAGGTAGCGAAGTAATTACAATTTAGCAAATTAACACGATTGATAGATGTGCAGATGATGATGTGCAAGTAGAAATACTGGTGTGCAAAAGAGCAAAAAAGTAAATAAAAACAATATGGGGATGAGGTAGGTAGTTGGATGGGCTATTTACAGATGGGCTGTGTTCAGCTGCAGCGATCGGTGAGCTGCTCAGATAGCTGATTCTTAAAGTTAGTAAGGGAGATATAAGTCTCCAACTTAAGCGATTTTTGCAATTCGTTCCAGTCATTGGCAGCAGAGAACTGGAAGGAAAGGCAGCCAAAGGAGGTGTTGGCTTTGGGGATGACCAGTGAGATTGTCACGTTGGTTCTCCTCCTCGTCTGAGGAGGTGCATGGATCGGACCAATACGCAGAGTGATATGAATACATCTTCTTTTATTAGAGACGAAGACGAAACGAACAATATACAAACTAATACAAAAAACAACAAACCACGAACGTGAAGCTACAAACGAAAGTGCACACACAGCTACTAACGTTAGACATAGACAATTACCCACAATCACCTAAAGCCTATGGCTGCCTTAAATATGGCTCCCAATCAGAGACAACAATAAACAGCTGTCTCTGATTGAGAACCAAACCAGGCAACCATAGACTTTCCTAAACCTCTATACTGAACACAACCCCATACACTATACACAACCCCCTAAACAATACATACACCCTAAACTAGACAAAAACACACAAACATCCCATGTCACACCCTGACCTAACTAAACTAATAAAGAAAATCAATATAACAGAGGCCAGGGTGTGACAGAGATATACCTGCTGGAGCGCTTGCTATGGGTGGGTGTTGTTATGGTGACCAGTGAGCTGAGATAAGGCAGAGCTTTACCTCGCAAAGACTTATAGATGACCTGGAGCCAGTGGGTCTGGCGACGAATATGTAGCGAGGGCCAGCCGACAAGAGCATACAGGTCGCAGTGGTGGGTAGTATGAGGCGCATTGGAGGCGCACTGGAGGTCTCGAGCAAAGAGCCTGCACAACCCGTCCTGGCTGGTGACTTTGGCCCTGCACGTGCGGGGCGCAGGCACAGGACGCACTGGGCTGTGCAGACGCACTGGAGACACAGTGTGCAGAGCCGGCGCAGGATATCCTGGGCCGTAGAGATGTACTGGAGGTCTGGAGAGCAAGGCTGGCACACTCCGTCCTGGCTCGATGCCCACTCTAGCCCGGCCGATGTGAGGAGCTGGGATATAGCGCACCGGGCTAAGAACACGTACTGGAGACACCGTGCGCTCCACCGCATAACACGGTGCCTGACCAGTACGACGCTCGCCACGGTAAGCACGGGGAGTTGGCTCAGGTCTCCTACCTGACTCCGCCAGTCTCCTCGTGTGCCCCCCCCCCCAAAAAAAAATTCTGGGGCTGCCTCTCGTGCACATTTCCTCGAGCCAACTCCTCGTAGCGCCGCTCTGATTTAGCTGCCTCCAGCTCCTCTTTAGGACAGCGATACTCTCCCGGCTGTGCCCAGGGTCCCTTGCCGTCCAAGATTTCCTCCCATGTCCAGGAGTCCATTCCACCACGCTGCTTGGTCCTTTGGTGGTAGGTAGTTCTGTAACGATCGTCCTGGGAAGAAGGAGTGGACCAAAACGCAGTGTGGGAAATGTTCATTTTAATTTAATAAATAAACGGAACACTGAAATAACAAAAACACCAAAGAGAGTAAACGGAACGAAACAGTCCTGTCTGGTGCAGACACAAAACAGAAAACAACTACCCACAACACACAGGTGGAAAAAGGCTACCTAAGTATGGTTCTCAATCAGAGACAACGATAGACAGCTGCCTCTGATTGAGAACCACACCCGGCCAAACACATAGAAATGGAAAACATAGAACAAAACATAGAATGCCCACCCCAACTCACGCCCTGACCAAACCAAAATAGAGACATAAAAAGGATCTCTAAGGTCAGGGCGTGACAGCCAGCCCTAATTTTATATGAAGAGTGTGTTGGCCATCCATCCAATACATATATTCAACTTAACATGTAACTATACTTACTGCACAATCCTTTCTTCTTTCTATAAAAATAAGAAAAATCCACTCACTGTTTTTTTGCTGCCAACTGTAATAATTGGACCAGCAACCATTGAGTGGAATGTCCTTTTTCTTTTTCATTGCTGTCTTATTTGTCTTTCCTAACTATGTTTTAATTGTGTTAATAACTGTACTGTCTTTCCGTGGTTTAGGTGAAGAAGGCGTTCCAGGGGCGCGTCACCCTGCCCGGTTACCAGGACAACCGTTTCAACGCCAGCATGGCACTGAGCGCCCTGCGCTCCAGTGACTCGGGCATGTTCCGCTGTGAGGTGGTGGTGGGCATCAACGATGAACAGGACACCGTTCCTCTGGAGGTCACAGGTAGTACTGACCCCTGTTACACCTATTACACACCAAATGGAAGAAAACGTATCCAACCAGGGAGGGACTACCTGGACTTGTCAAATAAGAAATGGCCATTTTCCTTTTCCGTAGCGAAACGCTTTGAAGTGTTTGTGGCCTAATGAACACAACCCTGACTGTACCTCTACCTGGCATTGCTAATAGAGTCATTATATAAGCCAGTGGGTTTGTTAACTTTGTGGAAATGTCTGGTCTGGGGAACGGGACAACGTGTGCCAACTGGACCGAGTAACAGATCGTTGACCCAGCCGCTCATGAAAACAAATAAGCATAATGAGAAAATAAAGTGTGCTATTCAGCTAGTGTTACTTTGAGGGCTCTGAGGTGTAGTTTATGTTGAATCCACCCACTGCTGCACTGTAATGGCCTGGGGATATTATGCCATATCAGCTAATAGTATCAAAGTAATTACCAAATGAAAGTCTCTGAGCTGAGAAACATCATCAGATTTTCCAGGTCACTTGCTGTTTTTAATAATCGCCTATTAGAGTAATGAGTAGAGGGAAGTGGCGCTCTGCTCTCAGCATTAGCTTTACAGTGCTGCTCTAGCTCACCTAGATCTACACAATGTTGCCAGCGTGAGCTGAGCATCATGTCCACATTAAGCCCAGTAACCTCATTCACTCACCCACATACTGTACCCAGAATCCATGGGCTCCCAGTGAAAATAGCACAGATATTATTACCTGATATAGCCACTGTGGGTTTGTGCCCATGAGCTTGTGTATCTGTGTGCATTCCTGCTTGCCTGTGCATGTGTGACAGTGGCTTTCTCACAATGATTATGACATCAAGGGCTTTGTTTTTTTTCCACCCACAGCTCTCTCTCTCTCTTCTCTTTCCATGAGTGCACTTTATTGGTCCCATAGAGACCCCTGGCTCGGTGCTCAAGAGACCCTGTCCCTCCGCACAGCCAATCAATTAACATGCCATAAAAACCCCTCCCTCCTTCTGAAACAGAAACCCATTACCCGCTGGTCCTTCTGGGAGCGAACCGAGTCATCCTCTGGGCTTAGTCATTTATTGCAAGTCACGCTACATTGCAGAGCGCACCAGTCCCAATACTAACTCCTCCAAGTGCTTAATATATTAAATGACAACGTATTGATACTGGGCTGGCCATATCAATATCATATTAATTCAGGGCTGCGCTGATTGTGTGTCGTCTAAGCCTAGATGAGGTTTTCCACCTGTGCTTTCGGCCCATATTGAACGGTCAATTGTCTGTCTCACCAATTAGAGCTCAGGCATTGATCCTCTCTGTCAGCCACAGTCATGAGATATGTCAGGCCGGCTTAAGTGCTGAGCCACAAATAGGCATATTTACACACTGGTGATGATATCTGCTATATAGGTCTACTAGCTTCTCTGCACAGATAGGACTGTATTAGTGTTGTATACCGTGATACAACAAGGGCATCACTGAATTACATACAGCTATATACATCTATCTCAGTATGTGGTCTCTCTTCCTACTTCCGGCGCCGACCAAGATGGCCGCCTCGCTTCGCGTTCCTTGGAAAATATGCAGTATTTTGTTTTTTTATGTGTTATTCCTTACATTGGTACCCCAGGTAATCTTAGGTTTCATTACATACAGTCGGGAGGAACTACTGAATATAAGAGCAACGTCAACTCACCATCGTTCCAACCAGGAATATGACTTTCCCGAAACGGATCCAGTGTTTTGCCTTCCACCCAATACAATGGATCTGATCCCAGCCGGCGACCCTATGCGACGCCGTAAAAGGGGCAAACGTAGCGGTCTCCTGGTCAGGCTTCGGAGACGGGCACATCGCGCTCCACTCCCTAGCATACTACTCGCCAATGTCCAGTCTCTTGACAATAAGGTTAATGAAATCCGAGCAAGGGTAACATTCCAGAGAGACATCAGAGATTGTAACGTTCTCTGCTTCACGGAAACATGGCTAACTCAAGAGACGCTAACGGAGTCGGTGCAGCCAGCTGGTTTCTTCACGCATCGCGCCGACAGAAACATACATCTTTCTGGTAAGAAGAAGGGCGGGGGGGTATGCCTTATGATTAACGAGACGTGATGTGATCATAACAACATACAGGAACTCAAGTCATTCTGTTCACCTGATCTAGAACTCCTCACAATCAAATTTCGACCGCATTATCTACCAAGGGAATTCTCTTCGATTATAATCACAGCCGTATATATTCCCCCCCAAGCAGACACATCGATGGCCCTGAACGAACTTTATCTGACTCTTTGTAAACTGGAAACCACACACCCTGAGGCTGCATTCATCGTAGCTGGGGATTTTAACAAGGCCAATCTGAAAACAAAACTCCCTAAATTCTATCAGCATATCGATTGTACTACCAGGGCTGGTAAAACCTTGGATCATTGTTATACTAACTTCCGCGACGCATATAAGGCCCTCCCCCGCCCTCCTTTCGGAAAAGCTGACCACGACTCCATTTTGTTGCTTCCAGCCTACAAACAGAAACTAAAACAACAAGCTCCCTCGCTCAGGTCTGTTCAACGCTGGTCCGACCAATCTGATTCCACGCTTCAAGACTGCTTCGATCACGCGGATTGGAATATGTTCCGCATTGCGTCCAACAACAACATTGACGAATCTGCTGATTCGGTGAGCGAGTTCATTAGAAAGTGCATTGACGATGTCGTACCCACAGCAACGATTAAAACATTCCCAAACCAGAAACCGTGGATTGACGGCAGCATTCGCGTGAAACTGAAAGCGCGAACCACTGCTTTTAACCAGGGCAAGGTGACCGGAAACATGACCGAATACAAACAGTGTAGCTATTCTCTCCGCAAGGCAATCAAACTAGCTAAGTCCCAGTACAGAGACAAAATAGAGTCGCAATTCAACAGCTCAGACACAAGAGGTATGTGGCAGGGTCTACAGTCAATCACGGATTACAAAAAGAAAACCAGCCCCGTCGCGGACCAGGATGTCTTGCTCCCAGACAGGCTTAATAACTTTTTTGCTCGCTTTGACGACAATACAGTGCCACTGACACGGCCCGCTACCAAAACCTGCGGGCTCTCCTTCACTGCAGCCGAGGTGAGTAAAACATTTAAACGTGTTAACCCTCGCAAGGCTGCAGGCCCAGACGGCATTCCCAGCCGCGTCCTCAGAGCATGCGCAGACCAGCTGGCTGGTGTGTTTAAGGACATATTCAATCAATCCTTATCCCAGTCTGCTGTTCCCACATGCTTCAAGAGGGCAACCATTGTTCCTGTTCCCAAGAAAGCTAAGGTAACTGAGCTAAACGACTACCGCCCCGTAGCACTCACTTCCGTCATCATGAAGTGCTTTGAGAGACTAGTCAAGGACCATAACACCTCCACCCTACCGGACACCCTAGACCCACTCCAATTTGCTTACCGACCCAATAGGTCCACAGACGACGCAATTGCAACCACACTGCACACTGCCCTAACCCATCTGGACAAGAGGAATACCTATGTGAGAATGCTGTTCATCGACTACAGCTCGGCATTTAACAACATAGTACCCTCCAAACTCGTCATCAAGCTCGAGACCCTGGGTCTCGACCCCGCCCTGTGCAACTGGGTCCTGGACTTCCTGACGGGCCGCCCCCAGGTGGTGAGGGTAGGTAACAACATCTCCACCCCGCTGATCCTCAACACTGGGGCCCCACAAGGGTGCGTTCTGAGCCCTCTCCTGTACTCCCTGTTCACCCACGACTGCGTGGCCATGCACGCCTCCAACTCAATCATCAAGTTTGCGGATGACACTACAGTGGTAGGCTTGATTACCAACAACGACGAGACGGCCTACAGGGAGGAGGTGAGGGCCCTCGGAGTGTGGTGTCAGGAAAATAACCTTACACTCAACGTCAACAAAACAAAGGAGATGATTGTGGACTTCAGGAAACAGCAGAGGGAGCACCCCCCTATCCACATCGACGGGTCAGTAGTGGAGAAGGTGGAAAGTTTAATTATGGGAATTGATGGAAATTATGTAAAAATGTACCACTAGCCACTTTAAACAATGCCACTTAATATAATGTTTACATACCCTACATTACTCATCTCATATGTATATGTATATACTGTACTCTATATCATCTACTGCATCTTGCCATCTTTATGTAATACATGTATCACTAGCCACTTTAAACTATGCCACTTTATGTTTACATACCCTACATTACTCATCTCATATGTATATACTGTACTCTATACCATCTACTGCATCTTGCCTATGCCGTTCTGTACCATCACTCATTCATATATCTTTATGTACATATTCTTTATCCCTTTGCACTTGTGTGTATAAGGTAGTAGTTGTGGAATTGTTAGGTTAGATTACTTGTTGGTTATTACTGCATTGTCGGAACTAGAAGCACAAGCATTTCGCTACACTCGCATTAACATCTGCTAACCATGTGTATGTGACAAATAAAATTTGATTTGATTTGATTTGTGCTATGGTTTGGTAAACATAGAGTAAGTGTATTAGTTCTGGGCAACGTGACCCATTCGTCTCCCAAACGCCAGAGACGCTAGCAGCTAGCCTCTCTGTGTTTGGCCTGGCTTGCCTCGGAGGAGAAGGAACGCTAACAGAGAGCCTGGGAGAGGATAGAGAAAGCCCAAATGAAAGAGAACACTCCTGGTACAACGTCCTGAAGTTGAGCTGGAGTGTACAGTGCAGCAGTATAGGGAAACAGGATGGAGGCCTGTAGAGGGGCCAGTGTGTGTGCGTGTGCGTGCGTGCGTGCGTGCGTGTGTGTGTGTGTGTGTCCGTGTGCGTGTTAAGGCCGTGCACAGACCGTACTCAAGATAAAAAAAATTCAATAGACTTTCAGAATTCGTAACTGCCCTGGAGACAAAATGTTAACATTTATATGCAACAACACACTCACTCATCATACATTTTAATACAAGTTGGTGCCAATAACTACTAGGCCTAGAGATGACAAAAGATGATTGACATCGGGAAACGAGTGGCTATCAGTTGATCAGAGCAAATGATGATGTAGTTGAAATATTCTAGCTAGCTGTCGAAACAAACGTGTTTTTACTTGATTTGAGTTTGTTTTCCTGCTGACATCTGCCTCTTATTAACATGCAGTTGAAATGCCCCATTCTTTGTCCCTGACGTTGAGAGACACATACGACAGATCCAACTGTAATGTAGCCTCCTACCAGTATTCATGTCTTCTGCCCTGCGCCCGCAGCCAGTGGCCACAATCAGGTCAGGCGAGTGCGCACTTGGGGTGGGAGGGCGGAGGAGGGGAACTTAGTGAGATCCAAACGCTTATGAAATTAGCTAGTTTGATGTGCAATTCGCTACATTTAAAATTACAACTAAAATGAAAAGAGACTTAAATTAATACAATTACAAATTAATATCCACTTTTTCATAGGAGGGCAAAAGGGCAGGTGCTTGGGCATTGGCTGAGCCCTATCTGTGCACGTGCCTGGTGTGTGTGTGTGTGTATGTGTATCTGTGTGTGTGCCTGTGTGCTACGTACATATATATGTGAGTGCATGTGTAGACTAAGGGATGCCTGGCTCATTTTCTGAGGCTAGCCTGCAGCGTGATTGGTCAAATTGGTCCACGCCCCGAGGAGTCTGTCATTCTATTGCACAAAGCAGCAGAAGATAAAGGAGCCTATGTTTGGAGCTATATCCCAGCCTCCCTCTGCCTCCCTGTCCACAGGCTTTCATGTAGTGGGCTCTGCTGGGATTGAATGTGTGAAGTTCAGACCGCGGTGGCCCCACATGTAGTGGAGGTCAGTGATGCTAGCCTGGTGGGGGAGTGAGATGGACACTTCAAAAGCAATTCCTTTCCCATTTCTCTGCACAGTGGAGAGGAATCCTGGTCATTCACAGGTCAGGGAATGAGCGCATGGGAGTCATCTCGCGTTCCTTTGTTTCTTTTATCTCTCTTCTCTCTCTTTCAATCTCTCTCTCATCACTGTTTTATTTCACTGTTTTATTTTCTGGCTATGAAAGCAAGATAGTACTGATGTGGACTGTGTGCTAAAGTAGTAAAGCGAACATTTTAGCTGTTTGTCATTCACTGTATCCAAGGACAAGATCTCTCCCATAAAGATACGCCTGTCTGATGCTAATTCACTTCAGTCTCTGAGGTCGTTTTTATATGTTTTCTTGACTTTCTGTGCAGTTAAAGATAGAATGTTTGAAGTACATGATAATGTAGGGTTTGAGCAGAGTTTCTGTGCATGCTCATGTTTGTGTGTGAGAATATCAGTGTGTGAATGTGCGTGTATGTGTGTATGTGCGTGTATGTGTGTATGGGCGTGTGTGTGTGTATGGGCGTGTATGTGTGTATGGGCGTGTATGTGTGAATGTGCGTGTATGTGTGTATGGGCGTGTATGTGTGAATGTGCGTGTATGTGTGTATGGGCGTGTATGTGTGTATGGGCGTGTATGTGTGAATGTGCGTGTATGTGTGTATGGGCGTGTATGTGTGAATGTGCGTGTATGTGTGTATGGGCGTGTATGTGTGTATGGGCGTGTATGTGTGTATGGGCGTGTATGTGTGTATGGGCGTGTATGTGTGTATGGGCGTGTATGTGTTTATGGGCGTGTATGTGTTTATGGGCGTGTATGTGTGTATGTGCGTGTGTGTGTTTATGGGCGTGTATGTGTGTATGTGCGTGTATGTGTGTATGTGCGTGTGTGTGTTTATGGGCGTGTATGTGTGTATGGGCGTGTATGTGTGTATGGGCGTGTGTGTGTTTATGGGCGTGTATGTGTGTATGTGTGTGTATGTGTGTATGTGCGTGTGTGTGTTTATGGGCGTGTATGTGTTTATGTGCGTGTATGTGTGTATGTGCGTGTGTGTGTTTATGGGCGTGTATGTGTTTATGTGCGTGTATGTGTGTATGTGCGTGTGTGTGTTTATGGGCGTGTATGTGTGTATGTGCGTGTATGTGTGTATGGGCGTGTATGTGTGTATGTGTGTATGGGCGTGTATGTGTGTATGGGCGTGTATGTGTGAATGGGCGTGTATGTGTGTATGGGCGTGTGTGTGTGTGAGAATATCAGTGTGTGAATGTGCGTGTATGTGTGTATGTGCGTGTATGTGTGTATGGGCGTGTGTGTGTGTATGGGCGTGTATGTGTGTATGGGCGTGTATGTGTGAATGTGCGTGTATGTGTGTATGGGCGTGTATGTGTGAATGTGCGTGTATGTGTGTATGGGCGTGTATGTGTGTATGGGCGTGTATGTGTGAATGTGCGTGTATGTGTGTATGGGCGTGTATGTGTGAATGTGCGTGTATGTGTGTATGGGCGTGTATGTGTGTATGGGCGTGTATGTGTGTATGGGCGTGTATGTGTGTATGGGCGTGTATGTGTGTATGGGCGTGTATGTGTTTATGGGCGTGTATGTGTTTATGGGCGTGTATGTGTGTATGTGCGTGTGTGTGTTTATGGGCGTGTATGTGTGTATGTGCGTGTATGTGTGTATGTGCGTGTGTGTGTTTATGGGCGTGTATGTGTGTATGGGCGTGTATGTGTGTATGGGCGTGTGTGTGTTTATGGGCGTGTATGTGTGTATGTGTGTGTATGTGTGTATGTGCGTGTGTGTGTTTATGGGCGTGTATGTGTTTATGTGCGTGTATGTGTGTATGTGCGTGTGTGTGTTTATGGGCGTGTATGTGTTTATGTGCGTGTATGTGTGTATGTGCGTGTGTGTGTTTATGGGCGTGTATGTGTGTATGTGCGTGTATGTGTGTATGGGCGTGTATGTGTGTATGTGTGTATGGGCGTGTATGTGTGTATGGGCGTGTATGTGTGAATGGGCGTGTATGTGTGTATGGGCGTGTGTGTGTGTATGGGCGTGTGTGTGTGTATGGGCGTGTGTGTGTTTATGGGCGTGTGTGTGTTTATGGGCGTGTATGTGTGTATGGGCGTGTATGTGTGTATGGGCGTGTATGTGTGTATGGGCGTGTATGTGTGTATGGGCGTGTATGTGTGAATGTGCGTGTATGTGTGTATGGGCGTGTATGTGTGTATGGGCGTGTATGTGTGTATGGGCGTGTATGTGTGTATGGGCGTGTATGTGTGTATGGGCGTGTATGTGTTTATGGGCGTGTATGTGTGTATGGGCGTGTATGTGTGTATGTGCGTGTGTGTGTTTATGGGCGTGTATGTGTGTATGTGCGTGTATGTGTGTATGTGCGTGTGTGTGTTTATGGGCGTGTATGTGTGTATGGGCGTGTATGTGTGTATGTGCGTGTGTGTGTTTATGGGCGTGTATGTGTGTATGTGTGTGTATGTGTGTATGTGCGTGTGTGTGTTTATGGGCGTGAATGTGCGTGTATGTGTGTATGGGCGTGTGTGTGTGTATGGGCGTGTATGTGTGTATGGGCGTGTGTGTGTTTATGGGCGTGAATGTGCGTGTATGTGTGTATGGGCGTGTATGTGTGTATGGGCGTGTATGTGTGTTTATGGGCGTGAATGTGCGTGTATGTGTGTATGGGCGTGTATGTGTGTATGGGCGTGTATGTGTGTATGGGCGTGTATGTGTGTATGGGTGTGTGTGTGTGTATGGGCGTGTATGTGTGAATGTGCGTGTATGTGTGTATGGGCGTGTATGTGTGTATGGGCGTGTATGTGTGTATGGGCGTGTATGTGTGTATGTGTGTATGGGCGTGTATGTGTGTATGTGTGTATGGGCGTGTATGTGTGTATGGGCGTGTATGTGTGTATGGGCGTGTATGTGTGTATGGGCGTGTATGTGTGTATGGGCGTGTATGTGTGTATGTGCGTGTATGTGTGTATGGGCGTGTATGTGTGTATGGGCGTGTATGTGTGTATGGGCGTGTATGTGTGTATGTGCGTGTATGTGTGTATGGGCGTGTATGTGTGTATGGGCGTGTATGTGTGTATGGGCGTGTATGTGTGTATGGGCGTGTATGTGTGAATGTGCGTGTATGTGTGTATGGGCGTGTATGTGTGTATGGGCGTGTATGTGTGTATGGGCGTGTGTGTGTGTATGGGCGTGTGTGTGTTTATGGGCGTGTATGTGTGTATGGGCGTGTATGTGTGTATGGGCATGTATGTGTGTATGGGCGTGTATGTGTGTATGGGCATGTATGTGTGTATGGGCGTGTATGTGTGTATGGGCATGTATGTGTGTATGGGCGTGTATGTGTGTATGGGCATGTATGTGTGTATGGGCGTGTATGTGTGTATGGGCATGTATGTGTGTATGGGCGTGTATGTGTGTATGGGCGTGTATGTGTGTATGGGCGTGTATGTGTGTATGGGCGTGTATGTGTGTATGGGCGTGTATGTGTGTATGGGCGTGTGTGTGTGTATGGGCGTGTGTGTGTTTATGGGCGTGCATGTGTGTATGGGCGTGTATGTGTGTATGGGCGTGTATGTGTGTATGGGCGTGTATGGGCGTGTGTGTGTGTATGGGCGTGTGTGTGTTTATGGGCGTGCGTGTGTGTATGGGCGTGTATGTGTGTATTGGCGTGTATGTGTGAATGTGCATGCATGTGTGTATGGGCGTGTGTGTGTGTATGGGCGTGTGTGTGTTTATGGGCGTGCATGTGTGTATGGGCGTGTATGTGTGTATGGGCGTGTGTGTGTTTATGGGCGTGTATGTGTGAATGTGCGTGTATGTGTGAATGTACGTGTGTGTGTTTATGGGCGTGTATGTGTGAATGTGCGTGTGTGTGTTTATGGGCGTGTATGTGTGAATGTGCGTGTGTGTGTTTATGGGCGTGTATGTGTGAATGTGCGTGTGTGTGTTTATGGGCGTGTATGTGTGAATGTGCGTGTATGTGTGTATGGGCGTGTGTGTGTTTATGGGCGTGTGTGTGTGTGTATGGGCGTGTATGTGTGTATGGGCGTGTGTGTGTTTATGTGCGTGTGTGTGTGTGTATGGGCGTGTATGTGTGTATGGGCGTGTGTGTGTTTATGTGCGTGTGTGTGTGTGTATGGGCGTGTATGTGTGTATGGGCGTGTGTGTGTTTATGGGCGTGCATGCCTGCGTACAATATCTCCATATTGCCCTGGTGTCGCCGTACGTGTTTTCACCTCTGTGTCCTCTCCAGGTGTGGTGTTCCACTACCGTGCTCCTCATGACCGCTACGCCCTGTCCTTCCCTGACGCCCAGCAGGTGTGTCTGGAGAACTCAGCTGTCATCGCCACGCCTGCTCAGCTCCAGGCCACCTTTGCTGACGGGTATGACAACTGTGACGCCGGCTGGCTATCTGACCAGAGCGTGAGGTAAGGACAAGACAACCGGGCATGACGCACAACTCAAGCAAAACACATCACAGCATGGCGACTATCTTATTTAATGTTTTTATTTTACCTTTATTTATCCAGGCGAGTCAAATAAGAACACATTCTTATTTACAATGACGGCCTGTCCTTATAGGTTTGTATAATAGGGCTGTATAAATTGCTTATATATAAATTGTTTACTTACGATACTTATCTGCTACAGCAATGTAAAGCAATATCTGACGAATACGAATCTTTATGAAGTGGCAAAGTATAAGTTTACTTCAGCCTAATGAAAAATGACAGGGCTTTGATAGGCAATTAGATAACTTTTATGTTGACAATTCTCTGTGGCCTCTGTGGCCCAAATAAGGAACCAGGGAATTAAATTACTGACAGAAAGTACAGTATGCAAACTGTTTTGACCCCAATGGTCCTCTCATAAACTCCTGAAGGATTTAATTGCTTGTTTACATCTCAGAGGCTAGCTCTGTCATTCCTCATTACTCTCCGCCATTTTAGCCACAACTATCCCTCAACTAACTTTCATGTTGATGTTTGTGTTTCAGCTTGCCACCTCCTCTTATGTCTGATGACGGATAGTCAGTGTGTGTGTGTGTGTGTGTGTGTGTGTGTGTGTGTGTGTGTGTGTGTGTGTGTGTGTGTGTGTGTGTGTGTGTGTGTGTGTGTGTGTGTGTGTGTGTGTGTGTGTGTGTGTGTGTTTATTTGTGTGTGTGGGACATTCAGAGTCCGTGTGGATATTTTTTACACGTCTTTATCTCAAACGTCTGCCCAATAATTGCACTGAAGAAGCAGCTTGCATATTTATCCTCTACAGATTTCCCCTGCCAACGGCATCCTATCCTTTCCCCTCCTCCCCACCTGGGACACATATAATTGGTCCATCTCCAGAGCTACTTGGCTTCACATTAGTGACGTGGCAAATGTGCAATTAATAATGTAAAAATATAGACATCAGCGATCAGGATGGAAGGCTGAGATGGGGGATTTAGCTATAACATTGTCTGACGACAACGGTTGCTATCCAAGCTCATGCAGGATTGTAGCTACTGAGTGTAAGAAGCCTTCCTTCCTTTTGCCATCCATAAGCCCCTGTATGCCTGTATACATAATCTCTTAATCAGCATTTAGCCTGCACCCTCAATGCTGTTTGAATCGATGTACCTTAAAGCAGTGGTCACCAACCGATCGAACGCAATCGACTGGTCGATCTCCAAGGCATTCCAACGATAAGCCCTGTGTTCCTATTTTTCATTTATTCGTCTCACGCTGTTGGCGGTAGGTACACCCAATTCAGCTGCCCTGCTCGCCGGGTGGGTGAGGTGTTCCCATTTTGAACCATTTCAGATGTCTGAATGTACAAACTGCCTTCCTGGCGGGCCCTGGGGAAGCAAATCAAGTGCTCTATAGGCCTACCACTGGCCAATCGGATGGCTCAGATTACTGTCTCTGCAGTAATGTAGCAGACGTAAAAGAAAGCTACAGCAAAGTTCATACTGTGAGTATTCAAAACGTTTAAAAACATAACTAGAGAGAGACTGTCAACGAATACAGCAAAGAGTTGCTGTTGTTATGACTGAGTTCATGATTAAGTTTTTACCCAGCACTGTCAACACTTTCTATTTAACACTTTTATAAGCCATAAAATGCACGCTCTCCCTACTTCCACTCACACTTGTGCTACAACCAGCACTGCAGTTGCAATGAATGTGTAGGAAAATGTATTGATAGGCTTGCGTTGTTGTTATTATTAGCGGCTTGGGAATTTTTTATATCGAGGAATATTTCACTTTCTCTGGTCATAGGCGTAAAAGCATTAATTTGTGCATTAGGCAGAAATAATGCAGTATGACTCGAGTTTCGCCATCAGCTACAAGACAATGTCCCTTTTTGGTCAGTGTCAGTGGAGGAAAGGGCGAGCGGAGGGATGTTGAGAGGCAAACCCTCAATCTGCTGCTCGCTCCCTCTGCAGTAAAATTAAAAAAAGCAAATGTGACCAGCCGCCTCGATTCAGTCTTATGTAGCAAAATTTGATTTTTTTTTTTTTTTTTTTACGTTGTATAAAAAGTATAGAAATTGTATATCATACACTGCAGTTGAGGAACAATGGGAAAGTAATTCTGCTTTGAAAGTTGATAAACTTGTAAACCCACTTTTGAGAAATAGCCCTTGAATGTTTTGATACACCTACTGGAGAGCTCTTCTTTGTCTACACCCATTCAGCATCGTTCACAGACTCTTAAGCCTTAGCCCCACCTAGGGCTGTGGTGGTCACAAAATTTTGTCAGCCGGTGATTGTCAAGCAAATAACTGCCGGTCTCACGGTAATTGACCGTTAATTTAACAAAGGTAGGAAAATAAATAAAATAAAATAAATAAAAAATCTATAAAAAATAAAAGCATTAACATAAATACATTTAGACTTCCACACATGCAGAGCTTCGGATCATCTATATTTTAAAAAGTCTAATAAATCCATGTAATATAGCCTACACCTTCACAATAAATCCATTATTTATTTTAGACAGGTCTAAAGAAACATGATATGAAGAAAATGTAGTCTATTTCAAAAGAACAGAATAGCATACTCTGAGTTGTCCTTGTATTAGTCCTGATCTGGTGGACTACACTAGTTCATTTAGCAGACAAGATCTGCTTAGAATTCTATGGCATTATTTTATATTATTTTATAGTATGAAGAATACAATTGAACAAAGCTGAATAAAATAGAAAGGATGTTTTATTTATTTATTTTCTATTTAACCTTTATTTAACTATGCAAGTCAGTTAAGAACACATTCTTATTTACAATGGCGGTCTACCAAAAGGCAAAAGATCTCCTGCAGGGACGGAGGCTGGGATTAAAAAAGAAAAAAAAAGAAAGAAAAAAAAAACATAAATGTAGGACAAAACACACGACAAGTGATTTGAGGGAGTGCGCACATGCGGCTATTCTGTTTTGAGCGGTTAACAAAGAAATAGGTACTCCTATATGCTTAATTTAGAGTTATTAATGTAACTTTAGTTGTTCTAAAAACGTTGGGCTATATGTTTTGATTTTTAATACATTGTAAGGCTGCATGATGTGACTCTAATGATGATTTGCAAAAAGTTGCTTGAAAGGCAGCTTTGTTTTTTTGTGCAGGCTGTACACACTTTATCAGTCTCTCATTCACAATCAGAGCTTAGAGAAGCCTAATTACCGTGACTAAACGGTCAAGTGGTCTTTGACTGCCTTCATGACTCATGACCGCCGGTGTGGCGGTAATATAGTCACCAAACCAAGCTCTAGCCCCTCCCATCTCTTTAAGGATTGACATGTGAGGTCATGTGGTAAACACACACTAAATACAATAAAATCTAAGTTTATTTGTCACATGCACAGGATACAGAAGGTGTAAACAGTACACTGAAATGGTTACTTGCATAGTAGCAATATCAAATAGAGGAAGTGCCCAGAAAAAAATATTTATAAATATTTTATAATTATTAGACGACGCTTATCCGACACACTTGTCTAAATTGATGGGTCATGTAAAGGAAATGCTATAACCAGCCCCCAGCCACATCTAACTGAGTGGATGGGTCACTATTGTCTAGACACGTGCAGATGAAGTCAGAAGTTTACATACACCTTAGCCAAATACATTTAAACTCAGTTTTCACAATTCCTGACATTTAATCCAAGTAAAAATTCCCTGTTTTAGGTCAGTTAGGATCACCTCTTTATTTTAAGAATGTGAAATGTCAGAATAATAGTAGAGAGAATGATTTATTTCAGCTTTTATATCTTTCATCACATTCCCAGTGGGTCAGAAGTTTACATACACTCATTTAGTATTTGGTAGCATTGCCTTTAAATTGTTTAAAGGCAAGCCTCCCACAATAAATTGGGTGAATTTTGGCCCGTTCCTCCTGATAGAGCTGATGTAACTGAGTCAGGTTTGTAGACCTCCTTGCTTGCACATGCTTTTCCAGTTGTGCCCACACATTTTCTATAGGATTGAGGTCAGGGCTTTGTGATGGCGCACTCCAATACCTTGACTTTGTTGTCCTTAGCCATTTTGCCTCAACTTTGGAAGTATGCTTGGGGTCATTGTCCATTTGGAAGACCCATTTGCGACCTAGCTTTAACTTCCTGACTGATGTCTTGAGATGTTTCTTCAATATATCCACATAATTTTCCTCCCTCATGATGCCATCTATTTTGTGAAGTGCACCAGTCCCTGCTGCAGCAAAGCACCCCCACAACATGATGCTGCCACCCCCGTGCTTCACAGTTGGGATGGTGTTCTTCGGCTTGCAAGCGTTCCCTATTTCCTCCAAACATAACGATGGTCATTATGGCCAAACAGTTCTATTTTTGTTTCATCAGACCAGAGGACATTTCTTTTCGCACCAAAGTACATTCATCTCTAGGAGACAGAACGCGTCTCCTTCCTGAGCGGTATGATGGCTGCGTGGTCCCATGATGTTTATACTTGCATACTATTGTTTGTACAGATGAACGTGGTACCTTCAGGCGTTTGGACATTGCTCCCAAGGATGAACCAGACTTGTGGAGGTCTACAATTGATTTTCTGAGGTCTAAGTTTGAAGGTAGGCCTTGAAACACCTCCTTCAAATGACTCAAATGAGGTCAATTAGTCTATCAGAAGCTTCTAAAGCCATGACATAATTTTCTGGAATTTTCCCATCTGTTTAAAGGCACAGTCAACTTAGTGTATGTAAACCTCTGACTCACTGGAATTGTGATACAGTGAATTATAAGTGAAATAATCTGTCTGGAAACAATTGTTGGGAAAATTACGTCTGTTATGCACAAAGTAGATGTTCTCACCGACTTGCCAAATCTATAGTTTGTTCGCAACACATTTGTGGAGTGGTTGAAAAACGAGTTTTAATGACTCCAACCTAAGTGTATGTAAACTTTCGACTTCAACTGTACATGTACACATGTTATTGAAATACAATAGTAGTATGAATCTCCAGGTAGCTAAAGCTAACAAACAAGGTTCAATATTAGCTAGCTAACATTAGGCTATAATGGATTTTTGATTCAAGTAATATTACTACACAGATCATAGCTAACTAACAGAACGCTTTAACTTGCAATAAAAATTAGAAACTTATATCTGAAAATGTAGCTAGACTCTTACCCGTATACATGGATGAACGTTTCACGGCAGGCTGTAACCATTTAACTATATTTTGTTTGTAGCTACATCTTGTTTGACCAGCGTTGTGTCAAGTCACTCCGGTTCACACTGACCGTGGCGTGTGCAGAAAGTAGCCCATCACTTTTTCCAACCGATCTGTCGATAGTGCCTGCTAAATTCAGGGCATGAATGTTGTTGAGAAAAGTAGCAAAACTTTTGTAGTTCTTGATGGCTAACGATATATCTTTCAAAAACGGCAAGGTAGAAAGGACTCTCAACACATACTGAACAGCTCACGTTACATGCTACATGGCAGACCAATCCAAACACATCTCCCGGCATGTCCAGCCGATCCATTATCTCAGCCAATCATGGCTCATGGGGAGGCTCCTGTCTTTTTCTGTGGCTAAACCAAATAGGCTCGTAATTTAACTATTTTATTTGTATTTATGGATGGAAAACAAGTTTGTTATTAAGGCACATGAAAGTTCACATATTCCAGAATGCATTTCTGCCAAAAAAAACACATTTAGATTTAAAAAATGGTTTACATTCAAATGCGTCTCCTGTGAAGTAGTGACATGCGACATACGCCTAATTTCCTTAATCAGGGTACAAATTATTAACATATATGCCCACTCAGCTGTGCCTCACAAGTAATACAACAATCAAGCAACCCAGAAAAGTGCTAAAAATAGCCCATATTAACATATGCAGACTGAGAAACAAGGTCCATGAAGTCAATAACTAAATAAATGATGTTGAAGTAATATGGCTACAGGTTCATCTGCCTCACCTAAAGCCCATTCTTGTGGGAAGCTGCTATAGACCACCAAGTGCTAACAGTCAGTATCTGGATATTATGTGTGAAATGCTTGATAATGAATGTGATATCAATAGAGAAATATATTTTCAGGGTGATTTAGATATTGACTGGCTCTCATCAAGCTGCCCACTCAAGAAAAAACGTCAAACTGTTACCAGTGCCTGCAACCTGATTCATGTTGTCAGTTAACCTAGCAGGGTATTTACAAACAGCACAGGAATGAAATCATCAACATGTATTGATCACATCTTTACTAATGCTACAGAAATTTTCTTTAAAGCAGTGTCCAAATCCATAGGATGTAGTGATCACAATATAATAGCCATATCTAGGAAAACCAAAGTTCCAAAGACTGGGCCTAATATATAGTGTAATAGGTCATATAATACATTTTGTAGTGATTCAAATGTTGATGATGTAAAGAATATTTGCTGGTCTGTGGTGTGTAATCAGGAGCAACCAGACGCTGCACTTGACACATTTATGAAATTGCTTCCAGTTACTAATAAGCACGCACCAATTAAGAAAATGAGGATGAGGAATTTAAAAATTGTAGGCAAAAGGTATGGAAAATAAGTCTGGCAGCCCAACTGATTGGCAAATGTACTGCAAATTAAGAAATCATGTGACTAAGCTAAATAAAAAATAAACTATACTATGAAAAAAATATGAATTATATTAAGAATGATAGTAAAAAGCTTTGGAGCTCCTTAAATGAAATTTTGGGGAAAAAAATTTTGGCTCCATCATTCATTGAATCAGATGGCTCATTCATCACAAAGCCAAATGATATTGCCAACTACTTTAATTACTTTTTCATTGGCAAGATAAACAAACTTAGGGATGACATGCCAGCAACAAACGCTGACACTACACATCCAAGTATATCTGACCAAATTATGAAAAAGAAGAATTGTAGTTTTGAATTCCATAAAGTCAGTGTGGAAGAGGTGAAAAAATTATTGTTGTCTATCAACAATGACAAGCCACCGGGGTCTGACAATCTGGATGTAAAATTACTGAGGATAATAGCGGACGATATTGTCCCTCCTATTTGCAACAATTTCAATTTAAGCAGACTAAGCAGACTATAGAGAAAGACACTCAACAAGCACAGCACTTACACAAATGACTGATGATTAGCTGAGAGAAATTGATGATACAATGATTGTGGGGGCTGTCTTGTTAGACTTCAGTGCAGCTTTTGACATTATCGATCATAGTCTGCTGCTGGAAAAACTGATGTGCTATGGCTTTACATCCCCTGCTATAATGTAGATAAAGAGTTACTTGTCTAACAGAACACAGAGGGTGTTCTTTAATGGAAGCCTCTCAAACATAATCCAGGTAGAAGCAGGAACTCCCCAGGGTAGCTGTTTAGGCCCCTTGCTTTTTTCTGTCTTTACTAACGACATGCCACTGGCTTTGAGTAAGTACAGTGTGTCTATGTATGCGGATGACTCAACACTATACATGTCAGCTACTACAGCAACTGAAATGACTGCAACACTTAACAAAGAGCTAGTTCGTTTTGGAATGGGTAGCAAGGAATAAGTTAGTCCTAAATATTTCCAAAACTAAAAGCATTGTATTTGGGACAAATCATTCACTAAACCCTAAACCTCAACTACATCTCATAATGAATAATGTGGAAATTGAGCAAGTTGAGGTGACTATACTGCTTGGCGTTACCCTGGATTGTAAACTGTCATGGTCAAAACATATTGATACAACAGTAGCTAAGATCAGGAGAAGTCTGTCCATAATAAAGCACTGCTCTGCATTCTTAACAACACTATCAACAAGGCAGGTCCTACAGGCCCTGGTTTTGTCGCACCTGGACGACTGTTCAGTATTGTGGCCAGGTGCCACAAAGAGGGACTTGGGAAAATTGCAGTTGGCTCAGAACAGGGCAGCGCAGATGGCCCTTAAAAGTACATGGAGCTCTAACATTAATGATATGCATGTCAATCTCTCATGGCTCAAAGTGGAAGAGAGATTGACATCATCATTACTTGTTTTCGTAAGAGGTGTTGACAAGCTGAAAATACCAAGCTGTCTGTTTAAAATACTAGCACATAGCTCGGACACCCATGCATATCCCACAAGACATGCCACCAGAGGTCTCTTCACAGTCCCCAAGTCCAGAACAGACTATGGGAGGCACACAGTACTACATAGAGCCATGACTACATGGAAATCTATTCCACATCAGGTGACTGATGCAAGCAGTAGAATCAGATTTAAAAGCAGGTAAAAATACACCTTATGGAACAGCAGGGACTGTGAAGCAACACAAACATAGGCACAGACACATGCATACACACACATGATAACATACGCACTATACACACATGGATTTTGTGTTGTAGATATGTGGTAGTGGAGTATGTGCCTGAGGGCACACACTTAGTGTGTTGTGAGTTCTGTAGTGAATGTATTGTAATGTTTTTAAATTTGTATAACTGCCTTAATTCTGCCGGACCCCAGGAAGAGTAGCCTTGGCAGCAGCTAATGGGGATCCATAATAAATACAAACAACTGATCTATTACCAGTGTGATCATATAACTTACCTCAAATGTTGATTTTTTTTTTTTTTTAAATGGTCTGAGAAGAACAACAGGAAGAACTACAAGAACAACAATTCAAGCAAAGCCAATATGTGGTGATAATGTTTAACCTCATTATTACAGTACTGTTTTGTGTATAGGCTTATGTTTTTTAAGTCATGTAAAAAAAATTTTTTTAAGTAGATCTCGGCTTGTGATCTCATTTTGACCAAGAATGTGATCTCGACTCAAAAAAGGTTGGTGACCAGTGCTTTAGAGTAATTGCACAGTTGGAGCCCGGATATAAATCAAATAAATTATTTGGCTCCCCCCATCCCTCTCCCCTCTCTCTCTCTCTCGCTCTCCACAGGTACCCTATCCAGTCACCCAGGCCAGGTTGCTATGGTGACAGGGAGGACTCACCTGGAGTGCGCAACTACGGCAATCGGGCCCCTGACGAGCTGTTTGATGTCTACTGCTTTGCCAAGCAACTGCAAGGTACAATCAGATGTTAGTCATCCATGGCCGTGCAAAGTCCCAGGCGCCCCAGGAGATACGATGCTGAATCAGCCTGACTTAACTTTTTAGGGCTGCAATCCTGTTAAAGGGATCGATATGACAACAGCCAGTGAAAGTGCAGGGCACCAAATTCAAACAACAGAAATTTCATAATTGAAATTCTTCAAACAAAAAAGGCTTTACAGCGAAAGCACCACAAACAATTATGTTAGGTCACTGCCAAATCACAGAAAAACACAGCCATTTTTCCAGCCAAAGACAAGAGTCACAAAAAGCAGAAATAGAGATAAAATGAATTACTAACCTTTGATGATCTTCATCAGATGACACTCATAGGACTTCATGTTACACAATACATGTATGTTTTGTTCGATAAAGTTCATATTTATATCCAAAAATCTCAGTTTACATTGGCGCGTTATGTTCAGTAGTTCCATAAACATCTGGTGATTTTGCAGAGAGCCACATCAATTTACAGGAATACTCATAATAAACATTGCTAAAAGATACAACTGTTATGCATGGAATTTTAGATCCACTTCTCCTTAATGCAAACGCTGTGTCATATTTCAAAAAAGCTTTACGGAAAAAGCAAACCATGCAATAATCTGAGGTCGGCACTCAGAGCCCAATCAAGACAAAAATATATCTGCCATATTGTGCAGTCAACAGAAGTCAGAAATAACATTATAAATATTCACTTACCTTTGATGATCTTCATCAGAATACACTCCCAGGAATCCCAGTTCCACAATAAATGTTTGATTTGTTCGGTAATGTCCATCATTTATGTCCAAATTGCTACTTTTGTTAGCGCGTTTGGTAAACAAATCCAAAGTCACGAACCGCGTTCACTAAAAGCAGACAAAATGTCAAAAAGTTCCGGAACAGTCAGTAGAACCATGTCAAACGATGTATTGAATCAATCTTTAGGATGTTTTTAACATAAATCTTCAATAATGTTCCAACCGGAGAATTCCTTTGTCTTCAGAAGTGCGATGGAACAGAGCTCGCTCTCACATGAACGCGCACGGTAGACCATGCTCATGGTAGACCTTACTCAATCCCCTCTCATTCGGCCTCCCTTCACAGTAGCAGCATCAGACAAGGTTCTAAAGACTGTTGACATCTAGTGGAAGCCTTAGGAAGTTCAAAAGGACCCATATCCCACTGTGTATTTGATAGGGAATGAGTTGAAAACCTACAAACCTCAGATTTCCCACTTCCTGGTTGGATTTTTTCTCAGGTTTTTGCCTGCCATATGAGTTCTGTTATACTCACAGACATCATTCAAACAGTTTTAGAAACTTCAGAGTGTTTTATATCCAATACTAATAATATGCATATATTAGCAACTGGGACTGAGGAGCAAGCAGTTTACTCTGGGCACCTCTGGGCACCTTTTCATCCAAGCTACTCAATACTGCCCCTGCAGCCATAAGAAGTTAATTATCCTGTTAGGCAGAGAAAGAGATTCTCATCCTATTACCCCTGGTTGGGAACCACTGATTTAAGCTGTAGCTGGGTGGTGAGTAATACTGCCGTGGCCAGGATCAGGGAAACTGCTACAGGAGGATGGAGTCATATTCACAGCAGGTGCCTTTAAAATAGATCTGGGTAATTTGTTACTGTGCAGAGCCAGACCTGTCAGTTAATAGTTCTACAGGAAGTAGATGAGGTAATTTTATGAGAAGTGTAATTCTTGACACCTTGCAAATGACTGGGCTATCTAGCTGGATAGGATGGATGTTCATTGTCAGGTTCTATGGTTCTGAGTGTTCTTCTGTGAAATGATTCTGCATGACTCATGGATCATTACTTCACTGACCTCCTGTTCAATCTGGTCTGTTGACACTTCTTATATTACATTTCACACCACTCTAACCATCTCGTACTTTATTCTCATCATATTCCCCTATCTCCCCCGTTACTCCGTACCACTTCACCTCCCATACCTATCTCTCTTTCCCCTCACACTATACCTCATTATACCTCCAATCTCTCCATCTCCACCCCCCTCTCCCAGGTGAGGTGTTCCACTCGTCTGTACCAGAGAAGCTGAGCCTGGCCACAGCCTCTACCCATTGCCACTCTCTGGGAGCCCAGCTGGCCACGGCAGGGCAGCTCTACCAAGCCTGGCAGACTGGCCTGGACCAGTGTGACCCAGGCTGGCTGGCTGACGGCAGTGTGCGCTACCCCATAAACCTTCCCCGGCGCAACTGTGGTGGGGATGATCCGGGTGTGCGCACTGTCTACCACAACCCCAACCGCACCGGTTTCCCAGACACCACCACCCGCTTCGACGCCTACTGCTACCGAGGTAACGGCCGGGGTCGCCATCGCCATGGCAACCTTTCTGTTTAATTTCTGTTAATTAGTGCGGGTTGTTTGTCTCATGCATGAATTAATGAATTATCACAGAGGGGATTCAGTGACATTTTGGTCCCTTCTGGGATCTGAAGTCTTCTACTGTAGCAACCAGCTAGAGCCCAGTATCAGCATTTCCAAGCTCTCAATGCAGACTTAGAGAGAGCCAACGGAGTTCTGTACACTGGCTGCAGCCTCAATGTCCTTGCAGTGTCATTCTAAAGTGTTTATAATGTTGCTGGACCACTGGAGATTTGTCTAACTTAGTTTCAAGTTCACTTTGGAGCGACGGTAGGCTCCAGTGTGCTGTGGATTTTATTGTGTTTGTGCAGAGTGTGATCTGAATTAGACTGCATTAGCTCCTCAGAGTGTCATGGAGAATGATTGACAGGCACTAAATTGATACAGACGTAATGAAGTCTTATCTTAGACTTTGCCCTTAAGTAAAGTCACCCAAGGAGAGTGTAAAAACGTCTCAATATAATATGTATGCTTTCTTAATTAAAGCAAAACCAAAAACAGAGGTCATCAACATCTAAGAATATGGATGATTCACAGCTTATTGCAAACATGGCAGCTTATTGCAAAGATTAATTTTTAAAAGCAAATAGGAATGCTAATATATTTCTCATATAATTCCAGAACGTGAAGCAGGAGTCCAGGCAGCCCAGCCAGTGGGGTTCCTCCAATACAGAGACCCAGACACCAATTCCTCAGACACAGAGCCCCAGCACTCTGCCCCCTACCCCCAGCCCTCCACCTGGACTGGCATGGCGGACCTGGACAAGGAGGGCATCAGCTCCATCACTGGAGGCAACGAGTCCTCCGAGATCTCTGAGGAGCACGTGGTAATCCACCTCCGGCCAGGGGAGAGTACCCAGGGCTGGGGAGAGGAGAACCAGGAGACCAAGGGGCGATCTAAGACTGAAGCCCCTCAGAACCCATCCTCCAGCCCCAATACCAGCACCCTGGGTCTGTCTGTCCTGGAGAGTCTAGAGACCCACGGAGGTTCTGCCCAGGAAGAGGTGGAGGGCGAGGGGGATGAGGAGTGGCGTTTCGGGTCGTCCGACTCCCCTCTGTCCTCCCAGGCCTCTCCAGTGCTCCAGACCCAGACAGCCAATAACGTTCTCCACAGCTTTATCAACAACCTGATGAAGCCCTTCAGTTATTGGACAGGCTCTGTGGAGGCCGACACAGAGGCACCTCTCCCAGCCACACCTGCCTCACTGCCCGAGGGGAGAGGAGTACAGGATCAGACAACCCCGGGGTCGGCTGTGGTCACACCCACCGAAGGGAAGCAAAAGCTGGGCAGTAAAGGAAGCACGGACAACGCTATCATAGAGCATCGGATTCGAGGCTCCTTGCTCAAGACATCCACCAATGGGCTCACCAGCACAGAGGAGGGTCTGCCTGATCAGGATAGAGAGGTGGTCACTTTAGTCCCATTGGGCCCTGTGATCCAGTACACACTCACCCAGCCTGGGAGGAAGGGTCCAAGCATGTCCCTAACCAACCCTCCAGGATCATCGTCTAATGGTAAGACCCACTCACTGAGTCACAATCCATCCATCAGAGAGGCTATGTGGGTTGGCTGAGTACATCGTGTCTCCTTTCAGTTTAGTTCATTACCTTTTCTCTCTAAAAGTTGTTTTCTTTTTCCGTTCCTATTTGCTCCACCTCAGTGTTTCTTCCAAATCAATGGCTTGTGTTAAATTGAAAATGCGCTGTTTACGAAGGTAGTAAATTGAAAATATGGTTTCTGTGGATGCCAGCTCAGGTCCTTTATTGCTTCAGCGGTAAATAAAGTGAAGGTTTGTTTCAGACTATTAAACACTGTCTCAGGACAATATTTACGGGAGTAATGGAAGTAGAATAGACCCAAAAAAGTTTTTATATAAAAAAAAAACATTACATTTGGCATTATCAAATGAAATAAAATGTTATTGGTCACGTACACATATTTAGCAGATGTTATTGAGGGTGTAGTGAAATGCTTGTGCAGCCTTCCTCTAGTTGTTTTCCCTAGACACTACAGTATCTCTGTGTTGCAAATGGTCGAATTTCCAGAGTATCAGAACACCACTCGTTACTTTCCTTCTTTGGTTTTCCTAAGGAGAAATTACATTAAATATATATGCATTTTGGGTGTCTATTCAAATAAAATAAAATACATACGTATTTGTCACATATAAAACGGGTGTAGACTTTACATTTACATTTACATTTACATTTAAGTCATTTAGCAGACGCTCTTATCCAGAGCGACTTACAAATTGGTGCATTCACCTTATGATATCCAGTGGAACAACCACTTTACAATAGTGCATCTAAATCTTTTAAGGGGGGGGGGGGGGTTAGAAGGATTACTTTATCCTATCCTAGGTATTCCTTAAAGAGGTGGGGTTTCAGGTGTCTCCGGAAGGTGGTGATTGACTCCGCTGACCTGGCGTCGTGAGGGAGTTTGTTCCACCATTGGGGTGCCAGAGCAGCGAACAGTTTTGACTGGGCTGAGCGGGAACTGTACTTCCTCAGAGGTAGGGAGGCGAGCAGGCCAGAGGTGGATGAACGCAGTGCCCTTGTTTGGGTGTAGGGCCTGATCAGAGCCTGAAGGTACGGAGGTGCCGTTCCCCTCACAGCTCCGTAGGCAAGCACCCTGGTCTTGTAGCGGATGCGAGCTTCAACTGGAAGCCAGTGGAGAGAGCGGAGGAGCGGGGTGACGTGAGAGAACTTGGGAAGGTTGAACACCAGACGGGCTGCGGCGTTCTGGATGAGTTGTAGGGGTTTAATGGCACAGGCAGGGAGCCCAGCCAACAGCGAGTTGCAGTAATCCAGACGGGAGATGACAAGTGCCTGGATTAGGGCCTGCGCCGCTTCCTGTGTGAGGCAGGGTCGTACTCTGCGAATGTTGTAGAGCATGAACCTACAGGAACGGGCCACCGCCTTGATGTTAGTTGAGAACGACAGGGTGTTGTTCAGGATCACGCCAAGGTTTTTAGCGCTCTGGGAGGAGGACACAATGGAGTTGTCAACCGTGATGGCGAGATCATGGAACGGGCAGTCCTTCCCTGGGAGGAAGAGCAGCTCCGTCTTGCCGAGGTTCGGCTTGAGGTGGCGATCCGTCATCCACACTGATATGTCTGCCAGACATGCAGAGATGCGATTCGCCACCTGGTTATCAGAAGGGGGAAAGGAGAAGATTAATTGTGTGTCGTCTGCATAGCAATGATAGGAGAGACCATGTGAGGATATGACAGAGCCAAGTGACTTGGTGTATCGCGAGAATAGGAGAGGGCCTAGAACAGAGCCCTGGGGGACACCAGTGGTGAGAGCACGTGGTGCGGAGACAGATTCTCGCCACGCCACCTGGTAGGAGCGACCTGTCAGGTAGGACGCAATCCAAGCGTGGGCCGCGCCGGAGATGCCCAACTCGGAGAGGGTGGAGAGGAGGATCTGATGGTTCACAGTATCAAAGGCAGCCGATAGGTCTAGAAGGATGAGAGCAGAGGAGAGAGAGTTAGCTTTAGCAGTGCGGAGCGCCTCCGTGACACAGAGAAGAGCAGTCTCAGTTGAATGACTAGTCTTGAAACCTGACTGATTTGGATCAAGAAGGTAATTCTGAGAGAGATAGCAGGAGAGCTGGCCAAGGACGGCACGTTCAAGAGTTTTGGAGAGAAAAGAAAGAAGGGATACTGGTCTGTAGTTGTTGACATCGGAGGGATCGAGTGTAGGTTTTTTCAGAAGGGGTGCAACTCTCGCTCTCTTGAAGACGGAAGGGACGTAGCCAGCGGTCAAGGATGAGTTGATGAGCGAGGTGAGGTAAGGGAGAAGGTCTCCGGAAATGGTCTGGAGAAGAGAGGAGGGGATAGGGTCAAGCGGGCAGGTTGTTGGGCGGCCGGCCGTCACAAGACGCGAGATTTCATCTGGGGAGAGAGGGGAGAAAGAGGTCAAAGCACAGGGTAGGGCAGTGTGAGCAGAACCAGCGGTGTCGTTTGACTTAGCAAACGAGGATCGGATGTCGTCGACCTTCTTTTCAAAATGGTTGACGAAGTCATCCGCAGAGAGGGAGGAGGGGGGGGGGGGAGGATTCAGGAGGGAGGAGAAGGTGGCAAAGAGCTTCCTAGGGTTAGAGGCAGATGCTTGGAATTTAGAGTGGTAGAAAGTGGCTTTAGCAGCAGAGACAGAAGAGGAAAATGTAGAGAGGAGGGAGTGAAAGGATGCCAGGTCCGCAGGGAGGCGAGTTCTCCTCCATTTCCGCTCGGCTGCCCGGAGCCCTGTTCTGTGAGCTCGCAATGAGTCGTCGAGCCACGGAGCAGGAGGGGAGGACCGAGCCGGCCTGGAGGATAGGGGACATAGAGAGTCAAAGGATGCAGAAAGGGAGGAGAGGAGGGTTGAGGAGGCAGAATCAGGAGATAGGTTGGAGAAGGTTTGAGCAGAGGGAAGAGATGATAGGATGGAAGAGGAGAGAGTAGCGGGGGAGAGAGAGCGAAGGTTGGGACGGCGCAATACCATCCGAGTAGGGGCAGAGTGGGAAGTGTTGGATGAGAGCGAGAGGGAAAAGGATACAAGGTAGTGGTCGGAGACTTGGAGGGGAGTTGCAATGAGATTAGTGGAAGAACAGCATCTAGTAAAGATGAGGTCAAGCGTATTGCCTGCCTTGTGAGTAGGGGGGGAAGGTGAGAGGGTGAGGTCAAAAGAGGAAAGGAGTGGAAAGAAGGAGGCAGAGAGGAATGAGTCAAAGGTAGACGTGGGGAGGTTAAAGTCACCCAGAACTGTGAGAGGTGAGCCATCCTCAGGAAAGGAACTTATCAAGGCGTCAAGCTCATTGATGAACTCTCCAAGGGAACCTGGAGGGCGATAAATGATAAGGATGTTAAGCTTGAAAGGGCTGGTAACTGTGACAGCATGGAATTCAAAGGAGGCGATAGACAGATGGGTCAGGGGAGAAAGAGAGAATGTCCACTTGGGAGAGATGAGGATCCCAGTGCCACCACCCCGCTGACCAGAAGCTCTCGGGGTGTGCGAGAACACGTGGGCAGACGAGGAGAGAGCAGTAGGAGTAGCAGTGTTATCTGTGGTAATCCATGTTTCCGTCAGTGCCAAGAAGTCGAGGGACTGGAGGGAAGCATAGGCTGGGATGAACTCTGCCTTGTTGGCCGCAGATCGGCAGTTCCAGAGGCTGCCGGAGACCTGGAACTCCACGTGGGTCGTGCGCGCTGGGACCACCAGGTTAGAGTGGCAGCGGCCACGCGGTGTGAAGTGTTTGTATGGTCTGTGCAGAGAGGAGAGAACAGGGATAGACAGACACATAGTTGACAGGCTACAGAAGAGGCTACGCTAATGCAAAGGAGATTGGAATGACAAGTGGACTACACGTCTCGAATGTTCAGAAAGTTAAGCTTACGTTGCAAAAATCTTATTGACTAAAATGATTAAAATGATACAGTACTGCTGGCTGGTGAAGTAGGCTAGCTAGCAGTGGCTGCGTTGTTGACTTTGTTTGAAAGTGTTGCTGGCTAGGTAGCCTCGATAACTGGCTAGGTAACCTCGATAACTGGCTAGATAATTACTCTAAACTACACAATTATCTTAGATACAAAGACAGCAAAGACAACTATGTAGCTAGCTAACACTACACTAATCAAATCGTTCCGTTGTAATGTTTCGGTAGAAGTTGGCTAGCTGGCTAGCTAGCAGTGTTGACAACGTTAGGACGACGAAAATAGCTGGCTAGCTGACTTTGTTTGAAAGTGGAGCTGGCTAGGTAACCTCGATAACTGGCTAGATAATTACTCTAAACTACACAATTATCTTAGATACAAAGACAGCAAAGACAACTATGTAGCTAGCTAACACTATACTAATCAAATCGTTTACCATGAAATGCTTACTTATGAGCCCTTCCCAAAGATGCAGAGTTAAAAAATAAGAATAAAATACACAAGAATGAAGCTAAATACCAGTACCACATCAAAATAAATTCAAATGAAATCTTATTTGACCCATGCTTCGTAAACAACAGACTAACAGTGAAGTTCTCACTTACGGGTCCTTTACCAACGAAGAGTTAAAGATAAAGAATAGAAATAAAAAATGTAAGTAGTGACACGAGGAATAAATACACAGTGGATAACGAATAACACTAACGAGTAAAAATAACATGGCTATATACAGGAGTACCAGTTACGAATCGATGTGAAGGGATACGAGATATTTGAGGTAGATATGCACATGAAGGCAGGGTAAAGTGACTGGGCATTAGGATAGATAATAATAAGGTATTTGAGGTAGATATGCACATGAAGGCAGGGTAAAGTGACTAGGCATCAGGATAGATAATAATAAGGTATTTTAGGTAGATATGTACATAAAGGCAGGGTAAAGTGACTAGGCATCAGGATAGATAATAATAAGGTATTTGAGGTAGATATGTACATGAAGGCAGGGTAAAGTGACTAGGCATCAGGATAGATAATAATAAGGTATTTGAGGTAGATATGCACATGAAGGCAGGGTAAAGTGACTAGGCATCAGGATAGATAATAATAAGGTATTTGAGGTAGATATGTACATGAAGGCAGGGTAAAGTGACTTGGCATCAGGATAGATAATAATAAGGTATTTGAGGTAGATATGTACATGAAGGCAGGGTAAAGTGAATAGGCATCAGGATAGATAATAATAAGGTATTTGAGGTAGATATGTACTTGAAGGCAGGATATAGTGACCAGGTATCAGGATAGATAATAATAATAAGGTATTTGAGGTAGATATGTACATGAAGGCAGGGTAAAGTGACCAGGCATCAGTGTGTGCCATTGTGTGGATCTTAGTGATGTGGACACCAAAGAACTTGAAGCTCTCTCCCCGTTCCATTACAGCCCCGTCGATCTAGATGGGGGCGTGCTCTCCCCTGTAGTCCACAATCAGCTCCTTGGTCTTGCTGACGCTGAGTGAGAGGTTGATGTCCTGGCACCACATTGCCAGGTCTCTGACCTCCCTGTAGTAAGCTGTCTCATCGCAGTCGGTGATCAGGCCACCGTCGTGTCGTCAGCAAACTTTATGATGGGGTTGGAGTTGTGCGTGGCCATGCAGTTGTGGGTTAACAGGGATTACAGGAGGAGACTAAGCACACACCCCTGAGGGGCTCCAGTTTTGAGGATCAGCGTGGTGGAGGTGTTGTTGCCTACCCTCACCACCTTGGGCTGGCCAATCAGGAAGTCCAGGATCCAGTTGTAGAGGGAGGTGTTCAGTCCCAAGGTCCCGAGTTTGGTGTTTTAGTCTATGAACAGCATTCTCACATAGTTATTTCCCTTTTTGTCCAGGTGGGAGAGGGCAGTGAGAAGTGCAATTAAGATTGCTTCATCTGTGGATCTGTCTTGGCGGTACGCAAATTGGAGTGGGTTGATGTGTGTCATGACCAGCCTTTCAAAGCGCTTCATAATTACAGATGTGAGTGCTATGTGACAATAGTAGTTACACCAGCAGCACACCATCCTGCATCCCACTGCTGGGCTGCCTCTGAAGCTCAGTAGGGTTGGTCCTAGTTGGTCCCTGGATGAGAAACCAGATGTTCCTGGAAATAGTGTTGGAGGGCCAGTAGGAGGCACTCTTTCCTCTTGTCTATAAAATAATATTGCAGTGATTGGGGACATTGCCCTGTGTAGGGTGCTGTCTTTTGGATGGGACGTTAAACAGGTGTCCTGACTCTCTGTGGTCACTAAAGATCCCATGGCATTTATGGTAAGATTAGGGGTGTTAACCCCGGTGTCCTGGCTAAATTCTCAATCTGGCCCTCATGGCCACCTAATCATCCCTAGCTTCCAATTGGCGCCTTCATCCCCCTTCCTCTCCCATGCAACTATTCCACAGGCTGTTGCTCTAAATGAGAATGTGTTCTCAGTCAACTTACCTGTAAAAATAAGAGTTAAATAAATAAAACAAAACAATTTAGGCAGGTTATCTTGGATTTCTGGGTAACAGCGACAGTGGTTGTCAGCTTGAAACATGTTGGGATTACACACTGGGAATGAAGAGATTGAAAATGTCTGTGAAGCCCAGTGGTCTTGCTAGTGTTTAAAAGTCTTACTCACAAAGGCCACGGAGAGCGATCTCACACAGTCATCCAGAACAACAGGGGCTTTCATGCAATACTCATGAAACAAAGGAATAGGGTCCGGTGTGAACAAGGGAACAACTGAGTTGGAGTTGAAGTAAGAGTTGAAGTCAAAAGCTAGGTTAGTAACTGTTGATCTGATGTCCAAAAGTTATTGGCGGTCATAGGAGATAATAGTATGAACTTTCTGTACAAAAAAAGTAAAGATTTTTAAAAAGTCACTAAATAACAAAGTCGGGTTGGAGCTCGTGAGATGTCGACCTTCTCTGTCGGCGCAATCTTTCATCTTAGGTCCAGAGCCATCACTAAGCCAGCTTCCAGCAGTGCAAAGAGGAAAATGAAAGCAGAGAATGAGGCCGGCCAAAGCAAAAACTCAGAGAGCCAGAGTCAGTGCTGCAGTAATGTGTTTGGCTCACCGGTGTGAATACATAGAACTCAGTTGATCTGTGTGTGTGTGTGTGTGTGCATCAGTGCGTGTGTGTGTGAGCACACGTGTGTGTGTGTCTCTGTGTGTTATGTCTACATCAGTGCGTGTGTGTGTGAGCACACGTGTGTGTGTGTGTGTCTCTGTGTGTTATGTCTACATCAGTACGTGTGTGTGAGTGCGTGTTCATGTCTACTTCTGTGGCTCAAGGACCTGGGATTTTGAGCTAGCATCCAAACCCCAGTTAATTCTCCACAGAGCTGAGCTAGGCGTGTGGGTCGTAAAGGTCATCTTATTGGGCTTTTCCCCGCATGAAAGCCCTGTGACTTCAAACCACAATCAATTCCTGTAATTCCTCTCCTGTTTGAAGGAGGGACAAATAGGCAACCAGGCAATGTTTCATCTTACGGCCACCCCTTACACAGCTATACACAGCCACCAGAGCTAAGGGGAGAATAGAGAGAGAAATCTAAAGTCTCGCACAGAGGTGTTTAAATAAGTTCAGTGAAGGTAGGGCTCCTTCTATGGCCTGGGCTTCATTGGATACAAAAACTGTTGCTATCCTCCCTGAAACCAAAACTCCAAACCCAAGGCATTAATGTTTTACGCAGGGTGAAAATCTAGCTTTAGTCTGCGTACATTATTCTCAGCCTCTTTCCAATTAATGCAGGGCTGGCTAGGTGTTCCTTGCATTGCTCGCCAGCATTCACGTCTCCCCCAATTACGTCGGCCCTGGGTGAGCGTAGGCGGTCATTATCACCATGGCAATGATGAGGGGATGGAAAACGCGAAGGATGAAAAAGAAGAGAGGAAGGATGCATTTGGAAGGGGCTTTTGAGATGTTTTTTATTAAATTTTTTACAGGAAGTTGTTGAATTAATGTTTCCTCTTAAAGTGGCATCACTCGCCAGATATAAACTATGTTATCGAGCGCCGCAGGCTGTTGCTTGCTCTAGGTAATCTACATTATCGATTCTGCCATTTTTATTTTTATGATTGGCAGGAAAAACATTGCATGTGAATCTTGACACCTCAATCAAAGAAATGCATGTTTCCCCATTTCCCCACACAGTCTTAGCAAAGCATCGTGGGAATAAATCTTTGATGAAACATCACGCCACTCCAGATAGATGTGCGACATGATTCACATGCCACACAATAACTTTTCCCAGTCGTCTTTATTAGATGCCATATCTTACAACAGTATAGTACTGAGGATGTGTGTGTGTGTGTGCTAGCTCGCATATGTATGTGTGTCCTTGTGTGTGTGTGTGTGTGTGTGTGTGTGTGTGTGTGTGTGTGTGTGTGTGTGTGTGTGTGTGTGTGTGTGTGTGTGTGTGTGTGTGTGTGTGTGTGTGTGTGTTTGTGTCATCAGGCCTGCTGACTCACTCCACTGAACCTAAGAGAACCAGCGTTTGTTAGATGCCGTATCTTATAACAGAAGTGCTGAGGCTGCACTAGTACACTGTGTCCTGGGGAGGCTTCAACTCCTCTCCCATTATGCTGTGTGACTGGAGGCTTCAACTCCTCTCCCATTATGCTGTGTGACTGGATAGTTCGACTCCTCTCCCAATATGCTGTGTGACTGGAGGGTTCAACTCCTCTCCTATTATGCTGTGTGACTGGAGGGTTCAACTCCTCTCCCATTATGCTGTGTGACTGGAGGGTTCAACTCCTCTCCCATTATGCTGTGTGACTGGAGGGTTCGACTCCTCTCCCATTATGCTGTGTGACTGGAGGCTTCGACTCCTATCCCATTATGCTGTGTGACTGGAGGGTTCAACTCCTCTCCCATTATGCTGTGTGACTGGAGGCTTCAACTCCTCTCCCATTGCTGTGTGACTGGAGGGTTCAACTCCTCTCCCATTATGCTGTGTGACTGGAGGCTTCAACTCCTCTCCCATTATGCTGTGTGACTGGAGGGTTCGACTCCTCTCCCATTATGCTGTGTGACTGGAGGGTTCAACTCCTCTCCCATTATGCTGTGTGACTGGAGGGTTCAACTCCTCTCCCATTATGCTGTGTGACTGGAGGGTTCAACTCCTCTCCCATTATGCTGTGTGACTGGAGGGTTCGACTCCTCTCCCATTATGCTGTGTGACTGGAGGGTTCAACTCCTCTCCCATTATGCTGTGTGACTGGAGGGTTCAACTCCTCTCCCATTATGCTGTGTGACTGGAGGGTTCAACTCCTCTCCCATTATGCTGTGTGACTGGAGGGTTCGACTCCTCTCCCATTATGCTGTGTGACTGGAGGCTTCGACTCCTATCCCATTATGCTGTGTGACTGGAGGGTTCAACTCCTCTCCCATTATGCTGTGTGACTGGAGGCTTCAACTCCTCTCCCATTGCTGTGTGACTGGAGGGTTCAACTCCTCTCCCATTATGCTGTGTGACTGGAGGCTTCAACTCCTCTCCCATTATGCTGTGTGACTGGAGGGTTCGACTCCTCTCCCATTATGCTGTGTGACTGGAGGGTTCAACTCCTCTCCCATTATGCTGTGTGACTGGAGGGTTCAACTCCTCTCCCATTATGCTGTGTGACTGGAGGGTTCAACTCCTCTCCCATTATGCTGTGTGACTGGAGGGTTCGACTCCTCTCCCATTATGCTGTGTGACTGGAGGCTTCAACTCCTCTCCCATTATGCTGTGTGACTGGAGGGTTCAACTCCTCTCCCATTATGCTGTGTGACTGGAGGGTTCGACTCCTCTCCCATTATGCTGTGTGACTGGAGGGTTCAACTCCTCTCCCATTATGCTGTGTGACTGGAGGCTTCAACTCCTCTCCCATTATGCTGTGTAACTGGAGGGTTCAACTCCTCTCCCATTATGCTGCGTGACTGGAGGGTTAAACTCCTCTCCCATTATGCTGTGTGACTGGAGGGTTCAACTCCTCTCCCATTATGCTGTGTGACTGGAGGGTTCAACTCCTCTCCCATTATGCTGTGTGACTGGAGGGTTCAACTCCTCTCCCATTATGCTGTGTGACTGGAGGGTTCAACTCCTCTCCCATTATGCTGTGTGACTGGAGGGTTCGACTCCACTTGTTTACCCCAGAAAGAGACATATACAGCTGATTTACAGCACCGCTGTCACTGAAAACACACAATGGAGCACATCATTGACTTGCCTTGATTTAGTCATTTGTGGGCAGTTTATCACGGTATGACAACATTTGTTTTGCAGGATTTTTATGTGTTGACTTTAAGTCAAAACTCACAACAAAAGATAGCAGTGAAGTACGCACATCGAAATACTAGACCGCGCATGAAATATTTGTATTTCTTATATCAGCCATTAGAATAGATAATTAGTCTTGATTAATTAATTTAATCACTCAATATCTCATCATTATGTGAAGGCAAAGTGGTTAATTAGCTATTCACATTATTAATTGGACAATTACACCATCTACAGCTCTTATGTTGAACCTGTGCTCACATACTGTAGCACATAGGGGGTGGAGGCAACATGCAGATCCCTGAATCATTTAGTATTGATTTAATATTTCATATGTGGACATACAGTATTTGTCTATGTTTCTCCCCACAGTAATTAGTTGTATTATGTAGTACAGCCAGAGGCCCTGCTGTGGTTCTTTGCACACCAGAGAGTTAGCTGTGCTTTGCTGTGTAGAGCTACAGTAGAACTCTAGCTGCCTAATATGGTAATACTATGAGAAGATTCACCGCTAAAAACCAACCCACATCTAGTCTGAATTATTAATTGTGTAGATACACTCTGGTGTAGTACATTTACATTTAAGTCATTTAGCAGACGCTCTTATCCAGAGCGACTTACAAATTGGAAAGTTCATACATATTCATTCTGGTCCCCCCGTGGGAAATGAACCCACAACCCTGGCGTTGCAAGCGCCATGCTCTACCAACTGAGCCACACGGGACCATTACATTACCTAGAAGCACAGGAGGCTGGTGAGAGGAAGACAGCTCATAATAATGGCTGGGATGGAAACCACATGTTTGATACTATTCCATTCATTCCATTCCAGCAATTACCACAAGCCCATCCTCCCCAATTAAGGTACAAACAGCCTGTGCTAGAAGGAGCATAGGGGTGCGCTTAATCTGAATAATCAAGGGTGTAGATATGCAGTAGTCAATGAAGGTGGTGTTTAAAAAAAAAGCTTTACTATCTTACACTTGGTCAGTTTTAGCCCAGGAATGCGTTGATTGTAGTTTGGTGTCTGGTCTAGTAAAGTCAAATCAAATCTAATCAAATTTAATTTGTCACATGCGCTGAATACAACACCTTACTGTGAAATTCTTACTTACAAGCCCCTAACCAACAATGCAGTTCAAGAAATAGAGTTAAGAAAATATTTACTAAATAAACTAAAGTGAAAAAAGTTATTAAAAAGTAACTCAAGAAAATTACATAACAATAACAAGGCTATATACAGGGTGTACCGGTACAGAGTCAATGTGCGGGGGTACAAGTCAGTCGAGGGAATTTGTAAAGTGACTATGCATAGATAATAAACAGCGAGTAGCAACAGTGTAAAAATGATAGTTTCTATGGAATGAGAAAAGTGTGAAATTGCCTTACCAGTGTCACGTTCTGACCTTAGCTCCTTTATTTTGTCTTTTGTTTTAGTTGGTCAGGGCGTGAGTTGGGTGGGTAATCTATGTTTTCTATTTCTGTGTTGGTTTTCTGTGTTTGGCCTGATATGGTTCTCAATCAGAGGCAGCTGCCAATCGTTGTCCCTGATTGGGAACCATATTTAGGTAGCCTGTTTTCTGTTGGGTTTTGTGGGTGGTTGTTTTCAGTCTTTGTGTGTCTGCACCAGATAGAACTGTTTCGGTTTTCACTTTGTTGTTTTTTGTATTTTTAGCTGTTCACTTCATTAAATAAGATGAACAATTACCACGCTGCACATTGGTCCTCTGATCCTTCAAACTTCTCCTCCTCAGACGAGGAGGAAGACGACAGCCGTTACAACCAGATCCTCTTTTTTTGTGTATGTTGGGCCTGGTACGCAGTGTGGGTCTGCTACTGTGCTTTGTACTGGAATACAAAGAGGCTGCACCATTATTGGAATGACAACAGTAATCCAAATTATTATTTTTTTTTGCAGATTTAGCAAAAAATACATAAATAAAATTGTTGCCGTGAATGAGGGTTCGCCTCCAGTATATAAATAAATAACCAGCCTTCCTACGGCGCAACACAACAACCAATCACCATTTAAAGTCTTACTTACACTCCCTTCCTGTTTGCATATTAAACCCTAGTAACTATGTCTTACATCTGGGTATAGATACTGTATCAGAATAGATAAATAAAATAAAAAGGCAAATAGATAATGAAACTATGGATTTGAATTAATTAAATATAATGACTGCTGCACTGGAGGCAGTGTGTTATGATTGCTAATTAAACATGCATTTAATTACAATCATTCAAACTATTTCCCTCCCATGCTATGTTAATGAATGTGTGTTGTCACTCTGCAGGAGTCACAGCAGTGGGACCCGATGTGAGTAGCAAGGCCGTGGAGGCTGTGAATGGATCAGGAGGCCCCCTCCAGGGCTTTAAGGGTGGGTTGGCTTCATCCCTAGGGACCCCGGAACCATACCCAGGCAGCCAGCTGAGATGGGCCCTGAAGGCCATGAAGGGCTCCATGCTGGAGGCCCCGGGACAGGGACACGTGGCCTACATGGGGAAGGATTCCACCTGGGAGCCCATGGAGGCCAAAGCGGGGCCCCTAGAGGTCATGACCCTTCCTACCAACCCAGCGAGCTACTCTGGTGAGGGGAGAGATCAGGATGAGGACCGCAGCATCCCCCGATCCATCCTGGAGAGAGAGGACAAAGAGACAGAGGCAGAGGGAAGCGGGAGAGGAGGGAACGACTTTCCAGGTGGCTTTGGATCGAACGGTGACACGAACCCAGGCTACGGTGCCAGCAGCAGCACAAAGCCTCTTCTGTCTGGATTGAAACCTACCGAGACCCAGAGCCAGAACCAGACTCTGACAGAACACACCACTATGTTTCAGTGGCAGCTAGTGGACCAGCCCACCACCTCATCTACTGCTGCTTCTGCTGCTGGCTCCAGCCGGGGCCCGGGAGGAACCGCTGAGGAGGCCAGGGGAGAGATTGTCTATGTCCGACGCCCTACTGAGAAACTCCTTCCAACCTTCCTTCCAACCACCTCCAGTAAGAAAGATGGCTTCCCCCCTGTGATCAGAAAGCAGAGCCTGAATACAGCCAGGGTGACTGAGAGACAACGAAGCCCAAATGAGGTCACCACACCTGGGTTCACCTCCAGACCTGCAGCTTCTATGGAGCCCCTGACAACCATTAAAACTTCCACAGCAAACAACCAGAGAAAAGACTCCAGTGATTCTACCTCTACCAAGGAGCCACCCATCTCCATTGCACAGATTCCAGTAGATAGAGAGGAGACAGCTAGTACCACATCTCTGACCAGAGATGGACCACAAACAACTGCAGCTTCGACTCAGCTGACCACGGCGTTGTCCTTTCTGAAGGGCAGCGATCATGAGTCCAGGTTAGCTGTTTCAGAATCATTTGTGGTGGGAAAAGGATGGAAGCCATTGGGGGGGATGAATCCCACGTCTAAGGAGGACAAAACCCCTGTGACCACAGAGAAGTCAGAGAAGAGAGAGAAGACCACCTTTGGTGTCGTTGTGCCCAGCTGGGGCTTTGGCCTCAACCCTTCAGGTATCTTCCCTTTTCTATTTTATTGTCACCATTATTAGCCTTTATCTAATCCTACTGTGTAATTATAGAATCCATTACTCCTCTAAACCATAGGAGGGGAGCTGAGGCCCCATGATCAATTTAATTCATGATGCTGCAGATGCTCTTTGTCTCTCTCTCTCTCTCTCTCTTCCCGTCTCTCTCTCTCTCTCTCTCTCTCTCTCTCTCTCTCTCTCTCTCTCTCTCTATACACTGATTATACCAAACATTAGGAACATCTTCCTAATATAGAGTTGTACCCCCCTTTTGCCCTCAGAACAGCCTCAATTCGTCATGGCATGGGCTACAAGGTGTCGAAAGCATTTCACAGAGATGCTGGCCCATGTTGACTCCCATGCTTCCCGCAGTTATGTCAAGTTGGCTGGATGTCCTTTGGGTGGTGGACCATTCTTGATACACATGGAAAACTGTTGAGTGTGAAAAATCCAGCAGTGTTGCAGTTCTTGACACAAACCTGTGCACCTGGCACCCACTACCATACCTCATTAAAAGGCACTTAAATATTTTGTCTTGCCGATTCACCCTCTGAATGGCACATATACACAATCCATGTCTCAGTTGTCTCAAATCTTAAACACCCTTCTTTAACCGGTCTCCTCCCCTTCATCTACACTGATTGAAAAGGATTTAACAGGTGACATCAATAAGGGATCATAGGTTTCACCTGGATTCACCTGGTCAGTCTATGTCATGGAAAGAGCAGTTGTTCTTAATGTTTTATACACTTATTATATATTCCTCTCCATCGTCTTCCTCTCTATTGGACCTCAGAGGCTTCTGTAAACAAAGAGGGGCTGTGAATTGGTAGAATGGAAGCAGCCTTAGTGTAGTAATTAGAGGGTCTTGGTTAGTTAGACAGGCTGTGAGAGGCTGAGATCTTAGGCCCCGGCAAATCAATGTTGACGGAAGCTAGAAGATGTGAGCTGTAATTGACTCTCTCTCCCGCTGTCTCTCGCAAAGCGAAGCCCTTCGTCCAAGTTCAGAATGATACAGCATGTGTAGAGACTCAAGCTGCTCGCCCTCTCTAACTTGTTCACATTAATTCACCCTGATGGGAATGGGTTTTAAGCCTCACCCATATATGTTTTACTCTGCCATGAAGGCTGGAGGGAAGATAACATCCTTGGTTGAGGAGTTTGTTCTCTTGGCCTCGTTTGAAATCCACACAGTAGGGCTGACTCACGGCTTAGAAAGTTCTGGTGAAATATTTAGTGCCTATTTCAGTGGAAAGTTAAAGTCTGGTAAAGGAACACTGATGTCCCATGTAGAATATATGACTATGAACGAATGATGCGATGCTGACGTCTGGTAGCTGCATACCTTGGAATGCCTCAAACATCCTTTATCACTACTGTATGTAGTCATTGTTGTTCTAACCACATCCAGCAGGTAAATATGAGGGTAGATCAAATCAAATCAAATCACATTTTATTGGTCACATGCACATATTTAGCAGATGTTATTGCGGGTGTAGCGAAATGCTTGTGTTCCTAGCTCCAACAGTGCAGTAGTATCTAACAATTCACAACAATACACACAAATTGAAAGTAAAAGAATGGAATTAAGAAATATATAAATATTAGGACAAGCAATGTCGGAGTGGCATTGACTAAAATACAGTAGAATAGAATACAGTATATACACATGAGATGAGTAAAGCAGTATGTAAACATTATTAAAGTGACGAGTGTTCCATTATTAAAGTGGTCAGTGATTCCATGTCTATATCATGACACGGGGCGAGAGCCAGATGGAGACACAGGAGGCAGATGGTTGGAGTCTTACAATATTTATTAATCCAATAGGGTCAGGCAAGAGAATGGTCGTGGACAGGCAAAAGGGTCAAAACCAGTTCAGAGTCCAATAGGGACTGAAGGGCAGGCAGAATCAAGGTCAAGCCATGCAGGATGATCAGGCAGGCGGGAAAGTTGTCCAGAGTCAGGCAGGGGTCAAAATCGGGAAGACTATCAAAAGAGAACAGCAAAAGGAGTACGGGAAAAACACGCTGGTTGACTTGACTAACATGCACGACGGACTGGCACAGAGAGACAGGAAACACAGGGATAAATACACTCGGGAAAATAAGCGACACCTGGAGGGGGTGGAGACAATAACAGGAACAGGTGAAACAGATCAGGGCATGACAGTCTATGTATATAGGGCAGCAGCCTCTAAGATGCAGGGTTGAGTAACCTGGTGGTAGCCGGCTAGTGATGGATATTTAACAGTCTGATAGCCTTGAGATAGAAGCTGTTTTTCAGTCTCTCGGTCCCAGCTTTGATGTACCTGTACTGACCTCGCCTTCTGGATGATAGCGGGGAGAACAGGCCGTGGCTCGGGCGGTTGATGTCCTTGATGATATTTTTGGCCTTCCTATGACATTGGGTGCTGTAGGTGTCCTGGAGGGCAGGCAGTGTGTTGTGCCCCGGTGATGTGTTGGGCAGACTGCACCACCCTCTGAAGAGCCCTGCGGTTGTGGGCGGTGCAGTTGCCGTACCAGGCGGTGATACAGCCCGACAGGATGCTCTCAATGGTGCACCTGTAAGGGTTTTAGGGGCCAAGCCAAATTTCTTCAGCCTCCTGAGGTTGAAGGTTCACCACACTGTCTGGGAGGGTGTACCATTTCAGATTGTCAGTGATGCGTACGCTGAAGAACTTGAAGCTTTTGACCTTCTCTACTGCGGTCCCGTCGATGTGGATAGGGGCGTGCTCCCTCTGCTGTTTCCTGAAGTCTACGATCAGCTCATTCGTTTTGTTGACGTTGAGGGAGAGGTTATTTTCCTGGAACCACTCCGCAAGGGGCCTCACCTCCTCCCTGTAGGCTGGAGGGAGAAGGCAGCTGAGCATGCACCCTTGTGGGGCCCATGTGTTGAGGATCAGAGAAGTGGAGGTGTTGTTCCTACCTTCACCGCCCGTCAGGAAGTCCAAGACCCAGTTGCACAGGGCGGGGTTCAGACCTGCACCTTTATTATACATTTTTTTCACCTTTATTTAACTAGGCAAGTCAGTTAAGAACTAATTCTAATGTACAACGACGGCCTACCAAAAGGCAAAAGACCTCCTGCAGGGACAGGAGATTAAAAAATAAAAATAACATATAAATATAGAACAAAACACACATCACGACAAGAGAGACAACACAACACTACATAAAGAGAGACCTAAGACAACAACACAGGAAGGCAGCAACACATGACAACACAGCATGGTAGCATCACAACATGACAACAACATGGTAGTAACACAACATGGTAGCAGCACAAAACATGGTACAAACATTATTGGACACAGACAACAGCACAAAGGGCAAGAAGGTAGAGACAACAATACATCACGCAAAGCAGCCACAACTGTCAGTAAGAGTGTCCATGATTGAGTCTTTTAATGAAGAGATTGAGATAAAACTGTCCAGTTTGAGTGTTTGTTGCAGCTCATTCCAGTCGCTAGCTGCAGTGATGAAGGGTACTATGGTGTTGAAGGCTGAGCTATAGTCAATGAGCAGCATTCTTACATAGGTATTCCTCTATGCAATGGCGATTGCATCGTCGGTGGACGGATCTATTGGGGCGGTAAGGAAATTGAAGTGGGTCTAGGGTGTCAGGTAAGGTAAAGGTGATATGATGCTTAACTAGCACTTCATGGTGACAGAAGTGAGTGCCCAGGGTGTAGAGAGGGGGGACAGTGTTTGTCCTCTCTTAATGCCTATCTTAATAATCCTCTTTAATCAATGGTTAGCTACTGCAGTAACACAGTCCCCAGAACCCAACAATACAGACCAGATCTGTCCTTGTTGTCTCTCTCTCTCTCTCTCTCTCTCTCTCTCTCTCTCTCTCTCTCTCTCTCTCTCTCTCTCTCTCTCTCTCTCTCTCTCTCTCTCTCTCTCTCTCTCTCTCTCTCTTAGCTGTCATCAAGGCAAAGGGTGGCTACTTTGAAGAATTTATCATAGAAAACACTTTTTTGGTTACTACATCATTCTATATGTGTTATTTCATAGTTTTGATGTGTTCACTATTATTCTACAATGTAGAAAAGATAAAAAAGAAAAACTTTTGACTGGTACTGTATATATATATGTATATCAGTATAGTGTAGTGTTCTGGTCTCAGCCCCCTCCCCTTTAACTACCCATGTATCACATTGGGACGAGACCAGCTAAGCTTTATGTCAACTTATGTTCCACTTCCTCACCTCTCCTCCATCTCCCTGCCTCACACGTCCTCCAGCTAAACACATACAGATGGACCCACATAGGGCAAGCTCCCAATGGGATAAACATGCAGAATCACGTATGTGTAGTCCATGAGCCCTAGGCCCACACATGTACACCTACACATGTGCACACACGCACGCAGCACACACACTGAAATCAGGACAGGTTGATTCTCCAGAGAAGGAGGTTTTGGCGCTATGTAGGCCTAATGTAAACATGGATACATTTAATTGGAATTTATCTTTAATTACTACTAGGCCTCATTTGCATAATTTATAATCTAAAGGAAGTGTAATCAGTGACATTATGGCACAGTATCTGGACATGTTAGAACTGTATTATTTTATATTGAAGTACACCACAAAGGCCTGTCAAAGTCTTACACCATTTATCCGCCTCCTTGTTTACGACCTGCTTCATTCTTCCCAAGGTAACCCTACAGCGAGTTTACACGGAGACTCCCAACTTGGCACCCATGTGCAGAGAGTGATAGCGCAGCTGGAGATGGAGGCTTACAGTATGCAGCCTGTCTGTCGAACCCTTAAATTACCAACACCAATCGGAGACAAGAAACAAGATGTCTGTGAATTATAGCCTACTTGACTAAAGCTTTTCCCAGGCTCTTAGATGGATCAGGCCCACCGCACATTAATAACCAATGAAGCCCTGGATTGTAGTGGTACATTTTGGGGGTGGAGAAACAGCTTGGCATACTGTATGGCCCCTGTTTGCCCTGTTTTTTAAAATGTATTTATTTCACCTTTATTTAACCAGGTAGGCCAGTTGAGAACAAGTTTTCATTTACAGCTGCGACCTGGCCAAGATAAAGCAAATCAGGGCGACACAAACATGCTCTGTGATAGGCTATGCTGTACCCAGATTGATCTTCTGAGTCCTGTTTCTGTCTCAGAGAGCCTCTAGCTCCTCCAGCTGTTTCAGGTTTATGTATTGTATTACTCCTTGGGACATTGTTACATCTCCCTCCGTAATAATGTTTAGAAAGCCTCTTTGGCCCTTGGTGTTGAAGGACCCCAGGATCAATGGCCCCACGCTGGCCCCCAAGGCCCTTAGCTGACCTCAGCAAGAATCTAACTACTCATCAATGCCATTAAGATAGCTTCACTACAAAACCGCTACCATTATCTCATCCCCTCGTTTCGCCTCTCCATCTCTCCGTCCAGTCTATTCTATTCCTCGCCTTTATTCGGCCATTTTCCATATCAAACGTTCATGCTGGATATAATCACATGCTATTCGCTGGTTGCATATTTAATGAATGGGGATTTGTTAAAGCGGCGCCTTGGGGAATCTGTACTCCATAATGGGGGGGAAGATAAAGAGTGTTACGCTGACTGTGCAGAGCATTGGCTTTTTGTGTCCTAGTAACAAGGGGAAACTAAGGAAGGAACCAAAGTGTGAGAGAATAAGCTGAAGAGGAGAGTGGTGGGTGTCTCTTGGGGTCATGTAGACACTGCCCGCTCACTAATACACTATTGTGCTCTTCCCGGTTTTGGATCCTGCTGGATTTCCTTATGTGACTTTAAACAGGAATGGAGTCCGAATCTGGATGATGACCATCCTGTCTTATTTTAGGAAATCCTTTTTAATGAATAGTATGCATTGCAAATAAGATATTGGATTTATTTTGGATCACATCTGATCTGTACACAGTCAACGTTTTGCATGATGGCTTTATCTCCGCTGTGTAAGCACTGGCACTCCTTCCATACTCTTAAAGTATCTGTATTGCTTTTCTCTGAGAAATGGTCCCTTGGTGGACCAGTGTCAAGTGCTACTCACAAAAAGGTAATATAACAGAGTACTGAGTACCCTCTTTGTAGTGCCTTTCAAGCACATTTATGACACTTGAAATGTTACACAAGACATAATAGTCACACACTGATTTTATTAATAATAAAAATGCAATTAACAAAAAATATAGAACCATAACAAAGAGGATATTCATATTAAATACAAGCAAAATAACTTTTGTGAGATTACAGATGTTTTTTTATTCCATTTTGAAACAAAACCCACAGTGAAAGAGACTAAACCCCCCCCCCCCCCCCCCACTAATTTCATTCAAGCTTCAACAGTACACCATTAGCAGACTTAAAATCTGTAACTGTATTAAGCTGGTTGTACAGCCAAGCTCCCATTATAAATTGTGAATGACTGAATCCCCGGACAGTTCTGGAGAGGGGAAATAGTTCAAAAAGAAAAGGAGTCTTCGCAAATATTACAGAGTTTTTCCTCAAAGCCCTTGAAAGCACAGTTGGGAGACAACAGAGACATTCCGTACAGTACATTGTGAGACATAACAGAGACATTCTATACAGTACTGTAGTTCAAATGAGATAACAATCGCACAAGAACTGAGATTGCCCGATCCTTGTTTCCCTGTGTGCTGTAGGCGTTTGATCCATCAGGATTGCGTTCATTGTTGGCTGTGTTCTGTACTGTTGCATTCAGAAGTATTGCACATCTTTAGGGCCCTCATAATGGTAACATCATAGTGGGCCGGAGGCATAATAGTGGCCGACTGTGTGTCAGCCAGGCTACGGTAGAGCTAATTAAGTCTCTATCTGGCGTTACGCCTACTTCCCTAACATAGCATGGCTACCTTCCACCACTTCCCTAGCCTATCATGGATACTTAGCATGACTTACCTAGCCTAGAATGGCTACCTGGTATGACTTCCCTAGCCTACAGTAACATGGCTACCTGGCACAACTTCCTTGGCCTAGCATGGCTACCTGGCACCACTTCCCTAGCCTAGCATGGCTACCTGGTATGACTTCCCTAGCCTACAGTAACATGGCTACCTGGCACAACTTCCTTGGCCTAGCATGGCTACCTGGCACCACTTCCCTAGCCTAGCATGGCTACCTGGCAGGACTTTCCTAGCCTGTGAGTGTTTGAAATTAGTGATCGGTAATTCCACAGAAGATAATGAATGTTATTTGTCCCAGTGGGCTAGAAACAAACTGGCCCTATGGAAGAAAGAACAGCAGAGTACAAACCACAGACCACAGACCAGGTTAAATCTAATGTCCCCACTGTTTGTCTTAACATTTCGGCTGTTTAATCTACAATTCTCTTCACTTTTATTCTGGTCATTCCGTTTTAGATGGCCGTAAACGACAGTAACAAAGGACCTCTATCGAGCCATATGTCATCCTTTTAAAAAGTAACATTGACTTCATGTGTTTCGTTCAGAACCATATCAGTCTTTTTATTGTTTTTTACAGTGCCGGCGTCCCCGCGGGTGTGTTGAATTTTATAAACCTGTGAATCACATCACCTCTGTGTCCCTCGAAGTAAGAAATGAAGCTGCAGGTCTGCAGGCGGAGTGCTGTCAGTGGAATATAATACCCTTAATAGATGCTTTGTCCTCGTCTGCAAAATGGGATCCTTCTGGCTACAGCTCTGACCTGGATGGAGCCGGAGCCAGAGGAGAGGCTAAAGTATTCAGTCCTATTTGATTATGCATGGAGACTCAGCGTCCCCCTCTGATGTGTCATTTCACCAGCACATCTATATCCCCCATGGGGAGAACAAAGAACAAACAGAGGCACAGAAGCTGTTTCTCTATATCCTGTCTCTTGTCTCTTAACACCACCTCTTATTTCTCTCTGACAGAACAATCACATAATACTTCGGGACTGGCATCCATGTCAAAATAACCGTAGAACCATTGCTGTCTTATGCATACAGTGTGCCTGTCGACATTTGAAGGAGACTGTCCACGATCTAGCCTTGATATAATCGTTTTGCATTTGCACTGTAGCCAGCCAGATATACCTCAAGGTTAACTGCACACTAAAAAATGAGGGTTCTTCAAGGGTTCTTTAGGAAGGGGGATGGTTCTATGTGGAGCCATACTGACCCAAAGAACCCTTTGAGCTCTAGTTCTTTGCAATTCAGTGATCATTTATATGCAGGGGTGGCGGATCATTCGAATATTTGGTGGCGTGGTTTGCTCACAGCTCATTTTGTGCAACCGTGAGTGAGTGTGTCATTTCAGTTGATCTAATCTGTTGTGTTATGTTATTACATGTTATAGTGTATGACTATGGCCAGTGACGGTGTCTTGTAAAAGTTGACTAAGTCGGTAGTTCTTAATTCTCTCCTCAGGGACCCCCAGTTCTTCCAGAGCTAGAACACCTGATTCAACTAGTTAATAAATACAATAATAAAACGTATGGAATTTTAACAATATAACATGGCTATAGATGGGAGTTCAGGTGGGACTTTGCCCTTCAGCAAACAAATGGATTAAAGTGAAAATAAATCAATCTAAAAAAAAAAAGAGTGCTCCAACTCCTTTCTACCTTGAATTAGTCATTTTGCACGTTTTTCTTAGCGCACTCAGATGTCCGTGAGGGGCAGAAGTCCGTCAGTTGTTGTGATTCTGGATGGCCAGATAGCTACCAACAATGAAAAGAAGCTGCCATGTGGGGAATTGTATTTGACTCATTTCAGCAAGTTTCATCTTGTTCTTGATACCATGTCTTGTTTTGAGGTGTTCTGACTGTTTTCATATGTATGCTAATATGGCAAAAATTCACTACCTAACTAACCAACAACTGTAACGATGTATTTGAGAGTTTATTGTACAAATGTTCAATAAACATTGGAGATGAAATATAGTTTAATGTTCTCAACAGTCTAAGCTAACCCTGTCTGTTTGACCCATAGTCGTTCACGCATTGGTTTTGTTGCTAAACAACCAACCTGTCTATTAAACCATGAATAAAAAACCCTGTATGGTTCTATAAGGAACCTTTGAGATTGAGGTTCTATAAAGAGCCATATAAAACGATTCTATTGTATATAGCCCCCAAAATGATTGTAACCAACAGCATAACATTTTTTAATAGTTCTTTATAGAACCTTAGGAAAAGTTATTTGACAGCACCATACAGGTTCCATTTAGAACCTTATGAGCATGGTTCTTTATAGAACCTGAAAAAAGGTTCCATATAGCACCAAAATGGTTCTGCTGTGGTTACAAGCCAAATTACCCTTATTTGGCACTATATAGAACCATTTATTTTTAATGTGTGTGAAGATGATGAAATCATAGTCTTTTTTAGTTGGGGGGGAGAAACAGAACCCAACTGGTTTTGAAAGTTGTGAGTTCTGAGATGTTTCCTCCACTTCAGAAGACGATCAAGTTAGTTTGGAGACAGTGAACTCATTGCAGTCACATCGCATCATGTTTTGCCAAGAGAGGGCAATCTGGCTGTGGAGGAAATGATGGAGCCTGTTGGGCCGGGCAGTACCCAGAGAATTACCCCACAGAACAGGCGATACACGGGGAAGAGGGGGGTTGCACTACAGCTCCTATTAGAAAAGCTGTCAGCAGCAGCTCTCCAGACACTAACCATAGGATGACCTGAAATATTCTGCTTTTGGGGAAAAACAAACCATAGGCTAGTAGAGAAAGTAGAGAATGTGTTTGTGATGATAAGGAAGGATGGAGTGTGACAGCTCGGATAAAGCAATGTATTTAGGCTCACTGCAAAGTGGTCTTGTAGAAACAATATCCCAATTTGGCCGTCACTCTTGTTTCGCGATCTCTTAAATTGGCCTCTATTGAGTAGCCAGTTGACATTGTGTGTGTGTGTGTGTGTGTGTGTGTGTGTGTGTGTGTGTGTGTGTGTGTGTGTGTGTGTTTTTCTAGGCAATTTAGTAAAGTTTTTAGGAAGTACATTTCCTTGGAAAGATAACTGCCCCATGCTTCTCCAACCATGTGTAGGCTATAGCCTACTCTATTTCATTGAGACCACATGCACACCTGATCTCGCAGGTATGGCTAATGAACTTGGAGCAGTAAGAATGATGACAGCAACACTTGCTACGTTTTGCATACAGGATATAGCCTACCTTTTAGGAGGACGATTTACAGGCAGAGACAAATAAATGGGTAATCAATACTTACTGAAAATGAAAAGGCGCAACGCTCGCTCACCATAGTAGCCTAACCTATGTGGGCGTTGTGCCTTTTCCTTTTCAATGATGATTACATTTTTTGATTGCACTTCGAATCACATTGGTTAAGCAGGTCCTGCAGGCATCCCTTGGGAATGCAGCCCTCTAGTGCAGTCAGTACACAACACTGTTCATCATGTCTTAGCAGCATCAGATGGTGACAGGGGTCCCAGCAGGGTCAGACAGCCAGGGAAGACCAGTATTTGACGGAGCTGAGGTGAATATCTGCAGATACAACAATTTATTCGCTCTGTGCAGCAAACACTGGACAAGACAGATGCTATTTTAAGGAAGTCTGACAAATCTCCAAAGTTCATTTCCAAACTGTATCAAGGGTTGAGAGAGGCTTTTCCCGTGGACCCAAAACATGTCAAACAAAATGTGAGGAAGACCTGGGAGACACTATTGATGATGATGAATGGATACAGATATGTTGGAATGCCCAGTCATATTCATATAATAGCAGACATAAATTACTGCAGTTTAAGACCATCTATAGAACGTACTATATGCCAGTGAAACAGAACATCATGCACTCAGACATGTAATTCCTCTGCTGGAGGTGTAAAACACAAGAGGACATATTTGCTATGTTATGGTCTTGTGAAGGCTGACTGAATTCTGACAAAGAGTATGTTCTTTTATCTCAGCATGTCTACAGATTCTCCCTTCTCTTTGTTTTTGTTTGCTTGGAAATGTTGCAACTGGTGACTGTTATCTGAAGAAACTGTGTTACCAAGCATTTATAGCAGCTAAGAAATGCATTGCCATTCATTGGAAGGTTGGATATCCTCCCACAATGTCAAGTTATGTATCACTAGATTTGATTTCTAACAAGATTAAGGGTATACTGGGCAACTTTCATAAGGTCTGGATGCCTTATATGGAATACTGTATGACTTAAAGTGTCTGTATTGAAAACATGTCCACGTCAGGGGAGCTACCTATTTAGGCAATCCCTAGCTGCTGACATGCTCAGTCCTGGCCCTGGGGGTCTGTGGGTTGTCAGTCTGACCTTGGCCTAAAACGCCCAAAATCAATAAATTAATGTTTCACTAAGATCCTAAAGCTGAGTGGGGTGTGTTGGATTGGGGTTCTGCAGGGTTTTGAACGCCTAGGGGCAGGACGGGGCGACCCAGCTATATTGTGTGCAAATAAAATAGCTCTACAGTACTATTAGTCCTATTAGATTAATTATCTGAAGGATTTGCTGTTTCTGTGTGTTAATGTAGTATATTTCAGGTGTATGTGGGGTTTTCTGTAAAAAAATTGGTTTCCAAACCTTTCCCTTCGGAATTAAACAAATTCAAGGTGGGAACTGGGAAGGAAATTGTGTTGGAGTTATTGACTAGACTGGTGGGGGTCGGTCATGCAGACGGCTGGGGCTGGCTGGTCGGTCTGGCTGAAAAGTCTTTGTATTTTTTCAAGAGTTGTTCATTTGTTAGTCTGTTAGTTAAAGGTGCAACATAATATTTATTATTGAGTTACCTTTGATCTAGTTCAGTCTTATTAATCACTTTAACATATTTAATAATGATCTCTTACCTAGCTTGATGACTGTGGGTATTTTAGCTTACTTTTTGTTCTAAATAGAGATGGCATATTGGATTGTGTTGCTTTGGGTCTTCACCACAGAGAGGAAAGAGAAGTGCTATCTATATTGCAGAGACTGAGTAAAGTGTCTTTGTCTCTGTCTCCACCCCACCCCACCCCCCTCTCTATCTGTCTGTCAGTCTATCTGTCTCTGTCTCCACCCCGCCCCACCCCCCTCTCTATCTGTCTGTCAGTCTATCTGTCTCTGTCTCCACCCCGCCCCACCCCCCTCTCTATCTGTCTGTCAGTCTATCTGTCTCTGTCTCCACCCCGCCCCACCCCCCTCTCTATCTGTCTGTCAGTCTATCTGTCTCTGTCTCCACCCCGCCCCACCCCCCTCTCTATCTGTCTGTCAGTCTATCTGTCTCTGTCTCTCTCTCTGTCTCCACCCCGCCCCACCCCCCTCTCTATCTGTCTGTCAGTCTATCTGTCTCTGTCTCCACCCCGCCCCACCCCCCTCTCTATCTGTCTATCAGTCTCTGTCTCTCTCTCTGTCTCCACCCCGCCCCACCCCCCTCTCTATCTGTCTGTCAGTCTATCTGTCTCTGTCTCCACCCCGCCCCACCCCCCTCTCTATCTGTCTGTCAGTCTATCTGTCTCTGTCTCCACCCCGCCCCACCCCCCTCTCTATCTGTCTGTCAGTCTATCTGTCTCTGTCTCTCTCTCTGTCTCCACCCCCCTCTCTATCTGTCTGTCAGTCTATCTGTCTCTGTCTCCACCCCGCCCCACCCCCCTCTCTATCTGTCTGTCAGTCTATCTGTCTCTATCTCTCTCTCTGTCTCCACCCCGCCCCACCCCCCTCTCTATCTGTCTGTCAGTCTATCTGTCTCTGTCTCCACCCCGCCCCACCCCCCTCTCTATCTGTCTGTCAGTCTATCTGTCTCTGTCTCCACCCCGCCCCACCCCCCTCTCTATCTGTCTGTCAGTCTATCTGTCTCTGTCTCTCTCTCTGTCTCCACCCCGCCCCACCCCCCTCTCTATCTGTCTGTCAGTCTATCTGTCTCTGTCTCTCTCTCTCTGTCTCCACCCCGCCCCACCCCCTCTCTATCTGTCTGTCAGTCTATCTGTCTCTGTCTCTCTCTCTGTCTCCACCCCGCCCCACCCCCCTCTCTATCTGTCTGTCAGTCTATCTGTCTCTGTCTCCACCCCGCCCCACCCCCTCTCTATCTGTCTGTCAGTCTATCTGTCTCTGTCTCATTCTGTTTATCTATCTCTCTGTCTCTCTCTCTCACTGTCTCCACCCCCTCTCTATCTGTCTATCTGTCTCTGTCTCTCTCTCTGTCTCTACCCCCGCCCCTCCTCTATCTGTCTCTCTCTCTCTGTCTCTCTCTCTCTCTCCACCCCGCCCCCCTCTCTCTATCTCTATCATCTCGGTGCAGCAGGTACCCGGCAACAACCTGGCAACCTCTAAATCACTCTTATTGGAGTGTGCTAAGATTGCATTGGGTCTTCACCACAGGGAAGAAAGAGAAGTGCTATCTATATAGCAGAGACTGAGTGAAGTGTCTGTTTGAGGACATGGTGATACAGTGGATCGTACGCCTGCCGCCCTCCCTGCAGTGTCAATGGGGAGATGGAAAGGTGTACTTACTGACCCCAGGTCATTTACTGTGGGATGGTACAGGTTATAGCAGCATGTTTGGTTTGAGTTTGAGTTTATACATTTATGCATGTCTACTGCAGCAGCATACTAAGCAGTGGAAACACTTTAGAGTAAGACAGATATTATCATAGCTAGATGTACAAGTGTAGGAGTCAGTTGTAAGCTTGGTTCTACACTATAATGCACTTTCAATAGAGATTCTCCTTTGAGCATGCTATTTAGTCCAGTAGCTTTAATCTTTGTCCAGGAAACTGACCTAATATTAATAGGTGAGTCATTTTTCAGGTTGTGGTTGACCAGGTTGTCATGGTGACTGTTATTTTTATATTTCCCCCGACCGTTGCTGTTTAAATGTAGTCATCCTAAAACCTGTTACTGTGAGAGATATTTGTAGTTCAGTACATTTTCTCCAGTGAGGCATTAAAGTTTAAGACCCAGCTGTGTTGCTATGTATAGGCAATGGCTTATCTTGCGTATAGAGGTGCACTTGAACAGGCAGACCCCATGATCCTTGTCTCTGGAAAAGCTATTACAAGGTTCAGTAACTCCCACGGTGATGGAGGATGGTATGTGTGTGTGTGTGTGTGTGTGTGTGTGTGTGTGTGTGTGTGTGTGTGTGTGTGTGTGTGTGTGTGTGTGTGTGTGTGTGTGTGTGTACGTGCGTCTGCGTAAGTGTGTGTGTGTGTTTGATCTATTAATAATGCTCATACTGTATGTATTGTCTTAATGCGAGCAGCACAATGTGAGCAGCACAATGCGAGCAGCACAATCCCATTTGGGTGTGATAAGTCGTAACTAATTGTGTGAGAATTGAATCAATTCCCACTTCCTGGAAACCAGACCTGCCTTGGTTTCTCTTTCTGTACTGTAGCATGGAGCACTACTACTCCAGACAATTCATCGCCGGGAGAGTACAAATTAGTAAGCTACATGTTTTCACTCTTTAGAGAGTTTTTCATGATCTTCTAGTCAAAGGACACTCAATAGAGGTTGCAGTTCTGTTTCTGTTTTTGTTTCTTGCTGAAATAATGTAGTTGAAATTCTCCCTGTGGCTGACTGTCTACAGATCTGGTTGGATATAAAGGCTCTTTCATATTCTAAGAGTGTCAGTTCAGTTTTGGTTCCATGCAGGGAAAATGGGTTTGAAGTAGCACTAGTGAAAGCAGGGCTAACTGCCGTATCTGCTGAGCTCCCCCTGAAAGACTATGAGTCACAACGGTCATTTATTTACCTTCTCTGTTTCACTCAACACCAGCCTCATTACTTACCCAGCCCAGGACCTGCAGCACTTGTACACATAGCACACACACACACACTAACACACAACCATCTGAGCCTAGAGAGGTGCCCATTTCTCTTCCGCTCTAATAGCACAGTCATGGTGTTGAAACTAAACAACACCAGACACACAGCCAGAGAAATGTAACGAACCAGTGATAACTTAATGGGTCATCCACAGTTCCAATGTAGATAATGGACACTGATGTTGTCTGAATTGATATACTGTATACCATAAATGTTGGAACAGTACTACTGAGTACTCTAGCATACACTGCCCTTGCTGTGGATCAGAACACAACTAGAATGCCAGCCAGCCTGAGAATTTCAATTCACACTAACCTCCCCCAGTAGCTTGGCTATAGGTCAGGACAAGACAACAGCACTGTGTCCTCTGGGCTGTCAGTGGGTTTATTAGCGTCTGCATTGGAGCAGACACAATGGACAGCAGCAGCACTAGGCTAGCCGCTGTCTCCCCCGGACACGCCTAGCTCATTAAAACACTGCCTGTCACTGGCTGCCTCCATGAAGACTAATTGTGGTGAAAGGATACAGGAAAGGGAGACAGGAGAGGGAGACAGGAAAGGGAGAAAGGAGAGGGAGACAGGAAAGGGAGACAGGAAAGGGAGAAAGGAGAGGGAGACAGGAGAGAGAGACAGGAGAGGGAGACAGGAGAGGGAGACAGGAAAGGGAGAAAGGAGAGGGAGACAGGAGAGAGAGACAGGAGAGGGAGACAGGAGAGGGAGACAGGAGAGGGAGACAGGAGAGAGAGACAGGAGAGAGAGACAGGAGAGGGAGACAGGAGAGGGAGACAGGAGAGGGAGACAGGAGAGGGAGACAGGAGAGGGAGACAGGAGAGGGAGACAGGAGAGGGAGACAGGAGAGAGGGACAGGAGAGGGAGACAGGAGTAGGAGACAGGAGACAGGAGAGGGAGACAGGTGGGGGAGACAGGTGGGGGAGACAGGAGAGTGAGTCAGGAGAGGGAGTCAGGAGAGAGAGACAGCAGAGGGAGACAGGAGAGGGAGAAAGAAGAGAGACGGGGAAGGGAGACAGGAGAGGGAGACAGGAGGCGCAAACATCCCTCTGCAGAGAGAGCACAATGTCACACTCATACTGGCCTCTTATGGCTAATATCTCTGCCCACACTCTTATGCCGTACCCAAACCAGCCGCGATCGTGCGCAAATTGATTTTGTCCCCCCACACCAAACGCAATCACGACACGAAGGTTAAAATATCAAAACAAACTCTGAACCAATGACATTAATTTGGGGACAGGTGTCACGCCCTGACCTTAGAGAGCCTTTTTATGTCTCTATTTGGTTTGGTCAGGGTGTGATTTGGGGTGGGCATCCTATGTTTTGTTTTTCTATGATTTTGTATTTCTATGTTTTGGCCGGGTATGGTTCTCAATCAGGGACAGCTGTCTATCGTTGTCTCTGATTGGGAACCATACTTAGGTAGCCCTTTTCCCTCCTTTAGTTGTGGGAAGTTAACTTTGTTTGTGGCACTATTGCCTTAAGCTTCACGGTCGTTTTTTGTATTGCTTATTGTTTTTGTCGGCGTCATCCTAATAAAAAGGAATATGTACGCTGCGCTTTGGTCTAGTTCTTTAGACGGCCGTGACAACAGGTCGAAAAGCATTAAACATTTATGTCAATTTAGCTAGCTAGCTTGCAGTTGCTAGCTAATTTGTCCTATTTAGCTAGCTTGCTGTTTGTTGCAAGCTAATTTGTCCTGGGATATAAACATTGAGTTGTAATGTTTATACCTGAAGGCCCTCTACTCCGACAATTAATCCACACATAAAACGGTCAACCGAATCGTTTCTAGTCATCTCTCCTTCTTCCAAGCTTTTTCTTCTTTGGACTTTATATGGGGATTGGCATCTAACTTTCATAGTTACCGCAACCACCGACCGAACTCAGTTCATCTTTCAATCACCCACGTGGGTATAACCAATGAGGAGATGGCACATGGGTATCTTCTTCTATAAACCAATGAGGAGATGGGAGATGCAGGACTTGCACTGCGCTCAGCGTCACAAATAGAACTGACTTCTATTTTAGTGCTTGGCAACACAGACGCTCGTTGGCGCGCGCGAGCAGTGTGGGTGCAATAATTGAATAACATGTATGTTTAAATTTATTTTGCAACGCGAGTGGTCTGATCAGCATGTTAGAGAAAAAGGTGCTATCGAGACCCTTAAAGGGTTCTTCAGCTGGCTCCATAGGAGAACCCTTTGAAGAACCCTTTTTGTTTCCAGGTAGAACCTTTTTGGGTTTGAAGCCCCTTTCTGGAGATGGTTCTACATGGAACAAAAAAGGGTTCTCCTATGGGGACAGCCGAAGAATCCTTTTGGAACCCTTTTTTCTAAGATTGCACCACTGCTGTAATGCATGTTGGGGGGTGTGTGTGGGGAACAATTATGGGGGGCCAGGTATGATGTGACTATGATAATGTGTGTGTGCAAGCGTTTATTTATTGTGAGTGTGTGGTCTGTGTGTGTTCGTGAGTGTGTGTTCTTTTCTCCAGTCGGTTACATCATATTTATTTGATTAGCTTCTCAGATGAGCTGTGTATGCTTGCCGATCACGTACTGTATTCTTTTAGCTGTTGATTTAAGAAATGAAAACCCCCACACTGTAATGGCTTGTCTCCTTCTCTCCAATCCCTTTGATATATTTTCAAAGCCAGCACTCACATTGTTATCACCTCAGAATAGTGTATCAGTGGCTGCAGCACAGGAGGGGGTAGGAGGCTATCCCTCAGCTTCTCAGGAAATGTTACACACACTCACCTCTATATCTCACCAGCCTGGAGCGAGTTAGATTCACACTCACACAAGCATACACAGAAATACAGGCACGAAGGCACTCTCTCTCTCACACACACACACACATTAGGACTGTCTCACACACACACACACACACACACACACATTACAACTCTCTCACATACACACACATACACTGTGACTCACACACACACACATTATGACTCTCTCTCTCACACACACACACACACACACACACACACACACACACACACACACACTGTGACTCACACATACACACACATTACAACTCTCTCACATACACTGTGACTCACACACACACACACACACACACACACACACACACACACACACACACACACACACACACACAAACACACACACACACACATTAAGACTCTCTCACATACAGTTGAAGTCGGAAGTTTACATACACTTAGGTTGGAGTCATTAAAACTCTTTTTTTCAACCACTCAACACATTTCTTGTTAACAAACTATAGTTTTAGCAACTTGGTTCAGACATCTACTTTGTGCATGTACTTTTTCCAACAATTGTTTACAGACAGATTATTTCACTCATAATTCACTGTATCACAATTCCAGTGAGTCAGAAGTTTACATACACTAAGTTGACTGTGCTTGGAAAACACCAGAAAATTATGTCATGGCTTTAGAAGCTTCTGATAGGCTAATTGACATAATTTGAGTCAATTGGAGGTGCACCTGTGGATGTATTTCAAGGCCTACCTTCAAACTCAGTGCCTCTTTGCTTGACATCATGGGAAAATCAAGAGAAATCAGCAAAGACCTCAGAAAATAAATTGCAGACCTCCACAAGTCTGGTTCTTCCTTGGGAGCAATTTCCAAACACCTGAAGGTACAACGTTCATCTGTACAAACAATTGTATGCAAGTATAAACACCTTTGGACCACGCAGCCGTCATACCGCTCAGGAAAGAGACGCGTTCTGTCTCCTAGAGAGGAACGTGCTTTGGTGCGTGAAGTGCAAATCAATCCCAGAACAACAGCAAAGCATCTTGTGAAGATGCTGGAGGAAATAGGTACAAATGTAATTATATCCACAGTAAAACGAGTCCTATATTGACATAACCTGAAAGGCCGCTCAGCAAGGAAGAAGCCACTGCTCCAAAACCACCATAAAAGAAGCCAGACTACGGGTTTGCAACTACAAATGGGGACAAAGATCGTACTTTTTGAAGAAATGTCCTCTGGTCTGATGAAACAAAAACACAACTGTTTGGCCATAATGACCATCGTTATGTTTGGAGGAAAAGAGGGATGCTTGCAAGCCGAAGAACACCATCCCAACCGTGAAGCACGGGGGTGGCAGCACCATGTTGTGGGGGTGCTTTGCTGCAGGAGAGACTGGTGCACTTCACAAAATAGATGTGGATATATTGAAGCAACATCTCAAGACATCAGTCAGGAAGTTAAAGCTATTGGCTAATATTTGGCTAAGGTGTATGTAAACTTCTGACTTCAACTGTATACACATACTGCAGGTCTCTCTCTCAAGCACACACACACAGACATACACAAACTGTGAACAGATGACTTAGCCTGGGTATTATAATGCTGGAGAACAGATTACTTAGCCTGGGTATTATAACGCTGGAAAACAATAACTTCGACTGGGTATTATAATGCTGGAGAACAGATGATTTAGCCTGGGTATTATAATGCTGGAGAACAGATGAGTTAGCCTGGGTATTATAACGCTGGAGAACAGATGAGGTAAGCTGGCTATTATAATGCGGGAGAACAGACGAGTTAGCCTTGGTATTATAACGCTAGAGAACAGATGAGTTAGCCTGGGTATTATAATGCTGGAGAACAGATGAGTTAGCCTGGATATTATAATGATGGAGAACAGATGAGGTAGCCTGGGTATTATAACGCTGGCTAACAGATGAGGTAGCCTGGGTATTATAATGCTGGAGAACAGACGAGTTAGCCTTGGTATTATAACGCTAGAGAACAGATGAGTTAGCCTGGGTATTATAATGCTGGAGAACAGATGAGTTGGTCTGGGTATTATAACGCTGGAGAACAGATGAGTTAACCTTGTTATTATAACGCTAGAGAACAGATGAGTTAGCCTGGATATTATAATGCTGGAGAACAGATGAGTTAGCCTGGGTATTATAATGCTGGAGAAAGGATGAGGTAGTCTGGGTATTATAACGCTGGCTAACAGATGAGGTAGCCTGGGTATTAGATTACTTAGCCTGGGTATTATAACGCTGGAGAACAGATGACTTAGCCTGGGTATTATAACGCTGGAGAACAGATGCGTTAGCATGGGTATTATAATGCTGGAGAACAGATGAGTTAGCCTGGGTATTATAACGCTGGAGAACAGATGAGTTAGCCTGGGTATTATAACGCTATAGAACAGATGAGTTAGCCTGGGTATTATAACGCTATAGAACAGATGAGTTAGCCTGAGTATTATAACGCTAGAGAACAGATGAGTTAGCCTGGGTATTACAACGCTGGAGAACAGATGCGTTAGCATGGGTATTATAATGCTGGAGAACAGATGAGTTAGCCTGGGTATTATAACGCTGGAGAACAGATGAGTTAGCCTGGGTATTATAACGCTATAGAACAGATGAGTTAGCCTGGGTATTACAACGCTGGAGAACAGATGAGGTAGCCTGGAGTTTATAATGCTGGAGAACAGATGACTTAGCCTGGCTATTATAATGCGGGAGAACAGACGAGTTAGCCTGGGTATTACAACGCTGGAGAACAGATGACTTAGCCTGTGTATTATAACCCTGGAGAACAGATGAGTTACCCTGGGTATTATAACGCCGGAGAACAGATGAGTTAGCCTGGGTTTTATAACACTGGAGAACAGATGAGGTAGCCTGGGTACTATAACGCTAGAGAACAGATGAGGTAGCCTGGGTAGTATACTGCTGGAGAACAGATGAGTTTGCCTGAGTATTATAATACGGGAGAACAGACTAGTTAGCCTGGGTATTATAACGCTAGAGAACAAATGAGTTAGCCTGAGTATTATAACGCTAGAGAACAGATCATTTAGCCTGGGTATTATAACACTGGAGAACAGATGAGTTACCCTGGGTGTTATAACGCTGGAGAACAGATGAGTTACCCTGGGTGTTATAACGCAGGAGAACAGATGAGTCAGCCTGAGTATTATAACACTGGAGAACAGATGAGTTACCCTGGGTGTTATAACGCTGGAGAACAGATGAGTTAGCCTGGGTATTATAACGCTAGAGAACAGATGAGTTAGCCTGAGTATTATAACGCTAGAGAACAGATAATTTAGCCTGGGTATTATAACACTGGAGAACAGATGAGTTACCCTGGGTGTTACAACGCTGGAGAACAGATGAGTTAGCCTGGGTATTATAACGCTGGAGAACAGATAAGTTAGCCTGGGTATTATAACGCTGGAGAAGTGATGAATTAGCCTGGGTATTATAATGCTGGAGAACAGATGCAGTGCATTAGATGCCCTGTCAGATTGTGTCTTCGCCTGGAAACCTATCTGGATTGGCTAATAAAACCACACTTAATCTAGGAAGCTCTCCACACAGTCACGAAACAGGCTTTAACACCTACAGCTGTGCAACCGTCCTTGTCAAACCCCAGCGCCGTCCTTATAATTACGACTTAATCTCCTCTATCTGACCATTTATCGCCAAAACATTTCCCTTGAAGAACAGAGCTTGGAGTTATTGCCTTGCGAAATAAAACGTGTTTATTACCTTGCAACGACGCAGTAATGTACCATAAAAAGAGGCGGCCGCGAGGGTGCCTGACTGGATAATGATCAGGTAATTTATGAGGACCCGGCTCATCAGAGGGACGTGGGTGGGCTGGCGGGGCAGGCGGCACACATTGTCCTCCCCCCTGTCGAGCATCCGTCATGATAAGCAGTGGGCAGACAGACAGAGCAGCAGCCAATCTGTCACCTTGTAGAAAGTCATACACACTGCCAGGTTGTCTGTCTGTCTGTCACTGTCTGTCTGTCTGTCTCTCTCTCTCTCTCTCTCTCTCTTTCTCTCTCATGGTCTCCTGTCGCTCTCGCTCTCTTGAACGGAGAGGAGGGTGTGACTGAGAGAGTGAAGTACTCTATGAAGAACCTGTCAGATAGATTGTCTATCTATCTTCGCTATTGTTTCTCAATCTAAAGCTTTTCAATAGCTAAAGGTTATATCAGAGAAAACCACAGAGGTATGGAATGGTTTTCTTTTAGTTGGGGAAGGATTAGGTATTGTTCTTCCTTCTTATACCAACATAATTGAAGAGAAACACACCTCTGACAGTGGCGTGTTTAGCCCTGCTTGGGATGGTGAGCGTGGCAGTGTGTTTGGTGAACAAATCCAAACCTGATCCATTGGATATGTGCTGGTTAACGTGTGTGTGTGTGTGTGTGTGTGTGTGTGTGTGTGTGTGTGTGTGTGTGTGTGTGTGTGTGTGTGTGTGTGTGTGTGTGTGTGTGTGTGTGTGTGTGTGTGTGTTTGTGGGGTGTGGTGCGTGTGGTGTGTGTGTGTGTGTGTGTGGTGTGGTGTGGTGTGTGTGTGTGTGTGTGTGTGTGTGTGTTTGTGGGGTGTGGTGCGTGTGGTGTGTGTGGTGTGGTGTGTGTGTTTGTGTGGTGTGGTGTGGTGTGGTGCGTGTGTGTGTGTGTGTGTGTGTGTGTGTGTGCGCGCATTTTACTATACTCATAAGTACCAAAGGTTCTCAAGAATAGTAAACTAACCATCTAAGTCCTCACTTGTAAAAAGCCTATTTGTGACTCACGACCTGGATTCGGACTTATCTAGAAAAATTTGAAATGGTGTTTTTTACATTGGATAAAAGTAGAGACTCAGACCTACGACATTGTATATCATACACTGCATTTGAGGAACAATGGGAAAGTAATTCTGCTTTGAAAGTTGATAAACTTGTAAACTCACCTTTGAGAAAATCGCCTTTGAATGTTTTGGTATCTAGTGAAGAGCTCTTTTTTGTCTACACCCATTCCGCATCGTTCACACCCTCTTAAGCTTTAGCCTCACCCATCTTGTTACGCTCTTGGAGCGCACACTTGACAGTCTGGTCGATGATTTGTTTACCTCTGGATAACATGAAAACAACCTAACCAACTCTGCTGGCAACAATTTCATTATGCTTCTTTGCAGACGTTTATTGACACCGTCCATATTCAACGGGTGTTGTACACATGTCACGTAATGTTAGCTAACAAGCCAGCCAGCTAACGTTAGCTAGTTAAACAACAATGAACAAAGTGCCAACAATGCCACAGTGCTGGGAGCTAACCAACCAGCTAGCTAACATTAGAAAAGCACTAGAAAAGCAAACAGCTCTGGGAAACGAATACTAACGTCAGCTAGGGAGCCAGTCAGCTAGCTAGCTAACAGTACACTTTAGCTTGAAATGAAACCACTTTCTGTTAAAATGAGAAATGTGTAATATCTGAAAATGTAGCTAGCTAATGCTAGACTATCTTATCTGTGTACATCATAATGCATGATGGACGTGTCTCCCTGTCAGGAATGCCATACCACGGTTGCCCTTAGTTTGAAGATGTAATCCGGAGACAGGTGTTTTCTCCATCTCTTTAGGTATCATACTCTAATTCCACTGATTTCAAAACGTGATCCTCCTGGAAGTGGAGAGCACTTATCCTCAAAAAGTCCTCACAAGTATATATACAGTTGAAGTCGGAAGTTTACCTACACCTTTTTCACAATTCCACATTTAATCCTAGTAAAAATTCCCTGTTTTAGTTCAGTTAGGATCACCACTTGATTTTAAGAATGTGAAATGTCAGAATAATAGAGAATGATATATTTCAGCTTTTATTTCTTTCATCAGATTCCCAGTGGATCAGAAGTTTACATACACTCATTTAGTATTTGGTAGCATTGCCTTCAAATTGTTTAACTTGGGTCAAACGTTTCGGGTAACTTTCCACAAGCTTCCCACAATAAGCTGGGTGAATTTTGGCCCATTCCTCCTGACAGAGTTGGGGTAACTGAGTCAGGTTTGTAGGCCTCCTTGCGCGCACACGCTTTTTCAGTTCTACCCATACATTTTCTATACGACTGAGGTCAGGGCTTTGTGATGGCGACTCCAATACCTTGACTTTGTTTTCCGTAAGCCATTTTGCCACAACTTTGGAAGTATGCTTGGGGTCATTGTCCATTTGGAAGACCCATTTGCCACCAAGCTTTAACTTCCTGACTGATGTCTTGAGATGTTGCTTCAATATATCCACATCATTTTCCATCCTCATGATGCCATCTATTTTGTGAAGTGCACCAGACCCTCCTGCAGCAAAGCACCCCCACAACATGATGCTGCCACCCCCGTGCATCACGGTTGGGATGGTGTTCTTCAGCTTGCAAGCCTCCCCCTTTTTCCTCCAAACATAACGATGGTCATTATGGCCAAACAGTTCTATTTTTGTTTCATCAGACCAGAGGACATTTCTCCAAAAAGTATGATCTTTGTCCCCATGTGCAGTTGCAAACTGTTTTACTGTGGCTATAGATACTTTTGTACCTGTTTCCTCCAGCATCTTCACAAGGTCCTTTGCTGTTGTTCTGGGATTGATTTGTACTTTTCGCACCAAAGCACGTTCATCTCTAGGAGACAGAAGGCGTCTCCTTCCTGAGCGGTATGACAGCTGCGTGGTCCCATGGTGTTTATACTTGCGTACTATTGTTAGTACAAATTAACGTGGTATTTTCAGGCGTTTGGAAATTGCTCCCAAGGATGAACCAGACTTGTGGAGGTCTACAATTTTATTTTCTGAGGTCTTGGCTGATTTCTTTTGATTTTCCCAAGATGTCAAGCAAAAAGGCACTGAGGCCTTGAAATACATCCACAGGTACACCTCCAATTGACTCAAATTATGTCAATTAGCCTATCAGAAGCTTCTAAAGCCATGACATAATTTTCTGGAATTGTCCAAGCTGTTTAAAGGCACAGTCAACTTAGTGTATGTAAACTTCTGACCCACTGGAATTGTGATACAGTGAATTATAAGTGAAATAATCTGTCTGGAAACAATTGTTGGGAAAATTACGTCTGTTATGCACAAAGTAGATGTCCTAACCGACTTGCCAAAACTATAGTTTGTTAACAAGACATTTGTGGAGTGGTTGAAAAACGAGTTTTAATGACTCCAACCTAAGTGTATGTAAACTTCCGACTTCAACTGTATGTGTGTGTGTGTGTATGTGTGTGTGTGTGTGTGTGTGTGTGTGTGTGTGTGTGTGTGTGTGTGTGTGTGTGTGTGTGTGTGTGTGTGTGTGTGTGTGTGCACGCTTGTGTGTGTGTGTGCATGCGTGTGTGTGTGTGTGTGTGTGTGTGTGTGTGTGTGTGTGTGTGTGTGTGTGTGTGTGTGTGTGTGTGTGTGTGTGTGAGTCCCTTGGTTAACCCCCCTGCCATGTCTCCATTCTGCAGCTGAGGACAACCCGTGTCAGACCAGCCCCTGTCTGCATGGAGGCAGCTGTCTGCAGGAGGGCGACGGCTACAGCTGCTACTGCCCCCAGGGCTACTCCGGAGAGAGCTGTGAGATCGGTGAGTGGGGTCAGGGGTTAAAGTTCACAAAAGAAAGGGCAGAGGTTAAGACCTTCAGAAGGACTGTCTCTGTCCCATCCCTTTGTTCTCACATCCATTTCAACTAATTTCAGTGTTCCTGTTTAACTAACCTAACGTTGCAAGCGTACAAGAAACACCTGAGCGGGCTTTATTTCTGGTCCTGACGAGAGAGAGAAAACTGTAGGGGGAGGTTCTCTTCTGCGCTGTTCAACCAATCCAGTAAATGTGGAGGAGGAGTGAAGATGGAGTGTTATAGTCCAAAAGCTGAAGTTGCATCACAGGCACTCCTTCAATATCCCCTGAAAACCGGAAGCATCCGGTTGAACCTGCCCCGCAGAGGGTGCTGTTTAACTGTAACTGAAAACATAATCAGCACACAGTAAAATGCCTCACATGAATGGTACAGTACATGTCCAGTATAGGTTGTACAGATGTGGTACAAGTTTGTTCTCAATGCGTTTGAAAGGAGTCAGACTGTGCTACAGTACATTTCATGGCCCTTTGGCACAGTCAGTTTTTGCATGAGGAAGTTTAGCTGCATGGTCCTGCTGTGCCCAGGTTCCTGTTTCTTGCTGTTCCCTGCCTGCAGAGGTGAGGATGAGGCGGCAGTCTGTGAAAGAAAGTATGAATGGGGAGGGTGTATGGTGTTTTCTGAGTTGCGCATGCGTGTGTGTGTGTGTGTGTGTGTGTGTGTGTGTGTGTGTGTGTGTGTGTGTGTGTGTGTGTGTGTGTGTGTGTGTGTGTGTGTGTGTGTGTGTGTGTGTGTGTGTGTGTGTGTGTGTACATGTGCAGTGGGTGTCTGTTTCCCGTGCTCAGAGGTGAGACTCTAACAGTGAATGTGTGTGACTGGGGTTGCTGTGAGTGTGCTTTGTAAGACCAGGCTGAGCCAGCAGTCTGTGACAGTAAGATGCTGAGTGTTTGTGACTCTCTCACTGGCAGGCTGCCAGGCAGCTCATCTCTCCACTGGGTTGTGTGATAAGAGACTGAGCCAGTCAGCACTGAGCTAGGCTGGGCTAGGCTGTACCCTGCTGCACAGTCACAGTGCTGTGTCACACTGAGGTGTGTGTGACTGTGAAGAGAACATGGGCTCAGTCAAGGGTGGAGGGTAATAATGGTTGGGAACAGTGGTGTGTGTATGTGTGTGAATGAGCGAGTCTTAGTTGCACCATGCCGTGGTGTTCTGTACTGCAGTGAGAGCTGTGACTGTAGAAGATGGACAGATGTCTGCACTGATGGGATAGGAGCTCAGTGAGGGCTTGAGGAGGAGATTAAGGGTTGGAGCTGTGTGACACTGTTGTGTATGGGAGAGGGGAAATGCAAAGTCAATGGGGAGGGATAGCTTTTCCCAGGTCACTGCTTATGTAGAGGAGTCACAGACGAGGGGTCAGATGTTAAGAGGGGAGGTATTGATTATCAATCAGCCATCTACTGTGATTATCAATCAGCCATCTATTGACCGCACTCACACACACACACACACACACACACACACACACACACACACACACACACACACACACACACACACACACACACACACACACACACACACACACACACACACACACACACGCCATGACTGTCTGAGGGCGGCAGCCTTCGATTTGGGGATCATGCTAAACTAATATGGGCTAAAGGCATCAGTGATTAATCAACACTACAGCCACGTCAATAAGTCCTGATAAATGCATGTTAAACGATGAATAACATATGATTTGTAATGCTAGTTTGGGATATTTTAGAATCTGTTGTGACATAGACCATATTGTGTATGTCAATATTAATCATATAAAACAGATATTCCTCATTGTTTCTGGCAACAAAAACAAAAGGGATTCATTTGGAGCTTTTAAAATGTAGAATAACATTTTTCCATTATGCATTTCATGTTGTCGGTTCATTCTGTGTATGGTTATTGGCTTGTTTTGTGTTCAGTTTGAAAACCTCCTGCAGGACTGTGGATGGTAATTGGCTTGTTTTGTGTTCAGTTTGAAAACCTCCTGCAGGACTGTGGATGGTAATTGGCTTGTTTTGTGTTCAGTTTGAAAACCTCCTGCAGGACTGTGGATGGTAATTGGCTTGTTTTGTGTTCAGTTTGAAAACCTCCTGCAGGACTGTGGATGGTAATTGGCTTGTTTTGTGTTCAGTTTGAAAACCTGCAGGACTGTGGATGGTAATTGGCTTGTTTTGTGTTCAGTTTGAAAACCTCCTGCAGGACTGTGGATGGTAATTGGCTTGTTTTGTGTTCAGTTTGAAAACCTCCTGCAGGACTGTGGATGGTAATTGGCTTGTTTTGTGTTCAGTTTGAAAACCTCCTGCAGGACTGTGGATGGTAATTGGCTTGTTTTGTGTTCAGTTTGAAAACCTCCTGCAGGACTGTGGATGGTAATTGGCTTTGGCTGCTGCTCGTTTCCTGCAGCTTGTGTCTGCAGCAGATAGGGTGTCTGTCTGTCTGTCTGTGGTCTCTGCCATATTAATTACAGCCAAAAGCAATCAGGTTAATTGCATATTACTGCAAACCCTTGACCACATTTGTAATGACTCAACACCACGTTCTCTTCAGTTGAGGATGAGAGGATTGTCTTCTTTTTGTCTTTTTCTTTCTTTGCTGTCTGGCTTTCTCTCTTCAAATCAAATTTTATTGGTCACATACACGTGTTTAGCAGATGTTATTGCGGGTGTAGCGAAATGCTTCTACACACACTTCTTGTTCTAACGTTACCTTTTCTCTACAGATGTAAGATCTTAATTTGATCACTTTTCTGTTGCTGAGAATTTTCCTGCACAGTAGTGTTCGAGGTTTAAAAAAGGATTCTAAAATGTATAATGTCAGACTTTATTTGCCCTAATTATAATCCACATAATATTTCACATTTCCTGTTGCTGCAGGATTATTTTCCAAACCGCCTCTGTACACTAGAACTCCATTTGTACACTTCCATTTGGTTCTCCTGCTCTGTGTGATTGAGTCTTTATCAGTGATTCTTCATGGTCATTATCATGCATCATTACTTTATTACTACCAAGCGAGGCAGAGCCACATACACTGCAATAATACAATTGTATTTCCCTCTGCATACAGTACAGTGGGAGAAATTATGATTCACTCAAAACAGGGCTGTTGAATTGCAGCTGGAGAAGCTGAAGCTGCTCGGAGATTATCCCCAGAGCCTATTGGGGATGTGGCGTTTAGAGGATCTGCGTAATCCATGGGCTCCGTTTCGGCTGGGTCGCTCAAACATGAATCGGGGAGAATCGCTCTGTGGGGAGAGAGAGAAAAAGAGAGGGGGGAAGGGATGGAGACTTGGGGAGACACAGGGTCAGGTGAGATGTCAGGTGGGAGTTTCCCAAGGGGGAAAGGGCCATAACACCCTATATACATAAATCTTATAAATATTATATTGGTTTCCAATATACATAGCTGTGTGTAGACAATAGGTAGACTATCAGTGGGGGTCGGTACCTTTAAATGTGTAGACTAATAGTAAAGTCCAACACCTGTATAAATGCATACAGTATATAATGTGGAACTTTCTGATAGAAACCTATTGTGTAGGACAGACTCTCTCTGACAAGGAATCATGTCAGCTCCAGTGGCGTCTATTTTATTTTTACATTGTATTTCACCTTTATTTAACCAGGTAGGCCAGTTGAGAACAAGTTCTTATTTACAACTGCGACCTGGCCAAGATAAAGCAAAGCAGTGCGAAAAAACAACACAGAGTTACACATGGGATAAACAAAAGTACAGTCAATAACGCAATAGAAAAATCTATATACAGTGTGTACAAATGTAGTAAGATTAGGGAGGCAAGGCAATAAATAGGCCATAGTGGCGAAATAATTACAATTTAGCATTAACACTGGAGTGATGTGCAGGTAGAGATACTGGGGTGCAAAAGAGGAACATTTACAGCTATTTACAGATGGGCTGTGTACAGGTGCTGTCACGTTCCTGACCTTATTTTCCTTTGTTTAACTTTGTTTAGTTGGTCAGGACGTGAGCTGGGTGGGTAGTCTATGTTAGGTGTTTCTATGTGGGGTTAAATGTGTTGCCTGATATGGTTCTCAATTAGAGGCAGGTGTTTGACGTTTCCTCTGATTGAGAACCATATTAAGGTAGGCTGTTCTCACTGTTTGTTTGTGGGTGATTGTTCCTGTGTCTGTGTCTGTATGCACCACACGGGACTGTTTCGTGTTTTCGTTCGTTTGTGTAGTCTGTACCTGTTCGTGCGTTCTTCGTGTATATGTAAGTTCTCAAGTTCAGGTCTGTCTACGTCGTTTGTTGTTTTGTAGTTTGTTTAAGAGTTTTACCGTCTTCGTCTGTCTGTAAATAAATTCATTATGTCTTCATTCAACGCTGCGTTTTGGTCCGACCCTTACTCCTCCTCCTCATCCGAGGAAGAGGCATTAGACAGCCGTTACAGAATCACCCACCAACAAAGGACCAAGCGGCGTGGGAGAAAGCAACAGCGATCGCAGGATTCATGGACATGGGAGGAAATATTGGACGGAAAAGGTCCATGGGCACAGCCAGGAGAATATCGCCGCCCTCGTGAAGAGCTGGAGGCAGCTAAAGCCGAGAGGCGGTGGTATGAGGAGGCAGCACGGAAGCGAGGCTGGAAACCTGTGAGTCAAGCCCAAAAATGTCTTGGGGGGGGCTACAAGGGAGTGTGGCGAAGTCAGGTAGGAGACCTGCGCCAACTCCCCGAGCTTACCATGGAGAGCGAGAGTACGGGCAGACACCGTGTTATGCGGTAGAGCGCACGGTGTCTCCTGTACGTGTGCATAGCCCGGTGCGGGTTATTCCACCTCCCCGCACTGGCAGGGCTAGATTGAGTATTGAGCCGGATGTCATGAAGCCGGCCCAACGCATCTGGCCACCAGTGCGTCTCCTCGGGCCGGCATACATGGCACCAGCCTTACGCATGGTGTCCCCGGTTCGCATACACAGCCCAGTGCGGGTTATTCCACCTCCCCGCACTGGTCGGGCGACGGGGAGCATACAACCAGGTAAGGTTGGGCAGGCTCAGTGCTCAAGGGAGCCAGTACGCCTGCATGGTCCGGTATATCCGGCGCCACGTCCCCGCCCCAGCCCAGTACCACCAGTGCCGGCACCACGCACCAAGCCTCCTGTGCGTCTCCAGAGCCCTGTTCCTCCTCCACGCACTAGCCCTATGGTGCGTGTCTCCTGCCCATTACCACCAGTGCCTACACCACGCACTAAGCCTCCTGTGCGCCTCCAGAGTCCTGTGCGTCCTGTTGCTGCTCCCCGCACTAGCCTGAAGGTGCGTGTCCTTAGCCCGGTACCTCCAGTTCCGGCACCATGCACCAGGCCTACAGTGCGCCTCAGCCGGCCAGAGTCTGCCGTCTGCCCAGCGGCGCCTGAACTGCCCGTCTGCCCAACGGCGCCTGAACTGCCCGTCTGCCCACGGCGCCTGAACTGCCCGTCTGCCCAACGCCGTCTGAGCTGTCCGTCTGCCAAGCGCCGCATGAACTGCCCGTCTGTACTGAGCCTGCAAAGCCGCCCGTCTGTACTGAGCCTTCAAAGCCGCCCGTCTGTCATGAGCCTTCAGAGCCATCTGCCAGACAGGAGCCGCTAGAGCCATCCGCCAGACAGGAGCAGCCAGAGCCTTCCGCCAGACAGGAGCAGCCAGAGCCTTCCGCCAGACAGGAGCAGCCAGAGCCTTCCGCCAGACAGGAGCAGCCAGAGCCTTCCGCCAGCCAGCCATGAGCAGCCAGAGCCGCCAGCCAGCCATGAGCAGCCAGAGCCGCCAGCCAGCCATGAGCAGCCAGAGCCGCCAGCCAGCCATGAGCAGCCAGAGCCGCCAGCCAGCCATGAGCAGCCAGAGCCGCCAGCCAGCCAGAATCCGCCAGAGCTAGCCAGCCAGGATCCGCCAGAGCCAGCCAGCCAGGATCCGCCAGAGCCAGCCAGCCAGGATCCGCCAGAGCCAGCCAGCCAGGATCCGCCAGAGCCAGCCAGCCAGGATCCGCCAGAGCCAGCCAGCCAGGATCCGCCAGAGCCAGCCAGCCAGGATCCGCCAGCCAGTACGGTGCTGCCCCTCAGTCCGGAGCTGCCCCTCATTCCGGTGTTGCTCCTTAGTCCGGTGCTGCCCCTTAATCCAGTGGGGTTAATTTGGAGGGTGGCCATTTGGAGGAGGCTACGGAAGCGGGGATTGACTATGGTGGGGTGGGGACCACGTCCGGAGCCGGAGCCGCCACCGTGGACAGATGCCCACCCAGACCCTCCCCTTGAGGTTCAGTTATGCGGCCGGAGTCCGCATCTTGGGGGGGGGTACTGTCACGTTCCTGACCTTATTTTCCTTTGTTTAACTTTGTTTAGTTGGTCAGGACGTGAGCTGGGTGGGTAGTCTATGTTAGGTGTTTCTATGTGGGGTTAAATGTGTTGCCTGATATGGTTCTCAATTAGAGGCAGGTGTTTGACGTTTCCTCTGATTGAGAACCATATTAAGGTAGGCTGTTCTCACTGTTTGTTTGTGGGTGATTGTTCCTGTGTCTGTGTCTGTATGCACCACACGGGACTGTTTCGTGTTTTCGTTCGTTTGTGTAGTCTGTACCTGTTCGTGCGTTCTTCGTGTATATGTAAGTTCTCAAGTTCAGGTCTGTCTACGTCGTTTGTTGTTTTGTAGTTTGTTTAAGAGTTTTACCGTCTTCGTCTGTCTGTAAATAAATTCATTATGTCTTCATTCAACGCTGCGTTTTGGTCCGACCCTTACTCCTCCTCCTCATCCGAGGAAGAGGCATTAGACAACCGTTACAGGTGCAGTGATCGGTAAGCTGCTCTGACAGCTGATGCTTAAAGTTAGAGAGGGGGATATAAGTCTCCAGATTCAGTGATTTTTGTAATTCGTTCCAGTAATTGGCAGCAGAGAACTGGAAGGAAAGGCGGCAAAAGTAGGTGTTGGCTTTGGGGGATGACCAGTGAAATATACCTGCTGGAGCGCATGCTGTGTGTGGGTGTTGCTATGGTGACCTGTGAGCTGAGATAAGGCGGGGCTTTACCTAGCAAAGACTTATAGATGACCTGGAGCCAGTGGGTTTGGTGACAAATATGTAGCGAGTGCAAGCCAACGAGAGCATACAGGTCTCAGTGGTGGGTAGTATATGGGGCTTTAGTGACTAAACAGATGGCACTGTGATAGACTACATGCAATTTGCTGAGTAGAGTGTTGGAGGCTATTTTGTAAATGACATCGCCGAAGTCAAAGATCGGTATGATAGTCAGTTTTACGAGGGTATGTTTGGCAGCATGAGTGAAGGAGGCTTTGTTGCGAAATAGGAAGCCAATTCTAGATTTAATTTTGGATTGGAGATGCTTCATGTGATTCTGAAAGGAGAGTTTACAGTCTAACCAGACACCTAGGTATTTGTAGTTGTCCACGTAGTCAGAACCGTCCAGAGTAGTGATGCTAGTTGGGCGGGTGGGTGCGGGCAGCGATCGGTTGAATAGCATGTACTTAGTTTTACTAGAATTTAAGAGCAATTGGAGGCCACAGAAGAAGTGTTGTATGGCATTGAAGCTTGTTTGGAGTTTTGTTAACACAGTGTCCAAAGAAGGGCCAGATGTATACAGAATGGTGTCATCTGCGTAGATGTGGATCAGGGAATCACCAGCAGCAAGAGCGGCAAGAGCGACATGCTATATACAGAGAAAAGAGTCGGCCCGAGAATTGAACCCTGTGCCACCCCCATAGAGACTGCCAGACAACAGGCCCTCCGATTTGACACACTGAACTCTATCTGAGAAGCAGTTGGTGAACCAGGCGAGGCAGTCATTTATGAAGCAAACGCTATTGAGTCTGCCGATAAGAATGTGGTGATTGACAGAGTCGAAGGCCTTGGCCGCTCAGAAACCAGATTGCATAGCGGAGAAGGTACGGTGGGATTCGAAATGGTCGGTGATCTGTTTGTTAACCTTTACCGAACCTCAACCCCGTATCCGGGATCACCCCCCACCCCCCACACACTGATTAGCATAGCTAGCATAGCTTCACAAGTAGATAGTAGCATCTAAATATCATTAAATCACAAGTCCAAGACACCAGATGAAAGATACAGATCTTGTGAATAAAGCCACCATTTCAGATTTTTAAAATGTTTTACAGGGAAGACAAAATATGTAAATCTATTAGCTAAACACGTTAGCAAAATACACCACTATTCTAACTCCATCAGTTTCTTACTCCTTCAGGTGCTATCACCAATTCGGCTCAACTAAGATATTGATAGCCAATAACCTATAAAAAAAACCATCAGATGACAGTCTGATAACATATTCATGGTATAGGATAGTTTTTGTTAGAAAAAAGTGCATATTTCAGGTAGAAATCACAGTTTACAATTGCACCGACCATCACAAATCGACTAGAATTACTAGATAGAGCAACGTGTATGACCAATTTACTCATCATAAAACATTTCATAAAAATAGACAAAGCATAGCAATGGAAAGACCCAGTTCTTGTGATTTCAGACCATATTTCAGATTTTCTAAGCGTTTTTCAGCGAAAACACAATAAATCGATAAGTTAGCATACTACATGTGCAAACGTTACCAGAGCATCGATTCCAGCCAAAGAGCGCTATAACGTAACCACCGCCAAAAGATATTAATTTTTTCACTAACCTTCTCAGAATTCTTCCGATGACACTCCTGTAACATCATTTTACAACATACATATACAGTTTGTTCGAAAAGGTGCATATTTAGCCATACAAAACCGTGGTTACACAATAAAAATACTAGGAAATCAAGCCTCAATATGTCTGACGTCATCTATCAGAGTGATCTAGTTTAATTAAAAGCTAATCATATACTTGACTAAAAAATACAGGGTTGACAGGAATCGAAAGACAAATTAGTTCTTAATGCAACCGCTGATTTACATTTTTAAAATTATCCTTACTTTTCAATACAGGGTTCGCCAAGTGAAGCTATACCAAAGCTATACCAAACAAAATGGCGAAATATGCGTTTAAAATATTTCGACAGAACAACAATTTATCATATTAAATATTGCTTACTTTGAGCTGTTCTTCCATCATATTCTTGGGCAATGTATCCTTTCTATGTTATAAACGTCTTTTGGTCGATAGATGTCCTCTGTCCTTCGAAATATCCACTAACGATCGAACGGGACACCAAAACGTGTCCAAAGTTTCAGAGTGCACAACAAAGAAATTCCTCAAAATCGCACTAAACGGATATAAATTGCTATAAAACGGTTTAAATTAACTACCTTATGATGTTTCTAAGTCCTATATCGAATTAAATTACAGACGGATACATTTCAAGTTGATAACCGAGCCTGTGAAAATGGCGTCCGGAGGTCCCATCCTGCGTAAGGGCGAGCGTCGAAAGGGGGGCTACTCTCACTCCTTGGTGTTTTATAACCTCTGAGAGCTACCTAGAAGGCCCATTCCACTTCTCATTGGTTACTGACATCCAGGGGAAGGCGGGTGCAGTTCGTGTCGTTCCATAGGATAGACAGAGACCTTAAAAACTGATCTGAAACCAGAGCTTCGCTCTCAGACCTTTCACTGTCTGTCATGGATTTCGCTGTAGAAAGTGTTCTGGGTCACCCACAGACATAATTTCAACGTTGTATGAAACTAGAAGGTGTTTTCTATCCAATATAATTAATAATATGCATATTGTACGAGCAAGAATTGAGTACTAGGCAGTTTAATTTGGAGACGACAAAATGCTAATTCGGAACAGCACCCCCTGTAGTCGCAAGAAGTTAATTTGGCTTTCGAAAACTTTAGGAAGGCAGGACAGGATGGATATAGGTCTGTAACAGTTTGGGTCTAGAGTATCTCCCCTTTGAAGAGGGGGATGATCGCGGCAGCTTTCCAATCTTTAGGGATCTCAGACGATATAAAAGAGAGGTTGAACAGGCTAGTACTGGGGGTTGCAACAATTGGGGCGGATCATTTTAGAAAGAGAGGGTCCAGATTGTCTAGTCCAGATTGTCTAGCCCAGCTAATTTGTAGAGATCCAGATTTTGCAGCTCTTTCAGAACATCAGCTGTCTGGATTTGGGTGAAGGAGAAGCGGGGGGGGGGGTCTTGGGCAAGTTGCTGTGGGGGGTGCAGACCTGTTGGCCGGGATAGGATTAGCCAGGTGGAAAGCAAGGCCAGCCGTAGAAAAATGCTTATTGAAATTCTCAATTATCGTAGATTTGTCGGTGGTGACAGTGTTTCCTAGCCTCAGTGCAGTGGACAACTGGGAGGAGGTGCTCTTATTCTCCATGGACTTTACAGTGTCCCAAAACATTTTGGAATTAGTGCTACAGGATGTAAATTTCTGTTTGAAAATGCTAGTCTTTGCTTTCCTAACTGACTGTGTGTATTGGTTCCTAACTTCCCTGAAAAGTTGCATACCGCGGGGGCTATTCGATGCTAATGCAGTACGCCACAGGATGTTTTTGTGCTGGTCAAGGGCAGTCAAGTCTGTAGTGAACCAATATCTGTTCTTAGTTCTACATTTTCTGAAAGGGGCATGCTTATTTAAGATGGTGAGGAAAGCACTTTTAAAGAACAACCAGGCATCCTCTACTGACGGGATGAGGTCAATATCCTTCCAGGATACCCGGGCCAGGTCGATTAGAAAGGTCTGCTCGCTGAAGTGTTTTAGGGAGCGTTTCACAGTGATGAGGGGTGGTCGTTTGACCGCGGACCCATTACGGATGCAGGCAATGAGGCAGTGATCGCTGAGATCCTGGTTGAAGACAGCAGAGGTATATTTAGAGGGAAAGTTGGTCAGGATTATATCTATGAGGGTGCCCATGTTTATGGATTCAGGGTTGTACCTGGTAGGTTCCTTGATAATTTGTGTGAGATTGAGGGCATCTAGTTTAGATTGTAGGACGGCCGGGGTGTTAAGCATATCCCAGTTTAGGTCACCTAACAGTACGAACTCTGAAGATAGATGGGGGGGGGGGGGGGGGCAATCAATTCACAAATGGTATCCAGGGCACAGCTGGGGGCTAAGGGTGGTCTATAACAAGCGTCAACAGTGAGAGACTTATTTCTGGAAAGGTGGATTTTTAAAGTATAAGCTCGAACTGTTTGGGCACAGACCTGGATAGTATGACAGAACTCTGCAGGCTATCTCTGCAGTAGATTGCAACTCTCTTCAAGATAGAACCCCCTTTGGCAGTTCTATCTTGATGGAAAATGTTGTAGTTTGGGATTGAAATTTCAGAATTTTTGGTGACCTTCCTAATCCGGATTCAGACACGGCTAGGACATCAGGGTTGGCAGAGTGTGCTAAAGCAGTGAATAAAACAAACTTAGGGAGGAGGCTTCTGATGTTAACATGCATGAAACCAAGGCTTTTACTGTTACAGAAGTCAACAAATGAGAGCGCCTGGGGAATAGGTGTAGTACTGGGGGCTACAGGGCCTGGGTTAACCTCTACATCACCAGAGGAACAGAGGAGGAGTAGGATAAGGGTACGGCTAAAGGCTATAAGAACTGATCGTCTAGTGCGTTGGGAACAGAGAATAAAAGGAGCATATTTCTGGGCGTGGTAGAATAGATTCAGTGCATAATGTACAGACAAGGGTATGGTAGGATGTGAGTACAGTGGAGGTAAACCTAGGTGTTGAGTGATGATGAGAGAGGTTGCATTCCTGGAGGCACCAATTAAGCCAGGTGAGGTCTCCGGATTTGTGGGGGTGGGACAAAGGAGCTATCTAAGACACGTTGAATGGGACTGGGGGCTCTACAGGGAAATAAAACGATAAGAACAAACAGAAACAGCAGTAGACAAGGTATATTGACATTAGAGAGAGGCATAAAGCAATCACTGGTGTTGATCGGGAGAGCTAAGACAAAAACGGGTAAATGGCGTTGTTAGGTACAAACAGGACCTGAGTTCTAGGCTGGGGCCGACAGATAAACAAAATGAGGTACCGTGTTAGTGAACAGTCCAGCAAGCATCAGCTGTGTAGCCAAGTGATCATAGGGTCCAATGAGCAGCAATAGGTGAGTCAGGGAGCCGTTCGGTAGTCGCTACTACGCTAGGCGAGCGGGAGACACGGTGTTCAGAAAGCTAGCGGGCCGGGGCTAGCAGATGGGTCTTCGGCGACATTGCAACGGGAAACCCTGTTGAAACCACATCGGACGATTACGTCGGCAGACCAGTCATGATGGATCGACGGGGCTCTGTGTCGACAATAAAGGGGTCCAGGCCAATTGGCAAAAGAGGTATTGTAGCCCAAGAATTAGCTGGTATACTTTGTTGGCTAGCCGGGAGATGGGCCTAGCTCGAGGCTAGCTCAAGGCTAACTGGTGCTTGCTTTGGGACAGAGGGATTAGCCAACAATAGCCACTCGATTGCAGCTAGCTAGCTGCGATGATCCAGTGTAATGGTCCAGAGCTTGCGGCAGGAATCCGGTGATGTGGTAGAGGAAAGCAGTCCGATATGCACTGGGTTGATATCGCGCTTTGCAGACTGGCAGGTATTGTCCGAGCTAAAGCTGGCTGGTGTCCGAGCTAAAGGTGAAGACCGCTAGCAGTGGCTAACAATGACTAATAGCTAGTAGCTAGTTAGATGGCTAGCTTCTGAAGCCAGGCTTCCCCCCAAAAAATTACCAAGAAAAAAGAATATATAAAATAATGAATTTTTCTTCTCACTGAATATACTGTATCTCACATGAGAAAGCATCCAAGCGAGCGAAACAGTGCCCCTCTGTCTATGTATGTGTAGCCCATCTATCTGATGCTGTCTGGTCAAAAACACTATGATATTGTTGCTGCCTATAGCATTGAATGCAAGGGAAGCCAGCAAGCATTTGGCCTCTCTTGATAAAAAATTATACAATGATAGCAAATCAAACTAAACTGAGGGAGCTCAAATGTGAGTGGTCCTGGCACACCAAAAAAAATGCCAAGGGAAGCCAGTTTGGATTTGGCTTCACACTAATCACATCACATCAAGCCAAACATCATTGACAGAAAAAATCTTGAATTGTTGCATCTCGTTGTGTTGTCCTCCGGTGGCTTGCTAGTTAAATTGTCCCTTTCCTCAATTAGCCATGGATGGAGATAGGGATTTGGACTTTTTGTTTTTCTTAATTCTCCATTTTGGCCAATGAGTATAATGGTGATTCTGATCCAACCATAAATTCATACATTGTGCCTCTGGTCTGAGAGGATGGAAGTTCCATATGTAGCTAGATGTAGTAGGCTAATGTTAACTAGCTGGCTAATTGTTGCCTATTAAATGAAAGCTAGCATTCAAGCATTTTAGCTAGGTAGCCTAGGACAACAAAAACGAAGTGTGTACTGTACTGTATGGCAGAGTCATAGACCGTTTAGGTAACATGGAAGAGGAGGATGGCATTGGCTTTTCAACAGTAGAAAAAAATTATACTTACGCACACACACGCACACACACACACACACAGAAATCAGTACCATATGATATTTAGCTTATATTGTTGATTGGACTAAATTGTTTTTGGGATCTTTTAATTGTCACTGTATTAGACTAGGTGATTTGATGATGTTGAAATGTTGAGGTTAAAATGGTGCTGGAATAGTAGAGGCAGCTCCTGTTTTCTTTGCGAATTGCGGTAACTCGCCGGTGTTCTAAGTCAATAGTTGTTAAGTAGTCCGTAAATGTCGGAAACATTAACTTGCTTGACAATGCTGTAGGTCATGTAACTGTTTGTTACATGCAATATGCTTTGTGGACTCCGCCGGACAGATGTTGCTCTCCAGTTTTGTAATTAAATAAATGTATGGTTGAATTTATTCTGCCACTGTGTCTTCTTATTGTCTTGTCCTGAGGCCTATATATCACGGTGTCAAAGCACATGAACTAACAGGTTATAGAGCAAACAACACAATTATCACAACACATAGGTTGCAATATGGCTTTTTTTCTGGCTTGGCTTCCCCAGTGATTTTACCCACGCACCGCTACTGGTCAGCTCTAGTCATGGCATTTTTGTATCTGCAACACTCGTGGCAAACTGTCACAGACACCTAAAGGCTGCTACAAGCTCCACTCCGTTAATCTACGTGTGTGTGTCCACATGGGTGGAGTCGGTTTTTTGGGGGCTCTTTTCATTGCGTTCCACCCAGAGAGGAAGTCCGCCTTGTGGAATGTATATCCACTAAGCTGTCGCACTTCCCAAATACAGTGGAGTCTTGCGCCTTGGCTGTATACTGTAGCTAAGATCTTGTTGCTGGGCAGATTCTGTATCTGTTCTGTTCAAATTAGGTTTGTTTTGGGATGTAGAGATGAAAATGCAAAAAATCTCAGAACAGGGGTCAACAGATTTTAAACGAAGTAGGATAATTATTTGGGGTGAGCTGTCACTTTTTTTAAAGAAGGATGTGTGTAAAAAGACAGGACCGCTGGTGCATTAAGGAGAGAGATTCTGTCCATCAAACTTATTTAGCTTGCAGAGAGAGAAAGAGGAATTGTTACATGCAATCAATATTTTATTGGTTTGGTCTAGGGCATAAACAGAGTTGAGTGAAGTATGAAGGAAGAGGTGGGTGATTGTCTTTAGTTATTCTGGACAGGGATAGTGAAGGGGGATTGTCAACGCTACAGATAATGAGGAAATTATTTCGACCTCTCTTTGTCTCTATCTCTTGTCTCCCCCTCTCTTTTTCTGTCTCTCTTTCTTTATTTCTCTCCTTTCCTCTCTGTCCCTCTTTCTGATTAATGAGAACAGATAATTGTGTGCTGCAGACTGGCACTGCAATCTGGCCTGAGAGACACACACTCTGACGGCCCTCTGTCCTTTTCCTCCTTCTCCCATTCATCCTCTTCCTGCCCTCTTCTTCCTCATCCTCCCCTTCCTACAGATACTATACAGGAGAGTAGAGAATGAGTAACATTTCCGGCTCAGTGAACTGAGCAATGTAGACAACTTCCCCTACTCTCCCTTCACACCTAAACAATCACACAAAATAACTGACAAACAAATTCTGATGTGTGTTTACCATCCCCCCAGGTCAATTTGAAGAAAATAAATTGAATCCCAACTTTGTATGTCCCACCGCTGAGCAATGTCAATATCCTCCTGCTAGTTTGATGCTTGACAGGAGTGTACACAATTCCATTTTCATTTCCCATGCTCTCTGTCCTCATTCTGAGAGAGTGATTGTATTGCGAGTTTTCCCTGTACCTCCCTCTTTCTCTCCTTTCCCCTGTCACTCTTTCTCCTCATTTTTTCTCCCTCCTTTCTCACTCTCTAGTCTTCCTCTCGCTCTCTAGTCTCCCCCCTCTCTCTAGTTTCCCCCTCTCTCTAGTTGCCCCCCTCTCTCTAGGTGCCCCCCTCTGTCTAGTTGCCCCCCCCACACACACACACACATACTCTGCTCTTGCCTCGCTGCATGCAGCTGTTGTGTACTTTAGTCTAAATTAAGTGATAATGTGGATATTGTGTTTAAATAGTCCTTTAGAGCTCACCCTCCAACCCTTACTGTCTGTTACTATTGTATCCTGTGGTGGATCCGTCTCCTCTCACACTAGCTCCTATCATTGAGCCTGAAACATTAATGAAGTCAGGGCTATTAATATCATTGGCCCTAGGCTTGGGTGGTATACCGTGTATACCGTATACTGGGGTATACAGTTGAAGTCGGAAGTTTACATACACTTAAGTTGTTTTTCAACCACTCCACAAATTTCTTGTTAACAAACTATAGTTTTGGCAAATCGGTTAGGACATCTACTTTGTGCATGACACAAGTCATTTTTCCAACAATTGTTTACAGAGAGATTATTTCACTTATAATTCACTGTATCACAATTCCAGTGGGTCAGAAGTTTACATACATACATACCTTTAAACAGCTTGGAAAATTCCAGAAAATAATGTCATGGCTTTAGAAGCTTCTGATAGGCTAATTGACATAATTTGAGTCAATTGGAGGTGTACCTGTGGATGTATTTCAAGGCCTACCTTCAAACTCAGTGCCTCTTTGCTTGACATCATGGGAAAATCAAAAGAAATCAGCCAAGACCTCAGAAAATAAATTGTAGACCTCCACAAGTCTGGTTCGTCCTTGGGAGCAATTCCCAAACACCGCTAAATGTTTGCCAGCTAGATATTTTATAACTATTAAGGTAACGATCTAAAATGTGCTAAATACTCTGCAGTTGTGCATTTGGTTTGCTAATTTAGTAGATAGTTAGTTATTTAGCTAAGTTTGTTATCTAACTAAGCTCCTTCCAAAATCAAGCTTCGCTTGATAACAATAAAACTTAAACAAATGTAACTGTTGAAAGCGAGGACGGAATGAAGTAACAATAGAGAGAGAAAGAGGTAAGCTAACATTAATTATACAAATAGGCCCTATTATATTTCAAAATTAAAATCACATCTTGTCACGTTCCTGACCTGTTTTCCTTTGTCATGTATTTGTTTTAGTTGGTCAGGGCGTGAGTTGGGTGGGTTGGTCTAGGTTTGATTTTCTATGTTGGGATTTTGTGTTCGGCCTGGTATGATTCTCAATCAGAGACAGCTGTGAATCGTTGTCCCTGATTGAGAATCATACAAAGGCAGCCAGGGTTTCACTTGTGTTTTGTGGGTGTTTGTTCCTGTGTCAGTGTTTGGGCCACACAGGACTGTTTCAGGTTAGTCACGGTTGTTGGTTGTTGTATTTTGTAGTGTTTGTTGTTTTCCCATTAAAACATGAATACTTACCAATCCGCATCTTGGTCCGATCCATGCTCCTCCTCGTCTGAGGAGGAGAACGACTACAACAGCCGTTACAGAAACACCCACCATAACAGGACCAAGCGGATTGGAGAAGGAAGGCAAGAACAACAGCAAAAAGGAAAACAGGTCAGGAACGTGACACATCTACTATGCTATACTTGTACCAGAATCTCTCCCTGCTTTATCATGGTTTGAAAGATGTGTGTAATTCCAGTCCATATAATATAGTATAATAGAATACAGTATACTATTACAGTTAACACTCTAAAAGATTAGCCTACTGAAGCTAGTTTCATTTATTTACCTAAGATAGCATATAGCTATGAGCTTTTATGTTTTTCTGTCGTGTATAATAATGTGCAGTAGCCTATATCATATATGTATTGGATAACAGCACAATCATGTAGGGCTCATAAAATGTATTTAATGAAGGGCTCATAAAATGTATTTAATATATGGCTCATCAGGCTCAGGTAGCATCAGGCTTGAATTTTCGATCAAAGCTCTAATCAAATCCAGACATAGACCTATTTATATGCTCTTGAATGGCACTTCCGGTTTTGGTGGGAAATACCGGGTTACCCTGGAGAAAAGTGATTTATTCTCGGGATGGAACATTTGTAAAATACTGGGAAAATATTCAACCTTAGCCCAAGCCCATAACCTGACCTGGTCCCCTGGCTGTGGAACAGAGAGCCAGGGTCTGGAGAGAGCTAGCCCACAGAGGACAGCCCTTTGTGGGGGTGGGAAAAGGGAGCACTGGGTATAGGAGGATAATGCCCCTAGATGTATGTAGGAGTCAGTTCCATTTCAATGCAGTTAATTCAAGAAGTGAATGGTAATTTCCAAGAGGGTTTGTGTGGCTTTCAGTCACAATCTCGCCCTAGAGTGTGTGTCCCGTGTGTCTCAGTTGGTAGAGCATGGTTGTGGGTTCGATTCCCACGGGGGAACAGTATGAAAAATGTATGCACTCACTACTGTAAGTCGCTCTAGATAAGAGTGTCTGCTAAATAACTAAAATGCAAATGTAAAATGTGTGTGTGTTCTGTGTGATTGATGGTCAGATTGATATGAGTGTGTCGGGCGCCTAGCCTCTTAAAGGAGTGTGATTGGCTTACTCCACCTGCTGCTACGCCTCATTACTCCGTCTCTGCCTCTCGCCCTCATCTCTCATGGCGACGTGATCACCTGATCCACCCCAATCACCCGCCATCACAAGCCTCACACACCCCTGATTGGAGCTTCTCAGTCTGCAGTGGCCCGCTGCCACACAAACTCATACTCACTCCTCTCCGAACTCCTGTGTGCAATGAGAGGCAGAGGACATGCTTTCTGTCCTGCAGAATGAGAATAAGATGAAATGCTGTCTCTGTCTGTCTGTGTGTGTGTGTGTGTGTGCAGCGCGCTGTAAACAGACCTGGAGATTAATTTGCTTTTTCTATGGCCAGGTTCCCAGGCCTCCATACACACAAATCAAGGGAGGCCTTATCCCCATGACAACAGACCAGTGCCCAGTTTCCCAAAACCTTTGTAGGAGCATCGTTAAATCTCTGAGCTGTTTCCCAAAACCATTGGAATCTAACGCCTGCCTACACCATCCACTTATCCGCCGATAACTTCAGAAAAAAATGACTACACTACAAAGTTACCAATGTCTTGGCAATTGATACAAACAAGCGATATATAAAGATGCTTCAAATGAAAACCGAGACGACTGCATTAATATAAACAGTATAGGCTATAGGCCTATTTCAATCATATTGGAATACATTTCATGTTCAATCAATTGAGTTGTATTCTGCTACTTGTAGGCTACTGTCTGTAATGTGTCTCAGTATAGTGTATGATGTGTAATCTACCATGTGCGCAAATTGGTGATTTAGTGCATTTTATTGGGTAAGCATTAGAATAAGCCACCTCAATATTTGCAGCCATAGGTTGTAATATCTCTCTAGGAGCTGATGCTTCGTCAGTACTGTCAATTCATTCTAATGTAAGATTTGAATGTAGAAAGATGACCCCGAGAGCAGAGGGATGATTCGAAAGAGCGATAAGGAGCATCAGCCCAAAGCCAGGTGAGTTGAAGTGGAGCTGAGGTACAGTAGCTCTGAAGTGGATCAATCAGGTGTTGAAGTAGAAACGTCTGTGAAAATGACTTCGTTATAAACCTCTGCACTGTCATTGTATCCTACACTGTACTCCACAACTTCGCACCACTCAAAACGATCTACTTACAGTACATAGTCTAACCCACTAAGTTTTCCCACTGCCAGTGATTAATCGATTCTGACAGGCGAGAGATTATTTCCCTTTTTGCTAAAGTATGTCAGAAATAGCACAGGTAGAGAATAGCCCTCCACTTCCTCCCCTGAGGGAACTGTTCTACATTAAAATCAGAAAGGTGTTTCTGCATTGCTGTAGATGTATGATACAGTAGATCAGTCATGTAGAGTGGAGCTGACCCCTGGTAAACCCTGGTAATGATCACTGCTCTGGGTGGCAGCTGAGACAGTGGCTGTCAGGGGACATTTCTAAATCACTGTCCCTATGGGTACTCAATGTCCCAAAGTAAAAGGAGGGAGTCAATGGGGGAAGGAAAGGAGGAGAATGAGTCAGCAAGAATATCCCCACCCATTTCCAATGTTTTGAAATGTTTATTTAGCCAGGTAACTCATTGAGAACCCTTTCTCTTCTACAAAAACAACCATGTGTCTATCCAGCCAGTATCTCCAGCCCACCAGACAGCCAGCCTGTGTCTCTGACAGCAGGTAGAGGCTGACTGACTGACTGGTGCCTGCATGGCTTTAGGGCCATAGACCTCTGTTTATGTGGGACTGGGAAATGACAACAGGCCCCTGACCAAGCCTCATCTCCCAGGGAACAGTGACCAGAAATAGGCTGGCTGTCAGAGAACAGTGACCAGAGATAGGCTGTCTGTCAGAGAACAGGGACCAGAGATAGGCTGGCTGTCAGAGAACAGGGACAAGAGATATGCTGTCTGTCAGAGAACAGGGACCAGAGATAGGCTGGCTGTCAGAGAACAGGGACAAGAGATATGCTGGCTGTCAGAGAACAGGGACAAGAGATAGGCTGGCTGTCAGAGAACAGGGACCAGAGAACAGGGACCAGAGATAGGCTGGCTGTCAGAGAACAGGGACCAGAGATGGGCTGGCTGTCAGAGAACAGGGACCAGAGATGGGCTGGCTGTCAGAGAACAGGGACCAGAGATGGGCTGGCTGTCAGAGAACAGGGACCAGAGATGGGCTGGCTGTCAGAGAACAGGGACCAGAGATGGGCTGGCTGTCAGAGAACAGGGACCAGAGATGGGCTGGCTGTCAGAGAACAGGGACCAGAGATGGGCTGGCTGTCAGAGAACAGGGACCAGAGATGGGCTGGCTGTCAGAGAACAGGGACCAGAGATGGGCTGGCTGTCAGAGAACAGGGACCAGAGATGGGCTGGCTGTCAGAGAACAGGGACCAGAGATGGGCTGGCTGTCAGAGAACAGGGACCAGAGATGGGCTGGCTGTCAGAGAACAGGGACCAGAGATGGGCTGGCTGTCAGAGAACAGGGACCAGAGATGGGCTGGCTGTCAGAGAACAGGGACCAGAGATGGGCTGGCTGTCAGAGAACAGGGACCAGAGATGGGCTGGCTGTCAGAGAACAGGGACCAGAGATAGGCTGGCTGTCAGAGAACAGGGACCAGAGATAGGCTGGCTGTCATTGGTGAGGGCTGTGTGAGGACCAGGGCTTTGACATGTTGTGACATACTCTTCTCATTAGGTTTTCCCACAGTCACATGTGTGTTGAATTATCCCTGTCAACAGCAGCCTGGACCTGTCGGTCTGGCTGAAACACACACACACTCACTCTCTGTCTCGTTCTCACACACATGCTCGCACTCACGCATGCACACACACACACACACACACACACACACACAGTAATGGTCAGAACACTGCCCTCTGATCTCCACTCTGAACCTATGGGTGTTATTCATACAAGTTGACCACCGCAGTCCGTGGTAAATGACTAGCTGTTTAATTTCTTTATTGATTAATTTACTAAATTGATGCATGAATCATACTCAGGATTAGTGTTTATTGTTAATGTTTTGTTATTCTCGGTATTGGAAAATAGGTTTCATGCATCAAACGCGATAAACGCGAATACTCTAGGTGTGGTTGAGTTAGAGTAACAAGAGTTTAAATCAATAGGATTTTGAATTTAGGACTACTAAATCTAAATTTCTACAGATATAGGATCTTCATTTGAGCCAATTTGCTAAAGCAGGAAAATAATCCTGCAGCAACAGGAAATGTGAATTATTATGTGGATTATAATTTATGGACATTTTTGTAGGGGTTGAAACTGTTTTCATAGGGGAAAATAAAGTCTGAAATGTGTAAGTGGAGAGAATGGGGAGAATGGCCCTAGCCCTCACCCTCCGATCCAACAGATCCCAGACGTGCTCAATGGGATTCATGGCTCTTCGCTGGCCATGGCAGAACACTGACATTCCTGTATTGCAGGATATCACGCACAAAATGAGCAGTATGGCTGTTGGCATTGTCATGCTGGAGGGTCATGTCAGGATGAGCCTGCAGGAAGGGTACCACATGAGGGAGGATGATGTCTTCCATGTAACGCACAGCGTTGAGATTGCCTGCAATGACAACAAGCTCAGTTCGATGAGGCTGTGACACACCGCCCCAGACCATGACGGACCCTCCACCTCCAAATCGATCCCGCTCCAGAGTACAGGCCTCAGTGTAACGCTTATCCCTTTGACAATAAATGCGAATCCGACCATCATCCCTGGTGAGACTTCATTGAGACTCGTCAGTGAAGAGCACTTTTTGCCAGTCCTGTCTGGTCCAGCAATGGTGGGTTTGTGCCCATATGCGACGTTGTTGTCGGTGATGTCTGGTGAGGACCTTCCTTACAACAGGCCTACAAGCCCTCAGTCCAGCCTCTCTCAGCCTATTGCGGGCAGTCTGAGCACTGATGGAGGGATTGTGCGTTCCTGGTGTAACTCGGGCAGTTGTTGTTGCCGCCATCCTGTACCTGTCCCGCAGGTGTGATGTTCGGATGTACCGATCCTGTGCAGGTGTTGTTACACGTGGTTTTCCACTGCGAGTATGATCAGCTGTCCGTCCTGTCTCCCTGTAGCGCTGTCTTAGGCGTCTCCCAGTATGGACATTGCAAGTCCTCATGCCTCCTTGCAGCCTGCCTAAGGCACGTTCACACAGATAAGCAGGGACCCTGGGCATCGTTCTTTTGGTGCTTTTAAGAGTCAGTAGAAAGGCCTCTTTAGTGTCCTAAGTTTTCATAACAGTGACCGTAATTGCCTACCGTCTGTAAGCTGTTAGTGTCTAAACGACTGTTCCACAGGTGCATGTTCATTTATTGTTTATGGTTCATTGAACAAAATCAAATCAAATAAAAGTGTATTTGTCATGTGCGCCGAATACAACAGGTCCTTACAGTGAAATGTTTACTTACAGGCTCTAACCAATAGTGCAAAAAAGGTATTAGGTGAATAATAGGTAAGTAAAGACATAAAAACAACAGTAAAAAGACAGTAAAAAATAACAGTAGCAAGGCTATATACAGTAGCGAGGCTATAACAGTAGCGAGGCTACATACAGGCACCGGTTAGTCGGCTTGGGAAACAGTGTTTAAACCCTTTACAATGAAGATCTGTGAAGTTATTTGGATTTTTACGAATTATCTTTGAAAGACAGGGTCCTGAAAAAGGGACGTTTCTTTTTTTGCTGAGTTTAGTACCTCCAGTTCCTATGTTCACAGCTCTGATCCGCTCTACATCCAGTCATCCTCCCTCTCCCCCATACACATCCACCAGCCAAGGGCACACACACACATCAAATCAAATCATTTATATAGCCCTTCTTACATCAGCTGATATCTCAAAGTGCTGTACAGAAACCCAGCCTAAAACCCCAAACAGCAAGCAATGCAAGCAATGCACACACACACACAGACACACATACAGTTTACCCACCTCTTTACTTACCACTACATCACTGTTTGGGGTCAATTTCATTCAGTCAGTCAATTCAAGAGAGTGAAGGGATGAACTAATGTTCCAATTCAAGAAATGAAAAGTGTAATTTTCAATCAGGATTTTTTCAGTTGTTGAATTGGAACTTCAAATGGACTAAATTGAAATGGAATTGACCCAGCCCTGGACAAGACCAGCCTGGGTACTGAGCAGTCCTCTCCTTCAGGTCTATACTCTCCCGCTTCCTGTTCTCCTATCCTAAATGAATTTTCCCCGTCTGGTATTTCCAGGTTCACTAACCCTCTCTTTAATCTATCAAAACACTGTTTGATCAGGGAAGTGTTGGCATTTAGTTTCCCACCCTGGGTCCTTTACTGAGCTGTTGGGCTGTGTTATGACTAAACAAGCGTTCCGCCTCCCATACTGACAGCGGCCGAGTTACCATACACTGGCAACAGCAGGTGTGTTGTGTGTGTGTGTGTGCGTGTGCGTGCGGGGGGGGGGGGTGTATGGGTGTGTGTCTGATACATGCTCCATCTCATTGTGTAAACCTTAGCTTACCTTCTCTGTTTCACGACACACTCAGCGGCTGTACGTTTTGTTAGTGTTGAATAGAGCTTTCTTATGCTCTGCTGAATCATAAGGCCATCAATAGGACCTGTTGAGTGCAAATAATCCCATTAGCAGTTCCAGGTCTCTCACTCTCACTCTCACACTCACTTTCTTTGTCCTCCCCTCTGACAATCCCACTTCACTGCACATTTCATTGAAAAGGCGAGACTATTCACATATTGCCAAAGTAATTACGAAAGAGACAAGCAACAGGATGACGACTGTTCCCTTGAAATAGGGTAATTTATCCTTCAAACATAATAAAAAACTCAGAGGAGACGGACATCACTGAATTTCACAGAGTTTTAAGTGGCAGAAACCATCCTTCAGATAATGATCCCTTTAAGATGCTGTCAAGGAAATGATTATCATAGTGTCAAGGAAATGATTATCATAGTGTCAAGGAAATGGTTATCATTAGGTGCCAAGGCCAACAAATACACTCCAGAGATGTTGACTTGCTCAATGTGGCCATTTTAGTTTTCATTCATGGCGCTGTGTCAGTGTGAATGTTAACTGAGGTGGGTGATGGCTTCTTTGTTGCAAATTATGGGTTATTTCCTGTGGGTGGTTAACTCTGACGCTCATCGTAATGCCTGTTTAATGAATGGAATGCTGACTTTATAGGTGAATGCTGATGTGTTGATTGCCTCAGAGGAAACTCTAAGTGGATGGTAGCTACAGTAACGTCTTTCCTTGCACCAAGGTATAGTACTAGTGTCTGTTATGAATAGCCAACTGAAATAGATTGCGACTTCACTGTGCAATGCAAATCTAGCAATCCATTCCTCTGGTTTCCAGGTGCTGTAGATTATATAGTGTCTGTATTGATAGTTTTATGTAAGGTAGACCATATTAGTTCTCAGGTAGACTGTAGTGTCTGTTTTGTGATGAGCCGACTGACTTAGAGAACCCCTGCATGGCAAATGACTTCTGCCTGTGTCACGTCTTTACATTTTTAATCATTAAGACTTGAACCCCACAGCAGCACCATTGTAGGAGAGAGGGAGATAATGTGAATGAGAGAGAGAAAATATGCCTGGGGAACTTTTTTACTGCTGGTCTGACTGAGAGAAAGTCCTTGGTCATGATATTGATCCTTTTTTCGTTTCCTTGCCTCCTTTATTAGATTCTAGTCTGTGGACTCTAACTGGGCCCAGAGGAGAAACCTGCTGGGATTCATTGGCGTGAAATTGTTGATTGCGTCAATTCACATTTATAATAGAGGGAGCTGTTTACTTTTTATTTGGCTCCATGTTCACAGATGCCCTGGAATTGAAAGCATAAATCTTGCTGTGGTGAAGTAGGGGGAAAACCCTCCAGAACTGGAAACAGTAGGAATAGAGGGGCCTGGCCCTGCATAGGGAAATAGTGTTACACTGGCCTGGCACACACCCCATAGGGACAGAGACGAGGGTGGGGTGGTGGGGAGGTTGGTGGGTGGACTGGCCAAGACTGCAATCTCTCTCTCTCTCACCCATGTCATCTAGGCTGAGACTGCACATTTGTCTGCGGCACACCCCCCCCCCCAGTTAGTCTGGCCTCTTTCACTCGCTCTCTCTCTCCCCCTCTCTCCTCTGCCAGCCGATGAACAATCCTCACAATCCTCCACCGGCTGCTCCCGGGAGTCCTTGGGGATGGAGCATAGCTTCTAGGCTTTCAGGCCTGCCTGTGTTATCCTGGGGAGGAAGCCAGAGAAGGCTGGGCAGCAGCCGCCCTCCACCACCTGCCCCGGCTACAGTTTATCCCCAGTTAGCCAGCTGGGCTGGGTGGACACTGAGTGGCCACTGAATGAGCTCTCTGGCTTCTCTCTGGTCTCCTCTGTTATGCCTGCTGTGTCTGAAGCTGGAGGAGGATGGGAGGAGGAGAGGAGGGAGGGGAGACACTCAAGAGGCCAGGGCCGGCCCAGCAGTATGTTCCCTCTTTCCTGTCATTGTTGAGAGTCAAGTGCTGCGCTGCATGGGGGTCAGAGTTAGCTGAGCTAAACCAAGACTTCTTTGGAGGATTGTGGTACCACCTCACAGACAATGGGATGGATGAGTGGCCAGCTTTCAACTCTTCTGTACTCCACAGTATCACACTTCCTGATTAGCAGAGAAACATTGCAGTACTAGAGAACCCAGCTGAGAGCCCTGCTATATATACAGTACAGCACCAGTCAGAGCATCCATACGTCCCTGTATGTGTGCTGTAGTAATCCCTCCCTCCTGATCTGTTGATTCATTGTCTAGACATGGCAGGCAGTCCCAGTGTGGATTCAGACTAACTCCTGCCTTTCTTCTCTCCGCTTTGATAACCACCACAAGCTGCTTTTATCCAACACGCTTCGCCTCGCCATCAAATCCCTGTAATCCAACCTAGGGACACGCCATCTTCCACACTCTTCCAGACTTGGAGAACTATAAAAAGCGTGATCCCTACGTTACTCGATACCCGTCTCCTGCCCTCTCGCCCGGGCCCCCGAGATATACTCAGATGTTCTGAGGGCAATGGTTGCTGGGATGCCAGCTGTGGTTTTAATGATTTTGCCCTAAGGCCCCAGATCAGCAGTGAGATAAATATAGTTCTGCTTTTACACAGAAAGGAGACTCATAGCCTTAAACGTCTCCACAAATTGTGTGTATCTGTTCGTGTGTGTACAAGTGTGCATGCATGGATTCCTGGTCTACTGTATGAGTTTGTTCATCTGTATCACAACTACATGCATCAGTTTCACATATACAGTATGAAGTGTCAGTACAACTCTAGCATGATTGCATGGGTGTAAATATCTCAATATCAACTCCAACATCAAACTGCCTCCTCCCTGCATCTTTTCCCTGCCAATGGAGACTATAACCTGTCCAGGTTTGACAGCAGAGTGGAAGGCAAGTCCTGCATATGCATCACAATTAGTGTCATGCGCTTCACTGCTCCTCCACCCACTTATTGATGGGCTGCTGAATCAAAGCTTTTAATTACAACTCCTCAAAAGAGCTCAGACCTCTCCGAAAAGTTAGATCTCTGATGGTGACAAGAGATATGTGCCGTGTCCAGTGACTGCATTGTTGTAACTGACCCTGTCTCCTCGTGTATCCTTGTTTTTCCTTGGTTGTATTCATTAGGACATACAACATTTTAAAACAAAAATAAGCCATTCGTATTGGACAAGTCCAGGTGATCCCTCCCTGATTCAATCTGTTTTCTTCCATTTGGTGCCTAATGAACACAACCCTTTTTTCCCCCTGACAGACATCGACGACTGCCAGTCAAACCCGTGCCAGAACGGAGGCACCTGTATCGACGAGATCAATTCCTTTGTGTGCCTGTGTCTGCCCAGCTATGGTGGAGCCACTTGTGAGAAAGGTAACATTTTATCGCTTAACACCTCTCTCATTAACTCACATCCCTGGGGGAAAGAGGACGTGGTAATATGTATCAGTGGTGTAGCTTATGACAGAACACCTGTGCTCAGCTGGAGCCCCTCAGAGGAAGAATGCCTAGTGGGCATGAATGCAGCTATGCTGTTTGAAAAATGTAAATGGTTTTGAGCCTCCATTACATGAAAGCAGGTCTATGAAAGATAGACAGCCAGCCACAGCACTGTCTGAGAAACACAACACTTTAGGAGAATGTTTCTTTGTAGCACCAAGAGAAAACCCGAGAGATTGAGAAGAAAGGAGAAAGAGAGAAGGAAAGTGAAAAAAGGGGGAGTTTAAATAGAGATGGGCAGTGTACTAATGCATATTTACCCCAGTAGAAGCCCAACCTCTGGTGTTTTCTCACCCACACCGTCAGCCTGTATCCTAGCAGCCCAGCTCTCTCTGCCTGCAAGGCTCTGAGTCTCCTTCTCTACCTGGGGCAGGGTAATGAGCCTTTACAGATCGATGCCTTACCCTGCAGAAAGAGACGGAGGAATGGAGAGAGCACGAGCGCGTGTATCCCAATCAGTGATGTGTGTGTAGAGATGGACAGGCCGTGAGTGAGGCGTAGAGGTTTGAGGCTCAGTGACGTGTGTGTAGAGATGGACAGGCCGTGAGGTGTAGAGGTTTGATGCGCAGTGATGTGTGTGTGTAGCGTGTGTGTAGAGATGGACAGGCCGTGAGGTGTAGAGGTTTGATGCTCAGTGACGTGTGTGTAGAGATGGACAGGCCGTGAGGCGTAGAGGTTTGATGCTCAGTGACGTGTGTGTAGAGATGGACAGGCCGTGAGGCGTAGAGGCTTGAGCCTCAGTGATGTGTGTGTGTAGAGATGGACAGGCCGTGAGGCTTGAGGCTCAGTGATGTGTGTGTAGAGATGGACAGGCCGTGAGGCGTAGAGGCTTGAGGCTCAGTGATGTGTGTGTAGAGATGGACAGGCCGTGAGGCGTAGAGGTTTGAGGCTCAGTGATGTGTGTAGAGATGGACAGGCCGTGAGGCGTAGAGGCTTGAGGCTCAGTGATGTGTGTGTAGAGATGGACAGGCCGTGAGGCGTAGAGGTTTGAGGCTCAGTACTGTGAGGGTTCTAGTTCTCATCAACATGTATAGTATAATCACTCATACTGTACAGTACTGTGAGGGGTCTAGTTCTCATCAACATGTATAGTATAACACTCATACTGTACAGTTCTGTGAGGGTTCTAGTTCTCATCAACATGTATAGTATAATCACTCATACTGTACAGTACTGTGAGGGGTCTAGTTCTCATCAACATGTATAGTATAACACTCATACTGTACAGTACTGTGAGGGGTCTAGTTCTCATCAACATGTATAGTATAATCACTCATACTGTACAGTACTGTGAGGGTTCTAGTTCTCATCAACATGTATAGTATAACACTCATACTGTACAGTACTGTGAGGGGTCTAGTTCTCATCAACATGTAGTCCAATCACTCATACTGTACTGTGAGGGTTCTAGTTCTCATCAACATGTATAGTATAACACTCATACTGTACAGTACTGTGAGGGTTCTAGTTCTCATCAACATGTATAGTATAACACTCATACTGTACAGTACTGTGAGTTCTAGTTCTCCCTCTCTCCTGCATTTGGCCACAAGTTCTCATCAACATCACATCTTATGTCTTCTCTGGCGATGCATCTTGTAAAGTATCTTCTGGAAGGCCTAATCCAACCCTGGAAGTCTTCAGGAGAAGTGTCTCCACACCCTGCATTCATGGCATCCAGTAAGGACATCTGGCCATGTGGATGGTGGTCATAAACCTTCCACCTCCATGCAGAGAAAAACTTCTCTATGGGGTTTAGGAAGGGGGAGTATGGAGGCAGGAATAGAACTGACATCCTGGGATGTGCAGCAAACCAGTCTGTGACTGCAGCAGAGTGGTGGAATGCCACATTATCCCACACAACAACGAAGTAGGGGAGTTTCTTGCCCCTCTCTCCTTCGCCGGTACAAGTTGATTATGCAGCTCATCCAGAAAAGAAATGAGCCTCTCTGTATTGTAGGGGCCAATGAGTGGTTTGTGTCACAGCAAACCATCGTTGGACAGTGCTGCACACATTGATGTTAGCTCCTCTCTGGCCTGGGACATCCACGGTTGCTCTCTGTTCAACCACATTTCTTCCCCTGCGGTGTGTATTTGCCAGGTTGAATCCAGCTTCATCCACAAAGATGAATGTATGTGCGGTTTGCCTGGCTTCCATCTCCATTACTCTCTAAAATACAGTAAATCCACAGTTTTACAGTTCTTTACATTATGCATAGCTGTGTATGTACCCTGTTTGGTTATTGAACAGACATCTTACCTGGACATATTGATACCGGAGTTCTTTCACAAGTTCACCGTTTCTCTCAAAGGGTACAACTGCTTCATCCTTATTTTATGTTTCTCTGGGACTCTGGCAATTGTCATTGTGTTGACCATATTCACACTCCCAAAAGTGATATTGTCTGCCTGCACTTTGTCCCAAATTTCCCGCAGTTTTATTGCATTAACAACAATGGCAATTTCCTGCGCAGCTGATAATATTCTAACCCTTGGATCCTACTGAAAAACACAAAACAATCTATATATTTCAAAATGTCAGTACATGTAAATATGTGAACATACTGTATTGTACTGTAATATGTAGTTCAATTATCATTGAAGGATGCACATCTCACCTGTTGTTTTTGCCTGAAAATGTGTACTATTGATGCAACTGTTGAACGCTGCAGATTTGGTTGCACCCTTAAACCGGCCTCTCTCAAAGACAGACCATGGTTTACAACATGGTCAATAATTGTGGCCCTTATCTCATCAGAGACCACTGCTCTAGGTCTTCCTCTCCGTTGTCCTCCATGCATTCTCCCTCTCCCTGCCACTCTTCTTTCCCCAACAACCTGTCTTCCTCTCCTTTGTCCTCCATGCATTCTCCCTCTCCCTGTCACTCTTCTTTCCCCACCAACCTGTCTTCCTCTCCTTTGTCCTCCATGCATTCTCCCTCTCCTTGCCACTCTTCTTTCCCCACCAACCTGTCTTCCTCTCCGTTGTCCTCCATGCATTCTCCCTCTCCCTGTCACACTTCTTTCCCCACCAACCTGTCTTCCCCTCCGTTGTCCTCCATGCATTCTCCCTCTCCCTGTCACACTTCTTTCCCCACCAACCTGTCTTCCTCTCCGTTGTCCTCCATGCATTCTCCCTCTCCCTGGCACTCTTCTTTCCCCACCAACCTGTCTTCCTCTCCGTTGTCCTCCATGCATTCTCCCTCTCCCTGCCACTCTTCTTTCCCCACCAACCTGTCTTCCTCTCCGTTGTCCTCCATGCATTCTCCCTCTCCCTGCCAGTCTTCTTTCCCCACCAACCTGTCTTCCTCTCCGTTGTCCTCCATGCATTCTCCCTCTCCCTGCCAGTCTTCTTTCCCCACCAACCTGTCTTCCTCTCCGTTGTCCTCCATGCATTCTCCCTGTCACACTTCTTTCCCCACCAACCTGTCTTCCTCTCCGTTGTCCTCCATGCATTCTCCCTCTCCCTGCCAGTCTTCTTTCCCCACCAACCTGTCTTCCTCTCCGTTGTCCTCCATGCATTCTCCCTGTCACACTTCTTTCCCCACCAACCTGTCTTCCTCTCCGTTGTCCTCCATGCATTCTCCCTGTCACACTTCTTTCCCCACCAACCTGTCTTCCTCTCCGTTGTCCTCCACGCATTCTCCCTCTCCCTGTCACACTTCTTTCCCCACCAACCTGTCTTCCTCTCCGTTGTCCTCCATGCATTCTCCCTCTCCCTGCCAGTCTTCTTTCCACAACAACCTGTCTTCCTTGATCCATGTTTCCAAACTAAATCATTCCGAAGCCGTCCTCTTTTGTCTGTTTGGTAACGAGACTTAAAACAGGACACTTGGGTAGACTTTCAAGCCGAAATTGCAATCAGCTGTGTTTGGAATGATTAAATATTCTGCTGAGATTTTCTATATTTTTAATTCTGGTTACTGCAGAAATGCACAACATTTGCCATTATGTTTTGAATGCTTTTTTAACAGTTTTGGAAACAGTGTGTTAGCATTTGAAAACGTGCTGCAAATATATAGTTTTGCAGGTGGGGGAGTATGAATGAGAAAAGAGTTCATGGATTTCGGAGAATGTGGTCATTGAATGTATTTTGTGTGAAAGCAATAAAAAATGATTCACAGTTTGGTCCACATACACTTCTGTTTCGCTGACTGTGTGAAGAGTTTTGACAATGTGACTTCAGTCTTGACCAATGCATGTTAGCAATTGAAAAAAACTGTAATAAGACCACACATAAATGATTCAACCCTGTAGAGAGGAGATCTCAATAGACATTTCTAAGGAAAACATTGAACCATGATCATGGAACTAAGGGGACAGAGAAAATACATTTGTTCAGATACTATGAAGAACTGACACATACACTACATGACAAAGTATTTGGACACCTGGTCGTCGAACATCTCGTTCCAAAATCATGGGCATTATTATGGAGTTTGTCCACAGAAGATGTTGTAAAATTGCAACAGGGACTTGCTTCCATTCAGCCACAAGAGCATTAGTGAGGTTGGTCACTGATGTTGGGCGATTAAGCCAGGCTCGCAGTCGTCGTTCCAATTCATCCCAAAGATGTTCAATAGGGTTGAGGTCAAGCTCTGCAGGCCAGTCAAGTTCTTCCACACCGATCTTGACAAAGCATTTCTGTATGGACATCGCTTTGTTTGCGTTCTCCTGGCATCCGCCAAACCATGATTTGTCCGTCGGACTGCCAGATGGTGCAGCGTGGTTCATCACTCCAGAGAAAGCATTTCCACTGCTGCAGGGTCCAATGGTGGGGAGCTTTGCACCACTCCAGCCGATGCTTGGCATTGCACATGGTGATCTTAGGCTGCTCGGCCATGGAAACATATGAAGCTACTGACAAACAGTTGTTGTGCTGACGTTGCTTCCAGAGGCAGTTAGGAACTCGGTAGTGAGTGTTGCAACTGAGGACAGGCGATTTTTTTTTTTTACGCTCTACACGCTTCAGCACTCGGCGGTCCCATTCTGTGAGTGTCACGATCGTCTATGGGAGAGAGAGAGAGGACCAAGGCGCAGCGTGTGAAAAATACATCTTCTCTTTATTAGAAGAACAAACGAAACAAAACAACAAACAGACGAACGTGAAGCTATCAAAGACTAAGTGCAAACATGCAACATAGACACAGACAATTACCCACAAAACCCAAATGCCTATGGCTGCCCTAAATATGGCTCTCAGAGACAATAAACCACAGCTGCCTCTAATTGAGAACCAATCTAGGCAGCCATAGACATACAAACACCTAGACAAGACACTGACCCATTAAACGTACAAGCCCCTAGACAAACCAAAACACATACATTCCCCATGTCACACCCTGACCTAACTAAAATAATAATGAAAACAAAGATAACTAAGGCCAGGGTGTGACAGTACCCCCCCCCCCCCCCCCCCCCAAAGGTGCGGACTCCGACCGCACAACCTGACATTGAAGGGGAGGGTCCGGGGTGGGCCTTAATATGGCGGCGGCTCGGGTGCGGGACGTGGCCCCCACTCCACCATTGTCAATACCCGCTTTGGTGGCGCCTCTGGAGCGGCGACCCTTGTAGAAAGTCCCGGACTGAAGACCATCCCAGAGGGCGCCACCGGACGGATGGGTAGCTCCGGACGGATGGGTAGCTCCGGACGGAGGGACGGCAGCTCCGGACGGAGGGACGGCAGCTCCGGACGGAGGGACGGCAGCTCCGGACGGAGGGACGGCAGCTCCGGACGGAGGGACGGCAGCTCCGGACGGAGGGACGGCAGCTCCGGACTGAGGGACGGCAGCTCCGGACTGAGGGACGGCAGCTCCGGACTGAGGGACGGCAGCTCCGGACTGAGGGACGGCAGCTCCGGACTGAGGGACGGATCTGGCTGCTCATGGCTGGCTGACGGATCTGGCTGCTCATGGCTGGCTGACGGCTCTGGCAGATCCTGGCTGGCTGACGGCTCTGGCAGATCCTGGCTGGCTGACGGCTCTGGCAGATCCTGGCTGACTGGCAGATCCTGGCTGACTGGCGGATCCTGGCTGACTGGCGGCTCTGGCGGATCCTGGCTGGTTGGCGGCTCTGGCTGGTTGGCGGCTCTGGCGGATCCTGGCTGGTTGGCGGCTCTGGCGGATCCTGGCTGGTTGGCGGCTCTGGCGGATCCTGGCTGGTTGGCGGCTCTGGCGGATCCTGGCTGACTGGCGGCTCTGGCGGATCCTGGCTGACTGGCGGCTCGGTACAGACGGATGGCTCAGATGGCGCTGGGCAGACGGATGGCTCAGATGGCGCTGGGCAGACGGATGGCTCAGATGGCGCTGGGCAGACGGATGGCTCAGATGGCGCTGGGCAGACGGATGGCTCAGATGGCGCTGGGCAGACGGATAGTTCAGGCGCCGCTGGGCAGACGGCAGACTCTGGCCGGCTGAGGCGCACTGTAGGCCTGGTGCGTGGTGTCGGAACTGGTGGTACCGGGCTGGGGACACGCATCTCAGGGCTAGTGCGGGGAGCAGCAACAGGACGCACAGGACTCTGGGGACACACAGGAGGCTTGGTGCGTGGTGTAGGCACTAGTGGTAATGGGCTGGAGACACGCACCATAGGGCTAGTGCGTGGAGGAGGAACAGGGCTCTGGAGACGTACAGGAAGCCTGGTGCGTGGTGTAGGCACTGGTGGTACTGGGCTGGGGCGGGGAGGTGGCGCCGGAAATACCGGACCGTGCAGGCGTACTGGCTCCCTTGAGCACTGAGCCTGTCCAACCTTACCTGGTTGTATGCTCCCCGTCGCCCGACCAGTGCGGGGAGGTGGAATAACCCGCACCGGGCTATGTAGGCGAACCGGGGACACCATGCGTAAGGCTGGTGCCATGTAAGCCGGCCCGAGGAGACGCACTGGAGACCAGACGCGTTGAGCCAGCTTCATGGCACCTGGCTCAATGCTCAATCTAGCCCGGCCGATACGTGGAGCTGGAATGTACCGAACCGGGCTATGCACGCGTACAGGAGACACCATGCGCTCTACTGCGTAACACAGTGTCTGCCCGTACTCTCGCTCTCCACGGTAAGTACAGGAAGTAGGCGCAGCTCTCCTACCTGACTTCGCCACACTCCCTTTAAGCCTCCCCCCAAGAATTTTTTTGGGCTGACTCACAGGCTTCCTACCGCGTCTTCGTGCTGCCTCCATTCGCCGGTATCCCTCCTCGCACTGCGCCAGAGAATCCCAGGCGGGCTCCAGCACTCGCCCTGGGTCGATCGCCCACCTGTCGATCTCCTCCCACGTAGTGTAGCCCAGATCCTGCTCCCTTTGCCATAAATCCTGTGTGTATTGCTCCTGTTGCCGCTTGACATGCCGCTTGGTCCGATTCAGGTGGGTAATTCTGTCACGATCGTCTATGGGAGAGAGAGAGGACCAAGGCGCAGCGTGTGAAAAATACATCTTCTCTTTATTAGAAGAAGAACAAACGAAACAAACAGACGAACGTGAAGCTATCAAAGACTAAGTGCAAACATGCAACATAGACACAGACAATTACCCACAAAACCCAAATGCCTATGGCTGCCCTAAATATGGCTCTCAATCAGAGACAATAAACCACAGCTGCCTCTAATTGAGAACCAATCTAGGCAGCCATAGACATACAAACCCCTAGACAAACCAAAACACATACATTCCCCATGTCACACCCTGACCTAACTAAAATAATAATGAAAACAAAGATAACTAAGGCCAGGGTGTGACAGTGAGCTTGTGTGGCCTACCACTTTGGGGCTGAGCCGTTGTTGTTCCACTTCACAATAACAGCACTTACAGTTGACCGGGGCAGCTCTAGCAGAGCAGAAATTTGACGAACTGACTTGTTAGAAAGGTGGCATCCTATGACGGTGCCACGTTGAAAGTTACTGAGCTCTTCAGTGAGGCCATTCTACTACCAATGTTTGTCTACGGAGATTTACTCTGTTCCATCTGACTGCGCAATCCACTGTCTCATCAGCCCAGGCAGGGAACTTATAAACTTGATCTCCACTATAAAAATTTATTTTAGACTAATATTTAGTTTTCAACAGAAGAGATTTCTATAAACCGTACTGTCTGTCTCTCCGACATTTGCAACATTGTTTCAATATTCCAATTAGACTAATATTGACAGAGATCTCGACAGTGGGGCCTCAGCTAGGAAGGCTAGCAGCGTGTTAAGGTGATGCATTATGTGCTATGTAACAGTTGAGGTGATACAATATGTGCTATGTAACAGTTGAGGTGATGCATTATATGCTATGTAACAGTTGAGATGATACAGTATGTGCTTTGTAACAGTTGAGGTGATACAGTATGTGCTATGTAACAGTGGTTTTTAGTACAGGTAATATCTCTCTGGAGAGTGAGAAGTCTGAACATGAACTTGATAAGGATGGCTAGGCTACCATATTTCAGTCACAGAGACACGGTGTACTACACACCACTGTTACATAGCACATACTGTATCACCTCTCTGGGATATGTGGGACGCCCTCGACAAAAGCCAGTGTAATTGCAGGGCGCCAAATTCAAAACAACAGAAATCCCATAATTAAAATTCCTCAAACATACAAGTATTTTACACCATTTTAAAGATAAACTTCTTGTAAATCCAGCCACAGTAACCGATTTCAAATAGGCTTTACGGCAAAGCACACCAAACGATTATGTTAGGTCAGCACCTAGTCACAGAAAACCATAAAGCCATTTTCCAGCCAAGGAGAGCCCTCACAAAAGTCAGAAATAGCGATTAAATTAATCACTAACCTTTGATCTTCATCAGATGGCACTCACAGGACTTCATGTTACACAATAAATGTGTGTTTTGTTCGATAAAGTTAATCTTTATGTCCAAAAACCTCATTTGAAATTGGTGTGTTATGGTCAGAAATGCATTGTCTCAAACAAACATCCGGTGAAAGTGCAGAGAGCCACATCAAATTACAGAAATACTCATAATAAACATTGATTAAAGATACAAGTGTTATACATGGAAATATAGATAAACTTCTCCTTAATGCAACCGCTGTGTCAGATTTTAAAAAGGCGAAAGCACACCTTGCGATTATGTTAGGTCAGCACCTAGCCACAGAAAAACATACAGCCATTTTCCAAAGAAGGAGAGGTGTCACAAGTCAGAAATAGTGTTATAAATATTCACTTACCTTTGATGATCTTCATCAGAATGCACTCCCAGGAATCCCAGTTCCACAATAAATGTTTGTTTTATTCGATAAAGTCCATAATTTATATCCAAATACCTCCTTTTTGTTCGCGCGTTTAGTTCACAAATCCAAACTCACGATGCGCGGGCAAGTCCAGGTGAAAGTTCAGACAAAGTCATATTACAGTTCGTAGAAACATGTCAAACGATGAATAGAATCAATCTTTAGGATGTTTTTATCATAAATCTTCAATAATGTTTCAACCGGACAATTCCTTTGTCTTTAGAAATGCAATGGCACGCAGCTAACTCTCACGGGCGGGTGCGGGACTGAGCTCATGGCACTCTGCCAGACATCTGGTTGAAACAGCTCTCATTCTCTCCCCCTTCACAGTAGAAGCCTCAAACAAGGTTCTAAAGACTGTTGACATCTAGTGGAAGCCTTAGGAAGTGCAATAGGACCCCATAGACACTGTATATTCGATAGGCAATGACTTAAACTACAAACCTCAGATTTCCCACTTCCTGGTTGGATTTTTCTCAGGTTTTTGCCTCCCATATGAGTTATGTTATACTCACAGACATCATTCAAACAGTTTTAGAAACTTCAGAGTTTTCTATCCAAAATCTACTAATTATATGCATATTCTAGCTTTTGGGCCTGAGGAGCAGGCAGTTTACTCTGGGCACCTTATTATCCAAGCTACTCTACTGCCCCCCAGTCCCAAAGAAGTTAACACGCTGCTAGCCTTCCTAGCCGAGGTCCCACTGTCGAGCTTTCTGTCTCCTCTTATTTCTATATCAGTTCTCTCTCTGTCTTTCGTTCCTCCCTCTCTCTTTGTCTCATCTCTTTCTTTAATATCCTCACACCTGTTGATGTTTCCATCCTGAACTCTGATGCCATACCATTCTTACCCCTCAAAGTTTACAACTAACTTCTCGTCTGTCCCTTCTTCTCTCTTCCCTTTCTCCTACCCTCTGCCTCACCTTTTACCTCACCCCCCCCCCCCCCCCCCCCCCCCCCTCTCCTCTCCACAACAGCATCAGGAAGTCTCTTCTGGCATGTGTGGATTGTACCGTGTGTGTTAGCGTTAGTCAATGTCTTTATACATTAATCAAAGCCCTGGGATACTTCTCTGTCACGGAGAATCATCTGTTCTCTGCACGGCCGCGTAGTCTCTGGGCTGAGATCTCCTGGGCGTCATCTCTCACTCTCACTCTCAATCCTACTATTCCTCACTGTGGCGTGATGTTTCTCTCTTCGCCCGCCATCCCAACTCCAAAGCTTCTCCCCCTCACTCCTTACTTCAGCAGAAACTACACATGGAAGAACTCCTTCACATACAGACAGAGCACCACCAGGCACTTCCACTGTCTTCTATCTGACGGGAAAACTGACAATCCACACAGCTCCTACCAGCTAAGTTACTGAAGTACCAGTTCTCAAGAGCGTAGACAGAGTTTGATCAACAACCACATACAGAGCGCTCCAATCCCCAAGAGATAAATCGCAGCTCCTCCCTAGGCTTGTGGTTGTGGACTGACTGACTGCTGCCTTTATCTACAGAAAGAATACCTCCTCCTCACGTGATGCTTTTGCTCTGAGAGCTGGAGAAAGCCACTGATTTGTTCCTTTTTTCTCCTCCTTCTCCCTGCTTGCCTGCTTTTCCATACGTTGCATAAATATGTATTCTGCATTGTGGAGAGAGAGGGAAGTTGGAGAGGATTGTTGTCTGATAAAGGTGTTAAATCCCCCTGTGTGTTGTAGAGCTTGTGGGAGTGATGAATGCCGGGTTAACCTAAGCGTAAAATAAACGCCTGAAACTAGATCCACTACGTACTGGTCTTGACCAGAAGGTGAAAAAACTGTTGTGCGGGAGAGGAGAGGAGGATGTTGTACAGGAAAGGAGATGAGAATGTAGTGGAGGAGAGGAGGATGTTGTACAGGAAAGGAGATGAGAATGTTGTGGAGGAGAGGAGGATGTTGTACAGGAAAGGAGATGAATGTAGTGGAGGAGAAGAGAGGAGGATGTTGTACAGGAAAGGAGATGAGAATGTAGTGGAGGAGAAGAGAGGAGGATGTTGTACAGGAAAGGAGATGAGAATGTAGTGGAGGAGAAGAGAGGAGGATGCTGTACAGGAAAGGAGATGAGAATGTAGTGGAGGAGAGGAGAGGAGGATGTTGTACAGGAAAGGAGATGAGAATGTTGTGGAGGAGAGGAGGATGTTGTACAGGAAAGGAGATGAGAATGTAGTGGAGGAGAGGAGAGGAGGATGTTGTACAGGAAAGGAGATGAGAATGTTGTGGAGGAGAAGAGAGGAGGATGCTGTACAGGAAAGGAGATGAGAATGTTGTGGAGGAGAGGATGGTGTACTGGAAAGGAGATGAGAATGTTGTGGAGGAGAAGAGAGGAGGATGCTGTACAGGAAAGGAGATGAGAATGTTGTGGAGGAGAAGAGAGGAGGATGCTGTACAGGAAAGGAAATGAGAATGTTGTGGAGGAGAAGAGAGGAGGATGCTGTACAGGAAAGGAGATGAGAATGTAGTGGAGGAGAAGAGAGGAGGATGTTGTACAGGAAAGGAGATGAGAATGTAGTGGAGGAGAAGAGAGGAGGATGCTGTACAGGAAAGGAAATGAGAATGTTGTGGAGGAGAAGAGAGGAGGATGCTGTACAGGAAAGGAGATGAGAATGTAGTGGAGGAGAAGAGAGGAGGATGTTGTACAGGAAAGGAGATGAGAATGTTGTGGAGGAGAGGAGAGGAGGATGTTGTACAGGAAAGGAGATGAGAATGTTGGAGAGGAGAGGAGGATGTTGTACAGCAAAGGAGATGAGAATGTAGTGGAGGAGAGGAGGATGATGTACAGGAAAGGAGATGAGAATGTTGTGGAGGAGAAGAGAGGAGGATGCTGTACAGGAAAGGAGATGAGAATGTAGTGGAGGAGAGGAGAGGAGGATGTTGTACAGGAAAGGAGATGAGAATGTTGTGGAGAGGGGAGGAGGATGATGTACAGGAAAGGAGATGAGAATGTAGTGGAGGAGAGGAGGATGATGTTGTACAGGAAAGGAGATGAGAATGTAGTGGAGGAGAAGAGAGGAGGATGTTGTACAGGAAAGGAGATGAGAATGTTGTGGAGGAGAAGAGAGGAGGATGTTGTACAGGAAAGGAGATGAGAATGTAGTGGAGGAGAAGAGAGGAGGATGCTGTACAGGAAAGGAGATGAGAATGTTGTGGAGGAGAAGAGAGGAGGATGTTGTACAGGAAAGGAGATGAGAATGTTGTGGAGGAGAAGAGAGGAGGATGTTGTACAGGAAAGGAGATGAGAATGTAGTGGAGGAGAGGAGAGGAGGATGTTGTACAGGAAAGGAGATGAGAATGTTGTGGAGGAGAAGAGAGGAGGATGCTGTACAGGAAAGGAGATGAGAATGTTGTGGAGGAGAAGAGAGGAGGATGCTGTACAGGAAAGGAGATGAGAATGTTGTGGAGGAGAGGAGAGGAGGATGTTGTACAGGAAAGGAGATGAGAATGTTGTGGAGGAGAAGAGAGGAGGATGCTGTACAGGAAAGGAGATGAGAATGTTGTGGAGGAGAGGAGGATGTTGTACAGGAAAGGAGATGAGAATGTTGTGGAGGAGAAGAGAGGAGGATGTTGTACAGGAAAGGAGATGAGAATGTAGTGGAGGAGAGGAGAGGAGGATGTTGTACAGGAAAGGAGATGAGAATGTTGTGGAGAAGAGAGGAGGATGCTGTACAGGAAAGGAGATGAGAATGTTGTGGAGGAGAAGAGAGGAGGATGCTGTACAGGAAAGGAGATGAGAATGTTGTGGAGGAGAGGAGGATGGTGTACTGGAAAGGAGATGAGAATGTTGTGGAGGAGAAGAGAGGAGGATGCTGTACAGGAAAGGAGATGAGAATGTTGTGGAGGAGAAGAGAGGAGGATGCTGTACAGGAAAGGAAATGAGAATGTTGTGGAGGAGAAGAGAGGAGGATGCTGTACAGGAAAGGAGATGAGAATGTAGTGGAGGAGAAGAGAGGAGGATGTTGTACAGGAAAGGAGATGAGAATGTTGTGGAGGAGAAGAGAGTAGGATGTTGTACAGGAAAGGAGATGAGAATGTTGTGGAGGAGAAGCGAGGAGGATGCTGTACAGGAAAGGAGATGAGAATGTAGTGGAGGAGAGGAGAGGAGGATGTTGTACAGGAAAGGAGATGAGAATGTAGTGGAGGAGAGGAGAGGAGGATGCTGTACAGGAAAGGAGATGAGAATGTAGTGGAGGAGAGGAGAGGAGGATGTTGTACAGGAAAGGAGATGAGAATGTAGTGGAGGAGAGGAGGATGTTGTACAGGAAAGGAGATGAGAATGTAGTGGAGGAGAGGAGAGGAGGATGTTGTACAGGAAAGGAGATGAGAATGTAGTGGAGGAGAGGAGAGGAGGATGTTGTACAGGAAAGGAGATGAGAATGTTGTGGAGGAGAAGAGAGGAGGATGCTGTACAGGAAAGGAGATGAGAATGTTTTGGAGGAGAAGAGAGGAGGATGTTGTACAGGAAAGGAGATGAGAATGTTGTGGAGGAGAGGAGGATGTTGTACAGGAAAGGAGATGAGAATGTTGTGGAGGAGAAGAGAGGGGGATGTTGTACAGGAAAGGAGATGAGAATGTAGTGGGTTTAGAAGAGAGGAGGATGTTGTACAGGAAAGGAGATGAGAATGTTGTAGAGGAGAAGAGAGGAGGATGCTGTACAGGAAAGGAGATGAGAATGTTGTGGAGGAGAAGAGAGGAGGATGCTGTACAGGAAAGGAGATGAGAATGTAGTGGAGGAGAGGAGGATGTTGTACAGGAAAGGAGATGAGAATGTTGTGGAGGAGAGGAGAGGAGGATGTTGTACAGGAAAGGAGATGAGAATGTAGTGGAGGAGAGCAGGATGTTGTACAGGAAAGGAGATGAGAATGTTGTGGAGGAGAGGAGAGGAGGATGTTGTACAGGAAAGGAGATGAGAATGTTGTGGAGGAGAAGAGAGGAGGATGCTGTACAGGAAAGGAGATGAGAATGTAGTGGAGGAGAGGAGAGGAGGATGTTGTACAGGAAAGGAGATGAGAATGTTGTGGAGGAGAGGAGAGGAGGATGTTGTACAGGAAAGGAGATGAGAATGTTGTGGAGGAGAAGAGAGGAGGATGCTGTACAGGAAAGGAGATGAGAATGTAGTGGAGGAGAGGAGAGGAGGATGTTGTACAGGAAAGGAGATGAGAATGTTGTGGAGGAGAAGAGAGGAGGATGCTGTACAGGAAAGGAGATGAGAATGTTTTGGAGGAGAAGAGAGGAGGATGTTGTACTGGAAAGGAGATGAGAATGTTGTGGAGGAGAGGAGGATGTTGTACAGGAAAGGAGATGAGAATGTTGTGGAGGAGAAGAGAGGGGGATGTTGTACAGGAAAGGAGATGAGAATGTAGTGGAGGAGAAGAGAGGAGGATGTTGTACAGGAAAGGAGATGAGAATGTTGTAGAGGAGAAGAGAGGAGGATGCTGTACAGGAAAGGAGATGAGAATGTTGTGGAGAAGAGAGGAGGATGCTGTACAGGAAAGGAGATGAGAATGTTGTGGAGGAGAGGAGGATGTTGTACAGGAAAGGAGATGAGAATGTTGTGGAGGAGAAGAGAGGGGGATGTTGTACAGGAAAGGAGATGAGAATGTAGTGGAGGAGAAGAGAGGAGGATGTTGTACAGGAAAGGAGATGAGAATGTTGTAGAGGAGAAGAGAGGAGGATGCTGTACAGGAAAGGAGATGAGAATGTTGTGGAGGAGAAGAGAGGAGGATGCTGTACAGGAAAGGAGATGAGAATGTAGTGGAGGAGAGGAGGATGTTGTACAGGAAAGGAGATGAGAATGTTGTGGAGGAGAGGAGAGGAGGATGTTGTACAGGAAAGGAGATGAGAATGTAGTGGAGGAGAGCAGGATGTTGTACAGGAAAGGAGATGAGAATGTTGTGGAGGAGAGGAGAGGAGGATGTTGTACAGGAAAGGAGATGAGAATGTTGTGGAGGAGAAGAGAGGAGGATGCTGTACAGGAAAGGAGATGAGAATGTAGTGGAGGAGAGGAGAGGAGGATGTTGTACAGGAAAGGAGATGAGAATGTTGTGGAGGAGAGGAGAGGAGGATGTTGTACAGGAAAGGAGATGAGAATGTTGTGGAGGAGAGGAGAGGAGGATGCTGTACAGGAAAGGAGATGAGAATGTAGTGGAGAGGAGAGGAGGATGTTGTACAGGAAAGGAGATGAGAATGTTGTGGAGGAGAAGAGAGGGGGATGTTGTACAGGAAAGGAGATGAGAATGTAGTGGAGGAGAAGAGAGGAGGATGTTGTACAGGAAAGGAGATGAGAATGTAGTGGAGGAGAGGAGAGGAGGATGTTGTACAGGAAAGGAGATGAGAATGTAGTGGAGGAGAGGAGAGGAGAATGTTGTACAGGAAAGGAGATGAGAATGTTGTGGAGGAGAGGAGAGGAGGATGTTGTACAGGAAAGGAGATGAGAATGTTGTGGAGGAGAAGAGAGGAGGATGCTGTACAGGAAAGGAGATGAGAATGTTGTGGAGGAGAAGAGAGGAGGATGCTGTACAGGAAAGGAGATGAGAATGTTGTGGAGGAGAAGAGAGGAGGATGCTGTACAGGAAAGGAGATGAGAATGTTGTGGAGGAGAAGAGAGGAGGATGCTGTACAGGAAAGGAGATGAGAATGTTGTGGAGGAGAGGAGAGGAGGATGTTGTACAGGAAAGGAGATGAGAATGTTGTGGAGGAGAGGAGAGGAGGATGTTGTACAGGAAAGGAGATGAGAATGTTGTGGAGGAGAGGAGAGGAGGATGTTGTACAGGAAAGGAGATGAGAATGTAGTGGAGGAGAGGAGAGGAGGATGTTGTACAGGAAAGGAGATGAGAATGTTGTGGAGGAGAGGAGAGGAGGATGTTGTACAGGAAAGGAGATGAGAATGTTGTGGAGGAGAAGAGGATGTTGTACAGGAAAGGAGATGAGAATGTTGTGGAGGAGAGGAGGATGTTGTACAGGAAAGGAGATGAGAATGTTGTGGAGGAGAGGAGGATGTTGTACAGGAAAGGAGATGAGAATGGTGTGGAGGAGAAGAGAGGAGGATGTTGTACAGGAAAGGAGATGAGAATGTTGTGGAGGAGAAGAGAGGATGATGCTGTATAGGAAAGGAGATGAGAATGTAGTGGAGGAGAGGAGAGGAGGATGTTGTACAGGAAAGGAGATGAGAATGTTGTGGAGGAGAGGAGAAGAGAGGAGGATGTTGTACAGGAAAGGAGATGAGAATGTTGTGGAGGAGAAGAGAGGGGGATGTTGTACAGGAAAGGAGATGAGAATGTAGTGGAGGAGAAGAGAGGAGGATGTTGTACAGGAAAGGAGATGAGAATGTAGTGGAGGAGAGGAGAGGAGGATGTTGTACAGGAAAGGAGATGAGAATGTAGTGGAGGAGAGGAGAGGAGGATGTTGTACAGTAAAGGAGATGAGAATGTTGTGGAGGAGAGGAGAGGAGGATGTTGTACAGGAAAGGAGATGAGAATGTTGTGGAGGAGAGGAGAGGAGGATGTTGTACAGGAAAGGAGATGAGAATGTTGTGGAGGAGAGGAGAGGAGGATGTTGTACAGGAAAGGAGATGAGAATGTAGTGGAGGAGAGGAGGATGTTGTACAGGAAAGGAGATGAGAATGTTGTGGAGGAGAAGAGAGGGGGATGTTGTACAGGAAAGGAGATGAGAATGTTGTGGAGGAGAAGAGAGGGGGATGTTGTACAGGAAAGGAGATGAGAATGTAGTGGAGGAGAAGAGAGGAGGATGTTGTACAGGAAAGGAGATGAGAATGTAGTAGAGGAGAGGAGAGGAGGATGTTGTACAGGAAAGGAGATGAGAATGTTGTGGAGGAGAGGAGAGGAGGATGTTGTACAGGAAAGGAGATGAGAATGTTGTGGAGGAGAGGAGAGGAGGATGTTGTACAGGAAAGGAGATGAGAATGTTGTGGAGGAGAAGAGAGGAGGATGCTGTACAGGAAAGGAGATGAGAATGTAGTGGAGGAGCGGAGAGGAGGATGTTGTACAGGAAAGGAGATGAGAATGTTGTGGAGGAGAGGAGAGGAGGATGTTGTACAGGAAAGGAGATGAGAATGTTGGAGAGGAGAGGAGGATGTTGTACAGGAAAGGAGATGAGAATGTTGTGGAGGAGAGGAGAGGAGGATGTTGTACAGGAAAGGAGATGAGAATGTGGAGGAGAGGAGAGGAGGATGTTGTACAGGAAAGGAGATGAGAATGTAGTGGAGGAGAGCAGGATGTTGTACAGGAAAGGAGATGAGAATGTTGTGGAGGAGAGGAGAGGAGAGGAGGATGTTGTACAGGAAAGGAGATGAGATAGTTGTGGAGGATAAGAGAGGAGGATGCTGTACAGGAAAGGAGATGAGAATGTTGTGGAGGAGAAGAGAGGAGGATGTTGTACAGGAAAGGAGATGAGAATGTTGTGGAGGAGAAGAGAGGAGGATGCTGTACAGGAAAGGAGATGAGAATGTTGTGGAGGAGAAGAGAGTAGGATGTTGTACAGGAAAGGAGATGAGAATGTTGTGGAGGAGAAGCGAGGAGGATGCTGTACAGGAAAGGAGATGAGAATGTAGTGGAGGAGAGGAGAGGAGGATGTTGTACAGGAAAGGAGATGAGAATGTTGTGGAGGAGAAGAGAGGAGGATGCTGTACAGGAAAGGAGATGAGAATGTAGTGGAGGAGAGGAGAGGAGGATGTTGTACAGGAAAGGAGATGAGAATGTAGTGGAGGAGAGGAGAGGAGGATGCTGTACAGGAAGGAGATGAGAATGTAGTGGAGGAGAGGAGAGGAGGATGTTGTACAGGAAAGGAGATGAGAATGTAGTGGAGGAGAGGAGGATGTTGTACAGGAAAGGAGATGAGAATGTAGTAGAGGAGAGGAGGATGTTGTACAGGAAAGGAGATGAGAATGTAGTGGAGGAGAGGAGGATGTTGTACAGGAAAGGAGATGAGAATGTTGTGGAGGAGAAGAGAGGAGGATGCTGTACAGGAAAGGAGATGAGAATGTTTTGGAGGAGAAGAGAGGAGGATGTTGTACAGGAAAGGAGATGAGAATGTTGTGGAGGAGAGGAGGATGTTGTACAGGAAAGGAGATGAGAATGTAGTGGAGGAGAAGAGAGGAGGATGTTGTACAGGAAAGGAGATGAGAATGTTGTGGAGGAGAAGAGAGGAGGATGCTGTACAGGAAAGGAGATGAGAATGTAGTGGAGGAGAGGAGAGGAGGATGTTGTACAGGAAAGGAGATGAGAATGTTGTGGAGGAGAGGAGGATGTTGTACAGGAAAGGAGATGAGAATGTTGTGGAGGAGAAGAGAGGAGGATGCTGTACAGGAAAGGAGATGAGAATGTAGTGGAGGAGAGGAGAGGAGGATGTTGTACAGGAAAGGAGATGAGAATGTAGTGGAGGAGAGGAGAGGAGGATGCTGTACAGGAAAGGAGATGAGAATGTAGTGGAGGAGAGGAGAGGAGGATGTTGTACAGGAAAGGAGATGAGAATGTAGTGGAGGAGAGGAGAGGAGGATGTTGTACAGGAAAGGAGATGAGAATGTAGTGGAGGAGAGGAGGATGTTGTACAGGAAAGGAGATGAGAATGTAGTGGAGGAGAGGAGAGGAGGATGTTGTACAGGAAAGGAGATGAGAATGTTGTGGAGGAGAAGAGAGGAGGATGCTGTACAGGAAAGGAGATGAGAATGTTTTGGAGGAGAAGAGAGGAGGATGTTGTGGAGGAAAGGAGATGAGAATGTTGTAGAGGAGAAGAGAGGAGGATGCTGTACAGGAAAGGAGATGAGAATGTAGTGGAGGAGAGGAGAGGAGGATGTTGTACAGGAAAGGAGATGAGAATGTTGTGGAGGAGAGGAGAGGAGGATGTTGTACAGGAAAGGAGATGAGAATGTAGTGGAGGAGAGCAGGATGTTGTACAGGAAAGGAGATGAGAATGTTGTGGAGGAGAGGAGAGGAGAGGAGGATGTTGTACAGGAAAGGAGATGAGAATGTTGTGGAGGAGAAGAGAGGAGGATGCTGTACAGGAAAGGAGATGAGAATGTAGTGGAGGAGAGGAGAGGAGGATGTTGTACAGGAAAGGAGATGAGAATGTTGTGGAGGAGAGGAGAGGAGGATGTTGTACAGGAAAGGAGATGAGAATGTTGTGGAGGAGAGGAGAGGAGGATGTTGTACAGGAAAGGAGATGAGAATGTAGTGGAGGAGAGGAGAGGAGGATGTTGTACAGGAAAGGAGATGAGAATGTTGTGGAGGAGAAGAGAGGAGGATGCTGTACAGGAAAGGAGATGAGAATGTTGTGGAGGAGAAGAGAGGAGGATGCTGTACAGGAAAGGAGATGAGAATGTAGTGGAGGAGAGGAGGATGTTGTACAGGAAAGGAGATGAGAATGTTGTGGAGGAGAGGAGAGGAGGATGTTGTACAGGAAAGGAGATGAGAATGTAGTGGAGGAGAGGAGGATGTTGTACAGGAAAGGAGATGAGAATGTTGTGGAGGAGAGGAGGATGTTGTACAGGAAAGGAGATGAGAATGTTGTGGAGGAGAAGAGAGGAGGATGCTGTACAGGAAAGGAGATGAGAATGGTAGTGGAGGAGAGGAGAGGAGGATGTTGTACAGGAAAGGAGATGAGAATGTTGTGGAGGAGAGGAGAGGAGGATGTTGTACAGGAAAGGAGATGAGAATGTTGTGGAGGAGAGGAGAGGAGGATGCTGTACAGGAAAGGAGATGAGAATGTAGTGGAGAGGAGAGGAGGATGTTGTACAGGAAAGGAGATGAGAATGTTGTGGAGGAGAAGAGAGGGGGATGTTGTACAGGAAAGGAGATGAGAATGTAGTGGAGGAGAAGAGAGGAGGATGTTGTACAGGAAAGGAGATGAGAATGTAGTGGAGGAGAGGAGAGGAGGATGTTGTACAGGAAAGGAGATGAGAATGTAGTGGAGGAGGAGAGAGGAGATGTTGTACAGGAAAGGAGATGAGAATGTTGTGGAGGAGAGGAGAGGAGGATGTTGTACAGGAAAGGAGATGAGAATGTTGTGGAGGAGAAGAGAGGAGGATGCTGTACAGGAAAGGAGATGGGAATGTAGTGGAGAGGAGAGGAGGATGTTGTACAGGAAAGGAGATGAGAATGTTGTGGAGGAGAGGAGAGGAGGATGTTGTACAGGAAAGGAGATGAGAATGTTGTGGAGGAGAAGAGAGGAGGATGTTGTACAGGAAAGGAGATGAGAATGTTGTGGAGGAGAAGAGAGGATGTTGTACAGGAAAGGAGATGAGAATGTAGTGGAGGAGAGGAGAGGAGATGTTGTACAGGAAAGGAGATGAGAATGTTAGTGGAGGAGAAGAGGATGTGTACAGGAAAGGAGATGAGGAATGTAGTGGAGGAGAGGAGAGGAGGATGTTGTACAGGAAAGGAGATGAGAATGTTGTGGAGGAGAGGAGGATGTTGTACAGGAAAGGAGATGAGAATATGTAGTGGAGGAGAGGAGGATGTTGTAACAGGAAAGGAGATGAGAATGTAGTGGAGGAGAGGAGAGGAGGATGTTGTACAGGAAAGGAGATGAGAATGTTGTGGAGGAGGAGAGGAGGATGCTGTACAGGAAAGGAGATGAGAATGTAGTGGAGGAGAGGAGAGGAGGATGCTGTACAGGAAAGGAGATGAGAATGTTGTGGAGGAGAGGAGAGGAGGATGTTGTACAGGAAAGGAGATGAGAATGTTGTGGAGGAGAGGAGAGGAGGATGTTGTACAGGAAAGGAGATGAGAATGTTGTGGATGAGAGGAGAGGAGGATGTTGTACAGGAAAGGAGATGAGAATGTAGTGGAGGAGAGGAGGATGTTGTACAGGAAAGGAGATGAGAATGTTGTGGAGGAGAGGAGGATGTTGTACAGGAAAGGAGATGAGAATGTTGTGGAGGAGAAGAGAGGAGGATGTTGTACAGGAAAGGAGATGAGAATGTTGTGGAGGAGAGGAGAGCAGGATGTTGTACAGGAAAGGAGATGAGAATGTTGTGGAGGAGAGGAGAGGAGGATGTTGTACAGGAAAGGAGATGAGAATGTTGTGGAGGAGAAGAGAGGAGGATGCTGTACAGGAAAGGAGATGAGAATGTAGTGGAGGAGAGGAGAGGAGGATGTTGTACAGGAAAGGAGATGAGAATGTTGTGGAGGAGAGGAGAGGAGGATGCTGTACAGGAAAGGAGATGAGAATGTAGTAGAGGAGAGGAGGATGTTGTACAGGAAAGGAGATGAGAATGTAGTGGAGGAGAGGAGGATGTTGTACAGGAAAGGAGATGAGAATGTAGTGGAGGAGAGGAGAGGAGGATGTTGTACAGGAAATTAGATGAGAATGTAGTGGAGGAGAGGAGAGGAGGATGTTGTACAGGAAAGGAGATGAGAATGTTGTGGAGGAGAGGAGGATGTTGTACAGGAAAGGAGATGAGAATGTAGTGGAGGAGAGGAGGATGTTGTACAGGAAAGGAGATGAGAATGTAGTGGAGGAGAGGAGAGGAGGATGTTGTACAGGAAAGGAGATGAGAATGTTGTGGAGGAGAGGAGAGGAGGATGTTGTACAGGAAAGGAGATGAGAATGTTGTGGAGGAGAAGAGGGGAGGATGCTGTACAGGAAAGGAGATGAGAATGTAGTGGAGGAGAGGAGAGGAGGATGTTGTACAGGAAAGGAGATGAGAATGTTGTGGAGGAGAGGAGAGGAGGATGTTGTACAGGAAAGGAGATGAGAATGTTGTAGAGGAGAGGAGGATGTTGTACAGGAAAGGAGATGAGAATGTTGTGGAGGAGAGGAGAGGAGGATGTTGTACAGGAAAGGAGATGAGAATGTTGTGGAGGAGAAGAGAGGAGGATGCTGTACAGGAAAGGAGATGAGAATGTTGTGGAGGAGAGGAGAGGAGGATGCTGTACAGGAAAGGAGATGAGAATGTAGTGGAGGAGAGGAGAGGAGGATGTTGTACAGGAAAGGAGATGAGAATGTAGTGGAGGAGAGGAGGATGTTGTACAGGAAAGGAGATGAGAATGTAGTGGAGGAGAGGAGAGGAGGATGTTGTACAGGAAATGAGATGAGAATGTAGTGGAGGAGAGGAGAGGAGGATGTTGTACAGGAAAGGAGATGAGAATGTTGTGGAGGAGAGGAGGATGTTGTACAGGAAAGGAGATGAGAATGTAGTGGAGGAGAGGAGAGGAGGATGTTGTACAGGAAAGGAGATGAGAATGTTGTGGAGGAGAGGAGGATGTTGTACAGGAAAGGAGATGAGAATGTTGTGGAGGAGAGGGGGATGTTGTACAGGAAAGGAGATGAGAATGTTGTGGAGGAGAAGAGAGGAGGATGTTGTACAGGAAAGGAGATTAGAATGTAGTGGAGGAGAGGAGAGGAGGATGTTGTACAGGAAAGGAGATGAGAATGTAGTGGAGGAGAGGAGAGGAGGATGTTGTACAGGAAAGGAGATGAGAATGTTGTGGAGGAGAGGAGGATGTTGTACAGGAAAGGAGATGAGGATGTTGTGGAGGAGAAGAGAGGAGGATGCTGTACAGGAAAGGAGATGAGAATGTAGTGGAGGAGAGGAGAGGAGGATGTTGTACAGGAAAGGAGATGAGAATGTTGTGGAGGAGAGGAGAAGAGGATGTTGTACAGGAAAGGAGATGAGAATGTTGTGGAGGAGAGGAGAGGAGGATGTTGTACAGGAAAGGAGATGAGAATGTAGTGGAGGAGAGGAGGATGTTGTACAGGAAAGGAGATGAGAATGTTGTGGAGGAGAGGAGGATGTTGTACAGGAAAGGAGATGAGAATGTTGTGGAGGAGAAGAGAGGAGGATGTTGTACAGGAAAGGAGATGAGAATGTTGTGGAGGAGAAGAGAGGATGATGCTGTACAGGAAAGGAGATGAGAATGTAGTGGAGGAGAGGAGGATGTTGTACAGGAAAGGAGATGAGAATGTTGTGGAGGAGAGGAGAGGAGGATGTTGTACGGGAAAGGAGATGAGAATGTTGTGGAGGAGAGGAGGATGCTGTACAGGAAAGGAGATGAGAATGTTGTGGAGGAGAGGAGAGGAGGATGCTGTACAGGAAAGGAGATGAGAATGTAGTGGAGGAGAGGAGAGGAGGATGTTGTACAGGAAAGGAGATGAGAATGTAGTGGAGGAGAGGAGAGGAGGATGTTGTACAGGAAAGGAGATGAGAATGTAGTGGAGGAGAAGAGAGGAGGATGATGTACAGGAAAGGAGATGAGAATGTTGTGGAGGAGAAGAGAGGATGATGCTGTACAGGAAAGGAGATGAGAATGTAGTGGAGGAGAGGAGAGGAGGATGTTGTACAGGAAAGGAGATGAGAATGTTGTGGAGGAGAGGAGAGGAGGATGTTGTACAGGAAAGGAGATGAGAATGTTGTGGAGGAGAAGAGAGGAGGATGCTGTACAGGAAAGGAGATGAGAATGTTGTGGAGGAGAGGAGGATGTTGTACAGGAAAGGAGATGAGAATGTTGTGGAGGAGAAGAGAGGAGGATGTTGTACAGGAAAGGAGATGAGAATGTTGTGGAGGAGAAGAGAGGATGATGCTGTACAGGAAAGGAGATGAGAATGTAGTGGAGGAGAGGAGAGGAGGATGTTGTACAGGAAAGGAGATGAGAATGTTGTGGAGGAGAGGAGAGGAGGATGTTGTACAGGAAAGGAGATGAGAATGTTGTGGAGGAGAAGAGAGGAGGATGCTGTACAGGAAAGGAGATGAGAATGTAGTGGAGGAGAGGAGAGGAGGATGTTGTACAGGAAAGGAGATGAGAATGTTGTGGAGGAGAGGAGAGGAGGATGTTGTACAGGAAAGGAGATGAGAATGTTGTAGAGGAGAGGAGGATGTTGTACAGGAAAGGAGATGAGAATGTTGTGGAGGAGAAGAGAGGAGGATGCTGTACAGGAAAGGAGATGAGAATGTTGTGGAGGAGAGGAGAGGAGGATGCTGTACAGGAAAGGAGATGAGAATGTAGTGGAGGAGATGAGAGGAGGATGTTGTACAGGAAAGGAGATGAGAATGTAGTGGAGGAGAGGAGGATGTTGTACAGGAAAGGAGATGAGAATGTAGGAGAGGAGAGGAGGATGTTGTACAGGAAATGAGATGAGAATGTAGTGGAGGAGAGGAGAGGAGGATGTTGTACAGGAAAGGAGATGAGAATGTTGTGGAGGAGAGGGGGATGTTGTACAGGAAAGGAGATGAGAATGTTGTGGAGGAGAGGGGGATGTTGTACAGGAAAGGAGATGAGAATGTTGTGGAGGAGAAGAGAGGAGGATGTTGTACAGGAAAGGAGATTAGAATGTAGTGGAGGAGAGGAGAGGAGGGTGTTGTACAGGAAAGGAGATGAGAATGTAGTGGAGGAGAGGAGAGGAGGATGTTGTACAGGAAAGGAGATGAGAATGTTGTGGAGGAGAGGAGGATGTTGTACAGGAAAGGAGATGAGAATGTTGTGGAAGAGAAGAGAGGAGGATGCTGTACAGGAAAGGAGATGAGAATGTAGTGGAGGAGAGGAGAGGAGGATGTTGTACAGGAAAGGAGATGAGAATGTTGTGGAGGAGAGGAGAGGAGGATGTTGTACAGGAAAGGAGATGAGAATGTTGTGGAGGAGAGGAGAGGAGGATGTTGTACAGGAAAGGAGATGAGAATGTAGTGGAGGAGAGGAGGATGTTGTACAGGAAAGGAGATGAGAATGTTGTGGAGGAGAGGAGGATGTTGTACAGGAAAGGAGATGAGAATGTTGTGGAGGAGAAGAGAGGAGGATGTTGTACAGGAAAGGAGATGAGAATGTTGTGGAGGAGAAGAGAGGATGATGCTGTACAGGAAAGGAGATGAGAATGTAGTGGAGGAGAGGAGGATGTTGTACAGGAAAGGAGATGAGAATGTTGTGGAGGAGAGGAGAGGAGGATGTTGTACAGGAAAGGAGATGAGAATGTTGTGGAGGAGAGGAGGATGCTGTACAGGAAAGGAGATGAGAATGTTGTGGAGGAGAGGAGAGGAGGATGCTGTACAGGAAAGGAGAGGAGAATGTAGTGGAGGAGAGGAGAGGAGGATGTTGTACAGGAAAGGAGATGAGAATGTAGTGGAGGAGAGGAGGATGTTGTACAGGAAAGGAGATGAGAATGTAGTGGAGGAGAGGAGAGGAGGATGTTGTACAGGAAATGAGATGAGAATGTAGTGGAGGAGAGGAGAGGAGGATGTTGTACAGGAAAGGAGATGAGAATGTTGTGGAGGAGAAGAGAGGAGGATGCTGTACAGGAAAGGAGATGAGAATGTTGTGGAGGAGAAGAGAGGAGGATGTTGTACAGGAAAGGAGATGAGAATGTTGTGGAGGAGAAGAGAGGGGGATGTTGTACAGGAAAGGAGATGAGAATGTTGTGGAGGAGAAGAGAGGGGGATGTTGTACAGGAAAGGAGATGAGAATGTTGTGGAGGAGAAGAGAGGAGGATGTTGTACAGGAAAGGAGATGAGAATGTAGTGGAGGAGAAGAGAGGAGGATGTTGTACAGGAAAGGAGATGAGAATGTAGTGGAGGAGAGGAGAGGAGGATGTTGTACAGGAAAGGAGATGAGAATGTTGTGGAGGAGAGGAGAGGAGGATGTTGTACAGGAAAGGAGATGAGAATGTTGTGGAGGAGAGGAGGATGTTGTACAGGAAAGGAGATGAGACTGTTGTGGAGGAGAGGAGAGGAGGATGTTGTACAGGAAAGGAGATGAGAATGTTGTGGAGGAGAGGAGGATGTTGTACAGGAAAGGAGATGAGAATGTTGTGGAGGAGAAGAGAGGAGGATGTTGTACAGGAAAGGAGATGAGAATGTTGTGGAGGAGAGGAGAGGAGGATGTTGTACAGGAAAGGAGATGAGAATGTTGTGGAGGAGAGGAGAAGAGAGGATGATGCTGTACAGGAAAGGAGATGAGAATGTAGTGGAGGAGAGGAGAGGAGGATGTTGTACAGGAAAGGAGATGAGAATGTTGTGGAGGAGAAGAGAGGAGGATGCTGTACAGGAAAGGAGATGAGAATGTAGTGGAGGAGAGGAGAGGAGGATGTTGTACAGGAAAGGAGATGAGAATGTAGTGGAGGAGAGGAGGATGTTGTACAGGAAAGGAGATGAGAATGTTGTGGAGGAGAAGAGAGGAGGATGTTGTACAGGAAAGGAGATGAGAATGTTGTGGAGGAGAGGAGAGGAGGATGCTGTACAGGAAAGGAGATGAGAATGTTGTGGAGGAGAGGAGAGGAGGATGCTGTACAGGAAAGGAGATGAGAATGTAGTGGAGGAGAGGAGAGGAGGATGTTGTACAGGAAAGGAGATGAGAATGTTGTGGAGGAGAGGAGGATGTTGTACAGGAAAGGAGATGAGAATGTTGTGGAGGAGAGGAGGATGTTGTACAGGAAAGGAGATAAGAATGTTGGAGAGGAGAGGAGGATGTTGTACAGGAAAGGAGATGAGAATGTTGTGGAGGAGATGAGAGGAGGATGTTGTACAGGAAAGGAGATGAGAATGTTGTGGAGGAGAGGAGAGGAGCATGCTGTACAGGAAAGGAGATGAGAATGTTGTGGAGGAGAAGAGAGGAGGATGTTGTGGAAGAGCCTGGTAAGCAACATAATCAGTCTACCTACTGTCTGTCTCTACTTCTCTTTCATTTCTTTGTTCTTTCTTTTTTTCCTTCCTACTCTCTCTCTCTCTCTTTCTGTCTTTCTCTGTCTTTCTCTCTTTCTCTCTTTCTGTCTTTCTCTCTTTCTCTCTTTCTGTCTTTCTCTCTCTCTCTCTCTCTTTCTCTCTTTCCTACTCTCTCTCTCTCTCTCTCTCTCTCTTTCTGTCTTTCTCTCTCTCTCTCTTTCTGTCTTTCTCTCTCTCTCTCTTTCTCTCTTTCCTACTATATCTCTCTTTCTCTTTCTCTCTCTCGTTCTGTCTCTTTCTCTCTTTCCTACTCTCTCTCTCTCTCTCTCTCTCTCTCTCTCTCTCTCTCTCTCTCTTTCTGTCTTTCTCTCGCTCTCTCTCTCTCGCTCTCTCTCTCTCCTCTCTCCTCTCTCCTCTCTAATTTTCTTGTTTCTATTCACTTCTGGCCAATCCTATAGAAACATACTATATTTGCCAGTCCTTGCCAGTACATACATGCATACTGTACTATATTTGCCCGTCCTTGCCAGTATGCACATGCAAACTGTACTGTATTTTTCCGTCCTTGCCTGTATGCACATGCATACTGTACTGTATTTGTCCACCAGTACATACGTGCATACTGTACTATATTTGCTAGTTCTTGCCAGTACATACATGCATACTGTATTATATTTGCCCGTTCTCGCCAGTACATACATGAAACTGTACTAATTTGCCTGTCCTTGCCAGTACATACATGCATACTGTACTATATGTGCCAGTCCTTGCCAGTAAATACATGCATACTGTACTATATGTGCCAGTCCTTGCCAGTAAATACATGCTGTACTATATGTGCCAGTCCTTGCCAGTAAATACATGCATACTGTACTATATGTTACAGTCCTTGCCAGTACATACATGCATACTGTACTATATGTTCCAGTCCTTGCCAGTAAATACATGCATACTGTACTATATGTTCCAGTCCTTGCCAGTAAATACATGCATACTGTACTATATGTTCCAGTCCTTGCCAGTACATACATGCATACTGTGCTATATTTCCATGACACATTTGTGTTGTATCAGCTCATGAAGCAGATGTGTAATTCCCTATGTGAAGGTACCCCAGTAGGCATCACATATTTATAGCAGCAGTTTATGACAGAGCATAGACACACACCGTAATCATCATACACATATGATGCATCATTGAACTCGGAGCAGCAGTAGGCCTATGCAGTTTGCTGAGTACTGGTTCAGAAGCTGCATCAGAGGGTCATTGGCCTGAATTTTTTGCGAGGTCAAGTGTACTTGTGATTGAGTTGAGCCACAGCCACTCATGCTTGAAGTACAATGCAGAACATTCCTGTTGAACCTGACCCCTGTCTGACAGGCTGTCTCTGACAGAAAGACGGAAGGTAAACAGACAGATATGCAGGCAGGCAGACAGAACATACAGATGGACAGGTAGACAGGTAGACAGACAGACAGACAGGCAGACAGGCAGACAGGCAGACAGGCAGACAGGCAGACAGACAGACAGACAGACAGACAGACAGACAGACAGACAGACAGACAGACAGACAGACAGACAGACAGACAGACAGACAGACGAGATGCTGTTTTATGTGGTGTTGTGTTTTAAGACAGGCAACTCCAGGGAAAGCCCAGAGCCGTTGAGCCGCTGTGGGTCCTTTCTAAATCCCGACTCAGCATAAACCGCAAGGAAAGACGGCAAATTAATTTGGGTCATCCTCTGTGTCTTTATAGAGGCTATTAATGCTAATGAAGATTTATGCTTTATAATAACACACGTTGTGAGGGACACGTGCTGGGACTCACTCTGAGCAGAAGGCGGGCAGACCGAGTGGGCTTCAAGTCTTTGTTGTCTCTATTAATCCTTACACAGCTACTCTAAACACGATCCACCTCTCTAGGGGCCTCGCATCTGCACGAGGCGCATGATTCCAGCCAGGACAATTATTTACCAAGTTTACAGGCAACTTGGCAGGGAATAGTCAAACAGAATAATGAAATGCTGTCAGTTGACTCTGACTACAGCTCTCAGCCCACATGTTCTTGTGTGTCTCTGCCAAGTCTGTTCTGGGGGAAAAGAGAAAGCCCATCTTGTCTTTGTGCGTCAGAATAGGAACCTGGGTTGGTTCTCATTCAAGGTGCTTAATTAGGGACATGTTCCAGAAGCAATTCCCATCGTCTCCCCTCAGAATGATGCTCAATACTGTGTATCGGAGGGAGGGGGAGGGGGAGAGAGGAAGAGAGAGAGGGATACATGTGGATTGGAGAGCATGGGTGCTGGTGGAGGAGAGATGTGTGAAGCAGTCCCAGCACTGGAAAGCACTGCTTATTTTCTCTTTACCCCAGGCAGACCCAGCACGTCAACACACATACACACATACTCACACACACACACATGCACATGCATACTCACACACACATTCTCACACACACTCACACACTTAAACACACAGACATTCACAGTCACACATATACATACACACACACACACACACAGCATTCACGACCCACTCAGTACTAGTTGATATAACCAGGGTTAGCTTGGCCCGGTTTACATTAAGGAATCATGTTCCCTTACGTATGGGAATTGTTTAAGAGTGTTGCATTGAGCCACTCAACTATTTCCCTAGGTAAGAGCATACTTAAGGGGTTTTACGGTGGTTTGAAGTCATGTATGGCAGAAAGAATATATGTTACCATGGAGACGGCCTGATTCACTGACTAAACGTTTGGTCAAAGTGATCGCATTTATTTTGTGAGAAAGCAAATTAGAAACTTTATAATCAACACACGATAACCAAATTGCTTCAGAAGATAATAAACCACGTTTGTAGCTAAGTAGCTAGCTGGTTGATGTTTTTCTTCTTCTAACCAGGCTGATATAAGCGACATTCACCTCCACAAATGCTGTTTACATTGATATCCATACTGAATGAAGCAGTTAAGGGACCTCATGGGCACCCTTAACTTTTTCACTTAATTTAAGGGGGGAATTCACTTTAAAACGTTTTGTGCAACTGACTTAAAGTTAAGGAAACTTTAAGGGAAAAGATGAGGGGGCAATTAGCATTGGGCCATTAGACTACGTGCTGTGGTGATCCAGGCTGAGAGGCTGGTGTTGTGGCCCTGGCCTCCTTCTCCAGTGGTGTCCCCAGTGGACCCTGGTCTGTAAACAGAGGCTCTGACCTATCTAATGCTGATCTGATGGACTTTCTGTCAGGCCCACCAATAACAGCTCCCCTCCTGACGGCCTGAACAAGCTGCAGCTTGCTTCATTTTAAGAGGAAGAGCAGCTACATACAGTAGACACTACTAGTGTGTGTGTGGTGTGTGTGTGTGTGTGTGTGGATTGTTCTCTCCTCTCTCCGTCTCCAGCTCTCAAGCAGCAGCTTGGTGGTAAATATCACGTCTCCAGGTATTTACAGTCCCTTCGGAAAGTATTCAGACCCCTTGACTTTTTCCACATTTTGTTAGGTAACAGCCTAACAAATTACAAATTAGGTTACAGCCTAATTGATTAAATAGTTTTTTCCCTCATCAATCTACACACAATACCCCATAACAAAGCGTGACAAATCAAAAACAGTTTTTTATACATTTTTGCAAATATATAAATAAAAACAACTGAAATATCACTTTTACATAAGTATTTACTCAGTACTTTGTTGAAGCACCTTTGCAGCAATTACAACCTCGAGTCTTCTTGGGTATGACGCTACAAGCTTGGCAAACCTGTATTTGGGGATTTTCTCCCATTCTTCTCTGCAGATCCTCTCTGTCAGGTTGGATGGGGAGTGTTGCTGCACAGCTCTTTTCAGATCTCTCCAGAGATGTTCGATCGGGTTCATGTCCGAGCTCTGGCTGGGTCAGTCAAGGACATTCAGAGACTTGTCCCGAAGCCACTACTGCGCTCTTGGCTGTGTGCTCAGGGTCGTTGTCCTGTTGGAAGGTGAACCTTCGCCCCAGTCTGAGGTCCTGAGCGCTCTGGAGGTTTTCATCAAGGATCTCTCTGTACTTTGCTCCGTTCATCTTTGCCTCAATCCTGACTAGTCTCCCAGTCCCTGCCGCTGAAAAACATCCCCACAGCATGATGCTGCCACCACAATGCTTCACTGAAGGGATGGTGCCAGGTTTCCTCCAGACGTGACGATTGGCATTCAGGCCAAAGAGTTCAATCTTGGTTTCATCAGACCAGATGGTCTTGGAGTCTTTAGGTCTTCTCATGGTCTTGGAGTCTTTAGGTGCCTTTTGGCAAACTTCAAGCAGGCTGTCATGTGCCTTTTACTGAGGAGTGGCTTCCGTCTGGCCACTCTACCATAAAGGCCTGATTGGTGGAGTGCTGCAGAGATGGTTGTCCTTCTGTAAGGTTCTCCCATCTCCACAGAGGAACTCTAGAGCTCTTTCAGAGTTACCATTGGTCACCTCCCTGACCAAGGCCCTTCTCCCCCGATTGCTCAGTTTGGCCGGGCGGCCTGTTTTAGGAAGAGTATGGTGGTTCCAAACTTCTTCCATTTAAGAATGATGGAGGCCACTGTGTTCTTGGGGACCTTCAATGCTGTAAAACCTTTTTGGTACCCTTCCCCAGATCTGTGCCTCGACAAAATCCTGTCTCGGAGCTCTACGGACAATTCCTTTGACCTCTTGGCTTGGTTTTTGCTCTGACATGCACTGCCAACTGTGGGACCTTGCACAGACAGGTGTGTGCCTTTCCTAATCATGTCCAATCAATTGAATTTACTACAGGTGGACTCCAATCAAGTTGAAGAAACATCTCAAGGATGATCAATGGAAGCAGGATGCACCTGAGCTCAATTTTGAGTCTCATAGCAAAGTGTCTGAATACTTATGTAAATAAGGTATTTCTGTTTTTATTTGAATACATTTCCAAAAATGTCTAAAAACCTGTTTTCACTTTGTCATTATGGGGTATTGTCACGCCCTGACAGTAGAGATCCTTTTTATGTCTCTATTTTGGTTGGTCAGGGCGTGAGTTTGGGTGGGCATTCTATGTCTGGTGTTCTATCTTGTCCTTGTTTTGTATTTCTATGTGTTTGGCCTGGTATGGTTCCCAATCAGAGGCAGCTGTCTATTGTTGTCTCTGATTGAGAACCATACTTAGGTAGCCTGTTCCCACCTGTGTTTGTGGGTGGTGGTTTTCTGTTTTGTGTGTGTACCTTACAGGACTGTTTCGTTTCGTTCTCTCTCTTTTTGTATTTTGTTCATTCAGTGTTCAGTTTATTTAATATCATTAAAATGAAAACTGACCAGGCTGCACCTTGGTCTTCTCCTTCTCCCGACGAAGTTCGTTACAGAACCACCCACCACAAACGGACCAAGCAGCGTGGTAACAAGGAGCAGCGCGACCTGGAGAAATGGACATGGGAGGAAATATTAGACGGCAAGGGACCCTGGGGCACAGCCGGGGGAGTATCGCCGTCCGAAAGAGGAGCTGGAGGCAGCTAGAGCGGAGCGGCGACACTACGAGGAATTGGCTCGAGGTAACGGGCATGAGAGGCAGCCCCAGAATCTTTTTTTGGGGGGGGGGTGGCACACGGGGAGATTGGCGGACTCAGGTAGGAGACCTGAGCCAACTCCCCGTGCTTACCGTGGCGAGAGAGTGACTGGGCAGGCACCGTGTTATGCGGTGAAGCGCACGGTATCCCCAGTGCGCACGCATAGCCCGGTGCGCTACATCGCAGCTCCTCGAATCGGCCGGGCTAGAGTGGGCATCGAGCCAGGAGGGATGATGATGCCGGCTCAGCGCATCTGGTCTTCTCGGCCCGGGGTATACTGCATCAGCCCTACGCATGGTGTCCCCGGTTCGCCAGCACAGCCCAGTGCAGCCTGTTCCAACTCCCCGCACTTGCCGGGCTACAGGGGGGATCCAGCCAGGACGAGTTGTGCTAGCTCTGTGCTCGAGGACGCCAGTGCGCCTCCACGGTCCAGTGCATCCGGTGCCTCGGCCAAGGACAAGGCCTCCTGCATGTCTCCCCAGCTTGGTGAGTTCTGTGCCTGTGCTAAGCTCTAACCCTCCTGCATGTCTCCCCAGCTTGGTGAGTCCTGTGCCTTCTCCCAGAGCCAGGCCTCCTGTGTGTCTCTCTATTACAGTGATGATCCATGGCACAAAGGCTCCAGTGATGATCCATGGCACGAAGCCTCCAGTGATGATCCATGGCACGAAGCATCCAGTGATGATCCATGGCAAGAAGCCTCCAGTGATGATCCATGGCAAGAAGCCTCCAGTGATGATCCATGGCACGAAGCTTCCAGTGATGATCCATGGCAAGAAGCCTCCAGTGATGATCCATGGCAAGAAGCCTCCAGTGATGATCCATGGCAAGAAGCCTCCAGTGATGATCCGTGGCACGAAGCCTCCAGTGACGAGTTGTGGCACGAGGCCGCCAACGAAGGACGCTAGTCCGGAGCCTCCAGCGACGCCCTACAGTCCGGAGCCTCCAGCGACGCCCTACAGTCCGGAGCCTCCAGCGACGCCCTACAGTCCGGAGCCTCCAGCGACGCCCTACAGTCCGGAGCCTCCAGCGACGCCCTACAGTCCGGAGCCTCCAGCGTCGCCCTCTAGTCCGGAGCCTCCAGCGTCGCCCTCTAGTCCGGAGCCTCCAGCGTCGCCCTCTAGTCCGGAGCCTCCAGCGTCGCCCTCTAGTCCGGAGCCTCCAGCGTCGCCCTCTAGTCCGGAGCCTCCAGCGTCGCCCTCTAGTCCGGAGCCTCCAGCGACGCCCTCTAGTCCGGAGCCTCCAGCGACGCCCTCTAGTCCGGAGCCTCCAGCGACGCCCTCTAGTCCGGAGCCTCCAGCGACGCCCTCTAGTCCGGAGCCTCCAGCGACGCCCTCTAGTCCGGAGCCTCCAGCGACGCCCTCTAGTCCGGAGCCTCCAGCGACGCCCTCTAGTCCGGAGCCTCCAGCGACGCCCTCTAGTCCGGAGCCTCCAGCGACGCCCTCTAGTCCGGAGCCTCCAGCGACGCCCTCTAGTCCGGAGCCTCCAGCGACGCCCTCTAGTCCGGAGCCTCCAGCGACGCCCTCTAGTCCGGAGCCTCCAGCGACGCCCTCTAGTCCGGAGCCTCCAGCGACGCCCTCTAGTCCGGAGCCTCCAGCGACGGGCTTCAGTCAGGCGCAGCCAGAGTCCCCCTCCTGTCCGGAGCAGCCAGAGTCCCCCTCCTGTCCGGAGCAGCCAGAGTCCCCCTCCTGTCCGGAGCAGCCAGAGTCCCCCTCCTGTCCGGAGCAGCCAGAGTCCCCCTCCTGTCCGGAGCAGCCAGAGTCCCCCTCCTGTCCGGAGCAGCCAGAGTCCCCCTCCTGTCCGGAGCAGCCAGAGTCCCCCTCCTGTCCGGAGCAGCCAGAGTCCCCCTCCTGTCCGGAGCAGCCAGAGTCCCCCTCCTGTCCGGAGCAGCCAGAGTCCCCCTCCTGTCCGGAGCAGCCAGAGTCCCCCTCCTGTCCGGAGCAGCCAGAGTCCCCCTCCTGTCCGGAGCAGCCAGAGTCCCCCTCCTGTCCGGAGCAGCCAGAGTCCCCCTCCTGTCCGGAGCAGCCAGAGTCGCCCAGAGGCGCCACCTAAGTGGGCCAAGACTAAGGTGGAGCGGGGTCCACGTCCCGCACCAGAGCCGCTACCGTGGTGAAATGCCCACCCAGACCCTCCCCTATAGGTTCAGGTTTTACGGCCGGAGTCCGCGCCTTTGGGGCATTCTATGTCTGGTGTTCTATCTTGTCCTTGTTTTGTATTTCTGTGTGTTTGGCCTGGTATGGTTCTCAATCAGAGGCAGCTGTCTATCGTTGACTCTGAGAACCATACTTAGGTAGCCTGTTCCCACCTGTGTTTGTGGGTGGTGGTTTTCTGTTTTGTGTGTGTACCTTACAGGACTGTTTCGTTTCGTTCTCTCTCTTTGTTGAATTTTGTTCATTCAGTGGTCAGTTTATTTAATATCATTAAAATGAACACTTACCACGCTGCACCTTGGTCTTCTCCTTCTCCCGACAAAGTTCATTACAGGTATTGTGTGTAGATTGCTGAGGAAATTATTTTATTTAATACATTTTAGAATAAGGTTGTAACGTAACAAAATGTGGAAAACGTCAAGGGGTCTGAATACTTTCCAAAGGCACTATAGGTGGAATGAGGCACAGCCTGGCATCAGAGAGGATCAGAAATGTACACTCTTCACCCATTACATTGACTGTAATCCTCACCCGATTAGAATCCTCATCACAGACCTGGTAATAACCATAACTCCCATCCTATCCTCCATTTACACATTCACAAAACTGTGAGAGTGTGGAAGGCTCTCTCCGACTCTGGCTGGCCTCGTTTAAATGACAAAGAGCTGTCAGTCATCAAAGCGATTGTCACAGGGAGGGAGAGAGCGAGGGGAAGTGAGAGAGTAAGAGAGGGGAGGTGGGCTGGGGGAGGCGGTAGGCAGGCAGACACACACATCGTTTCATCATCAGAGGTCTCAAAAAGCCACGGTGCCGAAACAACACATGGTGATGTGGATAAATGAGCCAATCACTCAGCTGGAAGCATTTGCCATTTTATATCCCTAACTGATGCTCATTCACTTCTCCCTCTGAATATTAATGGAAGAAATGTACCCTGGTCCAAAGGAAAAAGAAAAACGTGGGTAAAGGCATAAATATCATAGAGGCGATGGATGGGTGTTGTCAGGCATTGAGACTTCTGTCGGAGGAGGAAATCAGATCTGGGAGTAGACCTGTCTGTGTACTCTTCCTTCTGGGCCTGTCTGTCCTGTGTCTGTCCTGTCTGTCTGTCCTGTCTGTCCTGTCTGTCTGTCCTGTCTGTATGTCCTGTCTGTCTGTCCTGTCTGTCTGTCCTGTCTGTCTGTCCTGTCTGTCTGTCCTGTCTGTCTGTCCTGTCTGTCCTGTCTGTCCTGTCTGTCTTGTCTGTCTTGTCTGTCTTGTCTGTCTTGTCTGTCTTGTGTGTCTTGTCTGTACTGTCTGTGTCTGTCTGTGTCTGTCTGTGTCTGTCTGTGTCTGTCTGTGTCTGTCTCTGTCTGTCTGCCTGTCTGTCTGTCTGTCTGCACACCAGTGGCGACCCGTCATTCAGGGCAGTTTAGCTGTTTAGCTGTTTTGCATGTTATTTTGGCATTAATTCGTGTCACATAACAGTTTGCAAACAATGTGAAAACAAATGTATTGAGTGAATAAAGCCGCATACAAACATTGTCTCTTTCTTGCTTTCTTGAGTAAGGCAGATCCAAAATGCAGGTGTTTCAGCCTAGCTCAGTGCTTTCTGTGGTGGAGGGGCAGCCAGCGGATAATACAGAGCGTAAGCATTGGTAATCTTCTCTAGTTGCGCCATGATTGGCTCAGTGTTCTGTCACTCATGGGGACAATACGTCACCGCAAAATCTACAGGGAGAGCTAGGCAGTTCAAGCCCCCTTGGGTGCTGCCATAGATTTACATTAGAAGTGCCCTTCCAAGAAGGCTCAAGGTCATTGGCCACAGACAAAATGACGTTACATCTACCAGAACTTTGATTGGACTGATCATGTCAACATTATCATTTCAAAATCTTAGCTAGCAAGCTAGACAAGCAGTCATCTTCATGAATCATGTTGACAATCTACTGGCAAATCATTTCACGTCTGAAAGGGTCTCTTTTCCAAACTTAAAAGGATAAACATTCACACGCAAAACCATGGACAAGAAAAGGTTGAATACATTGGCCATGCTGACAATCCAGCATGACTTCTGCCGCGTTCAAAACAAATGGAAACTCGGGAATTGGGAAATCTCAGACTTCAGTGAGTTTAAGACCACTGGGAACTCTGGAAAAAAACGAGTTCGGACTTGGAAAATATGTTTTGAGCGGTCATCCAACTCGGAATTCCAAGTCGGGAACTCGGGCCTCTTTCTAGAGCTCCAACCTGAAGATCACTGATGTCATGATTCGACTTTGTATTTTTATGAGTTCCTAGTTGTCTTGAAAGCACCATAAATCCAGAGAATACCAGAGTTTGATGACAACATTTGCCCACAAGAAGGACCGCCGCACCACCTTCCTGTTCAAGTGAGCACAGCACAACAACGATGAGTCCAAAAATGTATTGTATGCTGCAGAATAAATTATGTAAAATGTATACTGTAGCTAAGAAAGTAATACTAATTGTATGTTCTGTAGTAAGCTGTTAGTAGCCCATGTGCCTCACCCTAATAACTTGGTCCCTTTCCACCTCAGAACTTAGCCTACTGTTCTGACTTGGTGGTTCACATAGAGCCTAAAGATTTAGATAAATGTCATAATCGAATACTGTAAGAGCTTCTTTGTCTGCTTATTTTCCCCTTTAATTATCCTACGGTTCTGACTTGGTGTACAGGGAGAATACTGTATATACTGAGAATACTGCCCATGTTATTAATTCTGTCGCTGTACATTTCAGAAGTGCTGAACAAATAGATATGTTGAATACAAATCAAATCAAATTATATTTGTCACATGCGCCGAATACATCAGGTGTAGACAGGTATAGACCTTACCGTGAAATGCTTACTTACAAGTCCTTAACCAAAAATGCAGTTAAAGAAATTGAGTTAAGAAAATATTTTACTAAATAAACTAATGTAAAAAATGTAAAGTAGCACAGTAAAATAACAATAACGAGGCTATATACAGAGGATGCCGGTACCGAGTCAACGTCCATCTTAGCTCGCTCATTAATGTCTTAATCAAAATTACGTATTGCCTCTTGTCCGCTCATCGTTCCCTTATGCCATATATTGTACATCTAAATTGTTATAGCCTATTGCTTATGTAGGTATATCTCATTAGTATCTAATTCATCATTTTAGGCAATTTCGCAATGATTTCCTTGTTTTGCTTACTTTGTGTATTATAATTAGCTCATATGCTTTTCTTGACAAGGAAATACTATATAATGTTGTTGGGTCTGTAACCATGTTTTCCAGTGACAGTCTGTCACTCCCTGACCATAGAGAGCCTTTTATTCTCTATGTTGGTTAGGTTGGGGTGTGACTAGGGTGGGTTATCTAGGTTATTATATGTCTATGTTGGCCTGGTATGGTTCCCAATCAGAGGCAGCTGTTTATTGTTCTCTGATTGGGGATCATATTTAGGCAGCCTTTTCCCACTGTTTTTTTGTGGGATCTTGTTTGTTTTTTGGTTAGTTGCCTGTGAGCACGCCATTAGCTTCACGTTTCGTTTGTGCTTTATTGTTTTTTTTGTGCCGGTTCACTAAATTAAATATGTTGAACCCATACCACGCTGCACTTTGGTCCGACAGTCATTGTAACGATCGTGACAGTCTCTTCCCATTCAAATATTTGTTTTCAACAAAAAGTTCAATAATAAGGTTAATGATATAAGAATAAGCATTATGAATTTACTGAACATAAATGTAATAATGTTGGTGTATGATTCAGAAGTCAAAACTAATTTTGCCGTTTGTTATTATTGAAGGAGAATGTGGTTCTTATCAACTTACACAAATCCACAAGGAGTCAGTAGTAACCACATTTGTTTAAGCAAGTCAGTCATATCAGCTATGGTTTTTAAAAAGGCAGTAAATGAGGCTGAAGGAACTGTTTCGCTGCCAGACAAGGCTCCACTGGTAGCCAGGTGTAGTGGTGGTAAGGATTCACTCCATGGTGCTGAAAGGAAATATCTGCTGTTGGGACAGCTTTATGTAGGCCCTAACAGTTTGTGGGCACCATTTGGCACCGTTATAATGCAATTAATGTATTGTTTAGTGATGGGTTGTGTTGTGTAGTGGCTTTGCTGGCATGCATCTCAACGTCAACAGTGAAGATGCGACGTCGGGATGCTGGCCTTCTAGGCAGAGTTGCAAAGAAAAAGCCATATCTCAGACTGGCCAATAAAAAGAAAAGATTAAGATGGGCAAAAGAACACAGACACTTGACAGAGGAACTCTGCCTAGAAGGACAGCATCCCGGAGTCACCTCTTCACTGTTGACGTTGAGACTGGTGTTTTGAGGATACTATTTAATGAAGCTGCCAGTTGAGGACTTGTGAGGCATCTGTTTCTTAAACTAGATACTCTAATGTACTTGTTCTCTTGCTCAGTTGTGCACCTGGGCCTCCCACTCCTCTTTCTATTCTGGTTAGAGACAGTTTGCGCTGTTCTGTGAAGGGAGTAGTACACAGCGCTGTACGTGATCTTCAGTTTCTTGGCAATTTCTTGCATGGAATAGCCTTCATTTCTCAGAACAAGAATAGACTGACGAGTTTCAGAAGAAAGTTCTTTGTTTCTGGCCATTTTGAGCCTGTAATCGAACCCACAAATACTGATGCTCCAGATACTCAAATAGTCGAAAGAAGGCCAGTTTTATTGCTTCTTTAATCAGGACAACAGTTTTCAGCTGTGCTAACATAATTGCAAAGGTTTTTTTTATGGTCAATTTGCTTTTTAAAATGATAAACTTGGATTAGCTAACACAACGTGCCATTGGAACACAGGAGTGATGATTGCTGATAATGGGCCTCTGTACGCCTACAGTATGTAGATATTCCATAACAAATCTGCCGTTTCCAGCTACAATAGTCATTTTCAACATGAACAATGTTTACACTGTATTTATGAACAAAATGTGCTTTTCTTTCAAAAACAAGGACATTTCTAAGTGACCCCAAACTTTTGAACACACAGTGTGTGTGTGTGTAGCCCCCAGTCTCCCCATTTCTGTGGATAACAACACAGTCTACGCCAATGCAATCCAAGTTGGACATTCATACAAAGACCATCCACGGAGCAGGCAAACTGTTAGGGAAGGTATTAGGGTAGAAAGGGGAATCTAGGGATGATTGGGGTGTGATCTAAACAGACAGCAGACATAGCCCTGCAGGACTAGCAATAACACACCAGAACATTCTAATCTCCACCCACTTGACAGAAATGAGTAAACAACACATAGTGTTCACAACAAGCTCGCAAAGTCTCCCTGCAGAATTAGAAATTTTTGCACTTTTCTCCAAATGTCAAATTTGGAAGTTCCTCCATACATAAAATGTCTAAATTAAGGTTAAAGGTTAAGGTTTTGGATTGGTTTAAAACATTAAGTTTAATCATTCATTCCGAATGGTGAAGTTAAGGGTCAAGGTTTAAAACAAAACAATAAAACAAAACAATTAATACAAAACAAGTGTCTTCAAACTGAGATGGAACTCGCAGCCTTCAGACCCGGAGTCATGGAATTATGTACATCCACAACGCCCTAGATAAGAAAAACCCAAGCCTACTTGATGCTAATAGCACTCACTGTTGCCCCTACTGGCCGGTTGAAGGCATTTCCCGACGTACTCAGGACATGGACAGACGTCCAATTTCGAAGTCAATCTTGAGTGATCTGGCTGACTGTTCAGTGCAATTTATTGGAACATCAGAGTATTATATGATGATTAAACCCACCTAGGCAGCAGAGACTGTGTGTGTGGGCTGTAGTGAGTTGTGGAGAGAACAGAGAGTCAGCTGCCTACTCTCTCCGTGAAGTCTGGATGATACTTTAAAACAGCAGACCGAGTGATTTTCACATTATCTCTCATCTTTGCTCTGTCTAATTCATCATATAAGTGAAAGTTTGGCCTCCCCCTTATCCACACACACACACCCGCACACGCACACACGCACACACAGGCACACACACACACACACACACACACACACCATAGCCCAGTGAGTGAGTGTGTTATCTTGGAGCCTGCTGGGAGCAGAATGGGAGATTAGTGTCTGCAGCCATGCAGATGTGTTCACTCACCTAATTACACAGGCCTCCACAGCGCAGCGCATAGCAAAGTGTGTGTGCGTGAGTGCGTTTGCACGGGCATTGGTGCGTGTGCCTGCTTGTGAGCCTGCTTGTGAGCCTGCGTGCGTTCAGCAATTTGTTCGGTGCTATGGCAATTCGCCATTCGTTCAACATGCATTCCTATATTCTGTGTACAAATGTCCTGTGTTTGTGAGGCGGGAGGTTCTACTGTAGTTACCCTCTCACTACATGTTAAGTATTGCTTCTTATTATGAGGGGGTGCAGCTGAGCAGTTTGCTACATGTTGTTCCCCATACTGGGAACTAATGGAGACTAGATTGCTTTGAGCGCCGGCCATTGGGAGGTTGTTAATAGTGATAGTGAGCGGGGCTAATGCATTCTGCTGGAGATGGAGTGTTTTCAGAACCATGGACAGCTCTGCTCCGGAGCGGTCCACTTCAAGCCTTCCTCCGGGCAGGTAGAGAGGTGTCTGAGGACTCTATTAACATGGCACCGCATTGTGGAGAACAGTCCCTTACTAGCTATCGCATCGTATGTAGCCGCTCTGAGTAATATAAGTGGACTGGACAGCCTCTCTTCAGCTAGCACTCAACCACTTACAAACACACCCAGAGACACACACAGACACACACAGACACACACACACACACAGACACACACACAGAGACACACATACAGAGACACACACACAGAGACACACACACTCACTCACTCACTCACTCACTCACTCACTCACTCACTCACTCACTCACTCACTCACTCCTCGGTCCCTCTCCTCTGAGCTCTTCTCAGGCCAGCCTGTAAGTGTCTGCATGCTAAGCAGGGCCCCATACAGCCCAATTTACTGGTGTCACTTTAGATTTGTTGGAGGAAAGGCTGAGGCCATCTCTCTTTGATCCCCACTCTGCAGGGGTTGGAGGGGAAGGGGGGTTGCGGGAAAGGGGGCTTGGCTGGGTTGACACACAAACACTGAACCCCCATCCCCAAACACAGATGCACACACACTCCCACTCTCTTTGTTTCCCACACACACATACACACACTCCCACTCTCTTTGTTTCCCATACACACACTCCCACTCTCTTTGTTTCCCACACACACATACACACACTCCCACTCTCTTTGTTTCCCATACACACACTCCCACTCTCTTTGTTTCCCATACACACACTCCCACTCTCTTTGTTTCCCACACACCCCCTCTGTAGACACTGAGGACAGGTGCAGCATGTAGTAAACCCCCACAAAGACAGAGGGATAGATGGAGAGATGAGATGGAAGGATGGAGGGAGGAAGAGGCTCAGTGCTGACAGGGCTGTGACAGGGATGGAGGGAGGAAGAGGCTCAGTGCTGACAGGGCTGTGACAGGGATGGAGGGAGGAAGAGGCTCAGTGCTGACAGGGCTGTGACAGGGATGGAGGGAGGAAGAGGCTCAGTGCTGACAGGGCTGTGACAGGGATGGAGGGAGGAAGAGGCTCAGTGCTGACAGGGCTGTGACAGGGATAGAGGGAGGAAGAGGCTCAGTGCTGACAGGGCTGTGACAGGGATGGAGGGAGGAAGAGGCTCAGTGCTGACAGGGCTGTGACAGGGATGGAGGGAGGAAGAGGCTCAGTGCTGACAGGGCTGTGACAGGGATGGAGGGAGGAAGAGGCTCAGTGCTGACAGGGCTGTGACGGGGATGGAGGGAGGAAGAGGCTCAGTGCTGACAGGGCTGTGACAGGGATGGAGGGAGGAAGAGGCTCAGTGCTGACAGGGCTGTGACAGGGATGGAGGGAGGAAGAGGCTCAGTGCTGACAGGGCTGTGACAGGGATGGAGGGAGGAAGAGGCTCAGTGCTGACAGGGCTGTGACAGGGATAGAGGGAGGAAGAGGCTCAGTGCTGACAGGGCTGTGACAGGGATGGAGGGAGGAAGAGGCTCAGTGCTGACAGGGCTGTGACAGGGATGGAGGGAGGAAGAGGCTCAGTGCTGACAGGGCTGTGACAGGGATGGAGGGAGGAAGAGGCTCAGTGCTGACAGGGCTGTGACAGGGATGGAGGGAGGAAGAGGCTCAGTGCTGACAGGGCTGTGACAGGGATGGAGGGAGGAAGAGGCTCAGTGCTGACAGGGCTGTGACAGGGATGGAGGGAGGAAGAGGCTCAGTGCTGACAGGGCTGTGACAGGGATGGAGGGAGGAAGAGGCTCAGTGCTGACAGGGCTGTGACAGGGATGGAGGGAGGAAGAGGCTCAGTGCTGACAGGGCTGTGACAGGGATAGAGGGAGGAAGAGGCTCAGTGCTGACAGGGCTGTGACAGGGATGGAGGGAGGAAGAGGCTCAGTGCTGACAGGGCTGTGACAGGGATGGAGGGAGGAAGAGGCTCAGTGCTGACAGGGCTGTGACAGGGATGGAGGGAGGAAGAGGCTCAGTGCTGACAGGGCTGTGACATGGCTGTGACAGGGCTGTGACATGGCTTAATCAGCCTGGAGAGTGTCTCCACTGGAAGATATTTCTGGGGATTGTTGTCATTTGTTGTCATTTGCCTTTCACAAGACTTAGCTGCTTCCTCATACTGCTCCCATCCCAGCCCACAGCCGAACTAGGATTAGGCCTGGACGGACGTCACAGTGGAGGGAGGAATAATGGAGAGTCATATTGCTGGAGTAGGGAGAGTATTTGTATGTATTAAGGATCTCCATTAACTGTTGCCAACGCAGCAGCTACTCTTCCTGGGGTCCAGAAACTTTAACATTTCATAACACATTAAGTGTGCACCCTCAGGCCACTACTCTACTACCACATATCTACAATACAGAATCCATGTGTAGGTGTGTGTAGAGTGCGTGTCTTATCATGTGTATATGTAAGCGTGTCTGTGTGTGTCTCTTCACAGTCTCCTCTGTTCCATAAGGTGTGTTTTTAACAGTTTTTAAATTCTGATTCTAATTCTTACATCAGTTACCTGATGTGGAATAGAGTTCCATGTAGCCATGGCTCTATGTAGTACTGTGAGTAGAGCACTGGGAAGAGATGGTATGTGAGAAACAGTACAACAGTGTGAAGTGTGTGTGTTTGTGCTTCGATGCACATGATTGCGTGTTCCAGAAATATAGGAGCATGCATGGGTGTGCATTCATGTGTATACTGTTCATGTGTGTGTTTCTGTAGACCAGTGGTTCCCAAACTTTTTATGGTCCCATACCCCTTCAAACATTCAACCTCCAGCTGCGTACCCCATCTAGCACCAGGGTCAGCGCACTCTCAAATGTTTTGTAAGCCTGCCACACACACACTATACGATACATTTATTTAACATAAGAATGAGTGTGAGTTTTTGTCACAACCCGGCTCGTGGGAAGTGAAAAAGAGCTCTTATAGGACCAGGGCACAAATAATAATATAATAATAATCTATAATGTTGCTCTTTATTTAAACATCTTACATATAAAACCTTATTTGTTCTTCAAAAATTGGGAATAACTCACCAAATCAAATGTATTTATATAGCCCTTCTTACATCAGCTGATATCTCAAAGTGCTGTACAGAAACCCAGCCTAAAACCCCAAACAGCAAGCAATGCAGGTGTAGAAGCACGGTGGCTAGGAAAAACTCCCTAGAAAGGGCGAAACCTAGGAAGAAACCTAGAGAGGAACCAGGCTGAGGGGTGGCCAGTCCTCTTCTGGATGTGCCGGCTGGAGATTATAACAGAACATGGCCAAGATGTTCAAATGTTCATAAGTGACCAGCATGGTCAAATAATAATAATCACAGTAGTTGTCGAGGGTGCAACAAGTCAGCACCTCAGGAGTAAATGTCTGTTGGCTTTTCATAGCCGATCATTAAGAGTATCTCTACCGCTCCTGCTGTCTCTAGAGAGTTGAAAACAGGAGGTCTGGGACAGGTAGCACGTCCGGTGAACAGGTCAGGGTTCCTGTCACGAGAATTATGTTCTCAGTGTTCATAAACCCAATTGAATTGATTACTCAGCCTGAAACACAGAATTTGTAGGAAACTGGTTGGAATGAATCAGACGGAGGCCCAGCTACAAAGTCATGAATGTTTATTTAGAGAGCTCTGCCAATCATTACATGTACATTGGTTTATATACCTCTCATTTCGTCATAAATGTCCCTCCTACTCTTAGACAATGACAATATAGTTTACAAGTCTTCTCCTATGCATACATTGCTTATCACATCCTGCAACATGTTACACAATATACTACAAGCCCAAGGTTTCTCCCCTCCCTGAGTGGGGAGACTTCCTTCCCTGTTATCAGTTTCACAGTGGTCACAAGTTGTCTGCCACAGTTCCTTGCCTACTAACAGTCCCTCTTTCTTATGGACAAACATTATTTATCAGACAGGATATAATTCTGTTAGTTATAGTTCTACGTTAAATGTATACATCATTTAGTCATTATTCATAAAAATCCCATAACAATCCACCCTATGACTAAATATTATACACACAATCCCACATCTATTTTTACTTGAAATATCAATTATACCCAAAAAATCAACCACACAAAAACCAATATATGTATTTACAATGACTGTTCTAGGCCTACATCAGAATCATAACTCTTCTTATCAGGATTTTCGTTATAATCTTCATCAAAAAACAGTCTAAACCACAGCACAAGAGGAAACCTAAACCTTAATAATGGTCTCATGTAACATAGGCTCCTCATAAGTGAAGGAGCCGGGTCCATCTACTAGATCTGGGGTCATGTATTCATCATTCCACTGGTCAGAGCTCGGAATCAGTCCATATCTCACCATCTGTTGCATCATCGATTTCTCCAGAGTCCTGGAAATGAGAACCTTTCACACAACATCCGCACAAAACTAACACAGTCACACAGGTGAAGGTTGCCCACTACACAGTGATCATGACATTTTTCCATTTCCCAAACACACTATCAAACCAATTTGATAGAGCATTATCTACCCCAGAGTTCTCTGCCAGGGCCTTGGTCACTGATCCGTCTGGAGCTGTGTTATCAGGGATGAAAACCTCATACACCCCCCAACCTTTTCAGCCAGCCAAGGCTATTCTATTCTGACATCCCATCAACCTAGTTGCAGCTGTTATCACCAGAAGATGCTTGGTTCCAATCCAGAACTCATCAGGTAACGCCCTTGGAACTCCAATGCTATCAATGTAAACTCTATTGTCCAAAGATCCTGACGGAGCACTCCTTCTTCTACCTGGCTCTAGGTAAGGGTGAAGGGCATGCCTAACTGCACTAGTGCACAACTACCGGTCCAATTGGTGGACAGGTTAGGCCACAGCTTCATACCTCCACGCTCTAGGCCTTTTCATCTGCCAGTCAGGTCCCTCATTGTCTTGTCGGTTGTAACATTCTCTGTCCTATGGCTGTTCTATGTTCTTACTTCCCCTACGTCCCATCCGTGTGTTATGTATCGAGCCATGCAATAATAATGTCCTCCTGTAACTGTGAAAGGGGGAAATCTGGATGTAATGGGCACATGGGAATACAGATCATGCAGATCAATGCAACTGTCATTGTCAGGCTTCCCTGCCCTCATGAACAGCTTTACCATACAGGCCACTCCCCTGGGTGCATCAATTCCATCAAATGTAAAGGGAATGGTTGTCCAATGAGGTTTTGCTGTGGCGCAGGCATAACATTCTTATTTCGCTACTCATCTGGCTGTATACTGAAACCATTCTACCCATAGGTTAGAATCCCCATAACCCGTTTCCACCTCAATCACTTCCTTAAGATCTTTCGTCTGCACTATCCGCACCGGCCCTTGGCTCTGGACGACTCTGCTGTCAGTATCTGTTTTGTCAGGGGCTCTGCTTGTATTCTGGCTGACTATAGAGCTATCACCTGCCCTCACTTCTTCTACCCGAAATGGCACTAGGGTGTCAACCGAAACTTGGTCAAAACCAACATATCATAACCCTAGATCCTCCTTCTTTACGTTTTTAACGGTAATTCGTACCTTTATGCAATACTTCTCTCGCTCCGGATTGCAGTCAAAAACTCCTCACCTTCACTTATACTCCACCTCCTTCCATATGGATTCATATAGCCCTCTCTCTCTATGTGAGCTAGGACCTGTGTCCATGAACTACACGGGGACCTGCACAGATATATTCCATAATGACTCATAGTCCTAGACTGCCAAGGAGTCAGAGACCCCATTTGGTCTACATAGAACTCCACTGAGACATCCTTCCCAATCTCCACTCTCACTTCCTGTTTATCCAGATCAAGTGAACTCTTATGCTTGGTTAATGCAAAATCCTCATCGTCTAAGCTATGGGTCAAGTTACCACCTTCTGCATTCTCGGGATGGGTCATGGTGTATTTAGGAATATTGCTCCCACAATAAGACAGCTCAGACCAATCAGCACTCCTGTAAAGCCCCACCCTTTCCCGGAGAACATATCCTCAGCTAGAGGCCAGCCCACACTTTCACTTCTATGAATGCACACAGGGAGGATAGGGCTGGGTCAGGGAATCTTCGTTAGAGAGGAAACCCCCGAACCCTATTGGTTTCGGTTCTTCTCCTAACTCTGTGATTGTTCGACAGTGTCAGTGTGTCTTACCCTCTTGCAATGTGTGATATGAACCCAGGTAGCTCTTTCAGCTATTCTCACCGCGAAGGCTTTCACCAGGAGTACTTGGTATGGCCCCTCCCAACGGGGCTGCTTCCCGTCTATTCTCCTTAGGGACTGGATTGAGTGAATCACCTTCTCCTGTAATTCACCTGTAAAGCATAAAATCTTGGACATACGGGTTTGGTTAACAAACAGTCTTCTCGTGTGTTCTGTCTGATTAGCTAGAATGTCATCCATTATTTAAAGAACTAGATCCTAGTAAGCCACCTCTAGGGATAATATCTTGACCCAATATTTCATTTACCATAATCGTGTCCGCCAAGTAAGTTGGGAACGCTATAAAAAAAAAATATATATATTATTATTATTATCCAATAGGCCACAAAGTGTCCTATCCCATCCCCCCTGTGATACATGGCTCCGCCCTTGTATCAAATCTAAACAATTCTCTGTCAAGTGTCTTATCTACTTTAAGAGTTATGTGTGCTGCTTTGTAACCAGTAACCTTTCTCTCCTTTCTTATTTCACAGGCACTAGTCAATGCCACTATTTCGGCCTGTTGTGCCGAATAATTTCTGGGCAATGTTTCCATGTTTAACCCCTTATTTCCAGAAACCAACTAAGCTTTCATTCCCTTTTGTCTCCACTCAGTAACCGTGACCCATTCTGTGTCACTCCTATCTTGCTGATTTCCTGGCCCCCCTTCCCCACCTTCTCCTCTCTGCTCCCAAACCTTCAAGGTCTCAGCAGTGCGGGGAGGGCTCCTCCGTCTGCCCTTTCTCCTATCTGTCTGTCGCTCTTTTTCATAATAGTCAGTGTCTCACTGTCTGAACTCATAGATTTTGGAATAATTACCTGTCTATGGTGGCCATCTCTAAAGGAATTACATAGGTTGATTAAGGTTATCTCGATGTTCTCTATAATTCTGAATCACCACAGATGTCATATATCCCTGTCCTGTTGGTCTGGATTAGGTTCTAAATACTTAACCTAAGTTCACCATTAATCCAAGGCTATGCCTTTTCTTTCTTCTCATTGGTTCAAATTACAACTATGTCAAATAACTATAAACTCATTCATAATTATCAATTACTCAATTTACCTTAAAATCAGTATCACAAATGACCTCAAATTCATTATCCAAATGGCCCTCCCATGAGGCTGATCAGACCACAAGGGAAAGCCATGATAGAGGTCAAGAGTCATACCACCCTTTTACAGTCGTGTTACTCAATTTATATTATACAAATTAAAGAAAACCCCTCCAACATTTTCTACATGTTGTATCCCAGATTCCCAGAACATTCCCTTATCAAAATAATTCACGTGTTTAACCTGTCTGGCTCTGGCGTTCCGCTAGCGGAACTCCTCCCACATTCCACTGAAAAGGCAGAGCGCGAAATTCAAAAGATATTTTTTAGAAATATTTAACTTTCACACATTAACAAGTCCAATACAGCAAATGAAAGATACACATCTTGTGAATCCAGTCAACATGTCCGATTTTTAAAATGTTTTACAGCGAAAACACCACATATATTTATGTTAGCTCACCACCAAATACAAAAAAGGAGAGACATTTTTCACAGCACAGATAGCATGCACAAAGCCAACCTAACTAACCAAGAACCAACCAAACTAACCAAGAAACAACTTCATCAGATGACAGTCTTATAACATGTTATACAATAAATCTATGTTTTGTTCGAAAAATGTGCACATTTGAGGTATAAATCAGTTTTACATTGCAGCTACCATCACAGCTACCGTCACAAATAGGACCGAAGCAGCCAGAGTAATTACAGACACCAACGTCAAATACCTAAATACTCATCATAAAACATTTCTGAAAAATCGATGGTGTACAGCAAATTAAAGACAAACATCTTGTGAATCCAGCCAATATTTCAGATTTTTTAAGTGTTTTACAGCGAAAACACAATATAGCATTATATTAGCTTACTACAATAGCCTACCACACTACCGCATTCATTCATCAAGGCACGTTAGCGATAGCAATAGGCACGTTAGCGATAGCGAATAAACCAGCAAGATATATAATTTTTGACTAACCTTGATAAGCTTCATCAGATGACAGTCCTATAACATCAGGTTATACATACACTTATGTTTTGTTCGAAAATGTGCATATTTAGAGCTGAAATCAGTGGTTATACATTGTGCTAACGTAGCATCTTTTTCCCACAACGTCCGGATATTTTTCTGACACTTTTCTGACACACATATTCTGACCAAATAACTATTCATAAACATAACTAAAAAATACATGTTGTATAGGAAATGATAGATACACTAGTTCTTAATGCAATCGCCGTGTTAGAATTCTAAAAAATAACTTCATTACGATATGCAGTTTACGTTATGGTGAGAGCGTGCCCAAAACCTGGCCGCAAACTACTAGTTCACATGTATGACAGATATATGAAATAACATCATAAAATGGGTCCTACTTTTTCTGATCTTCCATCAGAATGTTGTACAAGGGGTCCTTTGTCCAGAACAATCGTTGTTTGGTTTTAGAACGGCACGACAGATATATGAAATAGCATCATAAAATGTTTCTTACTTTTGCTGATCTTTCATCAGAATGTTGGACAAGGGGTCCTTTGTCCAGAACAGTCGTTGTTTGGATTTAGAACGTCCACTTTCCCTCTCGATTTAGCAAGCACACTTGCCAAGTGGCGCGAATCTCTCCATCGTCAACAAACTCAGAGAACGGAACACGGCAAAACTCCCGAAAAAATTTCAATAATCTGATTAAACTATATTGAAAAAACATACTTTACGATGATATTGTCACATGTATCAAATAAAATCAAAGCCGGAGATATTAGTCGTCCATAACGACAGCTTATCAGAAGGCAAATCCAGGTCCCTTCACGCGCTCTCCAGAAAACAGGAAACTGGTGACACGTCATGCCGAGAGCTATTATTCGACACCAGATCAAGTTACACACTCCATTTCTTCTCTCACTGCCTGTCGACATCTAGTGGAAGACGTATGAAGTGCATCTAAACTAATAAATATCAAGGACTTTAATAGGCAGGCCCTAGAACAGTGCATCGATTTCAGATTTTCCACTTCCTGTCAGGAAGTTTGCTGCAAAAGGAGTTCTGTTTTACTCACAGATATAATTCAAACGGTTTTAGAAACTAGAGTGTTTTCTATCCAATAGTAATAATAATATGCATATTGTACGAGCAAGAATTGAGTACGAGGCCGTTTAAATTGGGCACGATTTTCCCCCAAGTGAAAACAGCGCCCTCTGTCCTCAACAGGTTAATTAAGACTCAGAAAATAAAACTTCTGATATTCCACATGTGTGTACCCCTTTAACTTCTTATGGCTGCAGCCCGACGTCGGTACACTTATGACAACAGCCAGCTCAAGTGCAGGGCGCGAAATTCAAAATATATATTTTTAAAATATTTAACTTAAACACATTAACAAGTCCAATACAGCATATGAAAGGTACACATCTTGTGAATCCAGCCAACATGTCCGATTTTTAAAATGTTTTACAGCGAAAACACCACGTATATTTATGTTAGCTCACCACCAAATACAAAAAAGGACAGACATTTTTCACAGCACAGGTAGCATGCACAAAGCCAACCTAACTAACCAAGAACCAACCAAACTAACCAACAAACAACTTCATCAGATGACAGTCTTATAACATGTTATTCAATAAATCTATGTTTTGTTCGAAAAATGTGCATATTTCAGGTATAAATCATAGTTTACATTGCAGCTACAATCAGAAATTGCACCGAAAGCAGACAGAATAATTACAGACACCCAACGCCAAATAACTAAATACTCATCATAAAACATTTCTGAAAAATACATAGTGTACAGCCAATGAAAGACAGGCATCTTGTGATTCCAGACAATATTTCCGATTTATCAAGTGTTTTACAGCGAAAACACAATATAGCGTTATATTAGCTTACCACAATAGCCAAAAACACAAGCAATTTCCCAGTAGCAAAAGTTAGCGATCGTAACAAACAAGCAAAAGATATATAATTTTTGACTAACCTTGATTTTCTTCATCAGATGACAGTCCTATAACATCAGGTTATACATACACTTATGTTTTGTTCGAAAATGTGCATATTTAGAGCTGAAATCAATGGTTATACATTCTGCTAACTTAGCTACGTTTTCCCACAACGCCCGGATTTTTTTCGGACACTTTTTCTGACACACATATTCTGACCAAATAGCTATTCATAAACATAACTAAAGCATACATGTTGTATAGGACATGATAGATCCATTAGTTCTTAATGAAATCGCAGTGTTAGAATTCTAAAAAATAACTTCATTACGACATCCAGCTTCGGTATAGCTGAGTACCCCAAAGTTGGGCGCCGGCGACTAGTTCACATGCACGACAGATATATGAAATAGCATCATAAAATGTTTCTTACTTTTGCTGATCTTTCATCAGAATGTTGGACAAGGGGTCCTTTGTCCAGAACAGTCGTTGTTTGGATTTAGAACGTCCACTTTCCCTCTTGATTTAGCAAGCGCACTAGCCAAGTGGCGCGAATCTCTCCATCGTAAACAAAGTCAGAGAACGGAACACGGCAAAACTCCCGAAAAAATTTCAATAATCTGATTAAACTATATTGAAAAAACATACTTTACGATGATATGGTCACATGTATCAAATAAAATCAAAGCCGGAGATAGTAGTCGCCTATAACGGCAGCTAAACAGAAGGCAAATCCAGGTACCGCCTCGCGCTCTCCAGAAAACCGGAAATGAGGAACACGTCATACAAAGAGCTTGTATTCCACTTCAGACCAAGATAAACACTAAATGTCTTCTCTCACAGCCTCTTGACATCCAGGGGAAGGTCTATGAAGTGCACGTATACTCTTACGTATCATGCCCATTTATAGGCAGGAAGAAGAACAGAGCCTCGATTTCAGACTTTCCACTTCCTGGTCAGGAAGTTTGTGCCAAATGAGTTCTGTTTGACTCACAGATATAATTCAAACGGTTTTAGAAACTAGAGAGTGTTTTCTATCCAATAGTAATAATAATATGCATATTGTACGAGCAAGAATTGAGTACGAGGCCGTTTGAAATGGGCACCTTTTATCTGGCTACTCAATACTCCCCCTGCAGCCCAAACAGGTTAAGATATCGTGTCTCTAGGAAAATGGAAATCTCCTCAAACCCAAAGGCTAAAAACAAACATATCCAGGCCTTTGCAATTTTGGTAGAAACATGCCTCTGTCTCACTCGCTCCCTTCAAGACAACAGCCCCAGAAAACATTTCCAAAGAAAGACAATGAAGCATTCCTTTTCCCAGACCTGAATCGCTTAAGAGCCAAATATAGCCCAGTGCGCCACAACCAACCAGTGATGCCCACCTAGCCATTTTGTTGCTAGATTTAGCATATTTTCCGACTACCCTGACAAATGTAGCTACTTTTTAAAATTGTATTTGGAACTTTTAGCAACTTTTGAAAAGTGACTCAAAGCTATAATGCACGCATTTTCCCCTCTGAATGACACAAACAATTTTCTCTGTCACACCCTCAGTCACAACATCATTGCCTGGCTGCAAAAGTGCATTGTGAGGGACGTCAGCAGCAGGCGCTCAGCCCGTGCCCAGGCAGCAGCAATTTCAGCGAATTGCAAATCATTGTTGGCTGACTGCAGCAGTAGTACGGGTTCGACAACCCAAACCCAATGAATATAGTTGGTCACAAATGTTTGATCTTGAACAGAACTTACAACATCAATCAACCTCTCTCAATCAAAATTGTACTGCCAGAAGTACAGAAAAGAATGGGAATCTGTACCTGAACAACTGTCAAATCAATTTGAGTAATGCTATTGTGTATTCTACGTAATGACGCAGTTTTACGTTATCACGCAATGATATCAATCAATCAATCAATCAATTTTATTTTATATAGCCCTTCGTACATCAGCTAATATCTCGAAGTGCTGTACAGAAACCCAGCCTAAAACCCCAAACAGCTAGTAATGCAGGTGTAGAAGCACGGTGGCTAGGAAAAACTCCCTAGAAAGGCCAAAACCTAGGAAGAAACCTAGAGAGGAACCAGGCTATGAGGGGTGGCCAGTCCTCTTCTGGCTGTGCCGGGTGGAGATTATAACAGAACTATGCCAAGATGTTCAAAAATGTTCATAAGTGACAAGCATGGTCAAATAATAATCATGAATAATTTTCAGTTGGCTTTTCATAGCTGATCATTAAGAGTTGAAAAACAACAGGTCTGGGACAGGTGGCGGTTCCATAACCGCAGGCAGAACAGCTGAAACTGGAATAGCAGCAAGGCCAGGCGGACTGGGGACAGCAAGGAGTCACCACGGGCGGCAGTCCCGACGCATGGTCCTAGGGCCCAGGTCCTCCGAGAGAAAGAAAGAGAGAAGGAGAAAATTAGAGAGAGCCAAGATTTTCAAAATGTTCATAAATGACAAGCATGGTCAAATAATAATCAGGAATAAATCTCAGTTGGCTTTTCATAGCCGATCATTAAGAGTTGAAAACAGCAGGTCTGGGACAGGTAGGGGTTCCATAACCGCAGGCAGAACAGTTGAAACTGGAATAGCAGCAAGGCCAGGCTGACTGGGGACAGCAAGGAGTCACCACGGCCGGTAGTCCCGACGTATGGTCCTAGGGCTCAGGTCCTCCGAGAGAAAGAAAGAGAGAAGGAGAAAATTAGAGAGAGCCAAGATTTTCAAAATGTTCATAAATGACAAGCATGGTCAAATAATAATCAGGAATAAATCTGTTGGCTTTTCATAGCCGATCATTAAGAGTTGAAAACAGCAGGTCTGGGACAGGTAGGGGTTTCGTAACCGCAGGCAGAACAGTTGAAACTGGAATAGCAGCAAGGCCAGGCGGACTGGGGACAGCAAGGTGTCAGCATGCCCGGTAGTCCTGACGTATGGTCCTAGGGCTCAGGTTCTCAGAGAGAAAGAGAGAACGAGAGAATTAGAGAGAGCATACTTAAATTCACACAGGACACTGGATAAGACAGGAGAAGTACTCCAGGTATAACCAACTGACCCTAGCCCCCCGACACATAAACTACTGCAGCATAAATACTGGAGGCTGAGACAGGAGCGGTCAGGAGACACTGTGGCCCCATCCGAAGAAACCCCCGGACAGGGCCAAACAGGAAGGATATAACCCCACATCACAACGTCATTTAGCAATAAATCAACCTGCCTCCAGCAATTTACCCTGAAAATTAGTAGGCAACACTGCAACCAACTCACTTATTCCTGCCACTAGGCAAAAATATACCCCCTACTCAAACTGGTTACTGCTTTAATTCTATCGTAAGAGTAAATCCAAACTTTCACAAAACTTTATTTTCTCCAAAATTTGAAAGTACCATGTACTTCGCTAAATTTATAACGTATGTCAGTCAATCCATAAGAATAAAACCATTTCGATGGGCACAACTCTATCGTAATTGTCTCTCCGTTATTATTTAGAATTCATTAGATTTAGGTAACTGTCTCTTCTATGATTCAGCATTTTAAATACGACTCCATTCCCAATACGTTATTCCAGCAAGACAACGTATTCCATCGAAATCGACTCGCTATTATTTAGAATTAATTAGTCTTTCCATTTAACCTAAAAAGGCTATTAAAACATTCAGTTTATAACCTAAACAAACACTAACTAACCGTATCTCTCCCGGCAAAACTTACCAGTATTTGAATTACAACCAGAATGACTTTTAGTCTATCGGTGCATAGGCTGAGATACGAACCCGAGTCTCTCGCGTTGTAGGCAAGAGTTCCACACCTCGACCACCATCACTATTGGAATGACGGAGCCTCCCCACCAACAACCCTATTATTATAATTGTCTGTAGTCGCAAACTCCGGCACCGAGACAATTCCCAGAAAATAGCCCTAATTTAAAGGTCCAAGCTTTTTCCCCAGCGAGGATTCTCCTTACTCTCTCTCTCTCTCGTTTTCTCTGTATGTCCTCTTACCTTCTTTTCCGGGATTCAGACAGCCCGGTATTTAACCCTCGACCTGCTGTTTCCCTTGACTATCTACCCCTTTCTTTTGACTGTGTCTATCCACTTTTCTCAATAAGTTTGCTAAATCCTGTCCTAGTTCGGTTAAATCTTTCCTGACTTTCCCTAGGGCAGCCAGCCCTATCCTTTCCTCCTCCTGCTTGCTACTTACATATTCCTTATGTATCTGTTTTATAAGCGATTCTAGCTTTTCTACATCTAGACGCCCATCAAATTCATACTTCTTTCTCCATTTTGGACCGAAATCAATGTTTCTTTTACCTTTTAGCTCCATATAGCGCTCATCTCCCGTTAATTCAGGGACCTCCTTTGAGGATTTACTACCCATTGTTTGTAATACTTTATCTCTAGGTGGCTCACAATTAATGTGTATGTCGCTACTCCTTATGTATGTGTGTCTATATTATGCTCACAGTCTATGTATATCTCTTCTTAAAACTCTGGTCTCTTTTCACACACTATGTGTATGTACTGTCCTATATGTGTTTCTTCTTTCTGGAAACTTTATCTATAGAGGTGTCTTTCGATTGGACATTAGATCTCACCCGTTTACAAGTATAAGCTATTTTCCAGGGGTTGTAAGCTCTAGTTAACGGCCTATTTGTTCTATTAACTTTTGACGTTAATATCTCGTATCTCACACCGCTATATTAGGTTTCTATCACAGAACCGCCAATATACCCTGAATCAGGTTTCGAATATTAGCTAGTTTACTCTGGTACTGCAGATACCCTAAGTCGTTTCGGACCTAAGTTGCTGAGGACTTCTTCTCTCCTAGGTGGCTCTACACCCAATTCCTATCTTCCAATTGTATAGATACTTCATTCCCTTTAAAACTTTTCTCTACACAAAATTCTAAAGATAGGTCACCAGGTAAGAATGCCTACAGAATTCCAAAGATCAATATCCAAACCATACAAGAATCATAATAATATTTATCTAAATGCAGTCTGAATGTCAATTCCCCAAAATCCGTAAATAAAGATTACTGACCTTCTCTTGAAGACTGGGAAAAGCAATGTAGGTTGGATCTCGTCACCACCTCTGTCGTGTACCAGTTCGCCACTGGCCTGAAATAAACCCTCAACTCAGAGGTCAGGTCTTTGTCTTACGGATCTTAGATCCGCCCGTGCACGGTTTTCAGCAGTTCCTTGGGACGACAGAGGCAGGTATTGATCCGTCTCGTCTTGTCACGAGAATTATTTTCTCAGTGTTCATAAACCCAATTGAATTGATTACTCAGCCTGAAACACAGAATTTGTAGGAAACTGGTTGGAATGAATCAGACGGAGGCCCAGCTACAAAGTCATGAATGTTTATTTAGAGAGCTCTGCCAATCATTACATGTACATTGGTTTATATACCTCTCATTTCATCATAAATGTCCCTCCTCCTCTCAGACAATGACAATATAGTTTACAAGTCTTCTCCTATGCATACATTGCTTATCACATCCTGCAACATGTTACACAATCTACTGCAAGCCCAAGGTTTCTCCCCTCCCTAGGTGGGGAGACTTCCTTCCCTGTTATCAGTTTCACAGTGGTCACAAGTTGTCTGCCACAGTTCCTTGCCTGCTAACAGTCCCTCTTTCTTATGGACAAACATTCTTCATCAGACAGGATATAATTATGTTAGTTATAGTTCTACGTTACATGTATACATCATTTAGTCATTATTCATAAAAATCCTATAACAGTTCCATAGCCGCAGGCAGAACAGTTGAAACTGGAGCAGCAGCACGGCCAGGTGGACTGAGGACAGCAAGGAGTCATCATGCCAGGTAGTCCTGAGGCAGGACTCAGGTCCTCCGAGAGAGAGAAAGAAAGAGAGAAAGAGAGAATTAGAGAGAGCATGCTTAAATTCACACAGGACACCGGATAAGACAGAAGTACTCCAGATATAACAGACTGACCCTAGCCCCCCGACACATAAACTACTGCAGCATAAATACTGGAGGCTGAGACAGGAGGGGTCAGGAGACACTGTGGCCCCATCCGATGATATCCCCGGACAGGGCCAAACAGGCAGGATATAACCCCACCCACTTTGCCAAAGCACAGCCCCCACACCATTAGAGGGATAGAGGGGGGGCGCCAACCCACCACAGGTTAATGCAACCGCTGTGTCAGATTTCAAAAAAACTTAACGGAAAAAGCAAATCATGCAATAATCTGAGACGGAGCTCAGAACAATAGCCAAACTAGCCGCCATGTTGGGGTCAACAGAAACCAGAAAATACATGATAAATGTTTCCTTACCATTGATGAACTTCATCAGAATGCAGTCCTAGGAATCCCAGGTCCACAATAAATGCTTGATTTGTTCGATAATGTCTGTTATTTATGTCCAATTAGCTACTTTGGTTAGCGCCTTTGGTAAACAATTCCAAAGTCACAAAGCGCCTCCACTATAACGTGACGAAATGTCCAAAAGTTCCGTAACAGTCAGTAGAAAGATGTCAAACGATGTACTGAATCAATCTTTAGAATGTTGTTAACATACAGCTTGAATAACGTTCCAACTGGAGAATTAGATTGACTTCAGAAGAGCGGTGGAACGGACGTCCTCCTCATGTGAAGGCGCATGGTGAATGCGTGATCAGCTCATGGAAGTGATTACTCATTCCTGTCTCCTTCGGCCCCCCTTCACATTAGAGTCATCAGACAAAGTTCTGTTGACTGTTGACATCTAGTGGAAGCCGTAGGAAGTGAAAACTCATCCATATCTCGCTGTAAGTTCATTGAGAGCTTGGTTGAAAATCTGCCACCTCAGAAAAAATTCCAACAGGAAGTGGAACTTCTCAGGTTTTTGCCTGCCATATGAGTTCTGTTATACTCACAGACATAATTCAAACAGTTTTAGAAACTTCAGCGTGTTTTCTATCCAATATGAATAATAATATGCATATATTAGCAACTGGGACTGAGGAGCAGGCCGTTTAATATGGGCACCTCTGTGCACCTTTCATCCAAGCTACTCAGTACTGCCCCTGCAGCCATAAGAAGTTAATGAGAATGGTGTGCTTGAAAGAATGCACATAACTCTGCAATGTTGGGTTGTTTTGGAGAGAGTCTCAGTCTTAAATCCTTTTCCACACATAGTCTGTGCCTGTGTTTAGTTTTCATGCTAGTGAGGGCAGAGAATCCACTCTCACATATGTACGTGGTTGCAAAGGGCATCAGTGTCTTAACAATGCAATTTGCCAAGGCAGGATACTCTGAGCGCAGCCCAATACAGAAATATGGCAGTGGCTTCTGATTAAATACAATTTTCACAGAACCGCTTGTTGCAATTTCGATGAGGCTCTCTTGGTAAGTGGACTGGAGGCAGGGCATGAAAGGGATAACAAATCCAGTTGTTTGTGTCATCCGTTTCGGGAAAGTACCTGCGTAATTGCGCGCCCAACTCACTAAGGTGCTTCGCTATATCACATTTGACATTGTCCGTAAGCTTGAGTTCATTTGCACACAAAAAATCATACAATGATGGAAAGACCTGTGTGTTGTCCTTGTTAATGCAGACAGAGAAGAGCTCCAACTTCTTAATCATAGCCTCAATTTTGTCTCGAACATTGAATATAATTGCGGAGAGTCCCTGTAATCCTAGAATCAGATCATTCAGGCGAATAAAAAACATCACCCAGATACGCCAGTCGTGTAAGAAACTCGTTATCATGCAAGCAGTCAGACACGTGAAAATTATGGTCAGTTAAGAAAACTTTGAGCTCGTTTCTCAATTCAAAAACACGTGTCAATACCTTGCTCCTTGATAACCAGTGCACTTCTGTATGTTGTAAAAGCGTTACATGGTCACTGCCCATATCATTGCATAGTGCAGAAAATACACGAGAGTTCAGGGGCCTTGCTTTAACAAAGATTAACCATTTTCAATGTAGTGTCCAAAACGTCTTTCAAGCTGTCAGGCATTCCCTTGGCAGCAAGAGCCTTTTGGTGGATGCTGCAGTGTACCCAAGTGGTGTCGGGAGCAACTGCTTGCACGCGTGTTACCACTCCACTATGTCTCCTTGTCATGGCTTTTGCGCCATCAGTACAGATACCAACACATCTTGACCACCAAAGTCCATTTGATGTCACTAAGCTGTCCTGTACTTTAAAAATATGCGTGCCAGGCCCGCCACGTCTGTTGACTCATCCAGCTGTAATGCATAGAATTCACAGGCTTGTATGCGAAGCAGTAATTGTTTCACAACATCTCCTGCCATGTCAGTGATGCGTCGTGAAACAGTGTTGTTTGATGAAGACATTGTCTATATAGTTTTTTTGGCCGACTGTAGCTTATTTTTCAAATTGGCATGTTTTGTTTTCTAAATGTCTGCGCAAGGGTGAAGGTTTCATTGAGTTGTGAGAGAGTACTTTTCCACATATAACACACTGTGGCTGAGGAAAGGCACTACTCCCAATATAAGTGAATCCCAAATCAATGTAGTTCTCATCATATTTGCACCTCTTCGATGGTCCAACGTCCATGTTGTTCGGTGCTTTCCCGGGTAAGGGGGCAGTAGCTCTTCGGCTGCATCAGATTCACAACTGTCAGTGTCCATGCTAGCTGGGCTAACAACAAATGTAGAATTACTGATGCTAGCATTGGATCTGCTCGCGGAAGCAGAACAGCTTGTGTCATCGACGGGTGCAGGTGTGGTACTGCTGGCAGTAGCAGTACTACCAGTAGAGCTGGTATGTGTCTCTATGGACGCAGGCCTTACTTATTTTAACCATTTATCAATTTTCGAGCAAACGGAATGAGCAGCAGCTACATTTGGCTACATACGGACCGTTAGTGGAATTCCCCCGAGAGAGTAACGGTTAACACACGGAGATGCATACAAAACTCTCCCTTATCCTCCATTTGTCAAATCTGACCATAATTCTATGCTCCTGATTCCTGCTTACAAGCAAAAAATTAAGCAGGAAGCACCAGTGACTCGGTCTATAAAAAAGTGGTCAGATGAAGCAGATGCTAAACTACAGGACTGTTTTGCTAGCACAGACTGGAATATGTTCCCGGGATTCTTCCGATGGTATTGAGGAGGACACCACATCAGTCACTGGCTTTATCAATAAGTGCATCGAGGACGTCGTCCCCACAGTGACTGTACGTACATACCCCAACCAGAAGCCATGGATTACAGGCAACATTCGCACTGAGCTAAAGTTTAGAGCTGCCGCCTTCAAGGTGCGGGACTCTAACCCGGAAGCTTATAAGAAATCCTGCTATGCACTCCGACGAACATCAAACAGGCAAAGCGCCAATGCAGGACTAAGATTGAATCATACTACACCGGCTCCAACGATCGTCGGATGTGGCAAGGCTTGCAAACTATTACAGACTACAAAGGGAAGCACAGCCTTGCGCTGCCCAGTGACACGAGCCTACCAGATGAGCTAAATCACTTCTATGCTCGCTTAGAGGCCAGCAACACTGAGTCATGCATGAGAGCATCAGCTGTTCCAGACGACTGTGTGATCACGCTCTCCGTAGCCGACGTGAGTAAGACCTTTTAACAGGTCAGCATTCACAAGGCCTCTGGGCCAGACTGATTACCAGGACGTGTGCCCCGGGCATGTGCTGACCAACTGGCAGGTGTCTTCACTGACATTTTCAACATGTCCCTGATTGAGTCCGTAGCCATGAAGTGCTTTGAAAGGCTGGTAATGGCTCACATTAACATCATTATCCCAGAAACCTCATCACCGACAACGACAAGACAGCCTACAAGGAGGAGGTTAGAGACCTGACCTTGTGGTGCCAGAATAACAACCTATCCCTCAACGTGATCAAGACAAAGGAGATGATGGTGGACCACAGGAAAAGGAGGACCAAGCACGTCCCCATTCTCATCGACGGGGCTGTCTTTGGTGTCCACATCAACAACAAACTAGAATGGTCCAAAAGACAGTCGTGAAGAGGGCACAACAAAACCAATTCCCCCTCAGGAAACTAAAAACATTTGGCATGGGTCATCAGATCCTCAAAAGGTTCTACAGCTGCAACATCGAGAGCATCCTGACTGGTTGCATCACTGCCTGGTATGGCAACTGCTCGGCTTCCGACCGCAAGGCACTACAGAGGGTAGTGCGTACTGCCCAGTACATCACTGGGGCTAAGCTGCCTACCATCCAGGACTTCTACACCAGGCAGTGTCAGAGGAAGGGCCTAAAAATTATCTAAGACCCCAGCCACCCCAGTCATAGACTGTTCTCCCTACTACCGCATGGCAAGCGGTACCAGAGCGCCAAGTGTAGGACCAAAAGGCTTCTCAACAGCTTTTACCCCCAAGCTGTAAGACTCCTAAACAGGTAATCAAGTGGACTATTTTCATTGTGTGTCCCCCCCCCCCCCCCCCCAACCCCTCTTTTACGCTGCTGCTACTCTCAGTTTGTCATCTTTGCATAGTCACTTTAACTATACATTCATGTACATATTACCTCAATTAGCCCGACTAACCGGTGACCCCGCACATTGACTCTGTACTGGTGCCACCTGTATATAGCCTCACTACTGTTATTTTCACTGTCATTTTACTGTTTTCTTATTACGTTGTTATTTCCCTGAACACTAGATGGTTTCATTTTATTTTTGGCGAGAAAAAAACCTCACCCAAATGTATAGCCCCATTGGAAAATATAAATGGACTGTTTGAAAATGTGAAGGAAAAAAATGCTAATAATCATATTATTGAAAAAGAAACATTTTATGTGAATCACATTTTTATTTGGCGTACCCGCAGTTTGGGAATACCTGGTGTAGACTAACCCCTCTCTCTCTCTCTCTTTGTCTTTCTCTCTTTCTCAATTCAATTTCAATTAAATTCAAGGGTCTTTATTGGCATGGGAAACATGTTTACATTCTCTCTCTCTATCTCTTTATCTCTCTCTCGCTCTTGCTCTCTCGCTCTTTGTGCAGACACAGAGGGCTGTGAACACATGTGGAAGAAGTTCCATGGCCACTGCTACAGGTACTTCAGCCGCAGACACACCTGGGAGGACGCAGAGAAGGACTGCAGGGAGCACAGCGGACACCTGGCCAGCATACACACACTCCACGAGCAGGACTTCATCAACGGTGGGTGTCTTTCAATCATTACGACCTTACATAATTTATAATGAAGTGTAGTCTCATGTTTTGGCACTGATCCAGAAGCCATCCCAGTTGGAGTTAGAAGAGGAGAGGGAGAGAGGGATGGAGGGAGAGAGGGATGGAGGAAGAGACAGAGGAATAGAGGGATGAGAGAGAGAGTGATGGAGGGAGAAACATAGGAAGGAAGGGATGGAGAGAGAGTGATGAAGGGAGAGACAGAGGAATAGAGGGATGGAGAGAGAGAGTGATGGAGGGAGAGACAGAGGAAGGGAGGGATGGAGAGAGAGAGTGATGAAGGGAGAGACAGAGGAATCGAGGGATGGAGGGAGAGAGTGATGGACGAAGAGACAGAGGAAGAGAGAGATGGAGAGAGAGAGTGATGGAGGGAGAGACAGAGGAAGAGTGGGCTGGAGGGAGAGAGTGATGGAGGGAGAGACAGAGGAATAGAGGGATGGAGGGAGAGACAGAGGAATAGAGAGATGGAGAGAGAGAGTGATGGAGGGAGAGACAGAGGAATAGAGGGATGGAGGGAGAGACAGAGGAATAGAGTGATGGAGGGAGAGACAGAGGAAGGGAGGGATGGAGAGAGAGAGTGATGAAGGGAGAAATAGAGGGATGGAGGGAGAGACAGAGGGATGGAGGGAGAGAGTGATGGAGGGAGAGAGTGATGGAGGGAGAGACAGAGGAATAGAGGGATGGAGGGAGAGAGTGATGGAGGGAGAGACAGAGGGATGGAAGGAGAGAGTGATGGAGGGAGAGACAGAGGGAGAGAGTGAAGGAGGAGGAGACAGAGGAATAGAGGGATGGAGGGGGAGAGGGATGGAGGAGGAGACAGAGGAAGAGAGGAATGGAGTAAGAGACAGAGGAAGAGAGGGATGTAGGGAGAGAGGGATGGAGGAAGAGACAGAGGAAGAGAGGGATGGAGGGAGAGAGGGATGGAGGAAGAGACAGAGGAAGAGAGGGATGGAGGGAGAGAGGGATGGAGGAAGAGACAGAGGAAGAGAGGGATGGAGGGAGAGAGGGATGGAGGAAGAGACAGAGGAAGAGAGGGATGGAGGGAGAGAGAAATGGATGATTGGAGCATGGGAGCCCCTCCCAGTCCCAGAACGGACAGAGCTATCCTTTCCCCACTCGTCCTCCCTCATCCTCTCCTCCACAGCCACATTTACCAAAAAGTGTGTTTAATTGCCTCGAAAATGGACGTCTCTACCTCGGTAATAAAGGGAGCACAGCCATTAGGAAGATTAATGGGCCCCATAATGAACACCATGATTGAAATTCCATTACACCCAGATCTCATCAATGCTGCACCGTCCACAAAGATCTGGCTGCTTCTGCCTGCTGCTATGGAGGGATGAAATTGTGATCAGATCAGAGCTGAACCTCCCTGAGGGAATGGCTGGTGGTGCCTTGGAGACAGAATGCATGTAGAATAGGAGAATATGCATAACTATTCTGCAGTAAATACTGCTGGTTGTCTTTTTAAACGACGGGTGTTGTGTGGGTGTGTTTTTCCCTGTCGCTGTTCAGATCTGAGCCATGACAACACCTGGATCGGCCTGAACGACAGAACAGTAGAGGAGGATTTCCAGTGGACTGACAACATGGACCTGGTGAGAGAGAGAGAGGATTACTCGTTTATCCTCGTGTCGTAGCGAGGAGGTGGATGTCAGCTTAAGGTCAGGGGGGAAATTGATAGAGTGAACGTGTCATTACATGTGTACATGTACACCCTCGCTCGCTGAATCACTTTTCATCCTGCACTACTTACCACTTCTATCTCCCTAGAGGCAGCTCCTATGTGCCTGGTGTTATTTCAGAGCTGTCATTACTCTTTGTCGGTCTATACCTCTGGAGAAAGACCATAAGTGTCGTTCAATAAAAGAATGAAACAGTCTGTTTTATACTGCATGGATAATGATGCTATCTACCACTTTTCTTTTTGTTCTGTCTGTGTTGTGTGACTGTGTCTGTGACTGTATATGTGTCTGTGACTGTATATGTGTCTGTGACTGTATCTGTGTCTGTGACTGGATCTGTGTCTGTGACTGCATCTGTGTTTGTGACTATGTCTGTGACTGGGCCATGTGACTGTATCTATATCTGTGTCTGTGACTGTATCTGTGTCTGTGACTGTACCTGTGTTTCTGACTGTGTCTGTGACTGTGACTGTGTCTGTGACTGTGACTGTATCTGTGTCTGTGACTGTGCCTGTGTTTCTGACTGTGTCTGTGACTGTGACTGTGTCTGTGACTGTATCTGTGTCTGTGACTGTACCTGTGTTTCTGACTGTGACTGTGACTGTGATACAGCAATATGAGAACTGGCGGGAAAAGCAGCCGGATAACTTCTTTGCGGGGGGAGAGGACTGTGTGGTGATGATCGCCCACGAGAACGGCAAGTGGAACGATGTGCCCTGCAATTACAACCTGCCCTACGTCTGCAAGAAGGGAACAGGTGAGACAGAGAAAGAGGAAGGGAGGGAAGGGGAGAGAGACTGAGAATGTGAAAGAGGGAAGAATCAAGAGGGGATGAAGAAAGAGAGGGGGCGAAAGGGACTGAGAGTTGAAGAGGAGGTGTTATCATGTTTCTGCTGTGCTTTAAATACATTAAAGAATACTTTAAAGTGTCCTGGATGTTAGCGAGAAACATCCAAACCCAGTCACCTCACCTCCAAACACAGTCAGCTCACCTCCAAACCCAGTCACCTCACCTCCAAGCCCAGTCACCTCACCTCCAAACCCAGTCAGCTCACCTCCAAGCCCAGTCACCTCACCTCCAAGCCCAGTCACCTCACCTCCAAACCCAGTCACCTCACCTCCAAACCCAGTCAGCTCACCTCCAAACACAGTCACCTCACCTCCAAACCCAGTCAGCTCACCTCCAAGCCCAGTCAGCTCACCTCCAAACCCAGTCAGCTCACCTCCAAACCCAGTCACCTCACCTCCAAACCCAGTCAGCTCACCTCCAAACCCAGTCACCTCACCTCCAAACCCAGTCAGCTCACCTCCAAACCCAGTCAGCTCACCTCCAAACCCAGTCAGCTCACCTCCAAGCCCAGTCAGCTCACCTCCAAACCCAGTCACCTCACCTCCAAACCCAGTCAGCTCACCTCCAAACCCAGTCAGCTCACCTCCAAACCCAGTCACCTCAACTCCAAACCCAGTCAGCTCACCTCCAAGCCCAGTCAGCTCACCTCCAAACCCAGTCACCTCACCTCCAAACCCAGTCACCTCACCTCCAAGCCCAGTCAGCTCACCTCCAAGCCCAGTCAGCTCACCTCCAAGCCCAGTCAGCTCACCTCCAAACCCAGTCAGCTCACCTCCAAACCCAGTCAGCTCACCTCCAAACCCAGTCAGCTCACCTCCAAACCCAGTCAGCTCACCTCCAAACCCAGTCAGCTCACCTCCAAGCCCAGTCAGCTCACCTCCAAGCCCAGTCAGCTCACCTCCAAGCCCAGTCAGCTCACCTCCAAGCCCAGTCAGCTCACCTCCAAGCCCAGTCAGCTCACCTCCAAACCCAGTCAGCGCACCTCCAAACCCAGTCAGCGCACCTCCAAACCCAGTCAGCTCACCTCCAAACCCAGTCAGCTCACCTCCAAGCCCAGTCAGCTCACCTCCAAACCCAGTCACCTCACCTCTAAACCCAGTCAGCTCACCTCCAAACCCAGTCAGCTCACCTCCAAACCCAGTCAGCTCACCTCCAAACCCAGTCAGCTCACCTCCAAACCCAGTCAGCTCACCTCCAAACCCAGTCAGCTCACCTCCAAGCCCAGTCAGCTCACCTCCAAGCCCAGTCAGCTCACCTCCAAACCCAGTCAGCTCACCTCCAAGCCCAGTCAGCTCACCTCCAAGCCCAGTCAGCTCACCTCCAAGCCCAGTCAGCTCACCTCCAAACCCAGTCAGCTCACCTCCAAACCCAGTCAGCTCACCTCCAAACCCAGTCAGCTCACCTCCAAACCCAGTCAGCTCACCTCCAAACCCAGTCAGCTCACCTCCAAACCCAGTCAGCTCACCTCCAAGCCCAGTCAGCTCACCTCCAAGCCCAGTCAGCTCACCTCCAAGCCCAGTCAGCTCACCTCCAAGCCCAGTCAGCTCACCTCCAAGCCCAGTCAGCTCACCTCCAAACCCAGTCAGCTCACCTCCAAACCCAGTCAGCGCACCTCCAAACCCAGTCAGCGCACCTCCAAACCCAGTCAGCTCACCTCCAAGCCCAGTCAGCTCACCTCCAAGCCCAGTCAGCTCACCTCCAAGCCCAGTCAGCTCACCTCCAAGCCCAGTCAGCTCACCTCCAAGCCCAGTCAGCTCAGCTCCAAGCGCAGTCAGCTCACCTCCAAACCCAGTCAGCTCACCTCCAAACCGTCAGCTCACCTCCAAACCCAGTCAGCTCACCTCCAAACCCAGTCAGCTCACCTCCAAGCCCAGTCAGCTCACCTCCAAGCCCAGTCAGCTCACCTCCAAGCCCAGTCAGCTCACCTCCAAGCCCAGTCAGCTCACCTCCAAGCCCAGTCAGCTCACCTCCAAGCCCAGTCAGCTCACCTCCAAGCCCAGTCAGCTCACCTCCAAGCCCAGTCAGCTCACCTCCAAACCCAGTCAGCTCACCTCCAAACCCAGTCAGCTCACCTCCAAACCCAGTCAGCTCACCTCCAAACCCAGTCAGCTCACCTCCAAACCCAGTCAGCTCACCTCCAAACCCAGTCAGCTCACCTCCAAACCCAGTCAGCTCACCTCCAAACACAGTCAGCTCACCTGTAGCTGAGCTTCCCACTTCAGACAGCTCCTTTAAACCACTACTACTGAGGGTTTTACTGTCAACCCAGGGGCTGAGGATTCTCAGAACATTTAATCCACAACAAAATTATCCTCCTTTGTGTGAAGCATTGTTGGAAGACTTTCACACAAAGTTTTGGGGTTGTCTGGTAATGTTCCGGTGTCACATGATCAGGCCTATGTGTATCTGCGCTGTCATGGTGCTGTGAGGAGTGTGAGACGCCAAAGAAGCCAGTGCCTATTAGAGCTGATGGTCCCTGATTTGCATTTGGGGCAGACAGAGAGACAGGGTATTAATAGTCAGCCAGGTAGGGGTTTCTAGGTAGGTTGAGACGGCTGGCCAGAATCCAGAACTGGGTTTAAGGAAATGGAAGATCAGGAGACTCTGGACTCACTCGTCGGTCACTGCTAGATCATTTTGGCTGCTGATTTAAAACTGGCCTCAGACTAGAAACAGTATTTACTTCATCTGAATGGTCACCAATTAGTTAGAAAACTTAAGATAAGTCACTCATGCCACACAAAAGTTTGGGGACCACTGCCCTAGAGTCAGATCAACTTTCCACTGTGGATGTGAAGGTATTTACTCTTTATGTTACATATAGTATTTACAGCATGTTATTTCTCTCATTATACAGAGGTTTAACCCATAGCTGATGACACACTGTCACAGGTCTTACTTAATGGCTCCAACTGGAAAGCTGACTTTCAGTCAATCCGTCAGTGGCAGCATTCAATCTTCAGCCCAACTACACTCCTTCTTTACAGCAGAGCATAATCTGTCTTGATTCCTACTGTTTAGTGGTGTTGTTCTGGGGTCTGCTGCTCATCAGTGGCCGTATGATGTGATTGGCTGATGACTGGCGTGTGGCTGACACTCAGGCCTGTTCCTCTTGAGAGAGAGCCAGGAGGCAGTATCCAATCAGAGATGCACGTCATCTGGGTAATTAGTGTTACCCATAATGCCGTGGGGCAGACCACAGAGCAGGCTGGCATGAGTCACCCTGATCAGGAGGATGGGCTGTGGTGAAGGCATCTGTCTGTCACAGACACACACACATGAATATGCACACAGAGAGTATTATCAAATACTCAAATTCTCATTCATATACAGTTCAAAGTATTCTCTTACACATACACACCTCAAGTCCAAGCCAGAGCACCCTGGTCCTTTGGAGCAGTTGGGCCAGAAGTCCCCTGGAACACCTGGAACACCTGCCACTGCCTCTGCCTCTACATGCCTGTTACCAACTACGCCTGGAACACCTGGAACACCTGGAACACCTGGAACACCTGCCTCTGTCTCTGGCTCCACATGCCTGTTACCAACTACACCTGGAACACCTGGAACACCTGCCTCTACATGCCTGTTACCAACTACACCTGGAACAACTGCCACTGTCTCTGTCTCTACATGCCTTTTACCAACTACACCTTCTCTCCTGCACCTTTCCTCTGGTGACAGAGAAGCAGCTCACCCTGACACCCCCATGGACCTATTCATGAGGATAGTGTGTACGGCCCAGTACATCACCGCGGCCCTCCTTTTGTAGGCCCGCGGACAAAATGGTAACCTGTACAAAAGTGTGGCTGCGGTGATGTACTGGGCCGTACACCACCCCTCTGTAAAGCCTTGTGGTCGGACGAGCAGTTGCCATACCAAGCGGTGATGTACTGGGCCGTACACCACCCCTCTGTAAAGCCTTGTGGTCGGACGAGCAGTTGCCATACCAAGCGGTGATGTACTGGGGCGTACACGCCCCCCTCTCTAACACCTTGCGGTCGGACGCCAAGCAGTTGCCAAGCGATGATGCAGCCAGTCGAGATGCTCTCAATGGTGCCGCTGTATAACGTTTTGAGGCTCTGAGGGCCCATGCCAAATCTTTTAACTCAGTCAGGGTCTCAACTTACTGTTGAGCGTTAGAATAATAGAATAGACAAGATGCAATTTTGACATTACGTAGTGCATCAGCAGTCACTTAATTAGCTCATGTCAGCAAAAAAAATTTGACTGTTAAATTAGTCTAGCGCCAGCTATCTAAACTCGTAGTAAGCATGGTTGAATTACCAACCGGGGTGGGGCCCATTGATTATCAGTTATCTTATAAAAAATTGCTAAATCTTATCTCCACCCCATGGCAAAATGTGTAGAATTGCAACAAACCTGCTTTAAAACAAGCCACCGTGGCCCCTCATGATAATTTTTTGGTGGGTCTAAGTCTTTTGACACATCACATGCACTGCTGCTACTGTTTATTACAGTATCTATCCTGTTGCCTAGTCACTTTATCCCTACAGTACATATCTACCTCAATTACCTCGTACCCCTGCACTTCGACTCAGTACTGGTGCCCCGTGTATATTGCCAAGTTATCTTTACTCATTGTGAATTTATTCCTCGTGTTATTATTTTGATATTATTTCTCTTATTTCTCTCTACATTGTTGGGAGGTCCCCGTAAGTAAACATTTCACTGTTAGTCTACACCTGTTGTTTAAGAAGCATGTGACAAATAACATTTGATTTCATTAAACTTTACTCACAGTTCACCTTAACTCAGCTGCCTGCCGTGACAGCTGCAGGGCACGGCATTGGCTGCGAATGAAGCGTGCGTGTGTGTTTGTGAGTGAGAGAGAGAGTGTGTGTGTGTGCGTGCATGTGTGTGTTGAAAATATGCTTGCGTGTTGTTTGTGTAAACATACCCACCTCACCCCAATCTAATCTGCTGAGACATGATAGCCTCTAGGAGTAGCTTCAGCCCAGAGGGCTCGGAAAGTGCTGGATGAATTCAGGCTCTAACTGTCTTCAGCTTTCAAAAGAACACTACATCAGCCTGACACACACACACTCCTGCTCGCCTGCCAGCCATCCCCAACCTAGACCCAGTCAGTAGGGGCATATCTGGGTTGTGTTGTGGAGTGTCTGGTCCTGTGTCTATTGATCTGTTGACACCGCGCGCTAGTGTTAGTAATGTCCCTCCTAGTCTCTGCTACTGCACACTGAACACAGTGAGTAATAAACTGGGGTTTTCTGGTTGGCTGAATTTAAGGTGTGAGCCACAGCAGCAATCCAGCAATCCCCTCCCACTGGGCCGGCACTGCAGTCACAGACCAGACCTCCCACTGGGCCCATACTGCAGTCACAGACCCGACCTCCCAATGGGCCCATACTGCAGTCACAGACCAGACCTCCCCCTGGGCGTGTACTGCAGACACAGACCAGACCTCCCCTTGGGGGTGTACTGCAGTCACAGACCAGACCTCCCACTGGGGCCTTACTGCAGTCACAGACCAGACCTCCCACTGGGGCCGTACTGTAGTCACATACCAGTCCTCCCACTGGGCGTGTACTGCAGTCACAGACCAGTCCTCCCACTGGGGCAGTACTGCAGTCACAGACCAGACCTCCCACTGGGGCCTTACTGCAGTCACAGACCAGACCTCCCACTGGAGCAGTACTGTAGTCACAGACCAGACCTCCCACTGGGGCCGTACTGCAGTCACAGACCAGACCTCCCGCTGGGGCCGTACTGCAGTCACAGACCAGACCTCCCACTGGGGCCGTACTGCAGTCACAGACCAGACCAGACCTCCCACTGGGGCTGTACTGCAGTCACAGACCAGACCTCCCACTGGGGCAGTACTGGAGTCACAGACCAGACCTCCCACTGGGGCAGTACTGCAGTTACAATGCCGGGATACCTGGAAAATACATGTTTCCTCCCCTTCTTCCCTCGTTTCCTCTACTCCTTGGAGTTATTACTGATCTGATAGTTCCACATTAATGTATTAGGAATGTCATACGGACCTCTCATTTTCACCACGTTCAACCATGTTTCAAATGAGCTATCAGCGATTACTTCAAGGAAGCGAATGAAGGATTTACTGTAGTCTGCAGATGGGTTGTTGAATGGTAACTGTCTGGGGGTTAGTAAATGTACTGAGGGCTTTAGGTTTCAACTGCAGGGCTGCCATCTAGGGAATGACAGAGGAACTGCACCTTCACCCCCAGTCAACCCTCCTCATCATTCGTCTCTCATTCGTCCCCCTTCTAATCCGGCCAATGAGAAGCAAGCGTGGGTGCATTCCTAACACCTGTCACACACTGTGGCCCCTAAGGCCCCTGTCTTCTCTAAGATAGTTTGTGTATGATGAAATTGCCACTACACACTGATCTAAGGTCAATTTTGTGTTTTCCTCCTGGATAGTGAATGCTAGATTTGATGGAGGGTAAACTGATCCTAGATCTGGTCCTATGGGGAACTTCTAGCCAGAGCTGAAAGGTCAGTGAGTCAGTGTGAGGTCTCATGGGGGACAAGGGCATAAAAGGGACATGCACCCAGGCAAAGAATGACTGTGTGGATGTACACCACTGTGAATGCTGGTAATAGACATCATATTATGACCTCATGTCCCACTCATCCATTGCTGTGCTTCTATCTCTCCTTCTCTCTCTCTCTCCATTGGCAGTGCTGTGTGGGAACCCACCCAACGTGGAGAACGCCTTTCTGATTGGCCGTAAGCGGTCCCACTATGACATTCATTCATTGGTGCGTTACCAGTGTGCCAATGGGTTCCTCCAACGTCACGTCCCCACGGCCAAGTGTCGTGCCAACGGCAAGTGGGACCGGCCCAAGATCATCTGCACAAAGTGTGAGTGACCAAGACCATTAAAGGGTTACGTTTTATGTCTATGGGGTTAATGCTCAAACAACAGGAGAGGAATGGACACGACAATTAGATCAGATTCAGTAGGAATACAAGACTCTCCATAGAAGTTGTAGTATGCACTCTATTTTGCAGCTTTTCAGCTTTTCATCAGATAGAGGTTGTGAGATGACGGTAATGTCCTTTTAATGTAGATAAAACTTAAATTATAGCTCTTTTTCTGTGAGATTGACAGCCAGAGGTTTGGAGGACTGCCAGAAACACCAATAAGAAACATTTTATTTTACCATCCTCCCATCGAGTAATAAAAGTCACTCTGCAGAACAACATCCATCTTTCTTTATGACAGCAGGATCTTTCATATTGTAGGATGATAGATTTTATGAAGTCATTAGAAACCTTATTCTCCTTTCACCTTTCAAACGGTGATATTTACTCGGCTCGTACTGATGTAATGGATTGCTGCTCTTTAAAGTGAAAATATGGAGCCTTGTTATTTGTTTTATTCCGTGCATTTTGAGTGCAATGTTGTTTTCCTGCCATCGTCGTTTGTTAGTCATCATTATCCTGGCAAGGTAGACTTTTTGTTGGCAAACCCAAACCAGGACCAACGGATCCAATTTGGCAGCACAACATAGGAAGGAAGTGGCTTACTCAGGCCGTGAGTGGGAGAACAGTCCTATGCTAATACATGTAGAGAGCTCGGCGCCCACACTATTCAATGTAAAGTAGAGTAGACACTCAGAGCTGAGTGGCTGATGTTGAGAGCTGTATATCTGTGGTGTTGACTTTTCGTCCCCCCCTCCCTTCTCTCATATACCTCTCTCACTCTATCTCATCCTTGACTCTCCCCCGTTGCTTCCGCTCTACCTGTCACACACCCCTCTACTCCCTCTCATCCGGTCTCGCCTCTCTCTTAAACCCTCACTCCTCCCCTTTCACCCCCTTTCACACCCTTCTCTCCCTCTCTAGCCCGGCGAGCCCACCGCTACAGACGGCACCATGATCACAGCAGGCGATGGGAGCGTAAAAAGCACAATAAACACAGCCATGGACACAGTGAGGGAGGCCACCACGGAGGAGACCAGGGCCACAGGCACGGCCATGGACACGGAGGCCACCCCGGAGGGGACCAGGGCCACAGGCACGGGCATGTGCACGCTCATGCTCACATCTGAACCAAAAGCCTCCACTGCCCAAACTTCACCTCACTGCCCAGCCTCCCTCCTCTACTGCTCTCTACCCCCTGTCTACCCCCTCTCCTGCCCTTTTCCTGACCCCACAGCCTGGCTCCCCGAGCCAGCATGTATCATACTCAACTCTGAGGCCTGACAGCCGACTGCTAGGCCTCACTGAGACAATAACAATCCCTTTGTACTATTTTCTTTACCTTCAACACTTTCCTTTTCTTTCATTTATCCCTCCCCCTTCACAACCTACTGTCATCGAGTCAGTGAGGACCCAAGATACGGGGCTTTGCTCACCTAATAAAGCTTTTTTTTTTTACATAAACAATTGTGGAGGAGGTTTAGTACAAGCTGTAAATAGTGACAACATCATTGGAATCAGAAGTCGAGGAATAGATAGATACATATATCCATGTTTTCCATTAGTCTTCATTCTAACACCTTTATTTTTAAGAGACTTGTTGTCTGAGTGTATTTCCCAACTTTGCTGTTTTTGGTTAGCTCTTTGTAAGACATTTGACTTAATAACCTACAACAGTTATTCTGAACAGATTGACATGCTTTGCTTTGACACTGGTGCTTGTACCGATTGAGTAGCGTTGTGTTTCATCATTGTAAGACAGACACTTTGGACTGTGTGTACTAGGTGCACAGAGGAAAAGAGAGACAACTCACACTTAGCTTGTATCTGAGTCAACCTCACACCACTGAGGTCAAATCAAATCAAGCATCCACAGCAGTCCTTTTTAAAGCTGAACTGGAAATGTTACTTTAATGGTTTCTTCTAACAATATCATCCTACTGTATGTGTTGCCTTTCTAAGTCATTCTGTGTTCCTGCTTAAGTACTAGAGGAGATTGCTAGTTGGTAGTCGAGAAACCCAACCCAGACAAATTGTTACCTTTGGAACTGGCCAGATTGTGATTGAGTCTGGTTTTCCAGCTAGCTAATAGGCAATGATCCTTCATTAGAATCCTCTCATGCCTATCACCACACTCTCCTATTCCATCTGTGTCTCTAAATTGAAGGTCTGTTCATCGTCTATCTTAGAGCTCTACTTCTCTGGCCAGCTGAGGAGAAATTGTTCTGTCAGACTGTCAGAGAGAAAGAGAGACGGACATGTGGAGAAATAGAGAGAGAAAAAGAGAGAGGAGCAAGGAATCCGGACTCTTAATTACAGTTGGCCCCGTTCTCCAGCACATCAAACAGAGGGATGACAGGGCTCTCTGTGCAGCCGTCGGGTACAGAGCTGGGGCCATAATTAGCTTCAGAAAGTACTGCTAATAGGACATGGGTCCATAAAGTCGGGATGACTACCAGAAGAGACCTGGGCTGGGGGGGCAAAGAACCAGAGCTGTTGGAGAAGGCAGAGGTGGCTGGGTTCAGAGCCCAGTCTCAGTGAGGGTTGTGTGGGGTTAACAGTGGGGCGACAGGACCCACAGAAGATGCTTGAAAAATTATAGATGGTTAGAAGCGATAAAGCACTTTTGTATTTCTGGACATGGAGGCAATTGGCTGTTGTTCACATTGTTTCACAATAGTACTCACTCCAGGTGTGTGTCCTGGTTTTAAGCAGGTCTACTGCAGCCTGCAGCCCGGTCCGGCTGGGATAAGACCCGGGCCACCTCCTCTCTGCTGCCGCTAGAAAATGAGACACGTTTTTTTTTTCACTGCAGGGTCCGACTGATTCTCTAAAGCTCCTTTATCACCTTATGTAATTCCTCTGAGCTTAAATCCCCCTCTTTCTCTTTCTTTCTCTCCTCTCTCTTTTTGCTCTGTTTCTCTCTCTCTCCCTCCCTCGCTCCTCCAGTTCTTCCCTTGTCTTTCATCCTCAGCCCTTTATCCACCTTGTCAATGACACAGATGGGGAAGAGAAAGAAGAGAGAGGCTCCATATCAGTACAATTCATCTCCCTTAAAGCATGCTTAATTAATGAAGAGGTTATCATCTTGACCTTTGTCCCTGGCTGTGATGACAGTGGCTATGCTCTGACGGATAGGGAGCCACAGGCCTTTCACAGCACTCAAGCTCTGACGTCTTTAACATGTCAGTCTAATACCTGCTTTTTTCTATCCGTCTACTATTCCAGATATTTCAGACAATGGATTGACTATGGGTGGGTGGGTGGGTGCTCCTTAGGCATTTAAAACAGCTGAGATTCTCATAGAGAAAGCGTGATGACTATGATTAATATGGACTTAAGCAGGACAATGTGTGTCTGTCTCTCACAGTAATACGAGGGACAGAGTGGAGTGTGTGACAGGAAGAACAAATATGAACAGAGGTGATTGGATCTCTCTCGTGCGTAACAGAACTATAAAACTATAACAAACAGAGACTCTGCTGAGAGAGAGACTGGGCTTGAATGAGGTGTGAGGTTCCAATCAGATGTTGGATATGATTAGGGAGTAGAGATGGAGTCCTGGTTGTTTTATAGGACAGTGGAGGCTGACCAACATGTCTTGCTTGGCTGGTAGTCATCCTCTAGTCTAGGAGGATGTTGTTATCTCCCCACCAGACCAGCTGGTTATTGCAGGTCTCCTGGAGCAATGGGTCAACTCAGCTCAATGTGCTCCGTGGATGGTGTCGGCCTGCTCTGATGCACACAGATATACCCTCAATCTCTGACACTCACAGACACATACTCTCTCTCTCTATCATAGTGACACATTCTCTCTCTCTATCACAGAGACACATTATGCCGACGATGGGATCGCTGCTTCATTGTGATGAACCTTAATTCTGAAGACGAGTCACTAAACAACTGAGGTCGCCCACAGCTGTCTGCTGCCACGGCATGGTCGCCCACAGCTGTCTGCTGCCACGGCATGGTCGCCCACAGCTGTCTGCTGCCACGGCATGGTCGCCCACAGCTGTCTGCTGCCACGGCATGGTCGCCCACAGCTGTCTGCTGCCACGGCATGGTCGCCCACAGCTGTCTGCTGCCACGGCATGGTCGCCCACAGCTGTCTCCTGCCACGGCATGGTCGCCCACAGCTGTCTGCTGCCACGGCATGGTCGCCCACAGCTGTCTGCTGCCACGGCATGGTCGCCCACAGCTGTCTGCTGCCACGGCACGGCATGGTCGCCCACAGCTGTCTGCTGCCACGGCATGGTCGCCCACAGCTGTCTGCTGCCACGGAATGGTCACTCCCACAGGTGTCTGCTGCCACGGCATGGTCGCCCACAGCTGTCTGCTGCCACGGAACGGCATGGTCGCCCACAGCTGACTGCTGGCACGGAACGGCATGGTCGCCCACAGCTGACTGCTGCCACGGCACGGCATGGTCGCCCACAGATGTCTGCTGCCACGGCACGGCATGGTCGCCCACAGCTGTCTGCTGCCACGGCATGGTCGCCCACAGCTGTCTGCTGCCACGGCACGGCATGGTCGCCCACAGCTGTCTGCTGCCACGGCATGGTCGCCCACAGCTGTCTGCTGCCACGGCATGGTCGCCCACAGCTGTCTGCTGCCACGGCATGGTCGCCCACAGCTGTCTGCTGCCACGGCATGGTCGCCCACAGCTGTCTGCTGGCACGGCACGGCACGGCACGGCACGGCACGGCGAGAGAGAGAGAGAGAGAGAGAGAGAGAGAGAGAGAGAGAGAGAGAGAGAGAGAGAGAGAGAGAGAGAGAGAGAGAGAGAGAGAGAGAGAGAGAGAGAGAGAGAGAGAGAGAGAGAGAGAGAGAGAGAGAGAGAGAGAGAGAGAGAGAGAGAGAGAGAGAGAGAGAGAGAGAGAGAGAGAGAGAGAGAGAGAGAGAGAGAGAGAGAGAGAGAGAGAGAGAGATCTATTTCACTTGCTTTGGCAATGTAAACATATGAGCGGGAGTGGGAGAGTAGTGGGATACTGCTTAATTAGAACTGCATCAGTGTGGTGTCTGTCTCTGCACGGTTGGCAAACTGGGAGTGTGTGGATGAGTAGATGCGCAGTCAGGTAGCGTGTGATTGGATCAGAGGGTGGAATAATATGAGCAGAGGAGAAGTTCACTTTCTGTCGTCTGTCTCAGGTAGCAACAGACAAGCAGCCTGAGAGGAAGAAAACTCTGTTAGCATTCTGAAGCACAAGCTGTAATGAGACGTTAACCTTGCCCTTTTGTATTTACGTTGTTCTGGGAGTGAGAGGAGGAGGACAGGAGCGAGGCAGGAGCGGAGAGGAGAAGGGAGAGAGCACTGCCCTCTATTTAATCTGGGCCCTGCGTTAGCTGGAAACATCCATCAATGACTACATACACTGCTTTAGTATGATCAACGTGTGTATCTCATCTCCATCTCCTCTCCTTCTCTCCTGTCCTCATTTCACTCCTCCTGTCCTCTCTCCTCCTCCCCTCCCCTCCCCTCAGTGCTGGTGCCCAGCAGCCCATTGAGGGCAGTTAATCCTGACACTAAACCCCAACACCACACGACTCTCTACTGTAGCTCACCGTCACCGTTCTACCATGCTGATGGTGAATCAGATGACAGCTCTGTAGCAGCAGAGGCATTAAAGCCACCGCTGTGTCAGTTCTGTCTCCAGCTCCTCCAGCAAAAGAAGACTCAGCGTAGCAGCAGTCCCGTGCTGAGGACACCTGCTTTCTGACTGCTAGAGAGTAGCATCACATATTATGGTATTAACCCTAGGAGAGGAGAATGACATTCACTCTATTAGCCTGAGAAGCTGTGGTAGATATGATTGTTTTTATGAGATAATTTTTGCTAGATACCACCCATATCAGATGTTAAACTTCGTGCATCGACAAGCTGATCAGCCTGGGGAATAACTATTGAATCTGTTGGCACTGCAGACAGACAGCTCATTAATTTCATGGTTAGTCTGTCTGAGGTACTGTTAGAGTGTCTGTGAGACTGGCAGCATGAATTGATAGGCATACTGTATATTGCTGACTGGTACCTAACCTACCGATCCTCAGTGTCTTTGCAAGCGGACTTTTTGAACTTGTTCATTTCCATGGTTCATTTGTTTTTGAGTTGCCAGACACTATTCTCTGTCCCTCCCTGTGTGTTTTAATCTACTCCAAAGCATCATTGTGTGTGCTTGTGTGACTCTTTTGACCCCAAGATCAATTCCTTCTGTTTTACATGATATTCCCATAGCAGAGAAATGGTAACCCATAGCTACCAAGCACTGGGTATTCATTAGTTATGTGAACTAACTATGTTGGCATCCTAATTGATGTACAATCCCCTTACTAGACCAGAATTTGTTTTATCTGGAGTGTTGAAATTATTTCTAAGAATTAGCTGTGAAGAGCTTATTTACCCCTTTTTGTATGTGGTTACATGCAGTACAGCGTTACATACTGTTAACTGAGTTAACATTTTGTCACTGTCAAGAAACCAGCACTTGCTCCGAGGAAGGAAGCTACAAACTGAGAGAATGGGAAACGAGGGGTCCAGACGCGTAGCAGCCAAGACCACAAATCACTCCTCTTCTCCTCTCGTCCTTTCCTCCTCTCTGTGATGTAAATACTCTGTGGGATTTTTTTTATCCTTTTGAACTCTGGGTGTGTTTGTTGCTTAGACTCGCTGGACCATATTCATACAGTTTCAGTACCCAACGCTCCATTCACCAGACAGATGGGAGAGACACAACACTGTTTTTATGCCGCTGCTGCCACATCATTAAAATGAGATGATCAACACTTCCTTTGGTGAGCCTAAAGTGACACATTACAGTTCTGACACCACACCGCCTCCCCCAGTATGCAGCAGCACTACAAGGACTACAGTACAAGCACAGATAGGTTGTGTGATGATCTTGATGATGAGACAGACTGTGTGAATCTGGTCCTCAAGTATTCATCCGTATTTATTGATGTTCTTATAAATTCCAGTCCTATCATATTGTATGATATTCTTTACAAGACAAATGATCATTAAAAAACTTTGATTGGATCCGTTATATGGCTGTGTGTGTGGTTATATAGATTTTGGGATGTTGGTCTGATACTGCACACCACAGTCAATGATGCACTTTGTGGCCGTGGTGATCAGATCCATGGTAAGATATGAGTCTTTTCATCAAATGTTGGCATGCAGGTTTTTTGAAAGATACAAAATCAGAAATTCTGTCAGAGAATTGACTTTTCCAAATACTGTATTGTAAAACCAACACTGACAAAAATGTTCATTGAAATATGTCTCCTTCATTCCTTCATAAATATATATATTTTTTGACAATAAACAAAACATGCATAGACAAAAACAATAGACAACTTAACATCTACACACATACGTCTCAACAAATATTAATGACATAACACTTGCTCAGACCCATACAGTTCCCACCGTATCCACACCAATGCTTGTAAGACTCTGCCCCATATGACTTCATATTGTGTTATGTTGTTTCTGTTTGTAGCCAGATTTGATCAATATTTAAATAAAGCATTTGATTCTTCCATTCTCTTAACGTTGGAGTATCATTTGACTTCCAGTATTTAAGTAATAGCTTCCTCAATATAAGTGATGAAAATAATATTGTCCACCTAGCCACCAAGCTAGAATTCGTAACATATCATACATTTTGGTAATGAAACATATAGTATGTTTTTCAAATCATGACATGTACATTTTGCAAATTTGTAACATATAATACGAATTGTAATTTGTAAGATATCATAAGAAATGGGTGATGGAAATCCACAAATTAAAACATAACATACGAAACGTAACGTATCATACTAAATGAAGTCTTGGATTTGCGCACATAATAATACAAAATGCTCTGAGACCAGGTTGAAATTCTATTCATTAGTTTATAATGGATTAAGCATACATTTTCTCTTTAACTGTAATTTAGTTTGTTATGTTGCAACACTTCCTCCATGCCAATTACAGTTATTTTTAAGTCTTGATTCTAATAGTTGATATTTTTTTCGAAGAGATTGTCAGTTGGATAGGCTCTCTGCAAGGTTTTGTCGAGCTTACCTATCATATTATATATTTTTCTGACTCAAATTCCCTCATGTCCAAAAGCTTTCATTATCGAAATTTCGTGATATAACATTTTTAAGTTGCATATATTTGAAAATGTCTACATTGGTCAGCCCAAAGTTGCTTTTTAATTCAGAGCAATATCTGCTTCCTTTGTGGTGCTTGTAAGGGTTTTAGAGAAAGACCAAGGACAGCTTTGCATATGAAGTACAAAGCAAAACTAAACCGGCTTCGGGGCAAATTTATACTATATATACAAAAGTATGTAGACACACCTTGAAAATATATATTATGTGGGCACAATGACTAAGGGGTAAACATGTCTGTGTAAATATTTGTCTCTTTGTGTTTTAGTCTTACTATTAATCCATGAAATTGCCTGAACCTCCCCCAAGGTAAATGTGTGTAATAGTACATGCAAAGTAAGTCATTTGTGTTGTTCAAGCCTAGAGCAACCCATTTTCTCTAATTATGTGAGAATCAAGGTTGGGAATATTTAACATGCTACTACAGTGTTGTTTGCTATTGTTTTTTGGTCCTGCATAGATAACAACCTGTATCTTTGCAAAGAGTAAAGAGTGTTTTTTTCAAAGGAATACATATCTCCAATGCAGAGCTAAAACTGATCAAACTAGTGAAGGTTGTTGTGAAACTCCCTCCAGACTTCTGGTGAAAGTAGAGAAAAGGGGGGAGGGAGAGAGAGCTAGAAAGAGACTGTCCCACTGGGCACACTGGTTGAATCAACGTTGTTTTCCCGTCATTTCAATTAAATTTCATTGAACCGACATGGAATAGACGTTGAATTGACGTCTGTGCCCAGTGTGTGTGGGTGTGTGGGTGTGTGGTGTTGTGGGTATCTGTGTTTGTGTTTCATAAAGCACAATTGTTGTCTTATCTCCTTTGACAGATATCACAAGTTTTCTGAAACATCCGCAAAATGGCAAACAGAAGATACCCACTAACAAGCACATCCAACAATGCATAGGAAAAAGCTGATGTGTTCCAAGAACAATTGCCTCTCCTGTCTTTGTACTGCTTGACACTTCTCTCTCTCCCTATCTAGTTTTGGCCTCCTCTGTGCTGCATCAAGGCTTACCATTGGTGCCTCAACAATGTACCTATCTACAGCCCATACTGCCTCTGTGTTTTGAATGGATAATTATTTAATGTTTTTTTTCAGGGATTTCTGAAAGATTCTAAAGCGTGTGTGATGTTTGGTGGGCTGTTTGAGTTCCAAGGACAAGCAGAACTCATTAGGATGACTACTGAAGAGTTTACATAATGAAGTATCAAACGTGACCTTCAGTTCTCCATCCACACAATAACAGCTCTGGTTTGTGTTCGTATTTTCCTCTGAACAGGAACAGGATCCCCATTAGCTGCTGCCTTCCTGGAGTCCAAACAAATTAAGGCAAAAACGATTTTTTTTAAAAACAGTACATATAGCATTATTATACCACTAAATATCTACAATACAAGTGTTACAATACCACCATACATACAGTACCAGTCCAAAGTTTGGACACACCTACTCATTCAAGGGTTTTTCTTTATTTTTACTATTTCCAAGAATAATAGTGAAGACATCAACACTATGAAATAACAGGTACGGAATCATATAGTAACCAAAAAAGTGTTAAACAAGTCAAAATATATTTTATATTTGAAATTCTTAAAAGTAGTACCCTTTACCTTGATGACAGCTTTGCAAACTCTTGGCATTCTCTCAACCAGCTTCATGAAGTAGTTACCTGGTGTCACGCCCTGACCATAGAGAGCTCTTCAAATAAGCAAAGAGAAATGACAGTCCATCATTACTTTAAGACATGAAGGTAAGTCAATACGGAATATTTCAAGAACTTTGATAGTTTCTCATGATGACCGCCACAGGAAAGGAAGACCCAGAGTTACCTCTGCTGCAGAGGATAAGTTCATTAGAGTAACCAGCATCAGAAATTGCTGCTCAAATATATGCTTCACAGACTTCAAGTAACAGACACATCTCAACATCAACTGTCCAGAGGAGACTGTGTGAATCAGGCCTTCATGGTTGAAATTGCTGCAAGGAAACCACTACTAAAGGACACCAATAAGAAGAGACTTGTTTGGGCCAAGAAACCAGAGCAATAGACAGGGGAAATCTGTCTTTGGTCTGATGAGTCCAAATTTGAGTTTTTTGGTTCCAACTGCCGTGTCTTTGTGAGACGCAGAGTAGGTGAGCTGATGATCTCTGCATGTGTGGTTCCCACCATGACGCATGGAGGAGGAGGTTTGATGGTGTGGGGTTGCTTTGCTGGTGACACTGTCTGTGATATACTAAACATACTAAACCAGCATGGCTACCACGGCATTCTGCAGTGATACGCCATCCCATCGGGTTTGCGCTCAGTGGGACTGTCGTTTGTTTTTCAACAGAACAATGACCCAACCCACCTCCAGGCTGTGTAAGGGCTATTTGACCAAGAAGGAGAGTGATGGAGTGCTGTATCAGATAACCTGGCCTCCACAATCACACGAACTCAACCCAATTGAGATGGTTTTGGATGAGTTAGACTGTGGAGTGAAGGAAAAGCAGCAAACAAGTGCTGAACATGAATCATGTAGTGTAGCTGTTGGGGCCTGTGGAACATACAGTATACCTCTGTGGTCCAGATGGTACAGTTGAAGTTGGAAGTTTACATACACCTTTACCAAATACATTTAAACTCAGTTTTTCACAATTCCTGACATTTAATCCTAGTAAAAATCCCTGTCTTAGGTCAGTTAGGATCACCACTTTATTTTAAGAATGTGAAATGTCAGAATAATTGTAGAGAGAATGATTTATTTCAGCTTTTATTTATTTCATCACATTCCCAGTGGGTCAGAAGTTTACATACACTCAATTAGTATTTGGTAGCATTGCCTTTAAATTGTTTAACTTGGGTCAAACGTTTTGGGTAGCCTTCCACAAGCTTCCAACAATAAGTTGGGAGAATTTTGGCCCATTCCTCCTGACAGAGCTGGTGTAACTGAGTCAGGGTTTTAGGCCTCCTTGCTCGCACACACTTTTTCAGTTCTGCCCACAAATTTTCTATAGGATTGAGGTCAGGGCTTTGTGATGGCCACTCCAATACCTTGACTTTGTTGTCCTTAAGCCATTTTTCCACAACTTTGGAAGTATGCTTGGGGTCATTGTCCATTTGGAAGACCCATTTGCGACCAAGCTTTAACTTCCTGACTGATGACGTGAGATGTTGCTTCAATATATCCACATAATTGTCCTCCGTCATGATGCCACCTATTTTGTGAAGTGCACCAGTCCCTCCTGCAGCAAAGCACCCCCACAACATGATACTGCCACCCCCATGCTTCACGGTTGGGATGGTGTTCTTCAGCTTGCAAGCCTCCCACTTTTTCCTCCAAACATAACGATGGTCATTATGGCCAAACAGTTGTATTTTTGTTTCATCAGACCAGAGGACATTTCTCCAAAAAGTACGATATTTGTCCCCATGTGCAGCTGCAAACCGTAGTCTGGCTTGTTTATGGCGGTTTTGGAGCAGTTTCCATCAGCATCTTCACAAGGTCCTTTGTTGTTGTTCTGGGATTGATTTGCACTTTTCGCACCAAAGTACGTTCATCTCTAGGAGACAGAACGCGTCTCCTTCCTGAGCGGTATGACGGCGGCGTGGTCCCATGGTGTTTATACTTGCGTACTATTGTTTGTACAGATGAACGTGGTACCTTCAGGCGTTTGGATGAACCAGAGAAGGATGAACCAGACTTGTGGAGGTCTACAATTTATTTTCTGAGGTCTTGGCTGATTTCTTTTGATTCTCCCATGATGTCAAGCAAAGAGGCACTGAGTTTGAAGGTAGGCCTTGAAATACATCCACAGGTACACCTCCAATTGCCTCAAATGATGTCAATTAGCCTATCAGAAGCTTCTAAAGCCATTACATTATTTTTTGGAATTTTCCAAGCTGTTTAAAGGCACAGTCAACTTAGTGTATGTTAACTTCTGACCCACTGGAATTGTGATACAGTGAATTATAAGTGAAATATTCTGTCTGTAAACAATTGTTGGAAGAATGACTTGTGTCATGCACACAGTAGATGTCCTAACCGACTTGCCAAAACTATAGTTTGTTAACAAGAAATTTGTGGGTGGTTGAAAAATGAGTTTTAATGACTCCAACCTAAGTGTATGTAAACCTCCGACTTTAACTGTATGTTTGCATACCTGAAGCATTGATACTAAGGCAGCTTATATTGTGGTTTTCCTGTGAATGGTTTCCCTTGTTCCCATTTATGTTTGTTTTACTGAAGGTGGGTTTGAACAGGATGTTCTACATACACCATCCACAACCTAACCCTACAGAAATGGTATGTAGATTCGTGTTTAGTTCTAACTCACTGCTTGTGAACTTTGAAATGACTTGGCACTGAGATCAGTGTATAACAAAGAGCATCCTCTAATCACGCTAATCTTGTTTTAGTGTCTGTACATTGGCCATTTGGCAACCATGGACAATCAACAGGGACCTTTAACATCATCCCCCAGTATCTAACTAATACCCCCAAAGTTTAGCAATACAAACAATATACAAAGACATTTACTCTTCTCTCACTACGATGGAGTCAGCTCCAATAGATTCTCCCAACAACAGGTGAGCCCTACAGCTTAGCCGAATTAAAAGGTTAAATCCATCTTAAGTCCATTTATCTTCCCCACAGCTACTTTGATGAATAGGCCAGTCCTCTAAGCTTCACCAGTGCAACTGCATTTACAACGATAATGATGTCTGTGCAGATGACGAAGCATCAGCCGCTAATAGCTTTTCGAGCCGTGTGAGACGCAAAGCCAGCAAAACGTCATCCTGAGCCGGCCTTCATTGGCCCGGGCTTGCGCTCTCAGGCGGCTGCTCTCTCAGTTGTATTGTTATGTGTCTACAACTGATGATCTGGAAATCGGACTGTATTAAGCAGCTTAACGCAACGCTCTACAAAAGGATTTGGGAAAGATTAATCCAGGCATTGGGCATACACCACTGTTTCTTTTATGGTGTACATTAGATTTATGCATTTATTTTAGCTCATAGGCCCACTTCTTGACTAGTATCCTGCTGTTCCATAGATGCGGGTTAGATGTGCGTTTGTTAATAGCAGACCTCTGGTGCTGGCAGGGCATAACATGATATATAAGATCAAGCAGGAGAACATCAAGCCATCACACTGTGAAACACTAGACAGACAGGCTATATGGTTGTAGGTTATCAGTAGAGCAGTACAATGATATGCCCAGATCAGAGCTAGCGTCATAATCCCAGTTCATTATCATCTCAGTAACTCTATATATTCATGTTTTTATTTATGTAATGTTTTATGCACACTCACAGGACCCTACACACACACACACACACACTGACACCAACACACACACACACAAACACTTACTGCATCACTTGCTCACACACACATAATATGCACATACAGTGCCTTTGGAAAGTGTTCAGACCCCTTGACTTCTTCCACATTTTGTTTCGTTACAGCCTTATTCTAAAATTGATTAAATCGTGTTTTTCCCTCATCAGTCTACACACAATACCCCATAATGACAAAGCAAAAACAGGTTTTTATAAATTGTTGCTAATTTATTCAACATAAAAAAACGGAAATATAACATTTACATAAGTATTCAGACCCTTTACGAAGCACCTTTGCCTTCGATTACAGCATCGAGTCTGCTTATGTATGTCGCTATAGGCGTGGCACACCTGTATTTGGGGAATTTATCCCATTCTTCTCTGCAGATCCTCTCAAGCTCTGTCAGGTTGGATGGGGAGCATTGCTGCCCAGCTATTTTCAGGTCTTTCCAGAGATGTTTAATCTGGATCAAGTCCGGGCTCTGGCTGGGCCACTCAAGGACATTCAGAGACTTGTCCCGAAGCCACTCTTGCGTTGTCTTTGGCTGTGTGCTTAGGGTTGTTGTTCCGTTGGAAGGTGAACCTTCACCCCAGTCTGAAGTCCTGTGCGCTCTGGAGCAGGTCTTCATCAAGGATCTCTCTGTACTTTGCTCCGTTCATCTTTCCCTCGATCCTGACTAGTATCCCAGTCCCTGCCGCTGAAAAATATCCCCACAGCATGATGCTGCCACCACCATGCTTCACCGTAGGGATGGTGTTCGGTTTCCCCCAGACGTGATGCTTGGCATTCAGGCCAAAGAGTTCAATCTTGGTTTCATCAGACTAGAGAATCTTGAGTCTTTAGGTTTCTTTTTGGCAAACTCCAAGTGGGCTGTCATGTGCCTTTTACTGGGGAGTGGCATCCGTCTGGCCACTCTACCATAAAGGCCTGATTGGTGGAGTGCTGTAGATAGAGTTGTCCAGCTGGAAGGTTCTCCCATCTCTAGAGCTCTGTCAGAGTGACCATCAGGTTCTTGGTCACCTCCCTGACCAAGGCCCTTCTCCCCCGATTGCTCAGTTTGGCCGGTTGGCCAGCTCTAGGAAGAGTCAACATCTTCCATTTAAGAACGATGGAGGCAATTGTGATCTTTGGGACTTTCAATTCAGCAAAAATGTTTTGGTACCCTTCCCCAGATCTGTGCCTCAACCACCCAATCCTGTCTCGGAGCTCTACGGACAATTCCTTCGACCTCATGGCTTGGTTTTTGCTCTGACATGTACTGCCAACTGTGGGAGCTCAGACAGGTGTGTGCCTTTCCAAATCATGTCCAGTCAATTGAATTTACCACAGGTGCACTCCAATCAAATGGTAGAAACAAGTCAAGGATGATTAATGGAAACAGGATTCACCTGAGCTCAATTTTGAGTCTCATTGCAAAGGGTCTGAATACTAATGTAAATAAAGTATTTATGTTTTTTATGTTTAATACTTTAATATTTGCAAACATTTCTAAAAACCTGTTTTCGCTTTGTCATTATGGGGTATTATGTGTAGATTGCTGAGGAAAATGTTTTATTTAACCCATTTTAGAATAGGGCTGTAGCGTAACAAAATGTGGAAGAAGTCAAGGGGTCAGATTACTTTCAGAAGGCACAGTACATTTATACTCAACACACACACACAATCATTCTATACGCTGCTGCTACTCTGTTTACCATATATCCTGATGCCTAGTCACCTTACTCCTACATATATATATCTACCTCTATCACTCCAGTATCCCTGCAACATTGTATTGCATGAACCCAGCCTGCCACAAAGATTCTCTAGAGCACGGACAAGGACATCCCGGATGACGCTGGGCCAATTGTTTCCAGCGTTATGCGTCTCCAGGACGCGGCCAGGTGCGACACAGCCTGGGATCGAACCAGGGTCTGTAGTGACACCTCTAGCTCTGCGATGCAGTGCCTTAGACCACTGCGCCACTCGGGAGTCCCCCCTATATAGCATGCTTACTTACCTTCTTGTGTTTTTCTTATTTCTTATTTTTATTTATTGTGTGTTTTTGTTCTACCTTATGTTATTTTTAGTATTACATTGTTACTGATTACTGCATTGTTAGGTTTTGAGTTTGCAAGAAAGGCTTTTATTTCACTGTACTTGTGGATGTGACATTAAAACTTGAAACTTGTTCAACTTCAAGCTGGCACGGCTGTAGGTGTGGTGATTTTGGAGCAGATGAGATGGGGTCAGTGGTATACACCTCTGGGGTTACAGGTACTTAATTCCCTATTTTACAATCGGAACACAATAGCTTTCACAGCAGACAATTTTCCCTCCCTATTCCTGTGGAAGACCTGCTAGCCTCGAGTCAGTCTACGTTCCCCCTCCTTCTACATCACTCCCCCTCTCTCTTTCTCTTTCCCATTCTCTCTCACTGCTCACACACTCTCTTTCTCTCTCTCTCCTATTCTCTCTCACCCATTCTCTCACCCCCTCACTCTCTTTTTCTCACCCTTTCTCTCTGTATTTCTCTTTCCCATTGCCTCTGTTGAGGTTGAGGTTGTCTCTTCCCCCTCTTCTCAACATGTGCCCCCCAAACACACACACACACACACACACACACACACACACACACACACACACACACACACACACACACACACACACACACACACACACACACACACACACACACACACATACAGCACACAACACACACAGCGCCTCATTCTTGCAGAAGAAAAGGTTTGAATTGTTTCATTAACCTCCTGCTACTCTTTGCCGACCCAATCTGGGATTCTCGAAACAGTCCAGCGTGCTCTTGATCTGTGTGTGTGACAGCTTCCAATCACAACAAACAGCAGGACTCACACGGCCGGCTTAGGGGGGAAGCTAAGCAAACAGAATCAGCATTCTTTCATCTGGAGGCCTATAATATGATGAGGCCCATGTGAATTCAAATTCATTATCCACATTATATGGTTAACACTTTCAATTGACTTAGCATAGCTGCATATTTAAATGCCAACGCTCCGGGGGAACTTGTTAGCTTATTTAGCCAATTAGTCATCTCCACTAACCAACTGTTTCTAATGCGTAATGTGTCCCAGAATATTCTTGACAAATTACACAGGGCAGCAGAATATGCGTAAAGCATAAGGGAAGTCGTTGGGGAAAATGGGGTGTAATTTAGATGCCATCTTCATTGAGTCAATATTATCCATGTCTGTCTGTGTTTGTAGAGTCAATCATAACAAGCCATGGGCTTGAAACATAAAAGGACATGCCATACGTCTCCCTCGTTATAATGCACAAGGTGTACACCATTATAGAAAACAGTTCTACTGAAAGCTGGGATTTCATACAAGTGTGCCGATGGGTGAAGTCTGTGTATTACAGTGAAATAGCACAACAACAAGGAAGTGCTTCATGATCACTTCTCACTGAAAGCCATGGTGATGTTCCATACAAGTGTTTCAGTGAATGCACTAGGTGATGCCCTTCAGTCTACATACCCTAACCCTGGGAGAGCTGATCTGATGGTATCTACCTCTCTCCTCTCCCCCTGGCTCGTACCATGTCTGAGTGGAGGGGGGTACCCAGGTCTTCCGCTGTCCTTCACCACGGCTCCTCTCTCAGCTCAGTCTAGTGTTGTGAAGGCCTGACCCTTGTCACAGGCTGATGAATGGAAGCCTGTGCTGTCTGATTCTCCTCTGGGGGGCAGTTCCATTGTTACAGGGTCACCTCATTTCATTTTAAGCCAGGAAAGAAAGGAGGTTGATGAAATGAAGATTGCGCTTTTCATCCGTTCGAGGCCAAAAGTGTCAAAGTTCGCTCTCTCGCTCTCCTCTCTCCGCAGTTCCCATTCGGAGAGTAAATGGGAGCAGAGACTAACCCAGTCCACCCCACAGTGTTCCTGTTCACATTTGGTAGAGGCTGGAATCTCCCTGGTTTAGACTGTATTCTCACTATGGGAGATTTCTAGAGGTTTCGAGAAAATACCCTCGGCTAGACCTTTTACTGTAATGTAAACATGTGAACTGGTCACGTCTGCCACGACACCTCCTTGAAGATATCATCTTCAAACAAGTATTCCTTCCTATTGAGCTCTCATTCCAAACCTACCATCTTGATTCTCCACACAATTGTGTTACCATTTAATTTAGGTAGATACTGAAGTCTTTCTGGTTAATCTCTGCATAATGTTCGCTCCAAACCCCTGAATTATAAATGTCAAGATGACTCTCGGCTTAGCCTTTGTTATAATTCATGGCAGAGATTGATATGACAGAGAAACCCTGCTCTAACAATGTTGGAATAAATATGTCTTCATGGCATTTGAATGTGTCTTTAACAAATGTCTCAACATACTTTAAGTTTGTGCTTCTGAGGACGTAGCTACAGGTAACTCATAATCATTCCAATTTGCTTTGCTCAAATTCATCACTAATAGAATGATTGTTTTATGTTGTTAGTTTGCCTCAAACTTGATATGGGCTTGTTAAGACTGTTGCTATGGAAATTACATGTTCACTTCTGTTGTGTTGGCAGTGCACCAAGTGTTTTCCCACTAAAGCCTGCACTCACAGTGCTACTCAGAAACAAACACTTAAAGACCAGATACAGTAGAGATGACGAAAATGCAAAAACATAATCTCACAGAATCAGTTTTAATGAACAACATTGTCAATATCTAATGTATTACTTTTGTATCACAGCTTCAGCATATATCCCTCACTATAGATACAATTCATACATCAAGATAATGACTGATACAGTTCAATTGTGGTTTTCACAATTGAACAAATAGTGCAATCAATGGCCATGGCTGCATAGAAACATGAGGTAATCAAGCAGCTATTAAAGCAGCTATAACATAGTTCAGTTAGATCAGCCTCAGTTACTAAAATTAGCTCCAGGTAAAACATGCTTGCTATAGACTAACCATTTCGTCATAAAATATATCTAATTAAAAGTGCAACATTCACTATGTTTATTGAGCTCTGGTACGGTTGCCAGTACTTAGTTAGTTACTGAGGAGAAACATTTCAGATGGCTCTACCCAAACATGGCAACCGGATAGAGGCGGACGACTGGGGGCGCAGTAGAACTCAAAGGGCACCTCTAAGCAGTGCTCTGCCATGCCAGGCAAAGCTTGGGCATCATGCTGGCACCTGGCAACATTTGCAGATAGATTAGGCATGATAGTAGTCTGCTTTAAAGCTCATCATCAGTATCTGCTTATCAGGGGCTCGCTTAATGCGCTGCATTCATTACAGTCAGACAGACATAGTATATTATCTGTCTCTGTCTCCACAGCCCGCTAATTAATGTGACTCTCTGCGGCTGGCACTGCTTAAAGTCGAGTGCTTTTAGCAAAGGACCTTTTCCTCCAGAAATGAAGCCACATGGAGAACAGAACACACTGTGAAGTCTGAGCCCCCATCATGCCTGTGGTCTCTCGCCATGTCTCTAATAGACACATAGTAAACAATGGCGTTCATTTTTCTAATCCTGATGTGCCTGAGAAATGATGATCTGCTGCATTTACTAGCTAAGCCTCTCTGAGACAATGGTGGGCGCACAAACCAACCTCAACATGACTGCCACCTCATTTAAAACAAGAGAAATCACGGAGATAAAGATTCCGCCCCTAACTGAACCACGCTGTTACCTTCTCTTTCTGGTGAATCCTGCTGCAAATTAGCATATCTTGTCAGTAATGTTCAGCAACATTGTTTAGTTAAAGCAATGGATGGAGCTATGTTGTAGCAAGAGTGATCCTAATAAACCCTCCTCTCAGTCTCTCTCTAGATGTTTCTGGTGGTAGTGGTGTTCATGGGGATGTCCTTACTGCTCTTCCCTGGGTGCTGTGTCAGCTTAACTACATCAACATTAACATTCTCTTGGTTCTTGCGGAAGCAGTAAACCCCGTAGAGGCGGAACTTCAAGTCGGGGAAGCCCAGGTGGCGGACCCCCGGTTGGGGCCCTCCGCAGCGGGTGCGTGGGTTGACGATGGGGTAGCGGATACTTGCGTCCTCCAGCCAGCCGGCCTCACAGCGATCCAGCAGCTGGATCTTCCAGGCAGCATAGAGCTGACCCACCTTGGCCACCACCGAGCTGTCACGCAGGCACGCCTTCACTGCCTCAGCATAGTTAACCTTCTTAAATCGCTTCAGGAAATACACCTTACCTGGAGGAGAGAGGAGGGGTGGGGGGGAGAGAGAGAGAGAAACAGACAGAGGGAGCCAGAATAAACAAGGAAATAAATTGCCAGGGGTGTGAGACAGAGAAAGAAAGACAGAGAACCACATGAGACAGCAGCAGATTCCCTGAGGGGAGAGATCCTGAGTTCTTATGGCCTAGACCAGTCTGATACCTCGCCTGCAGAATGTGTTCCCAATCTCTAATCAACCAAACATCCGTCTGGGCAGCTGCTCAAAATCGAAAAGCAATACAGCATCGGTGGACAGTAAAATACTTCAATTTCTACTTTCATCTTGCACTGGGAAGACTTCTCGCCTACCAGAATTTACAGAATTGGAATCATGATTGCAGAAAGTATTTGAGCAAAAATGAAGCTGAGTTAAGTTTTTACAGAGAGAAATAAAAAAGCAACCCTAGAAAACACAGGGTAGTTTTCTACCACAGAACGGCTGCCAGCAGCCTTACACTTGGCTATCGATTTTGCGTTTGTTTATGTGGCTGATGCCTGTTAGGGAGGAATATTGTCTCATATTTCCCCAAAGGCTACTGTGTTAATATCTTCCAGCTGGTCAGTGCAACAGTATCCCCTACCATTACTCCTGAAGATAGCCCACATCTCAGGCCAGATGTCTGTTGACTGTAATTAACTCACTGCAATGAAAAGACTGCTAGGTCTCCACTATGAAGTAGCAGGTTAATGTTCGACTATGGCTACTGTGTACTTTATTTTCTCTAGTTCAGATTTGTTTTAATTTTATTTAACTAGGCAGATGCTCAGATATTGTTGACAAAATGACTTTTACTTTAATGTTCACAGGAAGAAAATCATTACTTTTATTCAGTCTCGGGAGAAGAAAAAGATTGAAAATCTATTTTGTTTCCGAATGCATCCAATGTTGTTATTTCTTTGCCGACTGAGTCACAATCTTACCGTAGCACTCAACGGCTGTACCCATAAATCAAGATTCTCAAAATTGAATGTTTCAATTCCCTGGTAGCAGATGGATAATTCTGTCATGACGAGTTCTTGTACAGTAGAGCAGCAGTGTAGCAGCAGTGCTCCCAAATGTGTTTTGAGCCCTAGAACCAGGCTAGGCTTCTCCCCCTGCCACGGCTGTGTGGAAGTGTTGATGGAAATCAAAGGAGAGGAGATAAAAGCACAGCTAGAAAACCCTGTGGCCCTTTTAAGAGGGTGGGGGATCACACACAAGGTTAGGGGATCACAGGCAGAGATCAGAGACAGGCTGCGATCGCTGCTGTGGACTCTGGCTGCATCTCAATACACCTTGCCTCATCTCCTTCCCTTCGTCTGCACAGATCTGAAAACACTGTATAGTCAGAGCAGAGGCAATACGGTGGAAAGATATCTGGGGAATCTACCCGTCACCAATCAATGTTCATATATCTCATCTGCTCAAGAAAAGTAAGCATTGAAAGGACCCCACACACACCACACACTCACCATTGAGGTTGGAGGTGAAACAGAAGGCATCGTAGCGCTCATCCTCTTTGTGTCTGTAGCCGTAGTTGCGTACCCCTGCGGCGGTGTCCTTGCGGCCACACTGGTCCCGGGGGTGGGAGATGGGGTACTGGACGGAGCCGTCCTCCAGCCAGCCTGCGTTGCACCAGTCCAGGCCCTCTAGCCAGGCCTTGTGGAGCTGGGCATGGGAGGCCAGGATGGCATCCTGCTCCTTACACACATCCTCAGCCTGGTGGTAGTTGAGCTTGTAGCGCCCCACCCGTGGGTAGTAGGGGAACACCACACCTGGAGGAAAGAGCGAGAGAGAGATACTGAACTATGAGGACAAGTTACTAATGTTGTGAAAGCTGAGAAACACTAACTCCATTCTGCCTGTTACATTTTCAAATACATTTTGACTGAGGTCTTACACCACACATAACCCTTCTAACCACTACAGAGGGCAGTGAGTACAGCCCAATACATCACTGGGGACGAGCTCCCTGCCATCCAGGACCTCTATATCAGGCGATGTCAGAGGAAGGCCCTACAAAATTGTGAAAGACTCCAGCCACCCAAGGCATAGACTGTTCTCTCTGCTACCGCATGGCAAGCGATATCGATGCACCAAGTCTGGAACCAACAGGACCCTGAACAAATACATTTTTATTTGTCACATGCACTGAATACAACAGGTACAACCTTACAGTGAAATGCTTACATACAAGCCCTTAACCAACAATGCTTTAAGAAGTTATGAAGAAAAAAAAGTTCAGTAAATTTTTTAAAATAAAAATAACAAATAATTAAACAGAAGCAGTAAAATAACAAGAGAGGCTATATACAGGGGGTAACGGTACTGAGTCAATGTGTGGGGGCACCAGTTAGTTGAGTTAATTGAGGTAATATGTACATGTAGGTAGAGTTAAAGTGACTATGCATAGATTATAAACAGAGAGTAGCAGCAGTGTAAAAGGGGGGTCTGGGTAGCCCTTTGATTAGCTGTTCAGGAGTCTTATGGCTTGGGGGTAGAAGCGGTTTAGAAGCATCTTGCACCTAGACTTGGCGCTCCAGTACCGCTTACCGTGCGGTAGTAGGGAGAACAGTCTATGACTAGGGTGGCTGGAGTCTTTGACAATTTCTAGGGCCTTCCTCTGACATCGCCTGATCTAGAGGTCCTGGATGGCAGGAAGCTTGGCCCCAGTGATGTACTGGGCCGTACGCACTACCCTCTGTAGTGCCTTGCGGTCAGAGGCAGAGCAGTTGCCATACCAGGCAGTGATGCAACCAGTCAGAATGCTCTCGATGGTGCAGCTGTTGAACCTTTTGAAGATCTGAGGACAAATGCCAAATCTTTTCAGTCTCCTGAGGGGGAATAGACTTTGTCGTGCCCTCTTCACGACTATCTTGGATTGTTTGGACCATGATAGTTTGTTGGTGATGTGGACACCAAGGAACTTGAAGCTCTCAACCTGTTCCACTACAGCCCTGTCGATGAGAATGGGGGCGTGCTCAGTCCTCCTTCTCCTGTAGTCCACAATCATCTCCTTTGTCTTGATCACGGTGAGGGAGAGGTTGTTGTCCTGGCACCACCACCGGCAAGGTCTCTGACCTCCTCCTTATAGGCTGTCTCATCGTTGTCGGTGATCAGCCCTACCACTGTTGTGTCATCGGCAAACTTGATGATGGTGTTGGAGTCATGCCTGGCAGTGCAATCATGAGTGAACAGGGAGTACAGGAGGGGACTGAGCACGCACCACTAAGGGGCCCCTGTGTTGAGGATCAGCGTGGCGGCTGTGTTGTTCCCTACCCTTACCACCTGGGGGCGGCCCGTCAGGAAGTCCAGGATCCAGTTGCAGAGGGAGGTGTTTAGTCCCAGGGTCCTTAGCTTAGTGATGAGCTTTGAGGGCACTATGGTGTTGAACGCTGAGCTGAAGTCAATGAATGGCATTCTCACATAGGTGTTCCTTTTGTCCAGGTGGGAAAGGGCAGTGTTGAGTGCAATAGAGATTGCATCATCTGTGGATCTGTTTGGGCATTATTCAAATTGGAGTGGGTCTAGGGTTTCCGGGATAATGGTGATGATGTGAGCCATGACCAGCCTTTCAAAGCATTTCATGGCTACAGACGTGAGTGCTACGGGTCGGTAGTCATTTAGGCAGGTTACCTTAGTGTTCTTGGGCACATGGACTATGGTGGTCTGCTTGAAACATGTTGGTATTACAGACTCGGTCAGGGACAGGTTGTCAGTGAAGAGACTTGCCAGTTGGTCAGCGCCTGCTCGGAGTACACATCCTGGTTATGCGTCTGGCCCTGCGGCCTTGCGAATGTTGACCTGTTTAAAGGTCTTACTCACATCGGCTATGGAGAGCGTGATCACACAGTCGTCCGGAGCGGCTGGTGCTCTCATGCATGTTTCAGTGTTACTTGCCTCGAAGCGAGCATTGAAGTAATTTAGCTCGTCTGGTAGGTTCATGTCACTGGGCAGGTTGTGCCTGTGCTTCCCTTTGTAGTCTGTAATAGTTTGCAAGCCCTGCCACATCCGACGAGTGTCAGAGCCGGTGTAGTACGATTCAAACTTAGTCTTGTATTGACACTTTGCCTGTTTGATGGTTCGTCGGAGGGCATAGCGGGATTTCCTATAGGCTTCCGGGTTAGAGTCCCGCTCCTTGAAAGCGGCAGCTCTACCCTTTAGCTCAGTGCGGATGTTGCCTGGTTTGGGTATGTACGTACGGTCACTGTGGGGACGGCGTCATCGATGCACTTATTGATGAAGTCAGTGACTGATGTGGTGTACTCCTCAATGTCATCAGAAGAATCCCGGAACATATTCCAGTCTGTGCTAGCAAAATAGTCCTGTAGCTTAGCATCTGCTTCATCTGACCACTTTCTTATTGACCGAGTCACTGGTGCTTCCTGCTTTAGTTTTTGCTTGTAATCAGGAATCAGGAGGATAGAATTATGGTCAGATTTGCCAAATAGAGGGTGAGGGAGAGCTTTGTATGCGTCTCTGTGTGTGGAGTAAAGGTGGTCTATAGTTTTTTTCCCCTCTGATTGCATATTTAACATGCTGATAGAAATGAGGTAAAACTGATTTGAGTTTCCCTGCATTAAAGTCCCCGGCCACTAGGAGCCCCGCCTCTGGATGAGCATTTTCCTGTTTGCTTATGGCTGTATACAGCTCATTGAGTGCGGTTTTAGTGCCAGCATCGGTCTGCAGTGGTAAACAGACAGCTATGAAAAATATAGATGTAAACTCTCTTGGTAAATTGTGTGGTCTACAGCTTATCATGAGATTCTCTACCTCAGATGAGCAAAACCTCAAGACTTCCTTAGATTTCGTGCACCAGCTGTTGTTTACAAATATGCATAGGCCGCCTCCCATTGTCTTACCAGAGGCTGCTATTCTATCCTGCCGGAAAAGCTTAAAACCCGCCAGCTCTATGTTAATCATGTTTTCGTTCAGCCACGACTCGGTGAAACATAATACATTACAGTTTTTAATGTCCCGTTGGTAGGATATATACATGCTCATAGTTTGTCTATTTTATTATCGATTATGAAGGTAGATTACCCTCTCGGCGACGGATCCTTACAAGGCACCCGGACCGTCGTCCATGATATACCTCCGTCTTTTCCTTCTGCCAATGACGGGGATGAGGGCCTTGTCGGGTGTCTGGAGTAAATCCTTCCCATCCGACTTGTTGAAGAAGAAGAATTCCTCAGGAACAGGGTGAGTAATCGCTGCCCTGATATCAAGAAGCTCTTTTCGATCATAAGACACGGTGGCAGAAACATTATGTACAAAATAACGCAAAAAACATACTCAATAGCACAATTGGTTACGGGATCGTAAAATGGCGGCCATCTCCTTCGGCGCCCTTGTAGGTAACAGCTTCTACCCCCAGGACCCTGAACAACTTCTACCCCCAAGCCATAAGACTGCTAGTTAAATAGTTAACCAACATCTATCCGGACTATCTGCATTGACCCTTTTGCACTAACTCTTTTGACTCATCACATATGCTGCTGCTACCATTTATTATTTATCCTGTTGCCTAGTCCCTTTATCCCTACCTATATGTACATGTCGACCTCAATTACCTCGTACCCCTGCACATCAACTCGGTACTGGTACACCGTGTATATAGCCAAGTTATCATTACTCGTTGTGTAATGAAACAGTCAGAGGTCACCAAGTCCAAGATAGCTTCAGCGTGTAAATCAGCTAGAAAGATGTGTTGGCATCGAGTAATTGTCTCTGGCCTCCACCCAGTTAGGGGGAGTGATGAGCTCTACAGCAGAGTCTCACAACTCAATCGCTGGTTGAAAACTGTTTTCCGCCCCTCCCAAAAGATAGAATTTGTAGATAATTGGCCCTCTTTCTGGGACTCACCCACAAACAGGACCAAGCCTGGCCTGTTGAGGAGTGACGGACTCCATCCTAGCTGGAGGGGTGCTCTCATCTTATCTACGAACATAGACAGGGCTCCAACTCCCCTAGCTCCACAATGAAATAGTGTATAGTGTGGCTGTTATCCAGCCTGCCAGCATAGTGGAGTCTGCCACTAGCACAGTCAGTGTAGTCAGCTCAGCTATCCCCATTGAGACCGTGTCTGTACCTCGACCTAGGTTGGGCAAAACTAAACATGGCGGTGTTCGCCTTAGCAATCTCACTAGAATAAAGACCTCCTCCATTCCTGCCATTATTGAAAGAGATCGTGATACCTCACATCTCAAAATAGGGCTACTTAATGTTAGATCCCTCACTTCCAAGGCAGTTATAGTCAATGAACTAATCCCTGATCATAATCTTGATGTGATTGGCCTGACTGAAACATGGCTTAAGCCTGATGAATGTACTGTGTTAAATGAGGCCTCACCTCCTGGTTACACTAGTGACCATATACCCCGCAAAGGCGGAGGTGTTGCTAACATTTACGATAGCAAATTTCAATTTACAAAAAAAAATGAAGTTTGTCTTTTGAGCTTCTAGTCATGAAATCTATGCAGCCTACTCAATCACTTTTTATAGCTACTGTTTACAGGCCTCCTGGGCCATATACAGCGTTCCTCACTGAGTTCCTATCGGACCTTGTAGTCATAGCAGATAATATTCTAATTTTTGGTGACTTTAATATTCACATGGAAATGTCCACAGACCCACTCCAAAAGGCTTTCGGAGCCATCATCGACTCAGTGGGTTTTGTCCAACATGTCTCCGGACCTACTCACTGCCACAGTCCTACTCTGGACCTAGTTTTGTCCCATGGAATAAATGCTGTGGATCTTAATGTTTTTCCTCATAATCCTGGACTATCGGACCACCATTTTATTACATTTGCAATCACAACAAATAATCTGCTCAGACCCCAACCAAGGAGCATCAAAAGTCGTGCTATAAATTCTCAGACAACCCAAAGATTCCTTGATGCCCTTCCAGACTCCCTCTGCCTACCCAAGGACGTCAGAGGACAAAAATCAGTTAAACACCTAATTGAGGAACTCAATTTAACCTTGCGCAATACCCTAGATGCAGTTGCACCCCTAAAAACTAAAAACATTTGTCATAAGAAACTAGCTGTCTGGTATACAGAAAATAACCGAGCTCTGAAGCAAGCTTCCAGAAAATTGGAAACGGAAATGGCGCCACACCAAACTGGAAGTCTTCTGACTAGCTTGGAAAGACAGTACCGTGCAGTATCGAAGAGCCCTCACTGCTGCTCGATCATCCTATTTCTCCAACTTAATTGACGAAAATAAGAACAATCCAAAATGTATTTTTGATACTGTCGCAAAGCTAACAAAAAAGCAGCATTCCCCAAGAGAGGATGGCTTTCACTTCAGCAGTAATAAATTCATTAACTTCTTTGAGGAAAAGATCATGATCATTAGAGAGCAAATTAAGGACTCAGACTTTAAATCTGCATATTCCTCCAAAGCTCAGTTGTCCTGAGTCTGCACAACTCTGCCAGGACCTAGGATCAAGGGAGACACTCAAGTGTTTTAGTACTATATCTCTTGACACAATGATGAAAATAATCATGGCCTCTAAACCTTCAATCTGCATACTGGACCCTATAACTAAACTACTGAAAGAGCTGGTTCCTGTGCTTGGCCCTCCTATGTTGAACATAATAAACGGCTCTCTATCCACCGGATGTGTACCAAACTCACTAAAAGTGGCAGTAATAAAGCCTCTCTTGAAAAAGCCAAACCTTGACTTAGAAAATATAAAAAACTATTGGCCTATATCGAATCTTCCATTCCTCTCAAAAAAAATTGAAAAAGCTGTTGCGCGGCAACTCACTGCCTTCCTGAAGACAAACAATGTATACGAAATGCTTCAGTCTAGTTTTAGACCCCCTCATAGCACTGAGACTGCACTTGTGAAGGTGGTAAATTACCTTTTAATGGCGTCAGACCGAGGCTCTGCATCTGTCCTCGTGCTCCTAGACCTTAGTGCAGCCTTTGATAGCATCGATCACCACATTCTTTTGGAGAGATTGGAAACCCAAATTGGTCTACACGGACAAGTTCTGGCATGGTTTAGATCTTATCTGTCGGAAAGATATCAGTTTGTCTCTGTGAATGGTTTGTCCTCTGACAAATCAACGGTAAATTTCGGTGTTCCTCAAGGTTCCGTTTTAGGACCACTATTGTTTTCACTATATATTTTACCTCTTGGGGATGTCATTCGAAAACATAATGTTAACTTTCACTGCTATGCGGATGACACATTTCAATGAAACATGGTGAAGCCCCAAAATTGCCCTCGCTAGAAGCCTGTGTTTCAGACATAAGGAAGTGGATGGCTGCAAACTTTCTACTTTTAAACTCGGACAAAACAAAGATGCTTGTTCTAGGTCCCAAGGAACAAAGAGATCTTCTGTTGAATCTGACAATTAATCTTGATGGTTGTACAGTCGTCGCAAATAAAACCTGTGAAGGACCTCGGCGTTATTCTGGACACTGATCTCTCTTTTGATGAACATATCAAGACTGTTTCAAGGACAGCTTTTTTCCATCTACGTAACATTGCAAAAATCAGAAACTTTCTGTCCAAAAATGATGCAGACAAATTAATCCATGCTTTTGTTACTTCTAGGTTAGACTACTGCAATGCTCTACTTTCCGGCTACCCGGATAAAGCACAAAATAAACTTCAGTTAGTGCTAAATACGGCTGCTAGAATCCTGACTAGAACCAAAACATTTTATCATATTACTCCAGTGCTAGCCTCCCTACACTGGCTTCCTGTTAAGACAAGGGCTGATTTCAAGGTTTTACTGCTAACCTACAAAGCATTACATGGGCTTGCTCCTACCTATCTTTCCGATTTGGTCCTGCCGTACATACCTACACGTACGCTATGGTCACAAGACGCAGGCCTCCTAATTGTTCCTAGAATTTCTAGGCAAACAGCTGAAGGCAGGGCTTTCTCCTACCGAGCTCCATTTTTATGGAATGGTCTGCCTGCCCATGTGAGAGATGCAGACTCGGTCTCAACCTTTACGTCTTTACTGAAGACTCATCTCTTCAGTAGGTCATATGATTGAGTGTAGTCTGGCCCAGGAGTGTGAAGGTGAACGGAAAGGCTCTGGAGCAACGAACCGCCCTTGCTGTCTCTGCCTGGCCGGTTCCCCTCTCTCCACTGGAATTCTCTGCCTCTAACCCTATTACAGGGGCTGAGTCACTGGCTTACTGGTGCTCTTCCATGCCGTCCCTAGGAGGGGTGCTTCACTTGAGTGGGTTGAGTCACCTACGTGATCTTCCTGTCTGGGTTGGCGCTCCCCCTTGGGTTGTGCCGTGGCGGAGATATTTGTGGGCTATACTCGGCCTTGTCTCAGGATGGTAAGTTGGTGGTTGAAGATATCCCTCTAGTGGTGTGGGGGCTGTGCTTTGGCAAAGTGGGTGGGGTTATATCCTCCCTGTTTGGCCCTGTCCGGGGGTATCATCGGATTGGGCCACAGTGTGTCCTGACCCCTCCTGTCTCAGCCTCCAGTATTTATGCTGCAGTAGTTTATGTGTCGGGGGGCTAGGGTCAGTCTGTTATATCTGGAGTACTTCTCCTGTCTTATCCGGTGTCCTGTGTGAATTTAAGTATGCTCTCTCTAATTCTCTCTTTCTCTCTTTCTTTCTTTCTCTCTCTCAGAGGACCTGAGCCCTAGGACCATGCCTCAGGACTACCTGGAATGATGACTCCTCGTTGTCCCCAGTCCACCTGGCCGTGCTGCTGCTCCAGTTTCAACTGTTCTGCCTGCGGCTATGGAACCCTGATGTAACGCTCGTCGGAAGAAGTGGACCAAGGTGCAGCGTGGTACGTGTTCATGATTCTTTATTTAACTTCTCTGCACTACGGATCCCTTTTACGGGATCATTTTCCTAAACAACCCCTGAATTGCAGAGCGCAAAATATTACTAAAAATATTTATAATCATGCAATCACAAGTGAAATATACCAAAACACAGCTTAGCTTGTTGTTAATCCACCTATCGTGTCAGATTTTGAAAATATGCTTTACAGAGAAAGAAATCCAAGCTTTTGTGAGTGTATCAATCAATGCTAGAACAGCTAGTCCCAAATTAGCATGGTCACGAAAGTCAGAAAAGCAATACAATTTATCGCTTACCTTTGATAATCTTCGGATGTTTGCACTCACGAGACTCCCAGTTACACAATAAATGTTATTTTTGTTCGATAAATATTACTTTTATAAATATACAAATATTTATAATATTTGCTGCCTAAGTATGATTCCCAATCAGAGACAACGATAGACAGCTGTCCCTGATTGAGAACCATACCCGGCCAAAACATAGAAACACAACACATAGAATGCCCACCCCACATCACACCCTGACCTAACCAAATAGAGAAATAAAACGTCTCTCTAAGGTCAGGGCGTGACACCTGACCTGTTCACTGTGATTACTATTATTTGACCATGCTGGTCAGTTATGAACATTTGAACATCTTGACCATGTTCTGTTATAATCTCCACCCGGCACAGCCAGAAGAGGACTGGCCACCCCTCATAGCCTGGTTCCTCTCTAGGTTTCTTCCTAGGTTTTGGCCTTTCTAGGGAGTTTTTCCCTAGCCACCGTGCTTTTACAACTGCATTGCTTGCTGTTTGGGGTTTTAGGCTGGGTTTCTGTACAGCACTTTGATATATCAGCTGATGTAAGAAGGGCTATATAAATACATTTGATTTGATTTGATTTGTGTAATTATTCCTTATGTTATAATTATTTTTCTCTGCATTGTTGGGAAGGGCCCATATGTAAGCATTTCACTGTTAGTCTACATCTGTTGTTTACGAAGCATATGACAAATAAAATGTGATTTGATTTGAACCCTTCAACCTTAACCCCTGACCTTCAAGATCCAGGTTGACAAATCCCGTATCGTCCTCCATGTCGTTGGTGACCTCGCACTCGTAGCGTCCGTAGTCCTCCAAAGTGACGTTGTGGATGATGACAGATGCGTCCCCCGGTCCGTTCTGCTCTAGGGACACACGACCCCGGTATGACCCGAACACCCTCTGCTGGAGGCCCAACGCCACAAACACGTCCTCAAACACCAGTGCATCCGTCACCTTGGTCCACTTGATGCGGATGCGGTTGGGGTCAGAGCTCTCGGGTTCGTGGTGGTAGCGGCAGGGCAGGGTGATGGAGCCTCCCCGGTGGGTGATCACTTTACCAGGGGCGGTTTGAACGATCACTGCCCCAGTGTCATCCTCTGGACACAAAGAGGGAGAGTAAAGGAAGAAGAATGGTCAGGAGAGGTAAGGTTGGGAGGACTTATGTTTTTCAATGATCTGGTCCCGCAAGGGGGTCCAGTCCGGCCTGCAGGTGGTTTGAGTAAAACATTATCATAATAATTATTTAATTTTTTGTATTCTTTGGCAGGGAAAAAAACTCAATATACTTTAAAATGACTAAAACCAAATTGAAACTCTGTAGAAATTATAATGGACCTACATTCACATCGTTTTTTGACTGTGTCCAGCTCGCTAATAATCACATAAATGAAAGCTAGTCAGGGAGCATTGACAATTCCATTAAAGATGGATAGAGGACAATTTTTTGCACATTTTAATGGCAAGGGGGGAAAAAATTCGGTGCGCCCCTCCAGACCTTATTGAAGACCGAATTTGACACCCTTGAGCTGACCTGTACCTGTACTTTACCTACAGTGCATTCGGAAAATATTCAGACCCCTTGACTTTTTCCAGATTTTGTTATGTTACAGCCTTATTCTAAAATGGATTAAATACCTTTTCCCCCTCATCAATCTACACACAATACTCCATAACGACAAAACCAAAACAGATTTTTTCAAAATGAAAAAATTTATAAAAATGAAAAAATTAAATACCTTATTTACAAAAGTATTCCGACCCTTTGCTATGAGACTCGAAATTGAGCTCAGCTGCATCCTGTTTCCATTGATCATCCTTGAGATGTTACTACAACTTGATTGGAGTCCACCTGTGAAAAATTCAATTGATTGGACATGATTTAGAAAGGCACACATCTGTCTATATAAGTGCATGTCAGAGCAAAAACCAAGCCATGAGGTCGAAGAAATTGTCCGCAGAGCTCCGAGACAGGATTGTGTTGAGGCACAGATCTGGGGTAGGGAACCAAAAAATGTCTGCAGCATTGAAGGTCCCCAAGAACAAAGTGGCCTCCATCATTCTTAAATGGAAGAAGTTTGGAACCACCAAGACTCTTCCTAGAGCTGGCCGCCCGGCCAAAATTAGCAATCGGAGAAGAAGGGCCTTGGTCAGGGAGGTGACCAAGAATCCAATGGTCACTCTGTCAGAGCTCCAGAGTTCCTCTGCAGCACTCCACCAATCAGGCCTATATGGTAGAGAGGCCAGACGGAAGCTACACCTCAGTAAATGACACATGACAGCCCGCTTGGAGTTTGCCAAAAGGCACCTAAAGAACTCTCAGACTATGAGAAACAAGATTCTCTGGTCTGATGAAACCAAAATTGAACTCTTTGGCCTGAATGCCAAGCGTCACATCTGGAGTAAACCTGGCACCATCCCTACGGTGAATGATGCTGTGGGGATGTTTTTCAGTGGCAGGGACTGGGAGACTAGTCAGGATCGAGGGAAAGATGAACGGAGCAAAGTACAGAGAGATCCTTGATGAAGACCTGCTCCAGAGCGCTCAGGACCTCAGACTGGGGCAAAGGTTCACCTTCCAACAAGACAAAGATCCTAAGCACACAGCCAAAGACAACACAGGAGTGGCTTCGGGACAAGTCTCTGAATGTCCTTGAGTGTCCCAGCCAGAGCCCAGACTTGAACCCGATCATACATCTCTGGAGAGACCTGAAAATAGCTGTGCAGTGACGCTCCCCATCCAACCTGACAGAGCTTGAGAGGATCTGCAGAGAAGAATGGGAGAAGATCCCCAAATACACGTGTGCCAAGCTTGTAGCATCATACCCAAGAAGACTCAATGCTGTAATCGCTGCCAAAGGTACTTCAACAAAGTACTGAGTAAAGGGTCTGAATACTTCCATTTTTTTTATTTGTAATACATTTGCAAACATTTCTAAAAACCTGTTTTTGCTTTGTCATTATGGGGTATTGTGTGTGGAGTGATAAAGGGGGGAAAATGATTTAATCCATTTTAGAATAAGGCTGTAACGTAACAAAATCTGGAAAAAGTCAAATGGTCGGAATACTTTCCAAATACACTGTATATAGGGACTACTGCTACAGTTATTGGAACCACCCAAACTTTAGTTAAAATATCAGGATAGTGAAAGTGTATAATTAGATAGTATGTGAGCAAGGAAGATCCACAAAGCCTATCTTCTTCTCTCTACAAAGCCTATTGTTTCCCCTGTGAATCCAAAGGGGTGAGGAGACGTGTCACCTGAGAGATGTGTGTTTCATCATCAAGACCAGACCCCAGCAAGCCTTGTTCTGTGTCCCTGGCACTGCATCATTGAAGAAAGAACTTCTGAGCTGTGTTCGAATACCCGTACTAACATACTGTATACTACATACTTAATGAGTATATACTACATACTATATACTATTAGTTCATTTTATTATACTGTAACCGAACGGTATCCTTTCAGTTGAATGTACTAGCTCTTTGCCTGTCTACCAGAAGTTGATGCTGTTGCTATGCAACCTCTTGCTAGCTAGTTAGCCTAAAAAATTACTAGTTAGACATTTTACGACTTTGGGTGTGTTCTTAAATTCAATCTGGAGTGCACTCATAAATTCAGAGCATTGTCAGATTGTCCGTTTGTAAACTCCTCGGGCCGAGGAGTAGGGTTGATTTGAACGTTCTGGCTGGGCAGTCATGTACCAAAGCTGACGTTGGCTACCTTGCTATCTACTACCAGAAACAAATGAAACCACACTGACCATTTTACTCGCCTTAGCAGAGTTGGTTAGGCAGTTTTCATGTTATCCAGAGCGTTGGTGACTGTAACTGTGCTGCTGGAAACAATTTAATTATGCTTTTTTGCAGATGTTTACTGACACCGGCCATATTCAACCGGTGTTGAGCGCTCGTAAATTCATTCTGCGCTCTGGTACACTCAGACGAGAGTGCTCTGAAATCAGAGTAGATAGCCAGAGCAAATTTACAAAAGCACCCGAATGTCCATTGAGAACGCACAATGACTATACCATTTAGCTAAGCTAAGAATGACGGGAATAATCAAGTAAATAAAAGTTGGGTAGTTAGTTAGATATCCTATTGTTAATATACTGGCAAGTTTGATTTATAAATAGCCAACTAATGTTAGGTAGCTAGCTAACATACCAGTACATACTGGTGTAATGATATGCTATGTGGTTTGTAAGGACAGCATATCTAACAAATCGCCAGCCAACCAGAATGCGGTGATGGACAGAGTCGAAAGCCTTGGCCAGGTCGATGAAGACGGTTGCACTGTACTGTCTTTTATCGATGGCGGTTATGAAGTCATTTAGGACCTTGAGCGTGGCTGAGGTGCACCCATGACCAGCTCGGAAACAAGACTGCATAGTGGAGAAGGTACGGTGGGATTCGAAATGGTCGGTGATCTGTTTATTAACTTGGCTTTTCGAAGATTTTAGAAAGGCAGGGCAGGATGGATATAGGTCTATAACAGTTTGGGTCTAGAGTGTCTCCCCTTTAGAGAGAGGGATGAACGCAGCAGCTTTCCAATCTTTGGGGATCTCAGACGATACGAAAGAGGTTGAATAGGCAGGTAATGCTGTTGCAACAATTTTGGCGATTTATTTTAGAAAGAGAGGGTCCAGATTGTCTCGCCCAGCTGATTTGTAGGGATCCAGATTTTGCAGCTCTGTCAGGATTTGAGTGAAGGAGAAGCGGGGGGGGGGGGGGCTTGGGCAAGTTGCTGCAGGGGGTGCTGAGATGTTGGCCGGGGTAGGGGTAGGCAGGTGGAAAGCATGTAAAACAAAAGTCGTGGAAAAATGCTTATTCTCCATGGACTTTAGTGTCCCAAAACTTTTTGGGAATTAGTGATACAGGATGCAAATTTCTGTTTGAAAAAGCTAGCCTTAGCTTTCCTAACTGACTGAGTATATTGGTTCCTGACATCCCTGAAAAGTTGCATATCGCGGGGGCTATTCGATGCTAATGCAGAACGCCACAGGATGTTTTTGTGCTGGTCAAGAGCAGTCAAGTCTGGAGTGAACAAAGCAACCTATATCTGTTCTTAGTTCTACATTTTTTGAATGGGGCATGCTTATTTAAGATGGAGAGGAAAGCACCTTTGAAGAGCAACCAGGCATCCTCTACTGACGGGATGAGGTCAATATCCTTCCAGGATAACCAGGCCAGGTCGATTAGAAAGGCCTGCTCGCTGAAGTGTTTTAGAGAGCGTTTGACAGTGATGAGGGGTGGTCGTTTGACCGCGGACCCATTACGCATGCAGGCAATGATGCAGTGATCGCTGAGATCCTGTTTGAAGACAGCAGAGGTGTATTTAGAGAGCAAGTTGGTCAGGATGGTGCCCATGGTTATGGATTTAGGGTTGTACGTGTTAGGTTCCTTGATAATTTTTGTGAGATTGAGAGCATCTATCTTAGATTGAAAGACTGCTAGGGTGTTAGGCATGTCCCAGTTTAGGTCACCTAACAGTACGAACTCTGAATATAGATGGGGTGCGATCAATTCACATATGGTGTCCAGGGTATAGCTGGGGGCTGAAGGGGGTCTGTAACAAGCGGCAACGGTGAGAGACTTGTTTCTGGAAAGATGGATTGTTATAGCCTATGTACCTCGGAATGTAGTGAAGCAATATGTGTAGGATGGGGATAGAGACAAAGTCAGATCTTACCGAGTACATGAACAACTTTCCTCCTTCCCTTCTCAGCATCAGCAGGGAGGGAGGTCACAGAGAGGACAAAGTTTAGAACCAAGCAGGTCACTGTCCCCAGGAACAGGGGCTGTGAGGAGAGCTGCAAGGGAGGCAGGGAGAGAGGGACACGTTTGAGTTATGGTGGTGCCCAATGGTGCTGCTTGGCATTCCTAAGGCCTGAAATGGCTAGCCTATATAACATGGAGGATGGACCAACTCCTATCTTGTTTAGGACATGACTAATGAGCAATTCTGCAACTGAACATCATGTGCTATATTATGCAGTGGTAAGAGAGTGCATTGCACCATGTGATATAGCAAGGTACAATGCAGAATAGGGCTTATAATGTCACCGGACTTGGCACTAAGTTATAACCCCAGGAGAAAGAGCGAGGTGATGAAGCTGCTCAATTAAGTAATTCAGAAATGGTATTACACAATTAGTTCGACCAATTGGTTTGACCAAGGGGGCATTTAAGTCTGTGTATGTAGGTTAAGGTTGGAATATGGTGAAGTATTAGTTCAACTTCATTGTACAGTAGAACGCATACAGTACCAGTCAAAAGTTTGGACACCTACTCATTCAAGGGTTTTTCTTTATTTTTACTATTTTCTACATTGTAGAATAATAGTAAAGACATCAAAACTATGAAATATTGGAATTATGTAGAAACCAAAAAAGTGTTAAACAACTCAAAATATGTTTTATATTTAGATTCTTCAAAGTAGTCACCCTTTGCCTTGATGACAGTTTTGCACACTCTTGGCATTCTCTCAACCAGTTTCACCTGGAATGCTTTCCCAACTGTCTTGAGATCCCACATATACTGAGCACTTGTTGGCTGCTTTTCCTTCACTCTGCCGGTCCAACTCAGCCCAAACCATCTCAATTGGGTTGAGGTCAGGTGATTGTGGAGGCCAGGTCATCTGATGCAGCACTCCATCACTCTCCTTCTTGGTCAAATTGCCCTTACACAGCCTGGAGGTGTGTTGGGTCATTGTTCTGTTGAAAAACAAATTATTATCCCACTAAGTGCATACCAGATGGGATGGCGTATCGCTGCAGAATGCTGTGGTAGCCATGCTGGTTAAGTGTGCCTTGAATTCTAAATAAATCACTGACAGTGTCACCAGCAAAGCACCCCCACACCATCACACCTCTTCCTCCATGCTTCACGGTGGGAACCACACATGCGGAGATCATCCATTCACCTACTCTGCGTCTCACAAATTTGAACTCATCATACCAAAGGACAGATTTCCACCAGTCTAATGTCCATTGCTTATGTTTCTTGACCCAGGCAAGTCTCTTCTTATTATTGGTGTTCTTTAGTAGTGGTTCTTTGCAGCAATTCAACCACGAAGGCCTGATTCATGCAGTCTCCTCTGAACAGCAGAAATGCCTTCTGGAATGTGAACTTTCATGTGCCTTAATAACAGACTTGTATGTCATCTGTAAATACAAATAAAATTGTTAAATTACGAGCCTAGTTGGTTTAGCCACATAAAAAAAGAGCAACCTCCCCACTAGCCATGATTGGCTGCGACAATGAGTAGGCTGGACATGCCGAGAGATGAGTTCGGATTGGAATTCCATATAGCACACTTCTGTCTATTTGAGCTGGTCTGTATGTGTAGCTAATCCTGTCTAACACTGATTTTTTTTAAATGCATTGTGTAGTAGAACTGCATAAGTGTTGCTCTCCACTTTCTGGAGGACCAAATTTTGAAATCAGAGGAATAGAGTATGATAGCTAATGAGATGGAGAAACACATGTCTGCCGGTTTACATCTTCAAACTAAGGGCAACAATGGCATCTGTGACAGGGAGACGCATCCATCTATGAGATATACGGGTAAGATAGTCTAGCTAGCTACATTTTCATATATTACATGTTTATAATTTTGACAGGAAGTTGTTTACCTTTCAAGTTAAAGTGCACTGTTACCTAGCTAGCTAACATTAGCTGGCTGGCTCACTAGCTTACATTATATGTATCGTCTAATTATTTGTATCTGAGCCATTTGCTTTGCTAGTTATAGCCTAATGTTAGCTAGCCAACATTGAACCTGGTTGGTTAGCTACCTGCAGATTCATGCAGGGTACTAACGTCATGAGTTGGGGATTATGGTTCATTGTTTAGCGAGCTAGTTAGCTACATGTCTTAACAAAAGACTCCACTATGGAAGTGTCCATTTCAATAGAATATCACTGCGACAACTGTTGATAGACGTAGCTGGTAAATTCGCTTTGGCTATCTACTCCGATTTCAGAGCACTCTTGTCTGAGTGTGCCAGAGCGCAGAATAACTGATGAATTTACTAACTGTAAACACCCATTGAATATGGCCGGTGTTAGTAAACGTTGGCAAAAAAGCCGAAATTGTTGCCAGCAGCACAGTTGCAGTCACCAATGCTCTGGATAACATAAAAACAGCCGAACCAGCCGTTCTAGGTGAGTAAAATGGTCAGTGAGCTGTTCTCTCATTTGCGTCTGGAAGTAGATAGCAAGCTAGCCAACGTTAGCCAATTAGCTTGGGTGCTTGACTGTTGTTGTTAGGACAGAACTCTCGGATAAACCCTTAGAGATGGGTGGGGCTAATATTTAAGAGGGTGTGAACGATGTTGAAAGGGTGGAAACAAAGAAGAGCTCTCCAGTAGGTACCAAAACATTCAAAGGCCATATTCTCAAAAGTGAAGTTACAAGTTTATCAACTTTCAAAGCAGAATTACTTTCCCATTGTCCCTCAAATGCAGTGTATGCAATTCCATTTTGTAGCTCTGTCTCTGCTTTTATCCAATAAACACAAGTTCAAATTTTGCTACATAAGACCGAATCAAGGTGGTTGGTCACATTTGGGCAGCCATTTCTGAGGCTGGTAACTCTAATGAACTTATCCTCTGCAGCAGAAGTAACTCCTTTCCTGTGGCGGTCCTCATGAGAGCCAGTTTCATCATAGCGTTTGATGGTTTTTGCGACTGCACTTGAAGAAACGTTCAAAGAAATGTTCATTATTGACTGACCTTCATGTCTTAAAGTAATGATGGACTGTCATTTCTCTTTAATTATTTGAGCTGTTCTTGCCATAATATGGACTTGGTCTTTTACCGAATAGGGCTATCTTCTGTATACCAACGCTATCTTGTCACAACACTACTGATTGGCTCAAACGCATTAAGAAGGAAAGAAATTCCACAAATTAACTTTCAATAACTTTTAACCTGTTCCTTGAAATTCATTCCAGGTGACTACACCATGAAGCTGGTTAAGATAATGCCAAGTGTGCATATTTGTCATCAAGGCAAAGGGTGGCTACTTTGAAGAATTTCAAATATAAAATATATTTTGATTTGTTTAACACGTTTTTGGTTACTACATAATTCCATGTGTGTTATACGGTGACTGAGTTCATCAGGAAGTGCATAGGAGATGTTGTACCCACTGTGACTATTAAAACCTCCCAAACCAGAAACCGTGGATGGATGGCAGCATTCGGGCAAAACTGAATGCGCGAACCACCGCATTTAACCATGGCAAGGGGACTGGGAATATGGTCGAATTCAAAGTGTAGTTGTTCCCTACGTAAGGCAATCAAACAGGCAAAACGTCAGTACAGAGAAAGTAGAGTCGCAATTCAACAGCTCAGGCACACTACCTTTTTTGGCAGGGTCTACAGACAATCACGGATTACAAAGGGAAAACCAGCCACGTCGCGGACACCGACGTCTTGCTCCCAGACAAGCTAAACACATTCTTCACCCGCTTTGAGGATAACACAGTGCCACCGACGCGGCCTGCTACCAAGGACTGTGGGTTCTCCTTCTCCGTGGCTGACGCGAGTAAGACATTTAAGCGTGTTGACCCTCACAAGGCTGCCGGCCCAGGCGACATCCCTAGCCGCGTCCTCCGAGCATGTGCAGACCAGCTGGCTGGAGTGTTTATGGACATATTCAATCTCTCCCTGTCCCAGTCTGCTGTCCTCACTTGCTTCTAGATGTCCACCATTGTTCCTGTACCCAAGAAAGCAAAGGTTACTGAACTAAATGACTATTGCCCCATTGCACTCACTTCTGTCATCATGAAGTGCTTTGTGAGGCTAGTTAAGGATCATATAACCTCTACCTTACCTGACACCCTAGACCCACTTCAATTTGCTTACCGCCCCAATATATCCACAGACGATGCAATCGCCATCGCACTGCATAGTGCCCTATCCCATCTGGATAAGAGGAATACAAATGTAAGAATGCTGTTCATTGACTTTAGCTCAGCATTCAACACCATAGTACCCTCCAAGCTCATCATTAAGCTCGAAGCCCTGGGTCTGAACACCGCCCTGTGCAACTAGGTCCTGGACTCCCTGACGGCCACCCCCAGGTGGTGAAGACAGGAAACAACAACTCCACCTCAGGAGACTGAAGAAATTTGGCTTGGCCCTTAAAACCCTCACAAACGTTTACAGATGCACAATTGAGAGCATCCTGTCGGGCTGTATCACCGCCTGGTACAGCAACTGCACCGCCCGCAACCGCAGAGCACCCGATGTCACAGGAAGGCCAAAAAGATAATCAAGGACATCAACCACCCGAACCACGGCCTGTTCTCCCCGCTATCAACCAGAAGGAGAGGTCTGTACAGGTGCATCAAATCTGGGACCGAGAGACTGAAAAATAGCTTCTATCTCAAGGTCATCAGACTTGTTAAATAGCCATCACTAGCTGCCTTCCACCCGGTTACGCAACCCTGCACCTTAGGCTGCTGCCCTAAATACATAGACTGGCCACTTTAATAATGGAAGACTACTCACTTGCGCTAGGAAGCATTTCGCTGAACCCGCAATAACATCTGCTAAACATGTGTATGTGACCAATAAAATGTAATTGTATTCATAGTTTTGATGTCTTCACTATTATTATACAATGTAGAAAATAGTCTAAATAAATAAAAACCCTGGAATGAGTAGGTGTGTCAACTTTTGACTGGTACTGTATATGGATACAATGTCATACAGAGCCTCCACATGTTTAGATGTTTAAAAAAGTAAACAATAATATAATTCATGTAATAAAGGGTTATTGCAGCAGAATACATTCCTTTTTAGGCACCTCTGCAATATTATACATTTTAATTATCTATATAGACTATAACAGGAACATGCAAATATGCTGCTGACCACATTTTGAACAAATAACCCTACATGCGACACTCTCCTCCTCATCATGCACTGTACTGCAATAGTAGGCTACAGTACTGTAGAAACTCTTCAAGGTTACTGCAGGCTACAGTAATATCCCATGCAGTTATAAAAAAGACCGCATGATGCGCAGACACAGAGGCAACCCATCCCCCCACTTACCATTATTATCTCTTCAAGAATACTGTGTCTGTCTGAAGTTATATATGCCGTATGTCGTCTGCTCCAGCTGGGCTTTTAATGATATGGTGCAGTACTTGACTCATCCTCTCTCTCTATCCTGCAGTTAGCTTGCCGTCTCCTGCCCTATGGCTGTTTCATTTTGTCAATGCAGGGGAACTGCTGACGCTGGGCAGGACTGGGCTAGTTAGACTGTCCCACTCATTTTAAGTATAATGATGATAATCACTATCAGAGAGCGGCAGAGCAATTCACTGTCCTATCTTACTACAATGTAGGCTGTCATTCGGGGTACAGTCAGGGAACAACAGTGCTACAATGTTGCATTTGCTGTCACATTGGCATGGTAAATTGTGCCAGCAGGTACACAATGTTTCAGAAATGCAGTGATAGTTCCACTCAATAGCATAAAACTCATTAAACTTAGCCTAGCAATGTTGTCCAAAAGCAAACATTGTAATTGTAGCTAATGTAATGTTATTAGCTAATTCAACCAGTGTGGATTTGTGTGCATGTTGTTATTATAGACTATAATTTAGCAGGATACGAAATAATAACCACTGGTGGGGCCAATATAACTGCGTAGTATATGAGCCTAATCTGAGCCAATGTTGCCAACTGGGGAATTAGCTCAAATGGTAGAGCGCTCGCTTAGCATGCGAGAGGTAGCGGGATCGATGCCCGCATTCTCCAAATCATTTTTCTTCGCCCAAACATTTCAAGAGTGTTCTAGAAAGAGGGGCATAGACTACTGCATAGGCTACTGTCCTGAAGTCAGGATCACGCCAATTTACATTATAGTAGGAATTGCTTTTGATTGTGCAAAATTGTATTTCTGTCAGGTCTCAGTAGGAGGCCATAAAGAATCCAGTTTACCAGTCAGTGGTGTGCTATTTTTTAAGGTGTCTGAACGCAGAAAAATGCTAATTATGTCATCAATCAAAGTTTGTACTGTCAGATGTAGCCAATTGAATAGCCAGCCCACCATTATATAATATGCATAAAATGCATACTCCAATTGCAACGTCTGCCTATACCCACACATATTGTCTAAATCAAATGTAATATTTTTAATAACGTCAAACACCATATTGGGCATAGGCTACCTCATGTCAAAATAGGCCATCACTGTCAATAGTGAATGATAATTATTCAAGTTTTACCAGTGAAACGTCCAAACTGCATCTCCATGCCAATCATTTGATTGATCTCAATCAGTTTCATGGTAATTTAGATTTTCTTGAATTACTGTTTCCTGAGTTAAGTAGTACTAGAGCAGATGGTGTTAACAAACTATTAGCCTTGTATTTTGTTTCGATCAAAGCATATCCTACCATTGGCACGCTCTGAGTTTTGGTGCATCCCACTTTTGTTTTTTTACTATTCAGTTTCAGCTAACCATCCTAAAATCTCATGAGAAATTAGGTGTTTTTTTGTGTAACAGTAACATTATAGGCCTACTATGCTATGATATTCGGTTCTCCATTCGTTTGTATTTTTCGTTTGTATTTTATTTTGTATTGCTCTTGTGTTACTATTTTATTTGTATTATTCTTTTTAAACTCTGTATCGTTGGGAAGGGCTTGTAAGCAAGCATTTCACGGTAAAGTCTACACCAGTTGTATTCGGCGCATGTGACAAACAGTTATTTTATTTAAAATGCAAATTAATCATGATGTGATCTTGCGAAACATTGATTCAGATTTGATCCAACTTTACTAAACAAGCAACATTCTGAGAGGTGATAATATTGTGTTTGTAAAAATCAATAAAAATCAAGCTTTTGATGTGGTGTATTCACACATATCAATATCAATATCAATATCAAAACTATAACCTAAATGCATTATTACCTTTAACATGACCCAATTCACATTTTCAATTGCCCACCCTGAAATACCAAGCTAGAGGGCCCTGTGTCTCAACCAATAGCCAATGTAGGATAAACATCCCAAGCAGGGCTTCAGCAACTTCCAGAGAGGGTCAGGCTTTTTGGGTTTTGCGGTGGCCACTCTGGTTTGGGTTTCCTCGGCAGAACTGTGTCGCTGTAACCAAGTGGTCACATATCCTTCTGGGTTCCACTGCGCAAAAGGGGTCCATGAAGATTTATGAACATCCAGGCAGACACAGTGAATTTAGATTTTTTTTCAGCATTCTGATTGGCTATAGTGATGAAGCCTTTGACGTGCTTCAACAGTGCACACACACAGCCATTAGTTCTTCATCATTGTCGCCACTGCCAGAGAATAGACAGGGAAGAAACCACCATTTAACTACCTCTAGACTGCTATACATATTTATTTGGATTTTCATTCTATTGTTTTTCATGGAATACATGTATTCTCAAATTGAAAAGAATTGAGGGAGTGTTGCTCCTCCGCGCTCCAGCAGCACTACACCCCTGCAGCTTACATCATCTGACCATCATGCCCTCTGTCCTCTTCACACCCACTAATATTGATACCGCCTCAGTCTGCCAGCAGTGTGAATTGCTATAGGCTGTGTTGATACAGGCAGCCCAATTCTGATCTTTTCTCCACTAATTGGTCTTTTGACCAATCAGATCAGATCTGAAAAATATGTAATGTAAGAAGATCTGATGTGATTGATCAAAAGACCAATTAGTGGAAAAAACATCAGAATTGGGCTGCTTGTGTCGTATGTAGCTGCAGTGTTCAGCAATCGAGCTAAAGGCAGATCGCAACTCTCCTGGGGTCTCAGGCTGCACAACTGAGCAGACATCTGCACATATTCCCAGTGGCTCCTCCACTTCCATCATATGGATGGAGCTGTTGTGAAAGGGGCCGGATTTCATATAGAAGGTCTGTCACACAGACTGCATGTGCAAGCAGGGCGTTTCCTTCTTCATTACGATACATCAGCATGTAAAGCTGCTGAGGGAGAAGGAATTAGATTAGCCTGTGTATGTTTATGGCGTGTGTGTGTATATGTGCGTGTGTATGTCTAAGGATGACACACTGGAGTGAGTTTAGGTGGTATTTCTTCGTACCGTACCAGGCTGCTGCATTTGTTTCTAATGAAAAGGGGAGAAAATGGTTTGTTTGCCAACAGCTCTGTGTTTGTATGAACTAACGGCTGCGGGGAAAGTGGAGCCTGTTTCTGTCTCACTCTCTGCCTCTGCAGTATAGTGCAATGGAGGTGTCCCCGGCCTAAGAAAAACATGGTGTCCTGTATGATACACATACTCCTCTTTGTCAGTGTTGGGGAAGCTACTCTGAGCTACCAATTATGTCACGGACCGGCTCGAAGTCCGTAACAAGGGAGACAACGTGGAGATTAGGAATAACAAAAATAGATTTATTAACTGAAGTAACGTAAATACAATGAACTATGGTGTGTGTAGTCAGTAATCAGTAGTGTGAGTGGTCGCGTGCATAAATGTGATAATGAGGGGTGTTGAAAGGTGCCAAAGCAAACAAACAAAACGGCCACAAAAATGCCACAACCAAAATCTAACAGTGTGTCTGCATGGGGAGAGTATCCTCAATGAATGGGGAAGAGGTGTATTTATCCCGGGACACACCCGGGCCCAGGTATGTTGCTGACGACTCTACCAGCTCCGCCCGCCGACATCCTAATAAGGAAAACAAGAGCAAAGAGAGAATACGGCAGACAGAGTGGGAGCGTCGTCACAATTACTTCTCACAATAAATTAAGCTACACTAAAGCCACCCTTAAGAAAAAATTGTTCACTACCTCAAAACGACTTAGTGAAAAATGATATCTAAATCTGAAATGTCATAAACTCCAAATTGCAGAACAGATCACTGGAGTCAGATGTGAACAGAATGTGTAATTTAGCCTATTAAACACAAAAACTATGTTTCAAGTGAGAATTAAGCAGGTCTGATGTCCGAAAAATGACATTTTTGCCTACTTCACCCATATTTAGGGGTTCACATCGAAGCTGTCAAACTTATTATTATAATTTTTTTATCTAAGAATTGTACCAACTGACCTATAGGTGACGCTGTGATAAGCAGTCTCACTTAAAGAGCCAGTGGACATGCCGATTGGGCGATTCTGCTCATTAGAAAAACAAGATTTCAGTCTTGGACATATGCTGCCTAATCGATTCTGCGTTTGGTGAATGATGTTTGTTCCCCATGAGACACTGTAGACACGGAAGCTTATTTCACTTCCACAAAATCCCCAGAATCTCTGTTAACTCAAGAAATCTGTGATTTATTTAGACATTTTTGTAGAGGATTTTTAAGTTGCACAGTTTTACATATAACTAAGTTGTTTGGTGCAGTTTTTCTCAAGTAAAAAATATGGAACGTGCTGTCTTATGTAAACAAAGTCGGGCTGTTGGGCAGTTTTGTCTTGCTATTGGATAGAGAGCAATCAATCCCATGTTAGTGGGCAAATGTACATTGTCAAATCAACCTCCATTTACCCGTTGTGACGCACGGATGTTCCAAAGACTGATTTTATGAGCAAAATTATCCTATTTACACTTTGTAGTATATCTTGACACTAGAATAACTGTTTGAAATGAATCAAATTTTTAGCAGATGTTATTGCTGGTGTAGCGAAATGCTTGTGTTCCTAGCTCCAACAGTGCAGTAGTATCTAACAATTCACAACAATACACACAAATCTAAAAGTAAAGGAATGGAATTAAGAAATATATAAATATTAGATAGAGCAATGTCGGAATGGCATTGACTAAAATACAGTACATACATATGAGATGAGTAAAGCAGTATGTAAAAATTATTTAAACGTTATTAAAGTGACAAGTGTTCCATTATTAATGTCGCTGTCACGATCGTTGTAGTGAGGAGACCAAAGCGCAGCGTGATGTGAATACATACTTTTAATGAACGACGAATAAACACGAAGAACACTAAACAAACTAACAAAACGAACGTGACTGCTATAAACAAAGAGTGCATACATGCAACTTCACAAAGACAATAACCCACAAACTAAACTGGAAAATGGCAACCTAAATAGGGTCCCCAATCAGAGACAACGATAAACAGCTGCCTCTGATTGGGAACCAATCTAGGCCACCATAGACCAACATATGCCTAGACTAACTACACACACCTAGACATACATAAACCCTATACAATACCAAAACCCCATAGATATATAAAACCCCTAGACAAGAAAAAACACACATGCCACCCTCGTCACACCCTGACCTAACCAAAATAATAAAGAAAACAAAGATAACTAAGGTCAGGGCGTGACAGTCGCCAGTGATTCCAAGTCTATGTGTATATAGGGCAGCAGCCGCTCTGGTGCAGGTTTGCGTAACCGGGTGGTAGTCGGCTAGTGATGACTATTTACAGTCTGATGGCCTTGAGATAGAAGCTGTTTTTCAGTGTCTCGGTCCCAGCTTTGATGCACCTGTACTGACCTCGCCTTCTGGATGATAGCGGGTTGAACAGGCTGTGGCTCGGGTGGATGATATCCTTGATGATCTTTTGGGCCTTCCTGTGACATCGGGTGCTGTATGTGTCCTGGAGGGCAGGTAGTTTGCCCCCGGTGATGCGTTGGGCAGAATGCACCACCCTCTGGAGAGCCCTGAGGTTGCAGGCGGTGAAACAGCCTGACAGGATCCTCTCATTTGTGCATCTGTAAAAGTTTCTGAATTTTAGGGGCCAAGCCAAATTTCTTCAGCCTCCTGAGGTTGAAGAGGTGCTATTGTGCCTTCTTCCCAACACTGTCTGTGTGGGTGGACCATTTCAGATCGTCAGGAACTTGAAGCTTTCCACCTTTTCCCTCTGCTGTTTTCTGAAGTCCACAATCCTTTGTTTTGCTGACATTGAGTGAGAGGTTATTTTCCTGACACCACACTCCGAGGGCCCTCACCTCCTCCCTGTAGGCTGTCACGTCGTTGTTGGTAATCAAGCCTTCCACTGTAGTGTTGTCTGTAAACTTGATTGAGTTGGAGGCGTGCACGGCCACGCAGTCGTGGGTGAACAGGGAGTACAGGAGGGGGCTGAGAACGTACCCTTGAGGGGCCCCAGTGTTGAGGATCAGCGGAGTGGAGATGTTGTTTCCTACCTTCCCCACCTGGGGGCGGCCCATCAGGAAGTCCAGGACCCAGTTGCACAGGGTGGGGTTGAGACCCAGGGTCTCAAGCTTAATGATGAGTTTGGCGGGTACTATGGTGTTGAATGCTGGGCTAAAGTCAATGAACAGCATTATTACATAGGTATTCCTCTTGTCCTGATAGTATAGGGCAGTGTGCAGTATGATGGCGATTGCATCGTCTGTGGACCTATTGGGGTGGTAAGCAAATTGGAGTGGGTCTAGGGTGACAGTTAGGGTGTAGGTGATATGATCCTTGACTAGTCTCTCAAAGCACCTCATGATGACAGAAGTGAGCACTACGGGGCGATAGTAATTTAGTTCAGTTACCTTAGCTTTCTTGGGAACAGGACAATGGAGGCTATCTTGAAGCATGTGGGTACAGCAGACTGGGATAGGGATTGATTGAATATGTCCGTAAACACACCAGCCAGCTGGTCTGCGCATGCTCTGTGCAGACCGCACCACACACTGGAGAGCCCTGCGGTTTTGGGCGGTGCAGTTGCCGTACCAGGCGGTGATACGATGCAATCGCCTGCACACTGCCCTATCCCATCAGGACAAGAGGAATACCTATGTAAGAATGCTGTTCATTGACTACAGCTTAGCATTCAACACCATTGGGATGCAGTCTGGGACGGCAGCCTTTCGAGGGTTAACACGTTTAAATGTTTTACTCACGTCGGCCACGGAGAAGGAAAGCCCGCGTCGGTGGCACTGTATTGTCCTCAAAGCGTGCAAAGAAGTTTAATTTGTCTGGAAGCAATTCGTCGATGTCCACGACGGGGCTGGTTTTCTTTTTGTAATCCGTGATTGTCTGTAGACCCTGCCACATACGTCTCGTGTTTGCGCCGTTGAATTACGACTCCACTTTTTCTCTATACTGACGCTTTGCTTGTTTGATTGCCTTTTGGAGGGAATAACTACACTGTTTGTATTCAGCCATATTTCCGATTAGTCAGACCAGCGTTGGATAGACCTAAGCACGGGCGTTTCCTGTTTTAGTTTCTGCCTATAGGAGGGGAGCAACAAGATGGAGTCATGGTCGGATTTGCCAAAAGGATGGCGGGGGAGGGCCTTGCATGCATCGTGGAAGTTAGAGTAGCAATTGTCGAGCATCTTACTCGATCGTGTACTGCAATCGATATGCTGATAGCCTTGTTCTCAAATTAGCTTTGTTAAAGTCCCCAGCTACAGTAAATGCAGCCTCAGGATATATGGTTTCCAGTTTGCATAAAGTCCAGTGAAGTTCCTCGATGGCCGTCTTGGTATCCGATATACATGGCTGTGACGATAACCGAGGAGAGTTCTCTTGGGAAATAATACGGTCTGAATTTGATTGTGAGGAATTCTAGGTCAGGTGAACAAAAGAACTTGAGTTATTGTATGTTATTACAATTACACCATGAGTCGTTAATCATGAAACATACACCGTACAGTAGGTTGGCTGCCAGGACAGCCAGGAAGGACTTGCCTAGGATCTGGAATGGGACCACAGTACGTGGGTGGAGGGATGCCCCGATGTGGGCCCACTGGCACTGTGAGGGAGAGAGGAACGTTTGTGGTTATTCCAAACAAAGGTGTTGGGTTATTCAGTCATGTCACTCAGCAAATATTTTTAGGAAGATCCATTGTCAGACAAATACTACTACTCACTTCCCAATAGAACACATATTGGTGTTGAATCCCTAGATGTAACTAACATACACTACATGGCCAAAAATATGTGGACACCTGCTCATCAAACATCTCATTCCAAAAAAAAACTTTGCTGCTATAACAGCCTCCACTCTTCTGGGAAGGCTTTTCACTAGATGTTGGAGCATTGCTGCCGGGACTTGCTTCCATTTTAGCCACAAGAGCATTGGTGAAATCGGGCACTGATGTTGGGCGATTAGGCATGGCTCGCAGTTGGCATTCCAATTCATCTCAAAGGTGTTCGATGAGATTGAGCAGGCCAGTCAAGTTCTTCCACAATGATCTCAACAAACCATTTCTGTATGGACCTCGCTTTGTGCACGGGGGCAATGTCATGCTGAAATAGGAAAGGGCCTTCCCCAAACTGTTGCCACAAAGTTGGAAGCAACAGAATTGTCTAGAATGTCATTGTATGCTGTAGCGTTAAGATTTCCCTTCACTGGAACAAAGGAGCCTGAACTGGAACTCGGTAGTGAGTGTTACAAGCGAGGACAGACAATTTTTTTTAAAAAAATTTTTTTTTAGCTTGTGTGGCCTACCACTTTGCGGCTGAGCCGTTGTTGCTCCTAGATGTTTCCACTTCACAATAACAGCACTTACAGTTGACCAGGGCAGACATGTGAGGAACTGACTTGTTGTAAATGTGGCATCCTATGATGGTGCCATGTTGAAAGTCACTGAGCTCTTCAGTACGTGCCATTCTACTGACAATGTTTGTCTATGGAGATTGCATGGCTGTGTGCCTGATTTTACACACCTGTCAGCAACGAAGTGTGGCTGAAATAGCCAATACACTAATTTGAAGGGGTGTCCACATACTAGTGTAATTCTTGTTCACTCGCATAACTAGCCAATACATTTATTTACAGCTGACCGCTAATTTTCAAGTGTTGATATTCAAGTGTTCTCACACAAAAGGTTTGATTTAATAGCTTTAAATCCCATACTTTACTCTACTTTGAGCCAGTGCAACAGCCATTAGTATCTGCAGCTAGCGATGTACAGTACAGCACGACCCCAGAGAGAAGACTCTGGTGCCCTGCTCCGTTCACAGGAGTCTTTTGATTAGAAATGCTGAATCCCCGAGGCAGGCCTTCCCCCGGGTTGAGAGGGATAGTAGGGGCTGCAGACGAGTCTATACAGTACTGGCCTTTGATCACTGCTTCTTGTTTGATGACTGCCTCTATGAGTCCAGCATGGAGAGGAAATTCAACCTCCTGATGACAGGAAATAGGTCTCCGTAGGATGGGGCTGACTGGTTATTATTATGAACACGTACGCCATGAAGAGGCCTTATTAAAGCTGGATATAATAAAATATTTATATGAGAACTTGCGATAGTGGTAGCACTGGGAGCTATACTTTCACTATTCTAATCTACTGAGCCATTAACTTTATGTTCATATCCTTATCTTTTATAATTTATTATTGTTGTTGCATTGTCAAGAAGGAACCTACAAGTAAGAATTTAATTGAACAGTGTATACCAACTGTATCCCTTACATACGACTAATAAAACTTGAAACTAATGCTGAGCATAATATACACAGTTTGAACTTTCAGGGGCTCTAGTCACTCTAAAGTGATTCATCCTATTCTATTATGGCTAATAATAGCAATATGTAGAATCAAATAAAATAAAATGTTATTTGTCACATGCGCCGAATACAACAAGTGTAGTAGACCTTACCGTGAAATGCTTACTTACAAGCCCTTAACCAACAATGCAGTTAAGAAAATAAGAGTTAAGAAGTGATTGACTAAATAAACTAAAGTAAAGAAAGTAACGCAATGAAATGACAATGAGGCTATATACAGGGGGTACCGGTACAGAATAGAGGTTACTATTTTTCAACGCCGATACAGACACCGATTATTGGAGGACCAAAAAAAGCCGATACTGATTAATCGGACACATTTTTTTTTTAAACATTTTTTATTTGTAATAATGACAATTACAACAATACTGAATGAACACTTATTTTAACTTAATATAATACATCAATCAAATCAATTTAGCCTCAAATAAATAATGAAACATGTTCAATTTGGTTTAAATAATGCAAAAACAAAGTGTTGGAGAAGAAAGTAAGTGCAATATGTGCCATGTAAAAAAGCTAACGTTTAAGTTCCTTGCTCAGAACATGAGAACATGTGAAAGCTGGTGGTTCCTTTTAACATGAGTCTTCAATATTTACAGGTAAGAAGTTTTAGGTTGTCGTTATTATAGGACTATTTCTCTCTCTACCATTTGTATTTCATATACCTTTGACTATTGGATGTTCTTATAGGCACTTTAGTATTGCCAGTGTAACAGTATAGCTTCCGTCCCTCTCCTCGGTCCTACCTGGGCTCGAACCAGGAACACATCGACAACAGCCACCCTCGAAGCATCGTTACCCATCGCTCCACAAAAGTCACGGCCCTCTGCAAGGGGAACAAGGTCTCAGAGCGAGTGACGTCACCGATTGAAACGCTAATAGCGCGCACCCCGCTAACTAGCTAGCCATTTCACATCGGTTACACCAGCCTAATCTCGGGCGGTTGATAGGCTTGAAGTCATAAACAGCGCAATGCTTGAAGCATTGCGAAGAGCTGCTGGCAAACACACGAAAGTGCTGTTTGAATGAATGCTTACAAGCCTGCTGCTGCCTACCACCGCTCAGTCAGACTGCTCTATCAAATATCAATTCATAGACTTAATTATAACATAATAACACACAGAAATACGAGCCTTAGGTAATTAATATGGTCAAATCCGGAAACTATCATTTCGAAAATAAAACGTTTATTCTTTCAGTGAAATACGGAACCGTTCCGTATTTTATCTAACGGGTGACATCCATAAGTCTAAATATTGCACAACCTTCAATGTTATGTCATAATTACGTAAAATTCTGGCAAATTAGTTCACAACGAGCCAGGCGGCCCAAACTGTTGCATATACCCTGACTCTGCGTACAATGAACGCAAGAGAAGTGACAGAATTTCCCTAGTTTAATATTGCCTGCTAACATGAATTTATTTTAACTAAATATGCAGGTTTAAAAATATATACTTTTGTGTATTGATTTTAAGAAAGGCATTGATGTTTATGGTTAGGTACATTCGTGCAACGATTATGCTTTTTTCACAAATGCGCTTTGTTAAATCATCCCCCGTTTGGCGAAGTTTGGCGAAGTTGGCTGTCTTTGTAAGGAAGAAATAGTCCTCACAGTTCGCAACGTGTCACGGCTGTCGTCCTCCTCTTCTGACGAGGAGAAGCGATAAGGATCGGAGGACAAATACGCAGCGTGGTAAGTGTTCATGATAATGTTTTTATTTAAACTCAGAACACTAAACAAAACAATAAACGATGTGAACAAACGAAACAGTACCGTGTGGCGACAAACACTGACACGGAAGACAGAATCACCCACCAAAAAAAAAACAAGCAGCGTGGTAACAGACAGCAGCAGCAGCAGCAGCAGCAGCAGCAGCGATCGGAGGACTCCTGGACCTGGGAGGAGATTCTGGACGGCAAGGGACCTTGGACTCAGGTTGGTGAATATCGCCGCCCCAAAGCTGAGCTGGAGGCAGCGAAAGCGGAGAGGCGGTGGTATGAGGAGGCTGCACGTAAGCGCGGCTGGAAGCCAGAGAGGCAGCCCCAAAAATTTCTTGGGGGGGCACACGGGGAGTGTGGCTAAGCCAGGTAGGAGACCTGAGCCAACTCCCCGTGCTTACCTTGGAGAGAGAGGGACCGGGCAGGCACCGTGTTATGCCGTGAGGTGCACGGTGTCCCCGGTGAGCAGGCATAGCCCAGTGCGGTACATAGCAGCACCTCGTATCGGCCGGGCTAGAGTGGGCATCGAGCCAGGTGCCATGAAGCCGGCTCAACGCATTTGGTCTCCAGTGCGTCTCCTCGGGCCGGGGTACATGGCACCAGCCCTACGTATGGTGTCCCCGGTTCGCCAGCACAGCCCAGTGCGGCCTATTCCACCTCGCCGCACTGGCTTGGCTATGGGGAGCATTCAGCCTGGTAGGGTTAGACAGGTTCGGTGCTCAAGACCTGCAGTGCGCCTCCATGGTCCGGTCTGTCCGGTGCCACCTCCACACACCAGCCCTCCGGTGGCAGCCCCCCGCACCAGGCTGTCTCTCTGTCTCCTCACTACAGGTGCTCCCGTCTGTCCAGCGCCACCTGAGTCTTCCATCTGTCCAGCGCCGCCAGGGTCTCCCGTCTGTCCAGCACCGCCTGAGCCGCCCGTCTGTCCTGAGCCGTCAGAGCCGCCTGCCAGTCAGGTGCTGCCAGAGCCGCCCGCCAGTCAGGAGCTGCCAGAGCCGCCCGCCAGTCAGGAGCTGCCAGAGCCGCCCGCCAGTCAGGAGCTGCCAGAGCCGCCCGCCAGTCAGGAGCTGCCAGAGCCGCCCGCCAGTCAGGAGCTGCCCCTCAGTCCGGAGCTGCCAGAGCCGCCCGCCAGTCAGGAGCTGCCAGAGCCGCCCGCCAGTCAGGAGCTGCCAGAGCCGCCCGCCAGTCAGGAGCTACCAGAGCCGCCCGCCAGTCAGGAGCTGCCAGAGCCGCCCGCCAGTCAGGAGCTGCCAGAGCCGCCCGCCAGTCCTGAGCTGCCCCTCAGTCCGGAGCTGCCAGAGCCGCCCGCCAGTCCTGAGCTGCCCGCCAGTCCGGAGCTGCCCCTCAGTCCGGAGCTGCCTCAGGGTCGCGGCTCAAAGGACGCCAATAAAGTGGACTAAGACTATGGTGGAGTGGGGTCCACATCCAGCGCCAGAGCCGCCACCGCGGACAGATGCCCACCCAGACCCTCCCCTATAGGTTCAGGTTTTGCGGCCGGAGTGGCCGGAGGGGGGGGGGGTACTGTTACGCCCTGACCATAGTTTGCTTTGTATGTTTATATGTTTTGTTTGGTCAGGGTGTGATCTGAGTGGGCATTCTATGTTGTATGTCTAGTTTGTCTGTTTCTGTGTTTGGCCTGATATGGTTCTCAATCAGAGGCAGGTGTTAGTCGTTGTCTCTGATTGGGAACCATATTTATGTAGCCTGTTTTGTCATTGTGGGTGTGGGTGATTGTCTATGTGTTAGTTGCCTGTGTCTGCACTGTTATATATAGCGTTACGTTCGTTTTGTTGTTTTGTATTAGTTTGGTTAGTGTTCTTAAATAAATAGAAGAATGTATTCACTTCACGCTGCGCCTCGGACCTCCTCTCTTTCTCCCGAAGACGATCGTGACACAACAAGCCAGGCATCCCAAACTGCTACATATACCCTGACTCTGTTGCACAGGACGCAAGAGAAGTGACACAATTTCCCTAGTTATATGAAATTCATGTCAGCGGACAATATTAACTAAATATGCAGGTTTAAAAATATATACTTGTGTTTTGATTTTAAGAAAGGCGTTGATGTTTATGGTTAGGTACTCATTGGTGCAACGACAGTGCTTTTTTCGCGAATGCGCTTGTTAAATCACCCGCTTGGCGAAGTAGGCTGTGATTCAATGATAAATTAACAGGCACCGATTATATGCAACGCAGGACAAGCTAGATAAACTAGTAATATCATCAACCATGTGTAGTTAACTAGTGATTATGTTAAGATTGATTGTTTTTTATAAGATGCGTTTAATGCTAGCTAGCACCTTACCTTGGCTCCTTGCTGCACTCGCATAACAGGTAGTCAGCCTGCCACGCAGTCTCCTCGTGGAGTGCAATGTAATGATCGGTGTCCAAAAATGCAGATTACCGATTGTTATGAAAACTTGAAATCGGCCCTAATTAATCGGCCATTCCGATTAATCGGTCGACCTCTAGTACAGAATCAATGTGCAGGGGCACAGGTTAGTCGAGGTAATTGAAGTAATATGTACATGTAGGTAGGGGTAAAATGACTATGCATAGATAATAAACAGCGAGTAGCAGCAGTGGAGCCTTTTGAACCTAGACTTGGAGGTACGGTACTGCTTGCCGTGTGGCAGCAGAGAGAACAGTCTATGACTTGGGTGGCTGGAGTCTTTGACAATTTTTTGGGCCTTCCTCTGACACCGCGTAGTATAGAGGTCCTGGATGTAGAAGAAGAAATGTAAGTAGAGCACGTTGCATTCTGGGAACTGTAGTTTGTTATTAACCCATAATAACACAAATGTCCCCCTTATCTTACCTGGGCAGTGCCTCGAACACAGTCCAATCAGGCATCCAGGTGCAGCCAGGCACTGAGTCCATAGACAAAGGCCCCCAGCATTGGCAGCATGTAGAACAGGAAGTGCAGAATCTACAACAGGGATTACATCATAGGATTACATCACAAGTGTCTCAGAGACCTCCGTGTGATTCCAGCCGGTCCGCTCCACCGTGCAGCTCTGACACTCCAATGGAGAATTAATATAGATATTAATGCAGTACATCTTCATCCTTGCTAGGGCACTAACAGCGTTACAGCAGTACAAGCACTCACACAGAATACAGATAATACTGCTTCTGGCTGCATAAACACACAAACACTCACTCACTCACACACACTTGAAGTGCTTTCACAATGCACACTGAGGACCAAATTGTAGTGTTCAAATAGAGGTCATTACATTGACTCTCACTTGCACTTCAACAGAAAATATTTGGAGCTTGAAAGTCAGGTAGCTGCTGAAGTAATGGCATCAAATTATACCTTTGAACAGTGGCTTTTGTTCTAGGGATGTGGTCCTGATGAATCCTAATGAATTGAGCACAGAGGCTGAGAGCCAATCACACGTTGCCCTTCAGTCCTTGGAGCAGTGTCTGTGTGCTGCGCCCGGTCATCTGTCTGCCGTGGTTGATCACCATCAATGATTAAAAAGGTTGATCAATGCAAAAGCAGGGTAACACTATGCACACCGCCCCTACACACACCTGCATTGCACACACATGCTTTGACACACACATGCTAGCTAGAGCATACACACATGCACGCATACACACACACCTCCCACCCAGTGTGTTGCTGATGGGGGGTTCAGGGGAAGGAGGATTAGCTTATCAAGTTCTCAGCATGCCGTTCCCTGCCTGATCAATGCTTTGCCATTGTTCCTGGACTGTAGCCACAACAAGGTCTTTAGATAACATATTGACTCCGTTAAGAACCCTAATAAAACAAAACACCCAGCTTTTGAAGTAAACCCAGGCGGCCGTTGAGACCGGCCCAGTCACAACCACATTCTCTTACCTAACAAATAAGAGACGATGAGCCAACCTGGCCTCTCAGCCCTCTCATTGTGGCGTAATGATGAGATACACATAAGGATGTCATAAGGATGTCATAAGGTGAATGCACCAATTTGTAAGTCGCTCTGGATAAGAGCGTCTGCTAAATGACTTAAATGTAAATGTAAATGATACACAGAGAGGAGAGAGAGTGCAGGCTTCAAGGCAACTCCAAGTGATCTCTGGATGGAGTGGCTATTACATTGTTATTTAAAACAAAGTGGGTTAGCGACTATTAAGGGATGCCACTGAAACTGCAAAGAGGCATGCTCTGTGTCTGAATACCCAAAATAACCTTGGGGTAGCCCACCGGGTCCTTCAGATATGGCTCATACTGGCCAAGGTAGACAGAACAGGCCTCTAGAGGGGAGTCAAGAGCTACCCCCCCACCCCCACACACACACACACGAGGAAGGTTACAACATGATCCTCTAGGCAAGAGTACTTTATAAACTACTCATCTGTAGGATCAGTTATTGTAATACAAACCCTGTCTGGTCACAGGAGAACGTGATAGAGAACAAGTATTGAATGAAAATCACATTAAAACATAATAAGTAGGTACATTTTCCCACAAATCAGACAAATCATCTTCAAGCGGCTTTTTGCGAGGGAAGTGTCATATGAGACCACCCATATGACATGACTGAATCAGCACAGAAGATGTTGCACATAATCTATGTATCATAAACAAATCATTATCTACTACAAAGACAGGTGGCACATGAGGGAATCACTTATATATGCATTGACTCTTTAGGCTGTACTAAAATTGGTGCGCTGAACCAATCCTAATAACATTTTATTTCTGATGTTTTATTTTTGAGTGTTTATTGAGTGTGTATTCAGGCCCTGCTGGCTCACCAAGCTCCTGAAGAGAGTGAAGGACATGGTTCCCAGTATCAGCAGCACCAGGAAAAGGTCTGTTGGGCGCCAGATGAGACTAAAACTTTGATCATAGTGGGCCTAGAATACACAAACACCTGGGGAGAAGAAGCTTCTTTAGACAGATGATATGCACTCAAACACAGCCATTAATACACACTTCTGAGAAGATATTGTGAAACAGCATTACTAGGACCAGGAGTTTTTCCTGATCAAGTCTAACTCTGAGCCATAGAAATAGAATGATGAAAACGGGCTTGGAACCTTTAACCCTCGCATTTGACTGGTAAACTCATGGGCACAGTCACAATGGCTGCCTGGTACTGTGACGCAATACTTTTTATGGTAACATAGAATATTCATAAAAATTATGTTTACTGATGTGGCTCATGCAATGGAATGTATTTTTTGTTATATCAGTTTAGTTGAATCAACAAATCACAGCACATATTGAAGGGTACACCTGCTTTGTGCCTATTGGTACACTCGCAATGGCCGCCAGTACACCCATTATGCCATCCTTGACTTGAACAGATGCCGCGCTCTAAACAACTGGGAACTCTGAAAAATACGAGGTCAAATCATGATCTCAGTGATCTTTCTAGAGCTCCGACTTGAAGAGGCCCGAGTTCACGAGTTGCATGACCGTTCAAATCTATTTTTCCCGGTAGCAGCTAATTATTTTCTCAGTTTTGAACACATTGAAGTCAGAAGTCAGAATTTTTGGAGTTCACAGTTGTTTGGAACTCGGCAGTATGAGTCATAACCGTGTAAATCTCTCTGGGACAAGGTGACTTTTATCAACATATTCGCCTGTATTTACCCCCAACAAATGAAACGCTAATAAGCTGATAATGTGGCTATTATAAAGAACTACAAATGCAATGATGATGATCTGGACGAGACTGACACATTGAGGCAAAGGTAAGAATCTCTGGATTAACTATCTAATGTTAGCTAAATGTAGTTATGAATAAATTGGCAAAATGTCTTTAAATATACCTGTTAGCAAAGGTGCCAGCTAGAGATGAAGTGCAGGAGCTTGCAGGGATTTGTAGTCTTGCATGATGTTTACTTTGATGCTAATTAGCATTTTCAAATCTGAGAGTATATACACTACCGCTGACCTTCTAGGCAGAGTTGCAAAGAAAAAGTCATATCTCAGACTGGCCAATAAAAATAAAAGATTAAGATGGGCAAAAGAACACAGACACTGGACAGAGGAACTGTGCCTAGAAGGCCAGCATCCCGGAGTCACCTCTTCACTGTTGACTTTGAGACTGGTGTTTTGCGGGTATTATTTATTGAAGCTGCCAGTTGAGGACTTGTGAGGCATCTGTTTCTCAAACTAGACACTCTAATGTACTTGTCCTCTTGCTCAGTTGTGCACCGGGGCCTCCCACTCCTCTTTCTATTCTGGTTAGAGACAGTTTGCGCTGTTCTGTGAAGGGAGTAGTACACAGCGTTGCACGAGATCTTCAGTTTCTTGACAATTTCTCGCATAGAATAGCCATCATTTCTCAGAACAAGAATAGACTGATGAGTTTCAGAAGAAAGTTCTTTGTTTCTGGCCATTTTGAGCCTGTAATCGAACCCACAAATGCTGATGCACCAGATACTCAACTAGTCTAAAGGCCAGTTTTATTTCTTCTTTAATCAGAACAACAGTTTTCAGCTGTGCTAACATAATTGCAAAAGGGTTTTCTAATGATCAATTAGCCTTTTAAAATGATAAACTTGGATTAGCTAACACAACGTGCCATTGGAACACAGGAGTGACAATTTCTGATATTGGGCCTCCGTACGCCTATGTAGATATTCCATAAAAATCATCAGTTTCCAGCTGCAATAGTAATTTACAACATTAACCATGTCTATACTATTTCTGGTCAATTGGATGTTATTTTAATGGACAAAAAAATTTGCTTTTCTTTTAAAAACAAGGATATTTCTAAGTTACCCCAAACTTTTTTTAAATTGTTTTATTTTTATACTTTGTTTTTATTGTAGGAACACAAAGAAAGTACAAATAAAGTTTTTTTTTTTAAAAGAACAACAAAAAAGATCTGGCAGTTATAGTGCATGTCATACCTTCATCATATTAGTTATATTGACATCTTTGAATTAGACCTTTTCCAAGTACGAAACCCATTTTTCCCAGTATTCCTGACCTCTCTCCTCTTGTGTTCTTAAAGCAAAGGTCATACGCTCCATGTGGTGTATTTCTTTTACAATGTCGATCCATTGTGTCACTGTGGGAGGGTCTTTTTGTAGCCATTTCCTAGTGATAGCCTTTTACTGGCTGCCAGTAGGACCTTCAAGATGTACTTTTCTCTATTGTGTACGTTCAGGTATTTCCCCCAAGTACAAAGAAATGAATGTTTGTTCTGTCAAATCCCATTATTTTTCCAATGTTAGATCTTATTTCTCCAAAGTAGGTTTCGATTGCGGGGCAAGTCCAAAAGATATGAGAGTGATCCACCCTCGATAGGCCGCATTCTCTCCAACAAGGATGTAGGGAGCCAGTCTGTTTTGATTTCAGTTTAGGTGTTATGAAGAAACGTACAACCTTCTTCCAACAGAATTCTCTCCATGACCTTGAGTTGGTGGCGCTTTGAGTCTCTAATATGTTCAACCATGTTTCATCAGTTATTTCAATGTTAAGTTCCTCCTCCCATTTCTTTTTAATATAGTTTGTAGAATGTTTCTTTGAGGATTGAATACCCAAGTAGAGATTTGAGTTTTTTTGTTACTCCCCAAATTGTATGAGTTAGTGAATACTTGGATTAATTTTGTAGGTGCTCAAGGGTCAGTCACTTTTATCTCCCTTACGAAATAGTGTCGAATTTGTAGGTATCTGTAAAAATCTTGTTTATCCAAGCCATGTTTTTTACTTAGGTCCTGGAAGTTATCTAGGTCCCCATTCCTTATAATTGTACTGAATGATGTGATGCCTTTCTGCGTCCATTGTTTAAATCTGCTGTCCTGAGTTGCAGGGATGAAGCTGTCTCTAATTTATTTTGCTTAACTACCCTAAACCATGTCTTCAGAGGGAAATGAATCCACTGATTTTGTCTACTGTATATTTCTATTAGCATGTCCTTATTTCCCAAAACTGACTGTATGGGTGTCTCTGTCAAAGTAGTCTCAATGTCTTTCCATTTGGATTCGTATTCTGAATTGCACCAACACACCAGAGGTCTCAATTGGGCCGACACATAATAATCTTTTAGGTTTGGTAAGGCCATACCCCCGCAGTTTTTTGGTAATTGTAATGTTGTATATCTAATTCTTGGTCTCTTACTGTTCCAGATAAACCTTGATATCCGTTTATCCCATTCTGTAAACTGTTTAGGCGTTACCCCAAACTTTTGAACGGTAGTGTATATACACTGCAGGGAACACTAAAAATAACACATCCTAGATCTGAATGAATGAAATATTCGTATTAAATACTTTTTTCTTTACATAGTTGAATGTGCTGACAACAAAATCACACAAAAATTATCAATGGAAATCAAATTTATCAACCCATGGAGGTCTGGATTTGGAGTCACACTCAAAATTAAAGTGGAAAACCACACTACAGGCTGATCCAACTTTGATGTAATGTCCTTAAAACAAGTCAAAATGAGGCTCAGTAGTGTGTGTGGCCTCCACGTGCCTGTATGACCTCCCTACAACGCCTGGGCATGCTCCTGATGAGGTGGCGGATGGTCTCCTGAGGGATCTCCTCCCAGACCTGGACTAAAGCATCCGACAACTCCTGGACAGTCTGTGGTGCAACGTGGCGTTGGTGGATGGAGCAAGACAGGATGTCCCAGATGTGCTCAATTGGATTCAGGTCTGGGGAACGGGCAAGCCAGTCCATAGCATCAATGCCTTCCTCTTGCAGGAACTGCTGACACACTCCAGCCACATGAGGTCTAGCATTGTCTTGCATTAGGAGGAACCCAGGGCCAACCGCACCAGCATATGGTCTCACAAGGGGTCTGAGGATCTCATCTCGGTACCTAATGGCAGTCAGGCTACCTCTGGCGAGCACATGGAGGGCTGTGCGGCCCCCCAAAGAAATGCCACCCCACACCATGACTGACCCACCGCCAAACCGGTCATGCTGGAGGATGTTGCAGGCAGCAGAACGTTCTCCACGGCGTCTCCAGACTCTGTCACGTCTGTCACATGTGCTCAGTGTGAACCTGCTTTCATCTGTGAAGAGCACAGGGCGCCAGTGGCGAATTTGCCAATCTTGGTGTTCTCTGGCAAATGCCAAACGTCCTGCACGGTGTTGGGCTGTAAGCACAACCCCCACCTGTGGACGTCGGGCCCTCATACCACCCTCATGGAGTCTGTTTCTGACCGTTTGAGCAGACACATGCACATTTTTGGCCTGCTGGAGGTCATTTTGCAGGGCTCTGGCAGTGCTCCTCCTGCTCCTCCTTGCACAAAGGCGGAGGTAGCGGTCCTGCTGCTGGGTTGTTGCCCTCCTACGGTCTCCTCCACGTCTCCTGATGTACTGGCCTGTCTCCTGGTAGCGCCTCCATGCTCTGGACACTACGCTGACAGACACAGCAAAGCTTCTTGCCACAGCTCGCATTGATGTGCCATCCTGGATGAGCTGCACTACCTGAGCCACTTGTGTGGGTTGTAGACTCCGTCTCATGCTACCACTAGAGTGAAAGCACCGCCAAAACATCAGCCAGGAAGCATAGGAACTGAGAAGTGGTCTGTGGTCACCACCTGCAGAACCACTCCTTTATTGGGGGTGTCTTGCTAATTGCCTATAATTTCCACCTGTTGTCTATTCCATTTGCACAACAGCATGTGAAATTTATTGTCAATCAGTGTTGCTTCCTAAGTGGACAGTTTGATTTCACAGAAGTGTGATTGACTTGGAGTTACATTGTGTTGTTTAAGTGTTCCCTTTATTTTTTTGAGCAGTGTATATTGATAAATGTCACTTTGTTCACGAGAGATTTACATGGTTATCAAAATGTCACGCAAGGGTAATACTAAACGAAACACAGCCCTTATTTTAAGTGTTTCTAAAATCCCCTATAGGATAAATTTATGGTGGAAAAACGATTGGAGCCATTTCCCTGTTTGACCGCTAGGTTTTATGGGTATTATGACACCTCCTCTATGGGGACGCCCATTCTATTTCTATGATCTGAGCCCTAGTTTTCCTGGTGAGGTCACATGGTTAGGTAAAACTCCTGGCCCTAAGCAATCCACCAGGTTAATCAGCTGCGCCCTTCTCCATCTCACCCTGTATCCGCTGAGGGTGGGCCCGGTCTTGGGCATGTTGAAACAGCTTGATCGCTCCCCATATAGGAAGCAATAGGAAGGGCATGTTGAGCCAGAAAGCGGGGCGGTTATCTGACCCAAATTTACCTGCCAGGGAGGGAAACATAGAGCATTTCATCCCCTAAAAGTATGAGGAGGAACTGGGTACATCTGAAGTAGAGTAGAGCAGTCTAATTTTAACCGTGTTATAGTTGACACATTTCCATGAGAAACAGAGTAGACCTTTGCCAAAAGTGGAGACCACATTATCATAACTTGGAGGCTATATTATACACGGCTTGTAATTAACTTAAATGGTGTTCTAAATAAGTCCGCAGTAGGGCATCATTGAACAAATATGCAACTTAAATACAAAATGATGGTAACACATTGTTGTGGGTTAGTTTGATCCTCCGATACTTCTTCGTTTGAAACCCAGAGAACAGATGCTTTGAGACTAGTTTTGCTTTGTTCTGTCAATTCTAAAGGCAAGTGCATTGTTGTACTGGCAGCCTACACTATGACACTGATGCTACAACGCTGTACAGTTGATTAACTCGGTCATTGTGGGATACAGGAGGGGCGAAGGAAAGACTCACCTACAACAATTCCTGTCACAAAGACACTTATGTTGGCAAACAACGATCCAGCCCAGAAGAGACCGAGGGTATGGTAAGACATACTGAGAGAGGGAAAGAAATGGCCCAAAGTGGTTACTCCAATCATTGTAAACTAGTGGCAGCATACAGCTTCAAATTAATGGCCCAGCAGTGAGATGTGTGGTCGTAAATGTGGTCACACAAAGATGTCCGATTCTGTGGTACGAATCCTTAGCCCTCTTGGTGAAGGGGACTATAAGGTACAATACAGTATAATACAATACTTGCTTAATTGGTCCAGGCATGAATGTAGTGTATTAGAATCGTAGTGCATGTGTGATTTGTAGATCAACATTACAAGAAGACCAAGGTGACACAGTGTTCCATAAGCGTTGTATCATCATGAGGTACATGATAAAGTGCACTATTCCGTCCCAGTAGCAGATCATGATGGCTGTCCCTGCCACACACAATGCAACCATGAATCTCATGGCACTGGAACAACAGACAGATTCAACATCTGTATTTATATTAGCAAGATGGAGAATCGAGAGACTAACCATTTTCTGGTAGAATTCCATCATTCCGGAGAGAAAACAGTCATGTTCCAAAGAACTCACAAGGTCAATGACACAAGTGAAGGACAACTCTGCTAACACTAACACTGTAAAGACAATGCGAACATTCAGTACTGTGGAAGATTGATATTGTGAAAGTGGGCAATAATGAGCATGAAGCAATACAGCATTATAGAAAGTTTATGTTGAAAGCCTCAATTACACAACAGAAAATAACTTGGATTAATGCATGGCTGTTGGTCTGTTCAACTTTCTTTGTGGCGATTAGCATACACGGATTGCATTTGTGAGCATACTCAGCTTTAAGAAAGGCCCTCATTCAATTTGTTGCGAAATTCAGCAGATTTCAGCAGAATTATGTAGCAGCTAGATGTTAAGTTGTATGAACAATTATGATTATCCTCATTGTAGTTATGGTGAAGAGAAAGCTCCTTCCCCCATGTAATTATTACCCAATCTGCTTTGTCTGCCTCTTGAAACGTTTAATAAAACTGTCAGAACAATATTACTGCTTATAAAGACGCTTTGAACAGAAGTGGATTTGTGAGAAGCTCAACCTCTTTTTCTCTCATGAACAGTTAGCTAACCACCACAACTCCTTTTCTTTCACACCATCCTTGTGTTTAAAATATTTCCCTCCAACCAACCAGCTATTGATTTTCTGGGCTGTGGAGAGAGATAATGATGTCTGCTGGCTGTAGGCTGGGTGAAGGGAGATTTATATTGGGAGATGTGGGTTGAGTTCTCCTCGGGTTAAGAGCACAGTGGTGCTGAGAGGGCACCTATCTCAGAGTCATAGCCTGAAACCCCATGTGGGTCTGGGAGACACATAATGAGTGGCGGGGGATATAGAGGACTGGAGATAGCAAAGGAGCTCAGTTAAAGTGGCTGGTAATGTGCTGCCAACAGATGTGGTGGTTCTCCACATTATTCTCCAGAATCTTTAACATCTAAAACACTAAGCATTTTGGGAGGGGGGGGGGGGGGGGGGGGGGGGGGTCATATAGATATTTAATTTAGAATTTTAGGACCCCTGTAGCTAGGTATCAAAAATGTCATAAAATATTGTATTTGGCCTTTACTACTATAGCCCATATAAACGCATTTAAAAACACATTAATAAATGGCAAAACCAACAGTCCAAAAATAGGAATAAGGTGTACATTTGACCTCCATTATCTAGGATATGACAATGGTAAATAAATCTCTCAATTTTTGCTAATTTTTTGTGCGGTCTTGCAGGCCTTCTCATGCAGCTGCAACTGCAAGTGCATTTGTAAATCATGACCCATCTTGAGTTGGGCTCTGGGATGGTGCAATTGTTGAGAAAGTGAGCTTATGGTTGTGTGGGGGTAAGGGCTGAGTGTGTGTGGGTGTATGTGTGTATCCCACAACTGTTGCGAAGGAAGAAGTAAAAGATGTTAGGGACAATAGAGGATGATCCACAGATATATATAATACAAATCGAGGTGAGGGCAATGGAAATGCATATGGTAATTGATCTTCTTCAATTCGGTAAATGGCACTGTATGCTCTTTTCAAAGAATGGATCCCAGTCGGTTCAGGGCTATGGGATACAGGGGGTCGAGGGTGGTCTACCGGGCATTGGGATGACAAGCCATCTCGAGATGAGGCCTTTTAGCGGGTGGAATAGTAGGGACCAATTGGAGGTTTACTTAGTAGAAATGCAAATATCATGGTACAACTATATAGACACTCAATCATTATGTTACTTTTTAATAGTACGTTTACAAAAATATATTCTGATTAAAAGAATGAAAGGTGTGTCTCATTATGGTAAGTGGTGAAATAAGTATAGCCAGTTACAATTGTAATGGCTTAGCAGATAATAAGAAAAGACGATCAGTATTTACCTGGCTAAAAGAGAAGGATTATAATATCTATTGTTTACAGGAAACCCATTCAACAGTTTTAGATGAAGTTTTGTGGAAAAAGAACTGGGGGGGCAAAATATATTTCTCCCATGGGCAAAGAAATTCAAAAGGGGTGATGGTTTTAATTAACAATAATTTTGATCCAAATGTGCAAATTGTCCAAACAGATCCTCAAGGTAGATGGATTATTTTAAATATGTTATTGGACAATAAACAAATATGGCTTGTTAACCTATACGGTCCGAATAATGATGATCCAAGCTTCTTTGAAAATATATATAAGAATTTATCAACTCTACAAGCAACACTAGACTCTATTATTATAGTGGGAGATTTTAATACGGTCTTAAATACCTCTATAGACCGGAAAGGAAATCACACTACAAACTATCACCCTCAGGCACTTAAGGAAATCATGAATGTCATGGATATATTGGAATTAGTGGATATATGGAGACTTAAATACCCTGATTTAGTGAGATATACATGGCGGAGGCTGAATCAAGCTAGTCGTATTGACTACTTTCTTATACCATTCTCTCTGGCACCAAAAGTTAAAAAAGTGTTGATAGGGGACAGAATGCGGTCGGATCATCACATAATTGGCATATATATTTCTCTTACAGAATTTCCACGTGGGCGAGGATATTGGAAATTTAATCAAAGTCTACTAGATGATAAATTGTTTAGAACTAGGACAGAAGATTTTATAACTGACTTTTTCAGACATAACATAGGTACAGCAGATCCCCTTATTGTATGGGACACTTTTAAGTGTGCCTTTAGAGGCCATGCAATTCAGTACTCATCTATAAAACAAAGGGAATTTAGATCAAAAGAGTCCATATTAACAAAGGAAATTGAAGGACTAACAGTACAGTTAGATAGCAATAAAAACAGTACCATAGAGGCACAGAAAAAGGAAGAAAAACAAAAAGAAATGGAGGAACTTATTCAAGAAAGATCCAGTGTAATATATTATAAAAATAAAGCGAACTGGATGGAATATGGGGAAAAATGCACCAAATTCTTTTTCAATCTTCAATATAGAAATGCTACCAAAAAAAATGTATTAAAACTTGTTACAAATGATGGAGTCACGCATGATTCACCAAATGATATTTTGAAAGAGGAAGTAAAGTACTTTAAGAATATGTTTTCGTTTCAGGCTCCTCCATCTCCACTAACTGAAACTAATTGTATGGATTTTTTTCCTATTAATAATGTAAAATTAACATCTGTACAGAAAGACTCATGTGAAGGCCAAATTACAGAGGAGGAACTGCTTGATGCAATTGGGGCCTTTAAGGATGGGAAAACTCCAGGGCTGGATGGCATACCAGTGGAAGTATACAAAACTTTTTTTGATATACTCAAAGGACCATTATTAGCTTGTTTTAACCACTCCTATATAAATGGTAGATTATCAGACACGCAACAAGAAGGTCTGATATCGTTATTACTGAAACAGGACCCAAGTGGTATATATAAAGATCCAGTCCAATTAAAAAATTGGAGACCTCTTACACTTCAGTGTTGTGATGCAAAAATCCTAGCAAAATGCTTGGCGCATAGAATAAAAAAAGTTTTGTCAGATATTATTCATCCTAATCAGACAGGTTTTTTACATGGACGATACATTGGAGATAATATAAGGCAAGTACTGGAAACAATAGAACACTATGAAATATCGGGGACACCAGGTCTGGTTTTCATAGCTGATTTTGAAAAGGCTTTTGATAAAGTACGACTGGAGTTTATATATAAATGCCTAGAATATTTCAATTTTGGGGAATCTCTTATAAAATGGGTTAAATTATGTATAGTAACCCTAGGTGTAAAATAGTAAATAATGGCTACATCTCAGAAAGTTTTAAACTATCTAGAGGAGTAAAACAAGGTTGTCCACTATCGGCATATCTATTTATTATTGCCATCGAAATGTTAGCTGTTAAAATTAGATCAAACATTAATATTAATGGATTAGAAATCCGTGGCTTAAAAACTAAGGTGTCATTGTACGCTGATGATTCATGTTTTCTTTTAAAACCACAACTAGAGTCTCTCCACGGCCTCATAGAGGATCTAGATACCTTTGCTATCCTCTCTGGATTAAAACCAAATTATGATAAATGTACCATATTACGTATTGGATCACTAAAAAATACACATTTTATATTGCCATGTAGTTTACCAATTAAATGGTCTGACGGAGATGTGGACATACTCGGTATAAAAATCCCAAAAGAAAGAAATGATCTCACTCCAATAAATTTTTATAGAAAGTTAGCAAAAATAGATAAGATCTTGCTACCATGGAAAGGAAAATACTTGTCTATTTGTGGAAAAATCACCCTGATTAACTCTTTAGTCATATCACAGTTTACCTATTTGCTTATGGTTTTGCCTACACCTAGTGACCTGCTTTTTAAATTATATGAACAAAAAATATTCCATTTTATTTGGAACGGCAAGCCAGATAAAATTAAAAGGGCCTATTTATATAACGAATATGAATTCGGAGGGCAGAAATTATTAAATATTAAAGCATTAGACCTCTCACTAAAGGCATCAGTCATACAAAAGTTATACTTAAATCCAAACTGGTTCTCTAGTAAATTGGTACGAATGTCTCATCCTATGTTCAAGAAGGGCCTTTTTCCCTTTATTCAGATTACACCTGCTCACTTTCGGTTGTTTGAAAAGGAAATAATCTCCAAAATATCCTTATTTTTTAAACAAGCCTTAGAAAGTTGGTTGCAATTTCAGTTTAATCCACCTGAAAGGACGGAACAAATAGTACAACAAATATTGTGGTTAAATTCAAATATAGTAATTGATAAAAAAACTGTATTTATCGAAGAAATGTTTAAAAAAGGTATAATTTTTGTGAATGATATCATAAATAGGACTGGTGGAGTTATGTCACACATGCAGCTAACACAGACATATGGAAATGTCTGCTCTACCCAAAATTACAACCAATTAATTGCAGCATTACCACAAAAATGGAAGAGGCAAGTAGAAGGGGAAAAAAGTAAGGAACTTGTATGTCGGCCCTGTATTAAAGAACATAAATGGTTAAAGAAAAGTGTGATAAATAAAAACATATACCAATTTCATTTAAGGACCAAAAAACTGACAGCTGTGCCATATAAATTGCAAAATAGTTGGGAAGAGATTTTCGATGTACCCATTCCATGGCACATGGTTTATGAATTGATACGCAAAACAACGCCGGATTCAAAACTTCGAATTTTTCAATTTAAATTACTGTACAAAATTCTTGCAACTAATAGAATGTTATATATATGGGGTATACAATCTTCCCAGCTCTGCAGATTCTGTTGTGAGGAGGCAGACTCATTAGATCATTTATTTTGGTATTGTCCATATGTAGCTCGTTTTTGGTCACAGGTCCAGGAATGGCTGAAGAATTGCAACATTTGCCTAGAACTAACGCTACAGATAGCAATACTGGGGGATTTGAAAAGCCATAGTCAATCAATCAATAATATAATAATTATTTTAGCAAAAATGTTTATTTTTAATTTACAATCTGTAGAAGCTATGAGAATAGGAAGGTTCAAATCTTTTGTGAAGCATCACAGCACAGTTGAAAAATATATGGCAAATAAAAATCCGAAATGGATGATGTTGGAAGATAGATGGGAAGGGTTGAGTGGAACTGAAGGGTGGGACTAATAACAAGATAAACAATGTAGGGCATACGGGATCTGTGAAATGTGTATAGGTGCGGAGCTTTTGTGAAATAGCACAGTTACAAGTGGAAATAAAATTGGATGGACAACAGAAATAGAGGAAGGACTAAGAACAAACAAGAGAGAACTATTATAAAGTAGTCTGTGTCTGTAAAATAGGTATAAGATGTATAAATTGAAGGTAAAAGCAGAAGTGTTTATTAGTTTACTCCAATTGGGGGAGCGGTGGTAGGGTTGCGGGGAATAATAATAAAGGTATATTCTTTAAAAAAGTATGTATGTCTATATAGGTATGTGTATGTATATATGTATATATGTATGCATGCGTGTATGGATATATATATTTACCCAAAAAAATATGGGGGATTGGAAATGATGCAGACAATTACATTGGAAGCAACATTCTTTCCGCAATATTAAGCTGATCCACCCCAAAAAAAAAAAAAAAAAAAAAAAACAGTCCAAAAATAAATCATAAGGAATAATGTTTTGAAGTGGCTTTCCTGTATCTAGAAGACATAAGAAAGCTAAGGAAAATATGAACGTTTTTTGGACACATATTTAACCCCCTTTTTTTGGGGCACAAAATTACCTCAATACTACCATTAATGTTTTTTAACCAGTTCCGGTTACCTTCAGACCCGTGATAATTGTCTCATCTTTCCATAGAGTGGTCATATTAGTTTGTAGGCCAAACCGTCTGTTGGTACAGACATTTTCGTGAGAAGACTATTGTCGGGATGTCTCATGGTCTGACAAACATCACTGTAGCTTGGCCACCTTTCACCGCAGATGCGGAAGGCTGACATAGGCGGATGCGGTGGATGTTACTTATACTGAACAAAATATGAAACGCAACATACCACAATTTCAACGATTTTACTGAGTTACAGTTTATATAAGGAAATAAGTCATGTGAAATTAATTCATTAAGTCCTAATCTATGGATTTCACTTGACTGGGCAAAGGCGCAGCCATGGGTGGGCCTGGGAAGGCACAGGCCCACCCACTTGGGAGCCAGGCCCACCCACTGGGGAGCCAGGGCCAGCCAATCAGTTTTTCCCCACAAAAGGGCTTCATTACAGACAGAAATACTCCTCAGTTTCATCAGCTGTACGGGTGGCTGGTCTCAGACGATCCCGTAGATGAAGAAGCCGGATGTGGAGGTCCTGGGCTGGCATGGTCGCACGTGGTCTGTGGTTGTGAGGCCGGTTGGACGTACTGCCAAATTCTCTAAAACGACGTTGGAGGCGGCTTATGGTAGAGAAATTAACATTCAATCATCTGGCAATAGCTCTGGTGGTTATTCTTGCAGTCAGCATGCCAATTGCACGCTCCCTCAAACTTGAGACATCTGTGGCATTGTGTTGTGTGACAAAACTTCACATTTTAGAGTGGCCTTTTATTGTCCCCAAAACAAGGTGCACCTGTGTAATGATTACGCTGTTTAATCAGTTTATTGATACACACCTGTCAGGTGATAGATTATATTGGCAAAGGAGAAATGCTCACTAACAGGGATGTAAACAAATTTCGGTACAAAAGTTGAGAGAAATAAGCTTTTTGTGTGTAAGGAACATTTCTGGGATCTTTTATTTCAGCTCATGAATCATGGGACCAACACTTTACATGTTCCGTTTATATTTTTGTTCAGTATAGATTGACGCACGGGTTATATTAAGGATTAAAGGAAATGCCTGCATGGTCAGTCAGTAGCCATTACTACCATTGATTTACAGTACCAGTCAAAAGTTAGGACACACTTACTCATTCAAGGAATTTCCTTTATTTTACTATTTTCTACATTGTAGAATAATAGTGAAGACATCAAAACTACGAAATAACACATATGGAATCATGTAGTAACCAAAAAAGTGTTAAACAAATCAAGATATATTTGATATTTGAGAATCCTCAAAGTAGCCACCCTTTTCCTTAATGACAGCTTTGCACACTCTAGGCATTCTCTCAACCAGCTTCATGAGGTACTCACCTGGAATGCATTTCAATTAACAGGTGTGCCTTGTTAAAAGGGAATTTGCGTTTGAGCCAATCAGTTGTGTTGTGACAAGGTAGGGGTGGTATACAGAAGACGGCCCTATTTGGTAAAAGACCAAGTCCATATTATGGCAAGAACAGCTCAAATAAGCAAAGAGAAACGACAGTCCATCACTACTGTAAGACACAAAGGTCAGTCAATCTGGAAAATTTCAAGAGCTTTGAACGTTTCTTCAAGTGCAGTCGCAAAAACCATCATGGGCTATGATGAAACTGGCTCTCATGAGGACCGTCACAGGAAAGAAAGACCCAGAGTTACCTCTGCTGCAGAGGATAGATTCATTAGAGTTACCAGCCTCAGAAATTGCAACCCAAATAAATTATTCACAGAGTTCAAGTAACAGACACATCTCAACATCAACTGTTCAGAGGAGAATGCGTGAATCAGGCCTTCATGGTCGAATTGCTGCAAAGAAACCACTACTAAAGGACATCTGGTTTGTGCTTAGTGTGACTATCATTTGTTTTTCAACAGGACAATGACCCAACACACTTTCAAGCTGTATAAGGGATATTTGACCAAGAAGTAGAATGATGGAGTGGTGCATCAGATGACCTGGCCTCCACAATCAAATCAAATCATATTTTATTTGTCACATACACATGGTTAGCAGATGTTAATGCGAGTGTAGCGAAATGCTTGTGCTTCTAGTTCCGACAGTCACCTACTGTATATCCTGCCATCAGCTCTTCCATAAACACCTGTGTGCAGACCTATCTGCTAGATGCCCCGTGGCTAAGCCATGCGAGTGCTCCTCAGTAGATGATTCTGAAGAAGAATCATCTAGTTTGAATCCCTCCTTTTTTACCTGTTAGATGGCTCAGATAAACCAGACCCTCTAGAGGATTAGAATGCCACAGGTACTTTGAGAGAGACAGAGTGCGTGTGTCTCTGTGTGTTTATCAGGGGACAGCAGCATCGTCAGTTACACACAGGTGCCATTACAAGGACGTTTGATGTTATAAGGGACAGCCAATCCTTGTAATACAGCTAATATATGGATTGTGCACCCTATTCCATTTCATGAAAACATGAGTTCAAAGAAGTCTTTATAAGCCTGTAAAATGTCCTGTAAAGGTACATTGCCTGGCTGTAAACTGATCATAATGAGTTAACACTCATAAGATATCCACAAGCCCAGTATACAGTAAATGTACAAATACACTTTGTCTGGCTCTATAAGTCTATATATACAGTACCAGTCAAACGTTTGGACACACTGGGTCAGAAGTTTATATACACTCAATTAGTATTTGGTAGCATTGCCTTTAAATTGTTTAACATGGGTCAAACGTTTCAGGTAGCCTTCCACAAGCTTCCCACAATAAGTTAGGAGAATTTTGGCCCATTCCTCCTGACAGAGCTGGTCTAACTGGGTCAGGTTTGTAGGCCTCCTTGCTCGCACACGCTTTTTCAGTTCTGCCCACACATTTTCTATAGGATTGAGGTCAGGGCTTTGTGATGACCACTCCAATATCCTGACTTTGTTGTCCTTAAGCCATTTTGCCACAACTTTGGAAGTATGCTTGGGGTCATTGTCCATTTGGAAGAACCATTTGCGACCAAGCTTTAACTTCCCGACTGATGTCTTGAGATGTTGCTTCAATATATCCACATAATTTTCCATCCTCATGATGCCATCTATGTTGTGAAGTGCACCAGTCCCTTCTGCAGCAAAGCACCCCCACAACATGATGCTGCCACCCCCGTGCTTCACGGTTGGGATGGTGTTCTTCGGCTTGCAAGCCTCCCTTTTTCTTCCAAACATAACGATGGTCATTATTGCCCAACAGTTCTATTTTAGTTTCATCAGACCAGAGGACATTTCTCCAAAAAGTACAATCTTTGTCCCCATGTGCAGTTGCAAACCGTAGTCTGGCTTTTTTATGACGGTTTTGGAGCAGTGGCTTCTTCCTTGCTGAGCGGCCTTTCAGGCTATGTCGATATAGGACTCGTTTAACTGTGGATATAGATACTTTTGTACCTGTTTCCTCCAGCATCTTCACATGGTCCTTTGCTGTTGTTCTGGGATTGATTTGCACTTTTCGCACCAAAGTACGTTCAACTCTAGGAGAGAGAACGCATCTCCTTCCTGAGCGGTATGATGGCTGCGTGGTCCCATGGTGTTTATACTTGCGTACTATTGTTTGTACAGATGAACGTGGTACCTTCAGGCGTTTGGATGAACCAGAGAAGGATGAACCAGACTTGTGGAGGTCTACAATTTGTTTTCTGAGGTCTTGGCTGATTTCTTTTGATTTTCCCATGATGTCAAGCAAAGAAGCAATGAGTTTGAAGGTAGGCCTTGAAATACATCCACAGGTACACCTCCAATTGACTCAAATGATGTCAATTAGCCTATCAGAAGCTTATAAAGCCATGACATCATTTTCTGGAATTTTCCAAGCTGTTTAAAGGGACAGTCAACTTAGTGTATGTAAACTTCTGACCCACTGGAATTGTGATACAGTGAATTATAAGTGAAATCATCTCTCTGTAAACAATTGTTGTAAAAATTACTTGTGTCATGCACAAAGTAGATGTTCTAACCGACTTGCCAAAACTATAGTTTGTTAACAAGAAATTTGTGGAGTGATTGATAAACAAGTTTTAATGACTCCAACCTAAGTGTATGTAAACTTCCGACTTCAACTGTACATATTCATTCCTTTACACTTGTGTGTATAAGGTAGTTGTTGTGAAATTGTTAGATTACTTGTTAGATATTACTGCACGGTCGGAACTAGAAGCACAAGCATTTCGCTACACTCGCATTAACATCTGCTAACCATGTGTATGTGATCAATAAAATTTGATTTGATTTGATAAGCATACACATGCTTGCACCGGCACTCTACACACACGCACATTGTAATATTGCTGTATGGTGGTATTGCACATGTTGTATTGTAGATATGTAGTGGTGTAATAATCTTATATGATGTACAGTTTCATCTTTGGTTTTGTGTGATGTAAGTGCCTTAATGTGTTTGGACCCCAGGAAGAGTAGCTGCTGCCTTGGCAACAGCTAATGGGGATCCCTAATAAATACACATACAAATTATATTATTCAAATTCATAGTACAACTCTATACTTCCCCGCACTGTACTTTTTAAAGAGCAACCTCCCTCCAATTTTCTGCCTCATTCTCTTTTCTAATTAGTTTCCATCGAAGTTTGTAAGTCTCCTCTGCAGTGCTAAATTAGTGAGCAGTGATGAATGGGGAGACCAAGGAAGCGATAATTATGCCAACACCCAGAGCACCAGGATAAATTATGCAGAGATGGGACACCACGTGACAGAAAGCACATACTGACAGATACTGACGCATGGGGCCCAGAGATGGAAGGTGTGCTGACAGACGACCTGCTGCTGCTGTAGCGAGGGCCTGGAAACTCTGGGGAGGGGGATTGCTGCAGGGTCTGTTTGGGTTCTTATGATGCTAAAGCCTTGGAGATTGGCGGCTAGCATCCTGCTGTTCTCTGAGAGTTAGAGGATCTGTGCTGATGTCAATGCAATGGCTACATGGGGTACAAGATGGTCAAGTGACTGCTCTAACAATGGAAATACATATCCTCAAAGATGGAAGGCAGGCGAGAGGAGGCGAGATCAGGTGGGACCATTCTAGCCAATGAGAGGACAGATACCCATGTGAACAACAGGCCACAGAGATAGAGAATTCATCTTTGTATCTATGCCATTGTAACGTCTGTGACAGCATGGACAGCGCTACTGAGGGTCTCTCCATTTTAAAGTAGTACATTTTCTTCTTCTTCATTGGCTGATTGCTCTCAACTCATAGGAATCCCCACCCAGTTGACTACTTTAAAATGGTGGCAGCCCTCAACGGCAATGTCCATGCTAAAACAGATTATATCCATGATGAGTCTTCTATCTATAACAACAGGCACAACTCTGATATAGCTGCTTTTTTCAAAGTTGCCGAAATGCCACGTGCATCCACTTATATCAGTGCATTCGTAACAACCTAACCATTACAAAACGTATATTTGATCAAATAAGCCTCACGTATAACTTTTTTTTAGGACAGATTTTGGGAGGAGTAAAGCATCTTGCTTCGCCTCTTCCTCTCTGATTGGACCAAGGGTCACAGTATTCAGTGAGGACAAACGGCTGGCTTGCTGGTTTGATCTGCAGTCTTTAGTAGCCACGTGACCAGGTCTAGTTCATACTACTTCAACTGTTGTGTTGACCCAAGCTGTGAGGTCAACTACTAAAGTCTGCTTTGATGCTAAGGGGCCTCTGGTCTTCTTGTTTCAACAGAGCTACTTTGACTTGCTGATCATCCCTAACGCCATGGGGATGTCAGATCACCAGTATAGGATGTAGGATTCATAGAGTTCTCCCATTGTTTCCCAGAAACATCAGAGATCATCACCACAACAACTCAATCAATCATGGTCTTAGGTGTAGGAGGCAACTGGCTGGGGCATGTAAGTTCACCACTCACCACCATGTTTGGCAGTCAGAGTTAACAATTACTGTGTTCCGAAAAGATTAATGTGCTTTGGGCCATCGCCATCTAAACAAAATTACTTCTCTACCAAACGTACAATGTGTTCACGGAAACCAAACAAATGCTGTGAGGCCAAAGGGAAGCTCCCTGGCTGCATGTCAATGCACCAGCGCTGGAAGATTTATGCACACAATACTGTTGGTTTGCAAAGTGGCAGAACACATGGCATGGCAGAACACATGGTATATTGTATGCCAGCAGCAATTTATCAAACTCCTCTCATGGCCTGTATTGATTGTCAGAGTCCACACTTAAAAAGAGTTCCAGAGATATCCGCTATGGAGGAGTACGGCAGTTTGCTTGAAATTAGAAATGTCCGCTGAGGAATGGAAGAATTACTAGGGAGGAGTGGTGCAGACAGTCACCACTATCCTTTTAAAACTTTAATGGACTTAGGCCTGCTGTGGCAGCTTGCTTATCTAAACAGAGATTAACAGTAACTGTCATCACTGGAGACAGCATAGTTTAACCCAAGTGTCTACTGACAACACAGGTAGGCTGTGGATTGACTAAATATGGAAATAGGAAAATAAATAAAAATATAGTTTTATTATATATTTTTTTATTTCACCTTTATTTAACCAGGTAGGCTAGTTGAGAACAAGTTCTCATTTACAACTGCGACCTGGCCAAGATAAAGCAAAGCAGTGCGACAGAAACAACAACACAGAGTTACACATGGAATAAACAAGCGTACAGTCAATAACACAATAGAAAAAAAAGAAAGTCTATATACAGTGTGTGCAAATGGCATGAGGAGGTAAGGCAATAAATAGGCCATAGTAGCAAAGTAATTACAATTTAGCAGATTAACACTGGAGTGATAGATGAGCAGATGATGATGAGCAGATGATGTTGTGTAAGTAGTGATACTGGTGTGCAAAAGAGCAGCAAAGTAAATAAAAACAATATGGGGATGAGGTAGGTAGATTGGGTGGGCTATTTACAGATGGACTATGTACAGCTGCAGCGATCGGTTAGCTGCTCAGATAGCTGATGTTTAAAGTTAGTGAGGGAAATGTAAGTCTCCAGCTTCAGCGATTTTTGCAATTCGTTCCAGTCACTGGCAGCAGAGAACTGGAAGGAAAGGCGGCCAAAGGAGATGTTGGCATTGGGGATGACCAGTGAGATATACCTGCTGGAGCGCGTGCTACGGGTGGGTGTTGTTATCGTGACCAGTGAGCTGAGATAAGGCGGAGCTTTACCTAGCATAGACTTATAGATGACCTGGAGCCAGTGTGTCTGTGTCTCCACGAATATGTAGCGAGCGCCAGCCGACTAGAGCATACAGGTCGCAATGGTGGGTGGTATAAGGGGCTTTGGTAACAAAACGGATGGCACTGTGATAGACTACATCCAATTTGCTGAGTAGAGTATTGGAAGATATTTTGTAGATGACATCGCCGAAGTCGAGGATCGGTAGGATAGTTAGTTTTACTAGGGTAAGTTTGGCGGCGTGAGTGAAGAAGGCTTTGTTGCGAAATAGAAAGCCGATTCTAGATTTTATTTTGGATTGGAGATGTTTGATATGAGTCTGTAAGGAGAGTTTACAGTCTAGCCAGACACCTAGGTATTTGTAGTTGTCCACGTATTCTAGGTCAGAACCGTCCAGAGTAGTGATGCTAGTCGGGTGGGCGGGTGCGTGCTGCGAACGGTTGAAGAGCATGCACTTAGTTTTACTAGCATTTAAGAGCAGTTGGAGGCAACGGAAGGAGTGTTGTATGGCATTGAAGCTCATTTGGAGGTTTGTTAACACAGTGTCCAAAGAAGGGCCAGATGTATACAGAATGGTGTCGTCTGCGTAGAGGTGGATCAGGGAATCATCAGCAGCAAGAGCGACATCATTGATATATACAGAGAAAAGAGTCGGCCCGAGAATTGAACCCTGTGGTACCCCCCTAGAGACTGCGCCAGAGGTCCGGACAACAGGCCCTCCGATTTGACACACTGAACTCTGTCTGCGAAGTAGTTGGTGAACCAGGCGAGGCAGTCATTAGGAAAACCAAGGCTATTGAGTCTGCCGATAAGAATACGGTGATTGACAGAGTTGAAAGCCTTGGCCAGGTCGATGAAGACGGCTGTACTGGGCCGTATGCGCTACCCTCTGTAGTGCCTTGCGGTCGGAGGCTGAGCAGTTGCCATACCAGGCAGTGATGCAACCAGTTAGGATGCTCTCGATGGTGCAGTTGTAGAACTTTTTGATGATCTTAGGACCCATGACAAATCTTTTCAGTCACCTGAGGGGGAATAGGTTTTGTCGTGCCCTCTTCACGACTGTCTTGGTGTGTTTAGACCATGATAGGTTTGTTGGTGATGTGGACACCAAGGAACTTGAAGCTCTCAACCTGCTCCACTACAGCCCTGTCGATGAGAATGGGGGCGTGCTCGGTCCTACTTTCCTGTAGTCCACAATCATCTCCTTTGTCTTGATCATGTTGAGAGAGAGGTTGTTGTCCTGGCACCACACGGCCAGGTCTCTGACCTCCTCCCTATTGGCTGTCTCATCATTGTCGGTGATCAGGTCTACCTACCACTGTTGTGTCATCAGCAAACTTAATGATGGTGTTGGAGTCATGCCTGGCCATGCAGTCGTAAGTGAACAGGGAGTACTCCTCTGAACAGTTGATGTTGAGATGTGTCTGTTACTTGAACTCTGTGAAGCATTTATTTGGGCTGCAATCTGAGGTGCAGTTCACTCTAATGTACGTATTCTCTGCAGCAGAGGTAACTCTGGGTCTTCCTTTCCTGTGGCGGTCCTCATGAGAGACATTTTCATCATAGCGCTTGATGGTTTTTGTGACTGCACTTAAAGAAACTTTCCGGATTGACACCTTCATATCTTACAGTAATGATGGACTGTTGTTTCTCTTTGCTTATTTTAGCTGCTCTTGCCATAATATGGACTTGGTCTTTTACCAAATAGGGCCGTCTTCTGTATACCACCCCTACCTTGTCACAACACAACTGATTGGCTCAAATGCATTAAGAAGGAAAGAATTTCCACAAATTAACTTTCAACAAGGCACACCTGTTAATTGAAATGCATTCCAGGTTACTACCTCATGAAGCTGGTTGAGATAACACCAAGAGTGTGCAAAGCTGTCATCAAGGCAAAGGGTGGATGATTTTAAGAATCTCAAATATAAAATATATTTTGATTCGTTTAACAATTTTTTGGTTACTACATGATTCCATACGTGTTATTTCATAGTTTTGATTTCTTCACTATTATTCTACAATGTAGAAAATAGTAAAAAGAAAAACCCTTGAATGAGTAGGTGTCCAAACTTTTGACTGGTACTGTATATATTCCAGAGAGGTGAGAGAAAGTCTGCAAATGCATTTGATGTCAAAGACATGTTCTTATATGGTCTCTCTGAATTCACAAGCCTCTTTTGACCTCCCGTTTATTAACAAAGTATTTTTTACCTATCACCATATAATCTGAATTTCATAATTTACATACGTGGGTTTCAGGCGTGGAAAGTCAGAGTTGGCCAATCTTCAGACAATTGGAATTCACACAAGCCAGGGTATTACTTGTTCCACAAGAGGTCAAGGATTTATGTGTCAGAAATCCATGTGTATGAATTCATAGGTCTAAGTCACATGAGCTGATAGTGCCCTCAAGCTGTAGCAAAGAGTATTAACACTGTTCAACTGGGTCGTTGAGTATGGAGCCTACATTAGAATGAATGACTGCCATAAATCAGTCTAGAGGGTTTAGTCTGCAAAATATTTGGTCATAGTTCCACATAAACTACAACTTGTGAATATTACTATTTATTAATAAAAAAAATATGAAGTTCAAAAACATGTAAAAAGAGCACATTTGGGAAGAATGACCTTTGATTCAAATCTCATACGGGATTTTATTATGCTGCATAAGGAACAAAAACAATGCTTTAAAGCTATTGATTGATTGATTGAAGTCTACTACCCTAAAAAAAATGTTTTTTATAACTTTATAAGACATTTAAATGACCCGATAGGTTGACAATAAGACATGAAATCATTGACTTACTCTTGGAACTTTGGAGTGGTGTTCATGCAGTGAAGGACAGCAAGGGCAGTCAGAGAAAACAAGAAAATCTCTCCATCTGCAGATGAAACATACGAAGGGTCCCTGGAGAATCAATAGCACTGACCACTGTAAAGAAAAACAAAAGTGGAATACAACTGCCATTTGAATCAATGATCTACTATATGATCTAATAACTACCTGTCTTAAGAAAAAAAACATTCATAATTTAACTATTTGCCAAAAACATATCCAGGCAATACCTTTAAAAGTCCTCACAAAATAGACAGAATCTCAATACAAAATTTGAAAGAATATGTACCCCACTGAAAAAGACAGCAAATCTTACTGTCTGGCCACTCATTTGGGCCATGGATTAATGAAATTATGGCTACATCGGGCAAACACAGTATATTTACAAGGACATAATGAACTAGAGACAAATGAGACTTTGGGGTAAATTACGCAATCCGGGTTCATCAGGGATTTACATAGGTCGCATAAGATGGGGTCATTTACGAAGTGCTTCTCAAGTCACATTCGTGTGTTAAGCAATGTGTAGGCCAATATGGTTTATACAACGTAGGCTACATTATTGCACATACAGGATAGGCCTACTCTCTATTTAGTTTGACCTAATTTCAGATTGAACACATTATATACCTAGGCTATAAATTATGTGTGGTTTGTATGTTGTATGTCTTAAAGAAATGATTAACTGTGCCAATCATCAAACAGGCCTAATGGGCATTACATGTACTTGCACATTTCTTCCAGCAGAGAGTGCCAAATTCAAATTTACAGTATGCAAACACCAAACTGTAATTTTCAGCGTAGTTTATAGGCTGTGCTACAATAATGCAAAATAGGTCATGTGTGGGGACAACACATGATCTATTTTATTACAAACTATTCAAATATGGCAGGAAAAGTAGTTACCTTGCTTATATTTGGTTTGTCTCATTGCACTCAATAGGTGGCTTTAATATTTAATGAATGGGAAGTCACTCAATGCGCACAGAGAAAGGGTATTGGTGTAATAAGGAAATCACAGCAGAAATTGAACTTTGGCAGCTGTGAACAAGAACAGGCAAATAATCGCATACCGTAATATTATAAACCATTGGGATTGAGGTCTCTGTATACATACAGTTGAAGTTGGAAGTTTACATACACTTAGGTTGGAGTCATTAAAACTCGTTTTTCAACCACTCCACAAATTTCTTGTTAACAAACTGTAGATTTGGCAAGTCGGTTAGGACATCTACTTTGTGCATGACACAAGTAATTTATCCAACAATTGTTTACAGACAGATTATTTCACTTATAATTCACTGTATCACAATTCCAGTGGGTCAGAAGTTTACATACACTAAGTTGACTGTGCCTTTAAACAGCTTGAAAAATTCCAGAAAATGATGTCATGGCATTTGAAGTTTCTGATGGGCTAATTGACATAATTTGAGTCAATTGGAGGTGTACCTGTGGATGTATTTCAAGGCCTACCTTCAAACTCAGTGCCTCTTTGCTTGACATCATGGGAAAATCAAAAGAAATTAGCTAAGTCCTCAGAAGAAAAATTGTAAATCCCCACAAGTCTGGTTCATCCTTGGGAGCAATTTCCAAACGCCTGAAGGTACCACGTTCATCTGTACAAAAAATAGTATGCAAGTTTAAACACCATGGGACCACGCAGCCGTCATACCGCTCAGGAAGGAGACGCGTTCTGTCTCCTAGAGATGAACGTACTTTGGTGCGAAAAGTGCAAATCAATCCCAGAACAACAGCAAAGGACCTTGTGAAGATGCTGGAGGAAACAGGTACAAAAGTATCTATATCCACAGTAAAACGAGTCCTATATCGACATAACCTGAAAGGAAGGAAGAAGCCACTGCTCCAAAACCGCCATAAAAAAGCCAGAGTACGGTTTGCAACTGCACATGGGGACAAAGATCGTACTTTTTGGAGAAATGTCCTCTGGTCTGATGAAACAAAAGTAGAACTGTTTGGCTATAATGGCCATCGTTATGTTTGGAGGAAAAAGGGGGAGGCTTGCAAGCCGAAGAACACCATCCCAACCGTGAAGCACGGGGGTGGCAACATCATGTTGTGGGGGTGCTTTGCTGCAGGAGGGACTGGTGCACTTCACAACATAGATGGCATCATGAGGAAGGACAATTATGTGAATATATTGAAGCAACATCTCAAGACATCAGTCAGGAAGTTAAAGCCTGGTCGCAAATGAGTCTTCCAAATGAACAATGACCCCAAGCATACTTCCAAAGTTGTGGCAAAATGGCTTAAGGACAACAAGGTCAAGGTATTGGAGTGGCCATCACAAAGCCCTGACCTCAATCCTATAGAAAAATGTGTGAGCAGAACTGAAAAAGTGTGTGCGAGCAAGGAGGCCTACAAACCTGACCCAGTTACACCAGCTCTGTCAGGAGGAACGGGACAAAATTCACCCAACTTATTGTGGGAACCTTGTGGAAGGCTACCCGAAACGTTTGACCCAAGTTAAACAATTTAAAGGCAATGCTACCAAATACTAATTGAGTGTATGTAAACTTCTGACCCACTGGGAATGTGATGAAAGAAATAAAAGCTGAAAGAAATAATTCTCTCTACTATTATTCTGACATTTCACATTCTTAAAATAAAGTGGTGATCCTAACTGACCTAAAAAAGGCAATTTTTGCTTGGATTAAATGTCAGGAATTGTGAAAAACTGAGTTTAAATGTATTTGGCTAAGGTGTATGTAAACTTCCGACTTCAAGTGTACATGAGGGAAATGAGGAGAGATCATAACCATCAAATTTGGATTGTGATCTTTAGGAAATGTCATTGGATCTTGAAAATGGAGATATGCATTGTTGATCTCTAAAAACACTATTACACAACACAATACCCAGAAGTGAGCCAGAAATAATTTGAGCTACAAAATGTCCATCCCTGTTCCATCCTGTTTGTTATCAGTGTTGGATAATATTTCATTTGGTTTGTAAAGGACTTACTGGCATCTGTTTTTATGTGCAACCATAACTTTATACTCCAATCCAGGCCCACAAAAGTAAGAGGTGATACACCTCTGTCTAGACAAAGCAATGTGCCACCTTGTCTGTCCCTTGTCAATTTGTCTCAATTAACCTCACCCTGTAATTCATTCTACCCCTTTGTTGGGAAAATGGGTACTTTTGTACAAGGAAGGCTGTGTTTACTGGAAACAATTGGACCTCTTCCAGTTGCATCATTCAATAACTCAGCAGCCAAAATGACAGAAACCAGGAAATGATACACACACAGCTCCTCTGTTCATCGAAATATGCTTCTTAGTTTACCTTAATGGGAATATAAATGTATTAATATTATGGGCTAATTATGGTTTCCATGTCTGTATCGATGCTGAATTAACATTTCATTTTGTTCAATGTACAGTATAGGCCTATGAGGCTACTTTGTACAAGATTATTATTATGTGGTACAGAGATTACTTTTTTGTGTGGCTCTCTGTTATTGCTTTAAGGAAGCTGAATCAGGTGTAATGGTTTAACACTTTTTTTTTGTTTATAGTAAATATTTTCTTAAAGCTGCATTGTTGGTTAATTAAGAACTTGTAAGTAAGCATTTCACGGTAAGGCGCATGCGACACATACAATTTGATTTGATGTGTCTGTAGCCTATTTTGAAACCAAAGGAGAGGATGTGAGAGCCATGTCTGACAACACCCAAGCCTTGGTCCCAGCCTAGTCAAACAAGTGACCACTGGCCATGTACCAAAGGACAAGCTGATCTGGCCATACTGGGGTCCAGCCATTATGAAAACTTCTGAGACGAATACTTTCCCATTTACTATAAATCATTTGAAAATCAAATCCAATGATGTAGGCCAAGCTATAGCAAAAGTGAACTTAGTAAAAAATTATTGAAGTTTAAAAACAGCCGGCATTGAAAGTACTATTGTTGATGATGGTATTTGTTTTACTCATGTAGCTATAGTCCTATTCAAAATAGCTGAGAATGTTACGAAGGTGGGCGATAGACTGTGGTTTCAGTTGGCTAAATTGTATTAAATGCAATTGTTGGCAATGCTTATTGCTGTACATTCTGTACTCACGTATCTATTTGTTTTGTTTTCAATCGTCAGTTACTTCCGCAGGCAAGGAATACTGTTTGCGATCCACGAGCTTCAAGCCACTATTGCCGCGTTCAAAACAACTGGGAACTCGGAACTCAGAAATCTCTAACTTCCGACTTCAGTGCGTTCAAGAAGACTGGGAACTCAGGGGGAAAAAATGCTCCAACTGGAGAACGTTCTATTCAATTCAATTCAATGGCTTTATTGGCATGGGAAACATATGTTAACATTGCCAAAGCAAGTGAAGTAGATAATATACAAAAGTGAAATTAACAATAAAAATGAACAGTTAACATTACACTCACAGAAGTTCCAAAAGAATAAAGACATTACAAATGTCATATTATGTATATATACAGTGTTGTAACAATGTGCAAATTGTTAAAGTACAAAAGGGAAAATAAATAAACATAAATATGGGTTGTATTTACAATGGTGTTTGTTCTTCGCTGGTTGCCCTTTTCTTGTGGCAACAGGTCACAAATCTTGCTGCTGTGATGGCACACTGTGGTATTTCACCCAGTAGATATGGGAGTTTATCAAAATCGGGTTTGTTTTCGAATTCTTTGTGGATCTGTGTAATCTGGGGGAAATATGTGTCTCTAATATGGTCATACATTTGGCAGGAGGTTAGGAAGTCCACCTCATTTTGTGGGCAGTGTGCACATAGCCTGTCTTCTCTTGAGATCCATGTCTGCCTACTGCAGCCTTGCTCAATAGCAAGGCTATGCTCACAGAGTCTGTACATAGTCAAAGCTTTCCTTAAGTTTGTGTCAGTCACAGTGGTCAGGTATTCTGCCAATATGTAGTCTCTGTTTAGGGCCAAATATAATTCTAGTTTGCTCAGTTGTTTTGTTAATTAAGCATGCCTCTCCTTAATGTCAATATGCCTTGTCCATTGCTGTTCTGGTTAGTGTTCATTGGCTTATTTCACTGTAGAGCCTCTAGCCCTGCTCATTATACCTTATCCAACCTTTCAGTTCCACCACCCACACATGCGATGACATCACCTGGTTTCAATGATGTTTCTAGAGACAATATCTCTCTCATCACTCAATGCCTAGGTTTACCTCTGTCACGTTCCTGACCTGTTTTCTGTTGTTTTGTATGTGTTTAGTTGGTCAGGGCGTGAGTTGGGGTGGGTATTCTATGTTGTGTGTCTAGTTCGTCTGTTTCTATGTTCAGCCTGATATGGTTCTCAATCAGAGACAGCTGTCAATCGTTGTCCCTGATTGAGAATCATATATAGGTGGCTTGTTTTGTGTTGGGGATTGTGGGTGGTTGTTTCCTGTCTCTGTGTTTGTGTTCTGCACCAGCTAGGACTGTGACGGTATGTGTTTTTGTTATTTTGTATAGTGTATTGTTTTGTGGTGATTAAATTCATTATGGAAAATTACCACGCTGCGTATTGGTCCTCTGATCCTTCTCGCCTCTCCTCGTCTGAGGAGGAGGACGACTTAGACTGCCGTTACAGAACCACCCACCAAACAAGGATCAAGCAGCGTGGCAACGGGCAGCAGCGACAGCAGCAGCGGTACCAGGAGGAATGGTCATGGGAGCAAATATTTAACGGAGAAGGACCCTGGGCTAAGGTTGGAGAATATCGCCGCTCTCAGGAAGAGATGGAGGCAGCTAAAGCCCAGGAGCGGTGGTCTGAGGAGGCAGCACGGAAGCGGGGCTGGAAGCCCGTGAAGAAACCCCAAACATTTCTTGGGGGGGGGGCTAAAGGGTAGTGTGGCGAGGGCAGGTAGGAAACCTGCGCCCACTTCCCATGCTTACCGTGGAGAGCAGGAGTACGGGCAGACACCGTGTTATGCGGAAGAGCGCACGGTGTCTCCTGTACGGGTGCATAGCCCGGTGCGGGTTATTCCACCTCCCCGCACTGGGCGGGCTAGAGTGAGCATTGAGCCAAGTGCCATGAAGCCGGCTCTACATATCTGGCCTCCAGTACGTCTCCTCGGGCCGGTGTACATGGCACCAGCCTTACGCATGGTGTCCCCGGTTCGCCAACACAGCCCAGTGCGGGTTATTCCACCTCCCCGCACTGGACGGGCTACGGGGAGCATGCAACCAGGTAAGGTTGGGCAGGCTCAGTGCTCAAGGGAGCCAGTACGCCTGCACGGTCCGGTATATCCGGCGCTACCTTCCCGCCCCAGCCCAGTACCACCAGTGCCTACACCACGCACCAGGCTTCCAGTGCGTCTCCAGAGCCCTGTTCCTCCTCCACGCACTCTCCCTGTGGTGCGTGTCTCCAGCCCAGTACCACCAGTTCCGGCACCACGCACCAAGCCTCCTGTGCGTCTCCAGAGCCCTGTACGCACTGTTCCTTCTCCCCGCACTCGCCCTGAGGTGCGTGCCTTCAGCCCGGTACCTCCAGTTCCGGTACCACGCACCAGGCCTATAGTGCGCATCGAGAGTCCAGTGTGCCCTGTTCCTGCTCCCTGCACTAGCCTTGAGGTGCGTGTCTCCAGTCCGGTACCACCAGTTCCGGCACCACGCACCAGGCCTACTGTGCGCCTCAGCAGGTCAGAGTCGGCCGTCTGCCCAACGCCGCCTGTACTGCTCGTCTGCTCAGCGCCGTCTGAGCTGCCTGCACTGCTCATCTGTCCAGCGCCGTCTGAGCTGCCTGCACTGCTCGTCTGCCCAGCACCGTCTGAGCTGCCTGTCTGCCCAGCGCCGTCTGAGCCATCCGTCTGCCCAGCGCCGTCTGAGCCGTCCGTCTGCCCAGCGCCGTCTGAGCCGTCCGTCTGCCCAGCGCCGTCTGAGCCGTCCGTCTGCCCAGCGCCGTCTGAGCCGTCCGTCTGCCCAGCGCCGTCTGAGCCGTCCGTCTGCCCAGCGCCGTCTGAGCCGTCCGTTTGCCCAGCGCCGTCTGAGCCGTCCGTCTGCCCAGCGCCGTCTGAGCCGTCCGTCTGCCACGAGCCTTCAGAGCCGCCCGTCTGTCCCGAGTCATTAGAGCCGTCCGTCAGTCAGGAGCCGCTAGAGCCGTCCGTCAGTCAGGAGCCGCCAGAGCCGCCAGCCAGTCAGGAGACGCCAGAGCCGCCAGCCAGTCAGGAGACGCCAGAGCCGCCAGCCAGTCAGGAGACGCCAGAGCCGCCAGCCAGTCAGGAGCCGCCAGAGCCGCCAGCCAGTCAGGAGCCGCCAGAGCCGCCAGCCAGTCAGGAGCCGCCAGAGCCGCCAGCCAGTCAGGAGCCGCCAGAGCCGCCAGCCAGTCAGGAGCCGCCAGAGCCGCCAGCCAGTCAGGAGCCGCCAGAGCCGCCAGCCAGTCAGGAGCCGCCAGAGCCGCCAGCCAGTCAGGAGCCGCCAGAGCCGCCAGCCAGTCAGGAGCCGCCAGAGCCGCCAGCCAGTCAGGAGCTGCCCTCCAGTCAGGAGCTGCCCTCCAGTCAGGAGCTGCCCTCCAGTCATGAGCTGCCCTCCAGTCATGAGCTGCCCTCCAGTCATGAGCTGCCACCCAGTCATGAGCTGCCACCCAGTCATGAGCTGCCACCCAGTCATGAGCTGCCACCCAGTCATGAGCTGCCACCCAGTCATGAGCTGCCACCCAGTCATGAGCTGCCACCCAGTCATGAGCGGCCACCCAGTCCGGAGCGATTTCTCTGTCCTGAGCTACCTCTCTGTCCTGAGCTACCTCTCTGTCCTGAGCTACCTCTCTGTCCTGAGCTACCTCTCTGTCCTGAGCTACCTCTCTGTCCTGAGCTACCTCTCTGCCCTGAGCTACCTCTCGGTCCTGAGTTGTCTCCTCTATTTAGGAGGGGCCTTGGTGAAGGTTCCTGGACCATGGTCGGGGGCGAGGGTCGCCACTCAAAGGACGCTAAGGAGGGGGACAAAGACAGTGGTGGAGTGGTGTCCTCGTCCACCGCCGGAGCCGCCACCGCGGACAGATGCCCACCCAGACCCTCCCCTTGAGTTTTAGGGGTGCGCCCGGAGTTCGCACCTTGAGGGGGGAGTTCTGTCACGTTCCTGACCTGTTTTCTGTTGTTTTGTATGTGTTTAGTTGGTCAGGGCGTGAGTTGGGGTGGGTATTCTATGTTGTGTGTCTAGTTCGTCTGTTTCTATGTTCAGCCTGATATGGTTCTCAATCAGAGACAGCTGTCAATCGTTGTCCCTGATTGAGAATCATATATAGGTGGCTTGTTTTGTGTTGGGGATTGTGGGTGGTTGTTTCCTGTCTCTGTGTTTGTGTTCTGCACCAGCTAGGACTGTGACGGTATGTGTTTTTGTTATTTTGTATAGTGTATTGTTTTGTGGTGATTAAATTCATTATGGAAAATTACCACGCTGCGTATTGGTCCTCTGATCCTTCTCGCCTCTCCTCGTCTGAGGAGGAGGACGACTTAGACTGCCGTTACAACCTCCACTGTATTCACATCCTACCATACCTTTGTCTGTACATTATACCTTGAAGCTGTTTTATGTTCCCAGAAACCTGCTCCTTTTACTCTTTACGCACCTGCCCGCCCGTCCAGCATCACTACTCTGGACGGTTCTGACTTAGAATATGTGGACAACTACAAATACCTAGGTGTCTGGTTAGACTGTAAACTCTCCTTCCAGACTCACATCAAACATCTCCAATCCAAAATTAAATCTATAATTGGCTTCCTATTTCGCAACAAAGCCTCCTTCACTCATGCTGCCAAACATACCCTCGTAAACTGACCATCCTACCGATCCTCGACTTCGGCGATGTCATTTACAAAATAGCCTCCAATACCCTACTCAATAAATTGGATGCAGTCTATCACAGTGCCATCCGTTTTGTCACCAAAGCCCCATATACTACCCACCACTGCGACCTGTACGCTCTCGTTGGCTGGCCCTCGCTTCATACTCGTCGCCAAACCCACTGGCTCCAGGTCATCTACAAGACCCTGCTAGGTAAAGTCCCTCCTTATCTCAGCTCGCTGGTCACCATAGCAGCACCCACCTGTAGCACGTACTCCAGCAGGTATATCTCTCTGGTCACCCCCAAAGCCAATTCCTCCTTTGGCCGCCTCTCCTTCCAGTTCTCTGCTGCTAATGACTGGAACGAACTACAAAAATCTCTGAAACTGGAAACACTTATCTCCCTCACTAGCTTTAAGCACCAGCTGTCAGAGCAGCTCACAGATTACTGCACCTGTACATAGCCCATCTACAATTTAGCCCAAACAACTACCCCTTCCCCTACTGTATTTATTTATTTTGCTCCTTTGCACCCCATTATTTCTATTTCTACTTTGCACATTCTTCCACTGCAAATCTACCATTCCAGTGTTTTACTTGCTATATTGTATTTACCTCGCCACCATGGCCTATTTTTACCTTTACCTCCCTTATCTCACCTCAGTTGCTCACATTGTATATAGATTTATTTTTCTACTGTATTATTGACTGTATGTTTGTTTTACTCCATGTGTAACTCTGTGTCGTTGTATGTGTGGAACTGCTTTGCTTTATCTTGGCCAGGTCGCAATTGTAAATGAGAACTTGTTCTCAACTTGCCTACCTGGTTAAATAAAGGTGGGGAAAAAAAATCTTTCCAATGTGTCAAGTAAATATATTTTTGTTTTCTCGTGATTTAGTTGGGTCTAATTGTGTTCATCCAAATCGGGAGCTCGGACCTCTGTCTTAGAGCTCCGACTTTCCGATCTGAAGATCGCTGACGTCATTATTTGACCTCGTATTTTCCCAGTTCCCAGTTGTCTTGAATGCACCATTAAATAGCGACATCACTGATGCTGCGTTCCTATACTAGTCGGAACTAGGAATCTCGGAAATATACGACTTGCTAACTGGTTTTAGTTATACACGTGCCGCAGTCAACCAATTAGCAATCGGAAAGTTTCCGAGTTTCCTAGTTCCGACTAGCAATTGAACGCTGCAGGATTATCCCACTGTGTGACATACCGAGTGACGACAGCAGAGGAAATATCTGCTTGCAAGATGGCGGCGTCTATCAGGAAGTGAAGAAAACAACTGAAAATAATAAGTTGGAGCAAATTCCTTGTTTTGGGCCATTTAAAGCAATAATTCGATTGAAAACATAACTGCGAACGGATCTTGTATTCAGAATAAGAAACACATTCGTGGTAAGTTTAATTTCAGCTTTTCATAAAGCTAAAACACGGCGCGAACGACACTTCGTCAGCTAACCTTAGCTATCAATCCCCTGCTCGATCGACTCAAGACTTCTCAAGCAGCTTGAGCAACATAGTTAGCTTGGTAGCCAGGCAAGCTAATAGTCGTCGCACTTCGATAGCACCTATTTGTTTAGCTAGCTAACGTTGGTGAATGTGTAGCTAAGTGGTATTTATCGTTATTTTGAAGTTAATGCTACTGAAAGATTGTTGTCAAATGTCTGTTTTTGTTTTGTAGTTTTCTATCTTCGTTTAGCTATCGTTATGTCTAGCCAGCCGCTAATGCTAGTTAGCTATGCTCAGAGAGCACCTTGGCTTGGCTAGTGGTAGCTAGCTAGCTATCTCTGCCTTTGTATCAAAGATTTCCCCAAAATATTTTTGTACTTCTTAGTTAGCTAGCCTAGCTAGTTCCCGGCATGTAAGTACATGATTTGTCATCAAAGCAATTTTATTTATCGGACTTGCATTTAAAGTTAACCTTAACTATGTTTGCTAGATATCTGGAAAGTATTTGAAATAACCATAGTAGCTAACGTTAGATAGCGAACGTTAAGGCTTGTGTTTACACGAAGTCTATGGTATTGTTGGCTATTACGCTAACCATAAATGTAAAGCCTTTACTTTACTAAAGAACCGCGTTAGGTTTTTTTATTAACAGTGGATAGCTAGGTATTACGTATTTGAGTGATCATCGGTTGAACCTTTAGTTATGTAGTTAACAGAATACACAACAGGTTTTCCACATTGAAAGTATACCTTTTTTTCATAGTGATATTGATAGCCCTCACATCCCCGCATTCTTTCCTAATCCTTTCTGAATCAGTGGACAGTGTGACCAGCTTTTCTTTTAATGTAAACTTTGGAACTCTAATTCACATTACATGTCTCTTTTCATAGCTAGTACTTTTTTTAGGATGGATACAAAGTAGACAACCATATCCCAATAGAATATAGATGGATAAGGCTCAGATGGAAAAAATACATTTTAGAATTTAATTAAATTTGTTACATGCAAACCGACACAGAATTAGAGAGTTGTGAGGTGCATGATAAGTCACTGACAGTCAAAGGCAAGGCAGCACATCTCTTGTTTGGCTGAAAGACCTTTCTATGTGAATGTCGCATGTTTAGGGCCATAGGCACTGGCAGGCTACGGACTCTAGTCACAATGCAGTTCCAGACCTGTCTGCAGGGGTTTTTCTGGCTCAAAAGGGGGCTTAGGTAATGGGTGTGGTCGGAGCAGCTGAATTTTAGAGGCCCCCATCTTGGCAACATATTGAACATTTGTGGAGCTGAAAGAAAATGTTGCCGTTTTACAGCATATTTCCTGCAATTCTATGCATTTTGCTTTGGCTAATGCTGGGGTTCTTTTGCTGTAACATAGTAACAAAATCTGCTAAATTCATTGTTTTGGGGATTTTCAATTCTCCCTGACTAGCTTTTATTTGTGATTGTTAGTTCTCAACGATCATATTATTAAAAAATATATAGATCTCATTATCATCTACATACTCTCTATCTGGTTTTAGTCGTTTAAGTTTATACTGAAAGCATTTTTCCATCCCTAATTTTGATTTAAAAAATGTACACTGTTTGGACTTCACAAGTACAGACCAGGGAAAAATCCCTGGTCTGTACTTGTGAAGAAGGGAAATGTTGACGCACGCATTGTGCTGAAGCTTTATGTGTGTTATGAGAGGGGAGTGGCGAAGAGCAGGAGGCGATGCATGTGTCATTGTAGCTTGCCTGGATTGTAGATCACTGACAGCTGTGAGGAGGCATTGACCCCTTAAGCTTTAGTCCTGCTTGTCTGAGTATGTGTGCAACTGCAGTGTAACTTTATAGGCCTAGCTGTAGAAATGTTAGCTCTTGTCTGCCTGGCATGATACCACAAGTGTTTTTTATGGCTGGCAGTTGAGATTCTCTTGATTCCTTGTAGGCACAAGTAAGGATAATTGCTCATGAAGAAATCAAATGACCGTTCTCTTACAAATCTGTAGTCACTTCACAATTTCTTCCCAGCAGAGTACAATTGCCAGAGTCCCTTCGATGCCTGCAGGCTAGTCAGGGAAAATGCTACAGTTGGCACAGTTTGCCATGGTAGTTTTTCCATGGTCATTTCCCCTAGTGAGGGATGCTATTTGCTGATTGCAAGTTGAAAATGCTGTGTTACCGAGCTTCCTGTTTATCCACCATGGCTGAGGGGAGCGAGATAGAAAAGGGTTAGAAATTCATGACATCAAGGACAATGACCACCTCTCTCGCTCCCCACGGCTACTGGAGCTTAATGGCAACACACAGGCTCTTTAACTATCATGCAGGAATATGCCTACTGAATGAAAACCACAAGCTTCCCCCCCTCTCCTTGCTGGCGGCAGTGCACCCCAGAGCTCGATCAATAGACACCTGTTCACTTCGTGACATGAGTTGACATAAAGTCAGGAGTGTAATGAAAATAAAAAAACACTACTCCACTGTTATTATTTTGTCACGTCCTGTGAAAAATAGGTGTTGACAAAAGCAAATGGATCTTACATAAATAATAAATGCTAAATGTTGACTTCTTTGTATTGAACATACAAACTAACATTTAGGCTAAGTCTTCCATAGGATGTAGTCCTAGATAATCTTATGTTTATAAGTGTATTACAACCAAAATACCAATGCTCATTAATGTCTTGCTACTAGGCTGAGTGAGTTGATCCACAGCCGTGCTTCCAGTCACTGTGCCTCAGTGTGGGGGTGCCTCTCTACTGCTCCCCCTCCCCTGCGTCAGCAAGTGCACTCCAGCGCTACCCTTTCTGCCAGAGCTCTGAAGGGCACAAGGCTCTGTTGTTGAGCGCAGCAGGGACAGGGAGCAGGGCGTGTGATTTAATGCACCCAAACAGCGCTCTCTTTTTCACAGTCAGCTCACTGCTTCCCCTGACATGGACTTTTTGTGCTGTGCTACCACCACTCTCTCCCCTCAATCCAGAGCTAGTGATAAATCTAATTTATGGCTTCTGGGCTGATTGGAGCAAGAGTGAAACATGTAGAGTGGAGGAGGAGCAGAGAGAGGTGGGGGGAGTCAGGAATGGGTAATGGGTTTGACTGTTCCCGTCTTTCCTGGAATCTGGCCTTCATTAGCTAGGCTAATGGTTCATGTATTAAACATGAGCCGGTAGAGCCATGGTTCTTGCAGGAAAAAAGGGCATACTGTTCCTACTACACAGTCAGAGGCGACACATATAGCCTTTTATGGTTGGCTATGTCCTATGTGTGTCTCGGCCACATAAGAGCCATTCTGAAGATGATTAAAATGCAGGAGAGAGTGCTCAATGCTGTGCCTTTCAGTAGGCTGAGGAATGTCAACATCCTTCTCTGGAAAGGCAAACATTGTAATTTCAACATGGGACTAATCCAGCAAGGAAGTATTAGGGTAATATTAACAACCACATTTAATGGATGAAGATGATTCTGTCATTGTCCAAACTAGCCTAGATTGTGGGTAGTGAAATGTAAGATTTCTATTTGAACACATACCAAGCTGCAAATCTGGTACTTATGAAGTAGGCTACCTGGAAATGTATTCATAGCATAAGTAATACGTGTATTCATAAATAACAAAAAGTGCGTTTTGCATGTACTCAGAGCATTCCCATAAGTAACTACAGAAATAGATGATTAGCTGCCATTTCTGATTTTCTTATCAATTATGTGTGTAAAAACTGCAGAGCTGGGCTGTTTCATTAGTAGTTCATTAATGGAGAAAGATTAGACACTGAGGTATTGAGTGTAGTGTTGCTGGTTGAGAGGATGGTATTTATTGTGTGGATGGTTTCAGTCAACTCGTTTGGAAGTATAACCTGGTCCCGGATCTCTATGTGCTTCATCTTTATCCTCTGCGTGACAACGATAGACACTCGGAGTTGTCTTGAGGAGAACTCACCAGACCGATTTGTTTATTTTCTTTTGTTTTGCTTGCCTTGCATGGATAGATTTTGCAATCAACACCTCAGTCTATTCCTCACATCCTCTTCCTAAATCCAAACACATACCTATCACAAAGTTAAGCTCAGCACGTCCGGTGCCAGCCTCCGTTGTTGACAAAACGTGTTTTACTAGCCCGAGTTACAAAACTATGCACCACCATTCATTTTTTTACTTCGTGAATTTTGCAAACATTCAAATCAATTGTGTGTTTGGTGTAGACTTACCTTGGCCTGACGGTTTTTGATAGCCGTGTAATTCTCTCTCGGACAAGTTGAGAATTCCCTGTCAATTAGAGAGACACTGAAGCCCAGCTAGCCTTGCTAGCCTCGAATGGAGGATGCTAACAAATGTTTTCAACGCTGCAGGAGCTGTGTTTATTTTGCTTTATTCTGGGACAAAACCTGCGGGCTCTCCTTCACCGCAGCCAACGTGAGTAAAACATTTAAACGTGTTAACCCTCGCAGGCTGCTGCCCCCAGATGGCATCCCTAGCCGTGTCCTCAGAGCATGCGCAGACCAGCTGGCTGGTGTGTTTACGGACATATTCAATCAATCCCTATCCCAGTCTGCTGTTCCCACATGCTTCAAGAGGGCCACCATTGTTCCTGTTCCCAAGATAGCTAAGGTAACTGAGCTAAACGACTATCGCCCCGTAGCACTCACTTCCGTCATCATGAAGTGCTTTGAGAGCACTTCCTGACACCTGGCACCCTACCTGACACCCTAGACCCACTCCAATTTGCTTACCGCCCAAATAGGTCCACAGACGACGCAATCACACTGCACACTGCCCTAACCCATCTGGACAAGAGGAATACCTATGTAAGAATGCTGTTCATCGATTACAGCTCAGCATTCAACACCATAGTACCCTCCAAACTCGTCATTAAGCTCGAGACCCTGGGTCTCGACCCCGCCCTGTGCAACTGGGTCTTGGACTTTCTGACGGGCCGCCCTCAGGTGGTGAGGGTAGGAAACATCTCCACCCCTCTGATCCTCAACACTGGGGCCCCACACAGGTGCGTTCTTAGCCCTCTCCTGTACTCCCTGTTCACCCAGTACTGCGTGGCCATGCATGCCTCCAACTCAATCATCAAGTTTGCAGACGACACTACAGTGGTAGGCTTGATTACCAACAACAACGAGACGGCCTACAGGGAGGAGGTGAGGGCCCTCGGAGTGTGGTGTCAGGAAAATAACCTCACACTCAATGTCAACAAAACAAAGGAGATGATCGTGGACTTCAGCAAACAGCAGAGGGAGCACCCCCTATCCACATCGACGGGACAGTAGCGGAGAAGGTGGAAAGTTTTAAGTTCCTCGGTGTACACATCACTGACAAACTGAAATGGTCCACCCACACAGACAGCATGGTGAAAAAGGCGCAATAGCGCCTCTTTAACCTCAGGAGGCTGAAGAAATTTGGCTTGTCACCAAAAAAACTCACAAACTTTTACAGATGCATAATCGAGAGAATCCTGTCGGGCTGTATCACTGCCTGGTACGGCAACTGCTCCGTCCACAACCGTAAGGCTCTCCAGAGGGTAGTGAGGTCTGCACAACGCATCACCGGGGGCAAACTACCTGCCCTCCAGGACACCTACACCACCCGATGTCACAGGAAGGCCAAAAAGATCCTCAAGGACAACAACCACCCGAGCCACTGCCTGTTCACCCCGCTATCATCCAGAAGGCGAGGTCAGGTGTATCAAAGCTGGGACCGAGAGACTGAAAAACAGCTTCTATCTCAAGGCCATCAGACTGTTAAACAGCCATCACCAACACTGAGTGGCTGCTGCCAACATACTTACTCATCTCTAGCCACTTTAATAATTAAAAATTGGATGTAATAAATGTATCATTAGTCACTTAAACAATGCCACTTTATATAATGTTTACATACCCTACATTACTCATCTCATATGTATATACTGTACTCTATACCATCTACTGCATCTTGCCTATGCCATTCGGCTATCGCTCATCCATATATTTATATGTACATATTCTTATTCATTCCTTTACACTTGTGTGTATAAGGTAGTTGTTGTGAAATTGTTAGATTACTTGTTAGATATTACTGCACGGTCAGAACTAGAAGCACAAGCATTTCGCTACACTCACATTAACATCTGCTAACCATGTGTATGTGACCAATAAGATTTGATTTGACCTGGAATTATTTTCCAACTGTGTTGTAGGAGGTCCCACATACGCTGAGCACTTGTTGGCTGCTTTTCCTTCACTCTGCTGTCCAACTCATCCCAAACCATCTCATTTGGGTTGAGGTCGGGTGATTGTGGAGGCCAGGTCATCTGATGCAGCACTCCATCACTGTCCTTGGTCAAATAGCCCTTACACAGCCTGGAGGGGTGTTGGGGTCATTGTCCTGTTGAAAAACAAATGATAGTCCCACTGAGCGCAAACCAGATGGGATGGCGTATTGCTGCTGAATGCTGTGGTAGCCATGCTGGTTAAGTGGGCCTTGAATTCGAAATATATCACTGACAGTGTCACCAGCAAAGCACCATCACACCTCCTCCATGCTTCACAGTGGGAACCACACATGCGGAGATCATCCGTTCACCTACTCAAATTTGTACTCATCAGACCGAAGGACAGATTTCCACCGGTCTAATGTTCAATTGCTCATGTTTCTTGGCCCAAGCAAGTCTCTTCTTATTATTGGTGTCCTTTAGTAGTGGTTTCTTTGCAGCAATTTGACCATGAAGGCCTGATTCACACATTTTCCCATGAACAGCTGATGTTGAGATGCTTCAGAGAGTTCAAGTAACAGACACGTTTATTTGGGCTGCAATTTCTGAGGCTGGTAACTCTAATGAACTTATCCTCTGCAGCAGAGGTAATTCTGGGTCTTCCATTCCTGTGGCGTTCTTCATGAGCGCCAGTTTCATCATAGCGCTTGATGGTTTTTGCAACTGCACTTGAAGAAACTTTCAAAGTTCTTGACATTTTCCGGATTGACTGACCTTCATGTCTTAAAGTAATGATGGACTGTTGTTTCTCTTTGCCAATTTGAGCTGTTCTTGCCATAATATGGACTTGGTCTTTTACCAAAGGGGGCCATCTTCTGTATATCACCCCTACCTTGTCACAATACAGCTGATTGGCTCAAACGCGTTAAGAAAGAAAGAAAATCCACAAATGTACTTTTAACAAGGCACACCAGTTAATTGAAATGCATTCCAGGTGACTATCCTGAGGCTGGATGAGAGAATGCTAAGAGTGTGCAAAGCTGTCATCAAGGCAAAGGGTGGCTACTGTGAAGAATCTTAAATATAAAATATATTTTGATTTGTTTATCACTTCTTTGGTTTCTACATGATTCCGTGTTATTTTATAGTTTTGATGTCTTCACTATTTTTCTACAATGTATAAAATAGTATAAAAAAATAAAACCCTTGAATGAGTAGGTTTTTCCAAATGTTTGACTGGTACTGTATATTTACAGAAGTAAGACAGATCTTGCATCTGTTGCCTGTTTGAGTGTTTGTTTAATAGCCTACTGATTCTGTGAGCACCTAGCCTAATGCAATGGCAAAATGTCAGAAAGCAATTTCGCAGATTATGCTTTTAAAATAATATTTTGCTATGCTGTAATAAAGGCGTACAGATATTTTTGCGTTAGAACAGGCTGGTATTACTTAATGTATTTAGTGTTTACACTGTTCCAAACAGGCAGAAAAATAATATTGTAATCTAACCACCTGTTTGTGTCAAACACATGCACGCAGCTCTCGCTCCTATACCCTCCTTTTTCTTGATCTCCTTATTGTTATTATTATTATCATCATTATAATAATAAGTAGTGATTAGTAGGCTTTGCCACAGGAGACACTAGAGTGCGATGGAACAAGGATATCCCAGATGGCCAAACCCTCCCCTAACCCAGTAGCTAAGATGGGGAGAAGCCTGCTCATAATAAAACGCTGCTCTGCTTTCTTAACAAGGCAGGTCCTACAAGCCCTAGTTTCGTCACACCTGGACTACTGTCCAGTCGTGTGGTCAAGTGCCAACCAGAGGGACCTAGAAAAATTATATTTGGAAGCACGGCTGGCCCTTAAATGTACACAGAGAGCTAACGTTGGCTCAAAGTAGAGGAGAGATTGACTTCATCACTACTTATTTTTGTATTAAGTTTTGACATGCTGAATGCACCGAGCTGTCTGTTTTTAAACTATACTGAAGAAAAATATAAACTCAACATGTAAAAGGGTTGGTTTCATGAGCTGAAATAGAAGATCCCAGAAATGTTCCATGCTCACAAAAAGCTTATTTCTATAACATTTTGTGCACAAATTTTACATCCCTGTTAGAGTATTTCACCGTTGCCATGATAATCCATCCACCTAACAGGTGTGGCATATTAACCTGTCTAGGACGGAACCCCGTTCCGCTAGCGGAACCCCTCACCAATGAAATTGCAGGGCGCCAAATTCAATCAACAGAAATCTCATAATTCAATTTTCTCAAACATACAAGTATTAGGCACCATTTTAAAGATAAAATTCGCGTTAATCCAACCACAGTGTCCGATTTCAAAAAAAGCTTTTAGGCGAAAGCAGAGCATATCATTATGTTAGGTCAGCAACTAGTCACAAAAAGCAGAAATATTGATAAAATGAATCACTAACCTTTGATATTCTTCGTCAGATGACACTCCCGGGACAACATGTTACACAATACATGTATGTTCTGTTCGATAAAGTTCATATTTATATCCAAAAACCTCAGTTTACATTTGGCTTTGCCTCCAAAACATCCCGTGAATTTGCACAGAGCCACATCAAATCACAGAAATACTCATAATAAACATGAATAAAAGATACAAGTGTTATTCACAGATTTAAAGATATACTTCTCCTTAATGCAACCGCTGTGTCAGATTTCAAAATTCTTTTGCGGAAAAAGCAAACCATGCAATAATTTGAGTACAGCGCTCAGAGACATACACAACCCAAGAAGATATCCGCCATGTTGGAGTCAACATAAGTCAGAAATGGCATTATAAATATTCACTTACCTTTGCTGATCTTCGTCAGAATGCACTCCCAGGAATCCCAGTTCCACAATAAATGTTTGATTTGTTCCATAAAGTCCATCATTTATGTCCAAATTCCTCCTTTTGTTAGGGCATTTAGTAAACAAATCGAAACTCACGAGGCGCGGGCAAGTCCAGCGGAAATGTCGGACGAGAATTCCAAAAAGTTATATTACTGGTTGTAGAAACATATCAAACGATGTATAGAATCAAATTTAGGATGTTTTTATAATAAATGTTCAATAATGTCCCAACCGGTGAATTAATTTGTCTGTAGAAAAGCAATGGAACGAGAGTTAACTTTCTCATGACCGCACATCACGAGCCCGTGGCTGCTGGCAGACCTCTGACTCATTCCCCTCTCATTCAGCCCCCCTTCACAGTAGAAGCCTGAAACAATGTTCTAAAGACTGTTGACGTCTAGTGGAAGCCTTAGGAAGTGCAAGATGACCCATATCCCACTGTATATTCAATAGGGGCTGAGTTGAAAAACTACAAACCTCAGATTTCCCACTTCCTGGTTGGATTTTTTCTCAGGTTTTTGCCTGCCATATGAGTTCTGTTATACTCACAGACATCATTCAAACAGTTTTAGAAACGACAGAGTGTTTTCTATCCAATACTACTAATAATATGCATATATTAGCATTTGGGACTGAGTAGGGGGCAGTTTACTCTGGGCACACTTTTCATCCAAACATGAACATGCTGCCCCCTATCCATAAGAAGTTAAGAAGCTGATTAAACAGCATGATCATTACACAGGTGCACCTTGTGCTGCAGACAATAAACGGCCACTCTAAAATGTGCCGTTTTGTCACCCGACACAATGCCACAGTTGGCATGCGGACAGCAGAAATGTCCACCCAAGCTGTTACCAGAGAATTTAATTCATATTTCTCTACTATAAGCCGTTGTTTTAGAAAATTTTGCCGAACATCCAACCAGCCTCAGAAAAGCAGAACATGTGTAACCACGCCAGCACAGGACCTCCACATCCAGCTTCTTCACCTGCGGGATCGTCTGCGACCAGCTACCCGGACGGCTGATGAAACAGAGTATTTTTGTCTGTAATAATGCCCTTTTTGTGGGGAGAAACTATTTCTGATTAGCTGGGCATGGCTCCCCAATGGCTGCGCCCCTGCCCTCCCAGGTTCACCCATGGCTGCGCCCCTGCCCAATCATGTGAAATCCATCGATTCGGGGGCTAATTCATTTATTTCAATTGACTAATTTCCTTATTTGAACTGTAACTCAGTAAAATCGTTGAAATTGTTGCGTTTATATTTTTGTTCAGTATACTAGTACACAGCTCGGACACCCATGCATACCCCACAAGACATTCCACCAGAGGTCTCTTCACAGTCCCCAAGTCCAGAACAGACTATGGGAGTCGCACAGTACTACATAGAGCCATGACTACATGGAACTCTATTTCACATCAGGTTACTGATGCAAGCAGTAGAATCAGATATAAAAATACACCTTATGGAACAGCGGGGACTGTGACGAGACATGCACAGACACACTTACATATACAAGTGATAAGACACGTACTCTACACACACCTACACATGAATTGAGTAGATATGCGGTAGTGGCCTGAGGGCACACAATGTGTTATGAAATATAATGTTATGTAATATTTTATATTGTATTTAACTGCCTTAATGTTGCTGGACCCCAGGAGGAGTAGCAGCTGTGTTGGCAACGGTTAATGGGGATCCTTAATGAATACAAAATACAAATACGTTTGTCTTTTCACTTTGTAGATAGCTAGAGTGGACAGGTGCTAAGGGGACTGATCTGGTTTCTGTTCTGCCCTCTGGAGCCCGACCTGTGACATTCTCTCTACTTCTCACCCCAGGGCAATCCCTTCTCAAACACACACTGACAGGCACGGAGCTATACGACACCACAGACGAGACAGTACGTCAAGATTTCTTGGGTAATATTATCTTCAAGGTTTGAAACATTTTTTTTTTTTTTTTTCTGTGACTAATTCATCCTCTAAAATATAGGATTGTTGAAGCTGTCACCACAAGGCTAAATATTTGCTCTTATCATACATGGGTGAGCTCAACCCGAGGTGGTGTTAAAATGGAGTTGGATGTAATCCTCCTAAGTCAAACACATGAGATCATCTCCTGCGTGTTCATTCCAATTGACCCTGAGAGATCCAGCATTAAGGAGAGGACTCCTAAAGCGATCAGGTCCTCTTTCACCAGGTCAGAGAGACAGGAACCCTTATCACAGACAATAGCAGCGGGAAAACAATGTTTTGTTCAATTGCTGATGGTTTCTTGTTTTAAGGTCACGTGCACAAGTACAGTGAAATGCCTTTTTTGTTTAATTGGGACCTCCTGCCGGTGGGCAACGGACAAACTAAATTTTCGCCCATTTCTACATGTAAAATCAGTTTGTAAATTACGTCCGGCACTTTTTTATAGATTAACAACATTGTATTTTCTAAGGCCACAACAATGCTTAAACCACATCAGGAAACCACTTTTGAGGGCTGAGAAAAATCTAAGAAATTTAGAATTTTGGGTGTAGTTACCCTTTAATGCACCAGCTAGAGACCATTGTTTGGTTAGGTAGGCATCGTCTACTTTGTACTTAACATTTTAATTGAGAAGATTTTGGGAAAGCCTTTCCATCTCTACCAGAAGAATGTTATCATTAGCATCATTGCTAGACATAGTGTGGACATATACACACAGACAGACGGGGTCGTTCATGTTGCTGTTTCAGGAAGTTGCAGGAAAGTATGAATCAGTGATGCATTTTGTTCATGTCTTATGATTAACTTGGGCAAATGTAATGAATTTTCAAATAAGTTCAATACATTTAGTTGATTTCCTACAAAGTTAATAAAAAAAATATATATTTATTGTTGAATTCCGTCTTATGTCTGGATTCCGTGATTCCGTCCGCTTTCTCTGCAATGCAGATTTTATAGGGCCCTAGTCACCCTTCCGCAGCCTCTGTCTACAGCCAAGCCATGTCCCCAGAGCACTCCAAATATCATAGGTGGTGGCTGGCAGTGTTGTAGTACTCGAATCCAGGACTCGGAAACGAGTCCGACTCATCCCAATTTTCATGACTTGTGACTCAACTTGGACTCGAATTTTGGTGACTCGGACTCTCCTTCCCTTGACTTGTATTTGCACTTGGACTGGATAGGCTGCTATGATAAGCAAAATATTAACAGCACTGGTTGCACAGAGAAGCCAGTGTTCTGTTCTATAGCAGTGTGAAGGACGCGCCACAACGGCGCACAGTCGACATCAGCTGTTGAGCTGCGGCAAAGCAAGCGATGTGTAGCAGGCTCCGCTCTGACTTCGCATCGATCATAGGCTGCACATCGCACAAGCGGCTCTTGCTTCCCGGTTACCACCAATCACCAGTCTACTATTTAGCTTTGCCTGGATAAACACAAACTGCTCTTGGAAATGTAAAACAATAGTATTGAACCACCAATCACCAGTCTACTATTTAGCTTTGCCTGGATAAACACAAACTGCTCTTGGAAATGTAAAACAATAGTATTGAATAGTATACTCTCTCCCCTTGAGTATAGAAAAGTAGACTGTCATTGAATTTGTCTCGTTCAGGAAAGTCTCCCTTTACTTTTCACTCTGCAATAAAAAACCTACACATATCAGTGGGCAATTACAAAAAAGTAGCTGAGAGCCTGTTACAATTATTGCAAATAATAATCTGGTCAATCTGACAGGAGCAATTCCTTCTAGACACCATCCCTTCAAAACATCATTACGGATTTGACATAATTATTGAACAATATTTTTAAACATGTGTATGAATGACTTAATTGTTTCATAGGCTATTGCATATTGCAGGCAATTATGACTATTGGACAATAGGAAGAAAATCTTTGCGTTACTTCAATGCTCAAATCAAAATCTTCCCGCCAGCCTGCCACTAGTTGTTGCGGGGCAGATTTCTTCAACCAAATCTGAGCCAAATCAATAGAGGTGCGAATCTAGCTACAGAAGAGCATCAAGCCGGCAGTATTAGTAATGACTTTAGCCATAGAGACTTGTGGCTTGACCATTGGTGACTCTGAGTCGGACTTGAATCGAACTCTAGGTTTAGTGACTACAACAACACTGGCGACTGGTAACCGAGTCCTCTTAACTCTTGCCTCGGACTCTTTGTCAATCTTCAATGCAAAGTAGTAGCGTTCTTTCTGCTAATTTCTTTCCCCAAGGTTTTATTGAGTTCAGGTTGTTAGGTTCAATAGATTGTGTAATTGTTAGCTTTTCACTTGCTGTGTGTTATAATCACCACCTGCCGGTGGGCGACTGACGGCCGCCATTTTTCGCCCATTTCTACATGTAAAATTGGTTTGTAAATTACGTCCGGAACTTTGTTCAGGGGTGCTAAGTACTCTCGGCCGGCAGACACTCGGCAATCCTACTGGTCTGTCCGTGCTATTAATCACATACAGATCTGGGACCAGGCTATTGTTCTCTCTTCTCTCTGACCTGGTGAAAGAGGAGCTGATCTCTCTAGGACTCCTCCCCCTAATGCTGGATCGCTCAGGGTCAGGCTAGTGTTCTCTCTTCTCTCTGACCTGGTGAAAGAGGAGCTGATCTCTCTAGGACTCCTCCCCCTAATGCTGGATCGCTCAGGGTCAGGCTAGTGTTCTCTCTTCTCTCTGACCTGGTGAAAGAGGAGCTGATCTCTCTAGGACTCCTCCCCCTAATGCTGGATCTCTCAGGGTCAATTGGAATGATCATTCTCAGTAGATCTCATGTTTGATTTAGGAGGATTACCTCCAACTCTTTTTCAACCCCACCTTAGGTTGAGCTCACCTACAGTGCCTCACCTGTTGTCTTACAGCCAAATACCCCATAACGTCAAAGTGGAATTATGTTTTTGGGAATGTTTACAAATGAATGAAAAATGTAAAAGCTGAAATGTGTTGTCTAAGTGTTCAACCCATTTGTTATGACAAGCGTAAATAAGTTCAGATGTAAAATGTGTTTAACAAGTCACACAAGTTGCATAGACGCACTCTGTGCAATAATAGCGTTTAATATGATTGTTTAATGACTTCCTCATCTCTGTACCCCACACATACAATTATCTATAAGGTCCCTCAGTCGAGCAGTGAATTTCAAACACAGATCCAACCACAAAGACCAGGAAGGTTTTCCAATGCCTCGTGAACAAGGGCACCTATTGGTAGATGGGTAAAAAAAATACTTAGAATATATCCCTTTGAACATGGTGAAGTTATTCATTACACTTTGGATAGTGTATCAATACACCCAGTCACTACAAAGATACAGGCGCCCTTCCTAACTCAGTTGCCGGAGTTGAAGGAACCCGTTCAGGGATTTCACCATGAGGCCAATGGTGACTTTAAAACAGTTAGAGTTTAATGGCTGTGATAAGAGAACTGAGGATGGATAAACATTGTAGTTACTCCACAATACTAACCTAATTGACAGAGGGAAAAGGAAGCCTGAACAGAATAAAAATATTCCAAAACATACATCCTGTTTACAACAAGACACTAAAGTAATACTGCAAAAAATGTGGCAAAGCAATTCATTTTTTGTCCTGAATACAAAGCGTTATGTTTGGGGCAAATCCAACACATTACGGAGTACCATTCTCTATATGTTGAAGAATAGTGGAGGCTTCATCGTTATGGGTATGCTTGTTATCATTAAGGACTGGGGAGTTTTTTACAATAAAAATAAATGGAGTGGAGCTAAGCACAGGCAAAATGCTAGAGGAAACCTGGTTGTCTGATTTCCACTAGACACAGATGATTTCACCTTTCATCAGGAAATTAACCTAAAACATAAGGCCAAAAATACACAAGTTGCTTACCAAGAAGACACCGAATGTTCCTGACTGAGTTACAGTTTTGACTTAAATCTGCTTGAAAACCTGTGGCACGACTTATATGGCTGTCTAGCATTGTTCAGCAACCAATTTGGCAGAGCTTGAAGCATTTTGAAAAGAATAATGGGCAAATATTTTTCAATCCAGTTGTGCAAAGCTCTTAGACTTACCCAGAAAGACTCATGTATTGACTCAGTGGTGTGCATACTTATGTACATTAGATATTTCTGTATTTCATTTTCAATAAATTTGCCAACATTTCAAAAACATGTTTTCACTTTGCCATTATGGGGTATGCATGTAGATAGGTGAGGAAAAAAATATTTTTAATCCATTTTTAATTTAGGCTGTAACACAACAAAATGTTCATTAAGTCAAGGGGTATGAATACTTTCTGAAAGCACTATGTAAGATACAAGATCATATTTGGCCTTGTGGTGAAAGCTTCAACAATCCCTCCTTTTTAGAGGATGAATTAGTCGCAGAGAAAAACATTTTTAGAGCTGAAGTCTTGAAGATAATATTACACCAAGAAATCTTAAGATACTGTCCTGTCTGTGGTGACATGTAGCTGCGTGTCTGTGTTTGAGAAGGAAAGCGATCGCCCTGTGGGCCCCAGTAGTGAGAAACAGGTCAGTCTCCACCTGAGTCTCCAGAGAGAATGGAACAGAAACCAGATCAGTCCCTTTAGCGCCTGTCCACTATAGGAAGCAGCTATCTAGAAAGCAAAAAGCTACTGTTAGGCTGGCACTGGACCTGCAAGGTAGGCCAAAACAAAACTGAATATAAAATGGCATACAGAATGCACCGAGTGGTCTGGGGGATGGCGCTTGACTTTGCAGCCACTGTGCAGCATTTAGTCCACCCACAGCTTTCCCATCTCTTTCAGTAGTTTGTCATTCCAGCCACTCAGACTCTGTCTACAGCCAAGCCAGGTCCTCAGAGCACTTAAAATATCATACACTGCTCAAAAAAATAAAGGGAACACTAAAATAACACATCCTAGATCTGAATGAATGAAATATTCTTATTAAATACTTTTTTCTTTACATAGTTGAATGTGCTGACAACAAAATCACACAAAAATTATCAATGGAAATCAAATTTATCAACCCATGGAGGTCTGGATTTGGAGTCACACTCAAAATTAAAGTGGAAAACCACACTACAGGCTGATCCAACTTTGATGTAATGTCCTTAAAACAAGTCAAAATGAGGCTCAGTAGTGTGTGTGTGTGGCCTCCACGTGCCTGTATGACCTCCCTACAACGCATGGGCATGCTCCTGATGAGGTGGCAGATGGTCTCCTGAGGGATCTCCTCCCAGACCTGGACTAAAGCATCCGCCAACTCCTGGACAGTCTGTGGTGCAACGTGGCGTTGGTGGATGGAGCGAGACATGATGTCCCAGATGTGCTCAATTGGATTCAGGTCTGGGGAACGGGCGGGCCAGTCCATAGCATCAATGCCTTCCTCTTGCAGGAACTGCTGACACACTCCAGCCACATGAGGTCAAGCATTGTCTTGCATTAGGAGGAACCCAGGGCCAACCGCACCAGCATATGGTCTCACAAGGGGTCTGAGGATCTCATCTCGGTACCTAATGGCAGTCAGGCTACCTCTGGCGAGGGGCTGTGCGGCCCCCCAAAGAAATGCCACCCCACACCATGACTGACCCACCACCAAACCAGTCATGCTGGAGGATGTTGCAGGCAGCAGAACGTTCTCCACGGCGTCTCCAGACTCTGTTACGTCTGTCACATGTGCTCAGTGTGAACCTGCTTTCATCTGTGAAGAGCACAGGGCGCCAGTGGCGAATTTGCCAATCTTGGTGTTCTCTGGCAAATGCCAAACGTCCTGCACGGTGTTGGGCTGTAAGCACAACCCCCACCTGTGGACGTCAGGCCCTCATACCACCCTCATGGAGTCTGTTTCTGACCGTTTGAGCAGACACATGCACATTTGTTGCCTGCTGGAGGTCATTTTGCAGGGCTCTGGCAGTGCTCCACCTGCTCCTCCTTGCACAAAGGCGGAGGTAGCGGTCCTGCTGCTAGGTTGTTGCCCTCCTACGGTCTCCTCCACGTCTCCTGATGTACTGGCCTGTCTCCTGGTAGCGCCTCCATGCTCTGGACACTACGCTGACAGACACAGCAAACCTTTTTGCCACAGCTCGCATTGATGTGCCATCCTGGATGAACTGCACTACCTGAGCCACTTGTGTGGGTTGTAGACTCCGTCTCATGCTACCACTAGAGTGAAAGCACCGCCAGCATTCAAAAGTGACCAAAACATCAGCCAGGAAGCATAGGAACTGAGAAGTGGTCTGTGGTCACCACCTGCAGAACCACTCCTTTATTGGGGGTGTCTTGCTAATTGCCTCTAATTTCCACCTGTTGTCTATTCCATTTGCACAACAGCATGCAAAATTTATTGTCAATCAGTGTTGCTTCCTAAGTGGACAGTTTGATTTCACAGAAGTGTGATTGACTTGGAGTTACATTGTGTTGTTTAAGTGTTCCCTTTTATTTTTTTGAGCAGTGTAGGTGGTGACTGATTCCTCAACTCGTGCCTCACCTTGTCAAGCTTCAATGCAAAGCAGTAGCTTTATTGCTGATAATTTAATTGTTGAATGTTTTATATAGGTTAGGTGCATACTTGTATTGTATTATTTAGGCTGCTTTCTGTTTCACTTGGAGTATTGCGTTGTCATTTAGGCTGCTTTCTGTTTCACTTGGAGTATTGCGTTGTCATTTAGGCTGCTTTCTGTTTCACTTGGAGCTGAGCTTGTTGAAGGGAGCGGATAGTACCTTATGCAAAGACAGTTTAAAAGCTTTCAACAGCTTCGCTGTTCTAATATAAGCTAATGCAATCTCTCCTTTCCCCCTGCTTCGGTTTGATGGAAAATGCTATTCTGCTATCTGCTAGTGTGTCCACACAGTAGGCTACTCTGTATCCTGCCCTGACCAATAGTCCAGTCCCCTATGGCTTGGATCAGAATCACCCACTCATTATTAACACCAGCCTATTCAGATTCAGAGTACACTCCAGGGGTTCCTTAGCCGGTAATACAATTGTAGCTGGACAAATTCTCCAGGGCTGCCTTGCTACTGAGGAGAGGGAGAACGCAATTGAGGAGCCTTGGCCTAAGTTACTGTTGATTGCGAAGATGGAGTTCTTTTTCAAGTAAAACAAAAGTTAGTGCCTCTGGTGAAAAGACTTCAGACTGCGACCATTAATCACTTTTTGCGACCCTTTGATTTGGCCTACTTCTGTGTCTAGCAAGTCTCTCTCTCTGTCTTTATCTCTGTCTGTGTCTCTCTGTGTGTCTCTGTGTCTCTGGGGAGAAAAACAAATGCTCTGGGCGAAAGAAAATTGTTCTGATTGTGTAACATTGTCAATTGCTGGGATAACACAGCTATCGTGTTGTCACAGATGGAGAGAGGATGTTCTAAGCTTTCTGTAGGTATACTATACTTCTCAATTATGAGTTAAATAGCAACTATTTTACAAAGATATTTAATATGGCTTTGAGATGTGTGAAATGTGCTTTGGCCATTGTGAGTGCGTTGGCCTCATTGGACGTAGGCTACAACTGCAATGTTTTTTTGAACATTAAATGTACTGTGAGTGGGTATTATTTTTAAAGTTGGTCTTTCTTTTTTATTTTCTACATTGTAGAATAATAGTGAAGACATCAAAACGATGAACTAACATATGGAATCATGTAGTAACCAAAAAAGTGTTAAACAAATCAACATTTTTTAAATATTTGAGATTCTTCAAATAGCCACACTTTGCCTTGATGACAGCTTTGCACACTTGGGATTTTCTCAAACAGCTTCACCTGGATTGCTTTTCCAACAGTCTTGAAGGAGTTCCCACATATGCTGAGCACTTATTGGCTGCTTTTCCTTCACTCTGCTGTCCACCTCATACCAAACCATCTCAATTGGTCGGGTGATTGTGGAGGCCAGGTCATCTGATGCAGCACTCCATCACTCTCCTTCTTCGTCAAATATCCCTTAAACAGCCTGGAGGTGTCCCACTAAGCGCAAACTAGGTGGGATGGCGTACCGCTGCGGAATGCTGTGGTAGCCATGCTGGTTAAGTGTGCCTTGAATTCTAAATAAACCACAGACTGTAACCAGCAAAGCACCATCACACCACCACCTCCATGCTTCACGGTGGGAACCACACATGCAGAGATCATCCTTTCACCTACTCTGCATCTCACAAAGCGGTTGTAAACAAAAATCTCAAATTGACAGATTTCCACCAGTCTAATGTCCATTGCTCGTGTTTCTTGGCCCAAGCAAGTCTTCTTCTTATTGGTGTCCTTTAGTAGTGGTTTCTTTGCAGCAATTCGACCATGAAGGCCTGATTCACGCAGTCTCCTCTGAACAGTTGATGCTGAGATGTGTCTGTTACTTGAACTCTGAAGCGTTTATTTGGGCTGCAATTTCTGAGGCTGGTAACTCTAATGAACTTGTCCTCTGTAGCAGAGTTAACTCTGGGTCTTTCCTTTCCTGTGGCGGTCTTCATGAGAGCCAGTTTCATCATAGCGCTTGGTGGTTTTTGCGACTGCATTTGAAGAAACTTTCAAAGTTGTCTGACCTTCATGTCTTAAAGTAATGATGGACTGTTGTTTCTCTTTGCTTATTTGAGCTGTTCTTGCCATAATATGGACTTAGCCCTATTTGGTAAAACATAATCTTCTGTATACCACCTCTACCTTGTCACAACACAACTGATTGTCTCAAACGCGTTAAGAAGGAAAGCAATTCCACAAATTAACTTTTAACAAGGCACACCTGTTAATTGAAATGCATTCCAGATGACTACCTCATGAAGCTGGTCGAGAGAATGCCAAGAGTGTGCAAAGCTGTCATCAAGGCAATGGTTGGCTACTTTGAAGAATCTCAAATTTAAAATATATTTTGATTTGTTTAACTCTTATTTGGTTTCTACATGATTCCATATGTGTGTTCATAGTTTTGATGTCTTCACTCTTAGTCTACAATGTAGAAAATAGTAAAAATATAGAAAAACCCTTGAATGAGTCGGTGTCAACTTTTGACTGGTGCGGTATATCATTAGCCTATTGCTGTCATTTGTTGGGTACGGTAGGCAGTAGCCTTTCTTGGTAATTGCTGCAATTTAGCCTGTTCAAAAATTTTGGGAAAGTTTAAACCAGTTCGCAAGTGTTTTGTTTCATTCTGTTAAGCAATTTTTTGCGGCCAAATTAAGTTCCAACTGTAATGTTTGCCACAATATAATATCCTTCTCGTATTTTCCCTATTATCAATGGCTTGACTTACTTTTGAATTTACTGTAATAAAGTTTAAAGACTTTTGTTAAGGTGTAGGTATTAGCCTATTATACCGCAGGCCTATGATACAGATGTAGGATCTTTAATTTGCGTCAGTTTGCTATACCAGGAATATAATCCTGCAGCAACTGGAAATGTGAAATATTATGTGGATAATAATTAATAGACAATCTGTTTCCCTTACATTTTGTACTTATTTTATTGTACTGATCAACAACATTTGCATAGAAGTAGCTTATTTTGTAAAAGTGTGCACTGTCTCTTTAACCAGTAATGACATCATTCATGACGCAGGAGGGGAGTGGCCTGTCAGGAGCCCTACTCACACCTTCAGTTTGCTGAGCAATAGGTAATCTTTGGGAAAGATGTGAGAGAGACAGATTTAAGTGAATGAATAAAGTTTTGGTGACAATCAGATTTGATATCAGCCTATTTTGTGTCATGGTTTGCATATTATCACAAACAAAGTACTAGGGTAGTCAATTGATGTTAGCTTTCACTGTCAGCTAGCATAACAAGGAAAGTTGAAAAAGCTGGAAGTTACCGGTATCTTTTTGCATTGTAAAGTGTTCGAGCCTGTATGGACATTGTTTTGCAAACAGTTTGAAAGTTTCTACATGCCATGTTTTATTATTCAAGTGTGTCAACTAATGTGCAGCTTGAATGGGGAGCTAACGTGATGCAGCCCAGACTCCTAGCGCAGGCTAAGTGGAGTAGGCACGGTGCGCTCGCACATCGGCTGTGATGATAGACTTGATCCATAAGACACATTTGACAGAAGTACCGAAAGTAGTAACAATACTAGTACCAAACCGTTTCTTCTTGTTCTATAATTGAAAAAGTACATACGTTTTGGCATACCGTGCAACATTATGCATGAAAGAGAAGCACCAGTTTATAATCTGAGAGAGGCAGTGGGGGTGTAGAGGGGGAGGTGTTGAAGCCTGGAAGGGGTTCTGTGCTGGTTGAAACGTTTTTTTTTCTGGATTAAAACGGGCTGTAGGTGGTGAGTGTGGCAGGGGGCGTGGTAGGACCGTCTGCACGGCTGGATTTGGTTCAGGCCCCGGGTAAGAGAATTTGAGGCCCCCATCATGGAGCTGAGAGAAAATGTTGCAGTTTTAAAGCAAATTTCCTTCTAAACATAACAAAATCGATGCTCTTGAATTCGTTACTCAGAATTGTTAATAACATACAGTTGAAGTCGTAAGTTTGCATACACTTTAGGTTGCTGTCATTAAAACTTGTTTTTTGACCACTCCACACATTTCTTGTTAACAAACTATAGTTTTGGCAAGTCGGTTAGGACATCTACTGTGTGCATGACACAAATAATTTTTCCAACAATTGTTTACAGACAGATTATTTAATTTATAATTCACTGTATCACAATTCCAGTGGGTCAGAAGTTTACATACACTAAGTTGACTGTGCCTTTAAACAGCTTGGAAAATTCCAGAAAATAATGTCATGGCTTTAGAAGCTTCTGATAGGCTAATTGACATCATTTGAGTCAATTGGAGGTGTACCTGTGGATGTATTTCAAGGCCTACCTTCAAACTCAGTGCCTCTTTGCATGACATCACGGGAAAATAAAAAAATCAGCCAAGACCTCAGACAAATAATTGTAGACCTACACAAGGAGCAATTTCCAAATGCCTGAAGGTACCGTGTTCATCTGTCCAAACAATAGTACGCAAGTATAAACACCATGGGACCACTCAGCTGTCATACCGCTGAGGAAGGAGACGCGTTCTGTCTCCTAGAGATGAACGTACTTTGGTGCGAAAAACACAAATCAATTCCAGAACAACAGCAAAGGACCTTGTGAAGATGCTGGAGGAAACAGGTACAAAAGTATCTATATCCACAGTAAAACGAGTCCTATATCGACATAACCTGAAAGGAAGGAAGAAGCCACTGCTCCAAAACCGCCATAAAAAAGCCAGACTATGGTTTGCAACTGCACATGGGGACAAAGATCGTACTTTTTGGAGAAATGTTCTCTGGTCTGATGAAACAAAAATAGAGCTGTTGGTCATAATGACCATTGTTATGTTTGGGGGGAGGCTTGCAAGCTGAAGAACACCATCCCAACCGTGAAGCACGGAGGTGGCAGCATCCTGTTGTGGGGGTGCTTTTCTGCAGGAGGGACTGGTGCGTTTCACAACATAGATGGCATCATGAGGAGGGAAATTATGTGCATATATTGAAGCAACATCTCAAGACATCAGTCAGGAAGTTAAAGCTTGGTCGCAAATGGGTCTTTCAAATGGACAATGACCCCAAGCATACTTCCAAAGTTGTGGCAAAAGGGCTTAAGGACAACAAAGTCAAGGTATTGGAGTGGCCATCACAAAGCCCTGACCTCAATCCTATAGAAAATTTGTGGGCAGAACTGAAAAAGTGTGTGCGAGCAAGGATGCCTATAAACCTGACTCAGTTACACCAGCTCTGTCAGGAGGAACGGGCCAAAATTCTCCCAACTTATTGTGGGAACCTTGTGGAAGGCTAACCGTAACGTTTGACCCATGTTAAACAATTTAAAGGCAATGCTACCAAATACTAATTGAGTGTATGTAAACTTCTGACCCACTGGGAATGTGATGAAAGAAGTAAAAGCTGAAATAAATCATTCTCTCTACTATTATTCTGACATTTCACATTCTTAAAATAAAGTGGTGATCCTAACTGACCTGAGACAGGGAATTTTTACTATGATTAAATGTTAGGAATTGTGAAAACGGAGTTTAAATGTATTTGGCTAAGGTGTATGTAAACTTCCGACTTCAACTGTATCGGCCCATTATCTTTAATACATATTTTGTCTGATTTTAGTCGTTTAAGTTTACACTAAGCGTTTTTCAATCCAGAAAATGTATTTTGTCTTAGGCGGTCGAAAAAAAGCAGAAAATAAACAGTTCTATGCAGAAAAAAACCCTGACATTGCTTTCCTTTCCTAATGGTTAGGTGTTCTAGCCCTGGGGGTTAGACTCGGTTTCCCACACAGGAGTCCACAACCCTGTTCCCTGGTTACCCAACCATTATACACTCTCCCTCCAGTTTAAACCACACACAATGGAGCCAGCCTCATTCACCGGCTTGATGCGGTAGTCTGGTCCTGTTGATGATCAGGTGTGTAATAGGAGTCTCTGCTGACGAAGTCCACAGCTGAGCTGGCACAGGCCCACTGTACACATACACTTAGAACTGGGTCAGTTTGTATGAATCGTCTCCGCCAGCCTGCAGGTCCGTTGAGTACATGGTCTAATGCCTCCAGCCGATCCCATTTTGTTCTGCTCTGCCCCATGCTCACTTATTCACACAACGAGAAGGGATTGGTTGGCGTTTGTTTGGGTTTGGGGAGCCAGTCTTCAGCATTAAATCCACAGCATCAGGCAGGGTCAGGCTGGGTGAGAGGCGAGCAGCACTTGACACTACAGCCTGAACACACTCACCCGGCCAGGCTGACTCTTGATCAGACCGAGAGGCAGGGAGAGCCAGGATGCATCTCTGGAATGATGCTGCTTGTGCTTGAATTATAAAACAGACGCATTGAAGCGGAATAAACCACCTGACACACAGTTGGCTACAATCATGTTTATGATTAATTTATGTCAGTTTTATGTTGTATTGCAGGACAGAGGGCATGGGTGTTAGCTTACATTTTATTATGAAGGTTTATTGAATGCAGTGTGAGTGAATCATTTTAGAGACTAATCAGAGTGAATCGGGTGTAATCTCAAATGACACCCTAGTTCCAATTTCCCACTACATATATAGGCCGTGAATAGGGTACCAAGAAGAGACCAGATAAGTGGATCCATTTCCTCTTTGATCTAGATCTGGTGGATATTGGGGCTCTGGTGTCAGTAAGCCCCACTGTTGGTGGTTCTCATTCTCCCCCTCTCCTTTTCAACACAACAAAAGACTCATTCTGAGTCACTTCCCTGTAATATTCACCCTCATGTTGATAAATCACATGTCTCATATAGCTGGAGACTGTCATTAGGCTAATAATATTCATCATGAGCTCATATGGCGAATTGGCCTTTCTGGGTTTCATTTTAATGTGACTTATGTGACTCACTCAATCCCTTGTGATATTTTGCTTACAAAAGTGCTTGATTTTGCTGCAGCAATTCTGACATTGTGCATGGCAATATGTGATGATTCTGTCCAATTTGGAACAAAGTGTGAAAATGCTTCTTTATGGAGATAGATGTCCCTTGAATGTAAATTGGTTACAAAAGCATTGCCACTTCCTCGCTTGGTTTTTGGTGAGTCAGGCTAATTCTATTGTTGCTTCTAATCATGTGCAGCATGATTAATATATGAATGGCTGCAGAAACTCTAACAATACAGCAGGCTCTTAACACACTTTGTTTCTATCTCCCTCCTGTTTGATAGCGCTGCAGATTTGGTTACTCAGTCATTTGATCATTTTTCTTTGTAATTTCCTCCCTTGTCACCAAGCTGTCCACACATCCTCTCTGTGTGTCAGTGCCATTCAATGGATAATGGCGTGTTGAAAAATACCTGATTAATAATTCACTGTTTTGAATGACAACTGTGTTTCCGAGGGAAGTAACTTGTTCCTTTTTAGGCATTTTTTTAATCAAACTGTCATAACCACCAACCCACTCGTTTAATGTAATGTAGCATGGCTTTATAATCTTATTGAAATCAGACATTTAATAAGTGAGGACATAAGTGAGTGACTTTGTAGGTTTAGTTTATTAGGATCCCCATTAGCTACTGCGCATGCAGCAGCTACTCTTCCTGGGATCCACATAAAGGTTGGAAGAAGTGTTGTCACGTGAGGTCTGAGATGGCATGTCTGCTCAACGGGAACAGATGTAAAAGGTTTGGTCTGTCGTTCGTTCATATGAAACCTCTTGCAACCCTGTGTGTGTGTCACCCTTGCTGCCAGGATGCCCTGAACTTGAGAGTGTAGTTAGTGAAGATGAAGTGGGGCCGCCCATTAAGGGATTTACTCTCTCCCTTAAGCAGGATTAATGCCAGGCTTGAGGAGCAAGGGAAGACAAGACAAGTGTTTTTAAAGAGTGATGGATCACACATCAGGGGTGAAGAGGTGGAGGCCTGCGAACAGGGTGGTAGAGATGACACCACTACACTGGGGCATGTTCCCATACCACTCCGGGCAGTAGTTGCCCTTGGGCACAGGCCAGATCAACTATCAGTTTACCCTCTACAAATCCTAACCTTAACACATGAATGCAAAACTGAATGACCTTAGATTGGCATTTAATTAGGCAACTTTATCATGATAGATGGTAGGAAAAGACCCTGACATAGCGCTCCATAGTCAGCCTTGCCTGGCTCTCTCCCCTCCCTGCTGGCTGTGTGGACTCAGCTCCGCCCGGCCCCTGACCCAGGCTGAGCTAGAACTGCCACAGAGAAAGAGGCTGTTCCCCTCCTGTGTGGAAGGATGGTGGTCCTCGTGAGCGCTTAGCTGTGATTTAGCAGATTAAGGGAGTCACACTTCCCTGGATGACTTCCATGTGCTTCAGCTGGCAGACTGAGTGCCTAGTCAGAATGAGAGACAGGAAGACTGGTGGCTTGGCTAGCTGGCACTCAGCAAAATGGGGAAACGGCTGTGGAAAATACAGTGTTACAACAAAATGTGATGTTTGTTCATAATCAATACTTAATATGTTGTAATGTAGGTCATAACTTGTACTTCAGCCCTCTTAAAGGTCTTGAGTTCTTTCATTTCAGGCTAGATTTATAAAATGCAGGGACATGAAATAATCTGCACCTCACACCCTCGGTTTATAATATGTCAGGTCACCCAGTAGGGAGGCTAAGAGAGGGTGGCACTGGACCAACCAGCACCAGTCTCTGAAGTAGGGATGGGCATTTTGGTCAATTTGTTGCCAACTAACCAACCCTCATCAACAGGTCAACAAACTGTAAAAAAAAAAATATATATATATACATTTATTAGCGATTGTGAAACTTACAAGGAACATACTGTTTTCATTAAGAGCTTAATGGAAACATGCAACATTAGCAAGCCTATCGTCTTCCAGTCAAAAGGCTATATTATTGAACACTCCTGTAATGAAGCCGCAAATAAAACACATTTTTCAAACATTTTCCAAAATGCAATTAGCGGGAAAACAGTTCTAAACAGCACACTTAATGTGAGCGGTTCCATGTGATTGAGATAAAATATAAATTTAGGAGAGGGAATCTAATAGCGACAACTAGGATTGGTTTCTAATATGACTATGATTGTGCCTTTTGGCTTCTGGACAATGAAAGAAAGTTCATATGAAAACCAATAAAATAATACAATGATTACCTCCACTTTTCTATGGATGGATTTTTGCTTCTTTGAAGCAAGGTAAGACTTGCCTCATTATTTGAAGTAAAGTAAAACGTTACGGTTTCAGACAATTTATACCGCCTCTAGCTCACATTGCAAAGAGGTGGGTGACACGCTGATAGCCTGCCTACCGTTGTCTATAGGTTATGCGCTCGAATGGGAGGTGCGCTTTAATTACGAGTTGAGATTGACAAATAAAAATGGCTCTTTTTAATCGTTATTTGTTGCGCGATGACTGGTTTTACAGAAAGCGTTTCAATCCAGTACCAGTTTGAGGCGCTGTTCTCGCGCTGTCTGACAGGTGATGGGCTATTCCGCTCCACAAACTAGACTTTGTATGCTGTGTCCGTGGGATAAATAAGATGCATGACATCTACCAAAATACACACGCGCCAATTTAATTACACAAAATTATGCAAATTAACCCATAGACCGATTTTAAGCATGACTGGGCAAATGTATTTCTCGAACCAGCTAACCGATTTAACTGTTAACATCCCTACTCTGAAGCAATGAAAATATTACACTGTATACTCACTCCTGTGACTGTGAAATGAACCCCCTCCCTCTCTACTACTCTACAATAGGCTTTAAGTTTAAACTGTTTAACACAAAAGATCTGGATTTTTGCGTTATGGTCTTACAAATGGGACACCCTAGAACCCATCCCCATGTACTTGTGAAAAGCATTATATATTTCAATATAGGCCAGAACCTTTTAAATAATTCATGGAGGTATAGTAAATGCTTTCCTTATGTGTGTTTTGCTGAGTGAATGAAACACTAGTTACATTGTTAGCCTCCCGCCCTTCTCTCTCTCCCTCCCTCAGTGGCAGGGAGTTTTTCCTGTATTGATAATAGGCCTTACAGGAAGAGAACATCTGGGAACCCAATAATTATCAGTATTTATTGTCCTCAGACACTGGGCTGCTAAAGAGGGAGACTTTATTGGTTGCTAGGAGACATGATCTGCTGCCGGTGATATGGGGGAAGGTTGGATCGACTGGAGGGAAGGCGGGAAAAGCGGGAAAGGGCCCAGGGATGCTGGGAATAAATCTCAATGCTCCTGAGATGGTGAGAGAGAGAGCGAGGTGGGGCTTAATGACCAGAGATGGACTGTTGTGTTTGTCACACTGATTAAGTCATCACCTGCCTGTGATTGTGGGATTCACAGCCGCATATCTCCTTCACACCACTCTCACACAAACGCATGCACACTCCTCTCATGTATCTGTTCTTTACCAGGTTTGACTGTACACCTACACCTAATATGATTTCCAAAGTGTTAGTAGGGCCAGCTGTTTTTCTGGACCATAGCCTATAACTATGACCCTGAGTACAGTTTTTCCTGGTCAGGTCCTGTGGTTAGAAAAACGACTTAAGTGTCAGCATCCACACACCCTGGGGAGGAGCCTGCCAGCCTGGGTCAGGCTGTAGCACAAAGGACTGCTTATTGAAACCCTCATATGAACTCCATTAGACTTGTGGCTATGCCCCCTGGCGCAGGTGGACAGGTCTGTTCTTTGTGTGCTGGCGAGGAGGGAGGGAGGGAAGAGTTTGATTAGCGAGAAAGGTGGGAAAGAGAGCATGTTAAAGAAACAGCAAGCCCTCACACTAGCTTTCTATTGCTCCAGATAGTGGTAAAAAAGCAATGTAGCCTGGCGTGCAGGCCTTTATGTGCCTATTTGATATGCATATCTGACTATGTTCCCTCCTGAATACGATTGAAGTTATGCAGCTAATCGGTCATGGTGGTGTGTGGAGCCTCTTTTGATCATCTGATCAAACTTAGTGGAGATGTAGGTGGTGGGACTGGGAGACCAAGCTTCCTCTCCAGTAGGCTCACTAACTAGCTGTCCAGGAACATACAGCACCTGCCATCCTCTCTCAACCCCCTCTGTCTACAGCTAGTATTTACTATTTTATTAGGATCCCCATTAGCTGTTGCCAAGGCAGCAGCTACTCTTCCGCTTCTCTTCCTAGCTCAATGAGAGCTGTGAATTTAATAGCATTGCATGTGGAATCTGCTGTGATGTCAGAAGGCATAAAGCAAATGGGTCCTGTCAATCAGGAACGATGAGCTACTTCCAATTACAATTGAGCTGTGAATGCAGCAAATTAATGTAGCAGTGTGCGAAGAAGACTGACATCCCAATACATTTACAGACAAACTCATGATTTATATTGGGCTATCCTATGATTTGCAACATTAAGATGTTTCAATGCATAATAAGCATTATTTGATTGATCTGACATTTATTTTGTTTGGAACTTCAAGTAAGTGATTGTTTGTCATTCTGGATGTAATTCGAGTGATATTCCCCAGATGACGTTGTTGCCATCCCACACAGTTTCACCATCCTGGTTTCACTACAAACACTGTTACGCATTATAGTCCGATGTAATCAAACCTGTCATAGTGACGTTCATGCATTATCTTTGTTTAAAAACTGCAGCCTTTGTGCAGACTTGTCTTAGCTCATCATTCCTGATTGACAGGACCCATTTGCTTTAGTCTACTTGGTGTTACAGCACCCAAAACCATTATGCAATTAGGTTATTTGACTTGAGGTAAAACGGTATGTATATTCTACTGCTTCAAAACAGCAGTACAGGTTTTACACAGTTATATTAGACTACACTACTGGACGAAAAACATGACGCGCTACCGCGTGAATAGTTAGGGGTTTAATTCAAGCTATTCAAATTCTATGTCTCTTTCTCTCGCTCTCCAGGTGATGGAGTGGGCCTTGGTATAAGCTCTGTAGGACACAGCCAGCATACGTACGTGAAGGTCAAAGGTCATGTGTCAGCCTGCAACCTGATGCCCAGCCTCCCATCACCCTCACCGGCCATGGACGGGGAGAACTACCTGCACCCAGAGGGGCCACAGCTGGACAGCAGCATTTTCGAAGTTGCCTCTTCCAATATGGAGGTATGTCGTATGCACACTACACACGTTTACACATCCACCCATTTTGGTAAACTCAAATTTCCAGGGAAATATGGCTACATAATATGCTAATATTGAAAGGCTACATATGCAAATAATAATGTTTATTGTCATCAAACATTTTGTTAGCATGGCTAACGGCATGCAGAACTCTATCTCTGGATCTCCACTGGCCCCTCTACCTCCGAGCCTCTGGGCTGGCCTACAGGAGGGCTGACTGTCAGAGTCCAAGGGGCCAGGTTATATTTCCTCCCTAGCCACTAATGTTAAATGTTAGGGAAGGGAATGTTATGTCGGTTATATTTACATGCAGGATGTGCCCTCAGTCTATTGAATCTCCCTCCCTATCTAAGCAAGAAGTACTCAGCAAAGAGTCAACAAAGACCCGCAACTAGTTAAACAGATCAGGTGCTTCTCTCCCCTAGCCTGATAATAACTCGTGACTGACTGTCATAGTGGTTAAGGACACTTCAACTCAGGGGTCACGTTAATGCAGAATTCTGCATTTTCCACACAGAACATTTTTAATAAAACACATAAATATCTTGCTGTGTTTTGTAAACACAGATCTGAAATGCTTCTTATTGTCATTTCTGCTCGCGTTCTGACATTTTGTGCTTCAGTTGCACTTCTCCACTCGGATGAGAAATCTTTGTTCGTCAGACCAATAAAATTCCCGCATTCGCGAACGTCATTCTATCAGCAGACCGTGTTCTGTAAAGCTGCTTTTCTCCATCACTTTTCTATGTGTACTTTTTCTTCTGTACTTTTCTTTTTCTTCTGTAATTTTCTGTGTACTTTTCTCCTGTAAAATGCAAGATTAACTTAAAGCAAGACATTAGAAAATGTAACTGGTAAAAAATAAATTATATGATAAACATCGGCATGCATCATTTTTGCAAGAAAGACCTTGCCTTTTCATTGTAAGCTAATTTACGTGTGGCTGCTAGCCAAATAGCGTTGCACTTCTGTTGTCATCTGATGAAAATGAAGCTATTTTCTGACGAATGTGTTGCACTAATGTATTTTGTGTGAAGGAAAACTATAATTACATGGGCCTGATCTCACTATTGAAGCAATAAAACACAGACTTTTAATATAAATCACAGGTGAAATGGTTTTTATGGTCTCCATTTCTGAAGGCTAATGCTACCCCTGCAATTTGAGAAGGACCTGGAACACTAACAATGGCAGTCATGCGTTAGACTTTTTGACATCTGTGGTGGGATGGTGACGTCTTTGTGCTGACACAGTTATCTCGACCGATACTGGGCCTGATGAGGGTCAAGATTTCTCAGGCTGATTCTCGTTCAAGTATTAACTAGTGCCGGGCATCATCTATGTCTCGCTTTTAGGAGACGCTGGTACTATCTAGTGCAGGAATGGGCAGCTGGTGGTGTAGCCCACGGATCTCAACTTAATGTTGAGATTTGGGATAGTGGAATACACAAGGTGCAATTTCAAATTTTGTTTGTGTATCAGCAGTTGTTCTATTATGTCAAACCCTTGCAGTCACTCAATTAGCCCATGCCAGCTAACATATTTAAGTTTGGTAAGTTAGTCTAGCAGTAATCATTGTCAAATTACCAACCGAGGGGCCCCCATTGATTTTGTTAGTCACTCTCACTCCTATAATTTTCAAATCTGCAAACATTGTTTTCCACCTTATGGAAAATTAATAGAATTGTAGGAAATTATGTGTAAAACTCTCCCCAAAAATATCCGCCCCATGGCAAAATTAGAATGGCATGAAATATAGTTATACAATTGGGTATGTGGCCCCTCATGAGGAATGACCCAGAGGAACCAGAGGAACAAAGACATCCTAAATGGTTACCTGTGAAATGCGCTGGTGAAAAAAAAAAATATATATTTTGTGCACAATTTTTCAGTAATTTGACAATATAAATACAAAGCATTTTTGACCATATGATATCCAGTCGCATATAGTGTTTGAGTCTTGTTAGGCATGGTATACTAATTAACCTTTTATCTACTCTGTTTCAGAGTTATCTGTATCCCTCTGGTTCCTGGGGATCATTTTCACAGCAGTCTGGAGGCTACAGCGCACACTGCCCTATGCAATCAGGAAACCAGTAAGTAACCAATCACTTCTCATACCTCACCCTCCCCTCTGCTGTTTTACTTGTGATGTGTATTTAGTATTTTTTTATGAATTTTACTCAGATCCCCATTAGCTACAGCCAAAGCTGCAGCTACTCTTCCTGGGGTCCAAATAAAACATGACATAATACATAACATTAATAGATAATTACAGCTGAAGGACAGAATTACATACAATTACACTACTACATTGTGGATGCTACTATGATTACGCATAATCCTGAATTAATCGTGAATGATGATGAGTGAGAAAGTTGGGGGTATGATATTTGTGAGTAACTTTCTCACTCAACATTATTCACGATTTATTCAGGATTATTCATAATCATGGTAGCATCCACATTAATGTACCGTATGTATTTAGAAACATATTTTAATTTACAATAAAAGGGACTCAAATGACACTACATTATTTACCATTAATTTCTATTGGGTACAAAATATTCTGAAACACAACTAAAACAAACAGCAAATGCATTCAACAAGTGTGTAGAGTCACAAGCTTGATGTAGTCATTGTGTGCTAGCACAAAATACTAAACTTGACTACTTTTAATACACAAGTTAATTTGTGCCAATACTTTGGTGGGGGGATTATGTACCCAAAAAATCTGTAATTACTAAATGTTTCACCCGATATGGATAAAAATACCCTCAAAATTAAAGCTGACAGTCTGCACTTTAACATCATAGTCATTGTATCATTCCTGGAGTACATTTCTGGAGTACAGAGCCAAAACAACAACAACATTTTTTCGCCTATTAATAGCTGAATGTATAGAGCAACCTATAAGCCCTGCATGACCCCAATGCTACACCATGTCCGGGCCAGTAGAAATTCTGTTTGGGCCAGTAGATTTTTGGCCAACTGGGCCAGTGAGAAAGCGAAAAATCCAAATATTAATTCAAAAGTACCCTGACAACAAAGCACCAGTCCAAAGTACCCTGACAACAAAGCACCAGTCCAAAGTACCCTGACAACAAAGCACCAGTCCAAAGTACCCTGACAATAAAGCACCAGTCAAAAGTACTAGTGCGTAATGAGTCTCATGTAGATTGTCCTCTAAGTGCCAGTCTTAAAATGTGGGGGTGGGCTTCAGTTCCTTATTAAATCTCCTTAATTTCCTGTGGAGCGTTGCATGCCTGGCTGGCTGTCTGGCGTCACCCTCGCTGTAGAGGGTGGAGGTTATCTCTGCATCTGGCAGCTGGGGCTGTTCCCTGGCCTCCCAGTCTACTGAAATGTGTTGCTCACACTGCCCCCTAACCCTCACCTCTCAGACACACACGCACACCACAGCACATGCACACACACACATAAGAGCTCCTAACTCTTACCTCCATCTCGCACACACTGGCAATTGTATGCCCAGAAAGGCCTATCTGTGTACCAGTTGTGGACACATGATTTCATCTGGTTTAACAGGGTCAGGTTAATTAGTTCAACGCTTTTTTATAGCATTTTCTCCATTCAGTTTTCCCATGTGGCACATGGCAAAGAGACTATATGTAACCCAAACCTCAAATCCCTACCAACTGTTGATTTAACCCTGTAGAGTCGATATCCGAGCCCCCAAAGGGAAAAATAAATAAATAACCACCAATAAAATCCTGCAAGGGACTATGGTGGTCTGATTGAAACATGTTGGTATTACAGACTCAATCAGGGACATGTTGAAATGTCAGTGAAGACACCTGGCAGTTGGTCAGCACATGCCCCTAGCACACGTCCTGGTAATCCGTCTGGCCCTGTGGCCTTGTGAATGTTGACCTGTAGAGTCGATATCCGAGCCCCCAAAGGGAAAAATAAATAAATAACCACCAATAAAATCCGTCAGTTTAAGCTGGAGATCAGTTTTTGTATTGGATTCGTCTCAATCCCCTGCATCCGCACTTCCGCATCTGCGGTGAAAGGTGACAGAGCTAAAGCGGTCTTCTCACAAAATTGTCTGTAGCGACCGCCACAAGCGTATTGGGACTCGTCAGATCGGCTGTACCGACTTCAGAACTCTTCTGTCTGTTTAATTTTTTTAATTTAGCCTTTCAAGTCTGTTAAGAAACAATTCTTATTTACAATGACGGCCTACCCCAGCCAAACCCTAACCTGGACGACACTGGGCCAATTGTGCACCGCCCTATGGGACTCCCAATCACAGCTGGTTGTGATTGGGTTGGGTTGATTGGGTTGGAATTGAACCAGAGTCTGTAGTGACGCCTCTAGCACTGAGATGCAGTGCCTTAGACCGCTGCGCACTCTAGAACACTTTAGCCCAAACCGTCCGAACAGTTTGGGCTACACACTAATATGACCTCTCTGTGGAAAGATGACTCTCACAAACACGGGCATGTCGTTGTTTTCCTCTAGGACACCCACAGGCCTCACAACACTCGTATCTAGGTCCCACAGTACCAGTTGAAAAAATAAATGGATGGATATATGGAGACTATTTAGTGCCAAAAATAAGGGGTTAAATACATGTAAAAAAATATATACACTGCTCAAAAAAATTAAGGGAACACTAAAATAACACATCCTAGATCTGAATTAATGAAATATTCTTATTAAATACTTTTTTCTTTACATAGTTGAATGTGCTGACAACAAAATCACACAAAAATTATCAATGGAAATCAAATTTGTCAACCCATGGAGGTCTGGATTTGGAGTCACACTCAAAATTAAAGTGGAAAACCACACTACAGGCTGATCCAACTTTGATGTAATGTCCTTAAAACAAGTCAAAATGAGGCTCAGTAGTGTGTGTGGCCTCCACGTGCCTGTATGACCTCCCTACAACGCCTGGGCATGCTCCTGATGAGGTGGCGGATGGACTCCTGAGGGATCTCCTCCCAGACCTGGACTAAAGCATCCGCTTGGAGCGAGACATGATGTCCCAGATGTGCTCAATTGGATTCAGGTCTGGGGAACGGGCGGGCCAGTCCATAGCATCAATGCCTTCCTCTTGCAGGAACTGCTGACACACTCCAGCCACATGAGGTCTAGCATTGTCTTGCATTAGGAGGAACCCAGGGCCAACCGCACCAGCATATGGTCTCACAAGGGGTCTGAGGATCTCATCTCGGTACCTAATGGCAGTCAGGCTACCTCTGGCGAGCACATGGAGGGCTGTGCGGCCCCCCAAAGAAATGCCACCCCACACCATGACTGACCCACCGCCAAACCGGTCATGCTGGAGGATGTTGCAGGCAGCAGAACGTTCTCCACGGCGTCTCCAGACTCTGTCACGTCTGTCACATGTGCTCAGTGTGAACCTGCTTTCATCTGTGAAGAGCACAGGGCGCCAGTGGCGAATTTGCCAATCTTGGTGTTCTCTGGCAAATGCCAAACGTCCTGCACGGTGTTGGGCTGTAAGCATAACCCCCACCTGTGGACGTCGGGCCCTCATACCACCCTCATGGAGTCTGTTTCTGACCGTTTGAGTAGACACATGCACATTTGTGGCCTGCTGGAGGTCATTTTGCAGGGCTCTGGCAGTGCTCCTCCTGCTCCTCCTTGCACAAAGGCGGAGGTAGCGGTCCTGCTGCTGGGTTGTTGCCCTCCTACGGCCTCCTCCACGTCTCCTGATGTACTGGCCTGTCTCCTGGTAGCGCCTCCATGCTCTGGACACTACGCTGACAGACACAGCAAACCTTCTTGCCACAGCTCGCATTGATGTGCCATCCTGGATGAGCTGCACTACCTGAGCCACTTGTGTGGGTTGTAGACTCCGTCTCATGCTACCACTAGAGTGAAAGCACCGCCAGCATTCAAAAGTGACCAAAACATCAGCCAGGAAGCATAGGAACTGAGAAGTGGTCTGTGGTCACCACCTGCAGAACCACTCCTTTTATTGGGGGTGTCTTGCTAATTGCCTATAATTTCCACCTTTTGTCTATTCCATTTGCACAACAGCATGTGAAATTTATTGTCAATCAGTGTTGCTTCCTAGGTGGACAGTTTGATTTCACAGAAGTGTGATTGACTTGGAGTTACATTGTGTTGTTTAAGTGTTCCCTTTATTTTTTTGAGCAGTGTATATATATAAAAAAATATCTACAAAATTAACATTCCTGATCTTTCTTATCTCTCAGACATAGGGCACATACTTCAGAACAAACTTCCTTGAGATTGTTTTTTTGGGGGGGCTGATCTGTTGTTCCATATAGTGAATCTGTTATAAAATAGACTGTAATGGGTTAACTGTTGATGTAGTTTGCTCTACCTCTTTGCAAAACCTGTGGCTTTCACATTTCCTCAGACTTTAGTTCATTGGTCGTGGCTGCTTTAATCTGTCATATCTGTTGCAGATCCCCCCCCCCCCCCCCTTTCCTGAGTGGTTTAATGAAGTAGCCTACTTAGATAAAATATTAGGCTAATGAAAGTTGATTTGATTCTACAACTATACTTATCAGCTGTATTAGTCCTGCTTGCCTCCTAATAACATTGTCATTCTTGCTGTAATTGTAGCCAGACGTCCAATAAATAGCATGAGAACAAGGCAAATAACAATGTCAGACATAACACATTTGTGGACCTGCAATGACCCGAAAAGGGAATCTAATCTACTGTATCGTCTTCAGCTCTGCAGATCAGAATGATGCCTTGTAGCCGTCATTAAGTGCAGAGAGTTGATCTCACTGACATATGAATAGATGTTTTTTACTGTAGCTAAAATGGATTTGCTAGTTACCACACAGTTGATCAAGTCCTGTGGTACATTGGGAGACAAGTGATTTAAATTAGTCTCAGCCTCATCCTCACATCCCTGTTCAGTGTGAGCAGAGAGTCCTGTGCAGAAATGTGAATGGGTCGGTCTCCAACACTCTGTTTACTCACCACTCTTTCACTCACTCACACACTGAGCGTAGCCTAGTGGTTAGAGCGTAGCCTAGTGGTTAGAGCGTTGGACTAGTAACTGAAAGGTTGCAAGATTGAATCCCCGAGCTGACAAGGTACAAATCTGTCGTTCTGCCCCTGAACAAGGCAGTTAACCCACTGTTCCTAGGCCGTTATTGAAAATAATAATTTCTTCTTAACTGACTTGCCTAGTTAAATAAAGGTAAAATAAAAAAAACACACACACCACACACACTATTTTTGAGATGCTGACTGGGTTGATTTATCAATACAGAGCTCACTGAATGAGCGTGAGATCCAGCCACGGTTGTGTGTGTGTGTATTCAAGGGTCGCTATCCAACAAACGGCTGTACATGCCCCCTCAGTTTCGTCACCATGTGGTTTTGCCTCACAGTGTATCTCATGTATCAATGCTTTGACAAACAGGCCACCCACCATTTTGAACTTCTGTTTACAGCAGTACTTCAAAAGCAGTAGATATCTAGGGTGTAGGCCTACAGCTGTATTGGAACATGTATGGATCATTTTAAATGCAAACTGTTCCTCTGTCTACTGTATCTGCATTGTTGGCAGTCTTTCAGACTAATGCCCTAGTCTGCAGGACAGGGGTGGTGAATTAATTCAGATTCAATTCAGTTAATTCCACAGTGAATTGAAACAGGCTACCTATTTAAAAAGTAATCCTTCATGTAAATGGAACTGAAACCAAACCCTGACTGACGCACATACTGGTTAACACAGAGTGGGAGATTGACACGAGTTGATAATCTGAAGTAGCTAAATGAATGTCAGGTTTGTCTGGAAGTCAGAATGAAAGCTCCTGATGTGGTCAGTAGAGGATTAGGGTTAGGCCAGGGAAGGATCATTGTGTCACATGTCTTTTGGTAAATTCTGCTGGCTTGTCACACAAGTAAATATTAAACCTCTTCTAGGAAAACAAGATATTGTTATTAATCCCCACCCCCCACTATTCCTGTTAGTGTTTTGAGTGGGTTTATTTTGCTCTTCCTGCCCATGCTAGTATTTTTTTATTTTTTTTCTATGTTTTTAGGGGGTTGATCAGCTTTAATATTGCAGATAAATTGTGGATTCTATCAATGTAATATCTGCATCATTTCCAATCCCCAATATTTTTGTTGTAAACTTATATTTTCCTTTTATTATTTACCCTTAACTGTACCACCACTGCCCTAATTGGAGTAAACTAATGGACAACAATACTTAGGCTTCAACTTCCAGCTTATACATAGTATATACATTTTACGGACACAGTATATTTTAAAATTGTTATTTTATTTGTTTTTAGTCCCAGCCGTCAGCTACCGTCAACCTCTCCCATCTTTCTCTGAAGCCCTTCCAGTTTTGATTTCTATCTGCCATATATTTTTCTGCTGTGATGTTTCACAAATGTTCTGAACCTTTCTATGCTAGTATTCTATAGATGATCAAACACACCTTTCATCTGGGTCTCTGTAATTCATAGTTGTCTGGACAAGCCTGTAATTCGAGACGGGCAATGTAGGTTTGACTTCTGAATATTATTGCTTTCCACTTTTGGTTATCACGTCCTACTGTCCTGACCAAACTATTACAACTCGGAGGTTGTCACCTTAACTGGATTTATCTCCTCAGAATTCAATAACAGTTATGCATCAGGTGAGACGTAATACTCGGTAGTCAATAAAGCATTTACTGTAAGATGGGTTACTTTCTGTTTGGCCTGCCCTACGTACATTAAATTGTGCAACACCAGCTTGAACCAGTCCAATACATGGAATAGCCTTTGTCACAGTTGGTTACAGAAATATTTGAGGGGTTTTGTAACACTACATAAAGCTGACTCATCCGGGAAAGGCTGTCTTTGTGTTATTGGAATGCTGCTAGTGCTGACACCTTCTGGCAAGGTAGCAATTATCACTGTCATTTTTATTTAACCCTTATTTTACCAGGTAAGTTGACTGAGAACACATTGTAATTTACAGCAACGACCTGGGGAATAGTTACAGGGGAGTGGAAGGAGAATGAACGAGCCAATTGGAAGCTTTAGGATGCTGCACTGTGACCCCAGCTAGGTGGCTGATGGTGACCCTTTAAAATAAAGATGTTCGATTACAGGTGTGAATTTTCCACACTAATCAGGAAACCCGTATTTCTGATCCTACAATATCTGGCTTGCTTTTTTTGAGATTTACCACACATCCCTGAATCTCCATGTTAAATTCCCCTCACACCCAGCTTTGATATACATATGAAACCGACAAACAAAGTTTAGACCACCAGCATCTCTCCCAATTGCTTATCTCTCCCGTTCTCTTTAAATAACAACCTTCAAGTCCATCAACGATCCTCCAGCTGGTCTGTGGCCTGGGTTGGAGGACAGTTTTTTTCCCTCAATCACCCATTGTATACATTAACTCACACAGGATTTAATTCTATGTTGCGCTCCTCATTTTGTCACCGTCATGCCCTGCCTGCCGTGACTCAGTGAGAAAGTGAAAATATCCAACAGGCAGCAGAAGTGAAGCGGGTGTTTTTCCACTGAACTGGGTTGTGATTCCAAGAAGCAAAAGTGAAAGAGTGGAGTGCCTCCATTCGCTTAAGGTCAAGTCGCATCCAGTCGCATGAAGCCCTGAGCGTAGAGAGACACAACTCCACACAGCTGTGCCACTCCAGTGTCTTTGTGATGGTGTGTGAGGCGACTCGGTACATCTCCAGTGTGTGTTGTGTGTGTTTTTCTGTGCGAGTCTGATTGGACAAAGGCAGTATGGTCAGCGTGGCCTTTGTGGATCATGGAACCCGATGACGGGTAGGGGCTGTTCTCTCTCCGTCTCTGACTCTTTCTCTCTCAACTCAATTCAAACGGGCATCTCAGATGTTATGTTATTAGCTACGTACAAAGTTGTAACAGTGTGCAAGTAGTTGTAGTATGATTGGCAAGGGAAAATAAATAAACAGATAATAAATATTGGTTGCATGTACATATTTTGTTTGAATGTCCAAAGGTGTTTGTGCTCCACTGGTTTCTCTTGTGGCAACAGGTCACAAATCTTGCTGCTGTGATCGCACACTGCGGTATTTCGCCTAACAGATACAGGAGTTTGTCAATGGGGGTGTAATGGTTCACCAAACCTGCGGTTCGGTATGTTTTGGGGTCACGTTTCGGCACAGCTGGAAAATTAAATGCCAACAGTTACTGTAGTTCATTTGTGTTTATTTAAGAAAATACAAAGTGTTGGTATTCCTGATTCCATATATGATCATGAGTCAAATAATGCCTGATGAGAGCACAATCAGGAATACCAAAACTTCTTAAATGAAAACACACAATTACTCATCAACAACACAAAAATAAAGTGCAACATGCGTGTGAAATCAATATGTAAACATGTCTTGACCTATGCTATGTTTTCTTACAAAGATAAAAATTAGCGCTTGTGTGACTTGTGTTTCCTAGCACGGTACTTCTCATTTTCAAGTCTTGGGTAATATGATGTGCTGTCACTGTTAAGTTGCTCTAGCCCTGGTGGTCCATCCATCTGAAGTAGGTGCAACATAGGATGCATTGGCCAATTCATTGAGAACTTAAGGCTTTAGCTTTATATTTATATTTCTATCTGGGGTGGCAGGGTAGCCTAGTGGTTAGAGCATTGGACTAGTAACCGAAAGGTTGCAAGTTCAAATCCCCGAGCTGACAAGGTACAAATCTGTCGTTCTGTCCCTGAACAGGCAGTTAACCCACTGTCTAGGCCGTCATTGAAAATAAGAATTTGTTCTTAACATTCTAAAGATTGATTCAATACATCGTTTGACATGTTTCTCCTGACTGTTACGGAACTTTTGTTTCGTCACGTTATAGTGGAGGCGCTTTGTGACTTTGGAATTGTTTACCAAATGCGCTAACCAAAGTAGCTAATTGGACATAAATAACGGACATTATCGAACAAATCAAGCATTTATTGTGGACCTGGGATTCCTGGGAGTGCATTCTGATGAAGTTCATCAAAGGTAAGGAAACATTTATCATGTATTTTCTGGTTTCTGTTGACTCCAACATGGCGGCTAATTTTACTATTGTTCTGAGCTCCGTCTCAGATTATTGCATGGTTTGCTTTTTCCGTAAAGTTTTATTGAAATCTGACACAGTGGTTGCATTAAGGAGAGGTATATCTATAATTCCATGTGTATAACTTGTATTATAATCTACATTTATGATGAGTATTTCTGTTGAAACTATGTGGCTATGCACTATTACTGGATGTTTTTGGAACTAGTGAATGTAACGCGCCAATGTAAACTCCGATTTTTTATATGAACTTTATCAAACAAAACATGCATGTATTGTGTAACATGAAGTCCTATGAGTGTCATCTGATGAAGATCATCAAAGGTTAGTGATTCATTTTAGCTATATTTCTGCTTGAAAAATGGCTGTGCTTATTGTGCTTAAAGTGTCCGATTGACCTAACATAATTGTTTGTAGTGCTTTCGCTAAAAAGCATATTTGAAATCGGACACTTTGGTGGGATTAACAACAAGATTACCTTTAAAATGGTATAAAACACATGTCGGAGGAATTGTAATTATGAGATTTCTTTTTTTTGAATTTGGCACCCTGCACTTTCACTGGCTGTTGTCATATTATCCCGTTAGCGGGATTGCAGCCATAAGAAGTTAACTTCTCTAGGATAGGGGGCAGCATTTTCACTTTTGGATAAATAGCGTGCCCAATTTCAACTTCCTTCTACTCATCCCCAGAATATAAGATATGCATATTATTAGTAGATTTGGATAGAAAACACTCTGAAGTTTCTAAAACCGTTTGAATCATGTCTGTGAGTATAACAGAACTTATGTAGCAGGCAAACCCCAGAGGACAAAGTCACTGTCTGTTCAATAAGATTTCATTGGGATACTAGATTTCTAATTGACTTGTTTGCAGTTCCTAACGCTTCCACTGGATGTCGCCAGTCTTTGGAAATTGGTTGAGGTTATTCCTTTGTGTAATGAAGAAGTACGGCCATCTTGAAAGAGTGTCACTTGAAGTGTACTTTTTGAGAGAGGCGCATGACTCAAAGTAGCGTCAGTTTGTTGTCTTCCTGTATTGAACACAGATAGTCCCGTCTTCAATTTGATCGATTATTAACGTTTAAAAATACCTACAGTTGTATTACAAAAGTAGTTTGAAATGTTTTGGCAAAGTTTACACGTAACTATTGAGATATTTTGTAGTGACGTTGCGCAAATTGGAAGCTGTTTTTTTCTTGATCAAACGCGCCAAATAAATGGACATTTTGTATATATATGGACGGAATTAATTGAACAAAAGGACCATTTGTGATGTTTTTGGGACATATTGGAGTGCCAACAAAAGAAGCTCGTCAAAGGTAAGGCATGATTTATATTTTATTTCTGCGTTTTGTGTTGTGCCTGCAGGGTTGAAATATGCTACACTCTCTTTGTTTACTGTTGTGCTATCATCAGATAATAGCATCTTCTGCTTTTGCCGAAAAGCCTTTTTGAAATCTGACATGTTGGCTGGATTCACAACGAGTGTAGCTTTAATTTGCTTTCTTACATGTGTGATTTAATGAAAGTTTGATTTTTATAGTAATATTTTTGAATTTGGCACGCTACATTTTTCTGGATTTTGAGGGACGCTACCGTCCCACATATCCTAGAGAGGTTAACATACATCTTGAATAACGTTCCAACCGGAGAATTACATTGACCTCAGTTGAGCGATGGAACGGAGCTGCCTCTCACGTGAACGCGCGTGTTCAATGCGTGGTCACCTCATGGCAGTGGTGAATCATTCCTGACTTCTTCGGCCCCCCTTCACATTAGAGTCATCAGACAAAGTTCTATTGACTGTTGACATCTAGTGGAAGTCGTAGGAAGTGAAAACCCATCCATATCTCGCTGTAATTTCAATGGGAGCTTGGTTGAAAATCTACCAGCCTCAGAAAAAAATCCAAACAGGAAGTGGAACTTCTCAGGTTTTTGCCTGCCATATGAGTTCTGTTATACTCACAGACATAATTCAAACAGTTTTAGAAACTTCAGAGTGTTTTCTATCCAGTACTAATAATAATATGCATATATTAGCAACTATGATTTTGGCCAACACGTTTACTCTGGGCACCTCTGTGCACCTTTCATCCAAGCTACTCAATACTGCCCCTGCAGCCATAAGAAGTTAACTGACTTGCCTAGTTAAATAAAGGTAAAATTAAAATAAAGAGCTGGCTCTATCTGTTTGCTGAAATGGGTGCGACAGGGCGAAGTTCGTAATGTTGCAAGAGCACTTTCACCAGTTGCTGAAACCACCTATTATTCTCATCAACTGAGAATGGGTGCATATCCACAGCTATAAACATACAAACAGATCACCACCCATTTTGAATCGCTCTTGTAATTTATTTGGCCCAGTCAGAATCGGCTTGCGAAGGGCTGCTTGAATGAAGAGGTGGTAGGAATACTGGGGTGATGTCGGCGTAAATGTGTCAACATGTTTGAGGTGTTGGCAGCTGCATATGCTAATCTCGTTAAGCAGTGGCAACATACTCTATCTGTTCATCGTCAGTGTAATCTACAGGAAAGCCAAAATGTTCCCAAACTGGAGATTTAAACGATGACGGGGAATCCTCCTGGTTCATCGTTCTCGCCATCATACAGAACTCGTTCAAATCAAATGTTATTTGTCTTATGCTTTGTAAACAACAGGTGCAAACCTTCTGAAGACACTGTATATTCCCTTTTGTGAGACTGGAGCCGTTTCGTCTATCCAGCTGTTCCCTTCTCTGTGTAGCCTGCTGCTACAGGTAACTGCCCAAATAAAGGAAATGCCTGCAAGTGTCTTAATAGGGTGTTGGGCCACCACGAGCTTCCAGAACAGCATCAATGCACCTTGGCATAGATTCTACAAGTGTCTTGAACTTCCTGTGTGAACGCACCCCATGCTTTCAATATATTTTGTGTCCCTAATTTACTCAACTGTTTTCTTTATTTTAACAGTTACCTGTAGAATGGACTGAGCACTTGAGTCGCGAAAAAAATAATAATAAAAAAATCAGTATGATACAATTTCATGTGTACAACATAGCCGTGTCACTATACTGAGAGCTTTGCAATTTCTAAAAGGACATTTTGGAGCCTTTGTTCATGTTTTTTCGGGGACCCCATATAGGGTTGGGTGGGATCCCAATCTTCATATCGTCCTTCTCCCATCCTGTGATTTACGGTATTGGGCCGCCAAAAAAAGGCAAAGTCCATTCGGCGTCTATTTCCAGAAAGCTAACAAAAACTAGCACTAGTAATAGCAAATTTCCATGGAGGTTACTAGCTAAATATGCTAACGAGCACAAACGGGGGGAAAAAACATTGCAAAGACAGACAATCCAGACAATCCAGGAGCTACCGAAATGTCATTGTTGGTGAGTTTGGACATTTACAAGTGAATGTAGAACCAGGAACAGTTATAGCCCTTGGTTCACTCCAGACCTGACTGCCCTTGACCAGCACAAAAACATCCTGTGGCGTATTGCATTAGTATCAAATAGCCCCCGCGATATGCAACTTTTCAGGGAAGTTAGGAACCAATATACACAGGCAGTTAAGAAAGCAAAGGCTAGCTTTTTCAAACAGAAATTTGCATCCTGTATCACAAACTCCAAAAAGTTTTGGGACACTAAAGTCCATGGAGAATAAGAACACCTCCTCCCAGCTGCCCACTGGACTGAGGCTAGGAAACACTGTCACCATCGATAAATCCAAGATAATTGAGAATTTCAATGAGCATTTTTCTACGGCTGGCCATGCTTTCCACCTAGCTACCCCTACCCCGGTCAACAGCCATGCACCGCCCACAGCAACTTGCCCAAGCCTCCCCATTTCTCCTTCACCCAAATCCAGATAGCTAATGTTCTGAAAGAGCTGCAAAATCTGGACCCCTACAAATCAGCCGAAATTGTTGCAACCCCTATTACCAGTCTGTTCAACCTCTCTTTCGTATCGTCTGAGATCCCCAAAGATTGGAAAGCTGGCGCTGTCATTCCCCTCTTCAAAGGGGGAAACACTCTCGACCCAAACTGTTAGAGACCTATATCTATCCTACCCTGCCTTTCTAAGGTCTTCGAAAGCCAAGTTAACAAACAGATCACCGCCCATTTTGAATCCCACCGTACCTTCTCCACTATGCAATCTGGTTTCCGAGCTGGTCATGGGTGCATCTCAGCCACGCTCAAGGTCCTAAACGATATCATAACCACCATCGATAAGAGACAATACTGTGCAGCCATATTCATCGACCTGGCCAAGGCTTTCGACTCTGTCAATCACCACATTCTTATCGGCAGACTCAACAGCCTTGGTTTCTCAAATGATTGCCTCGCCTGGTTCACCAACTACTTCTCTGATAGAGTTCAGTGTGTCAAATCGGAGGGCCTGTTGTCCGGACCTCTGGCAGTCTCTATGGGGGTGCCACAGGGTTAAAGTCTCTGGCCGACTCTTTTCTCTATATACATCAATGATGTCGCTCTTGCTGCTGGTGATCCTCTCATCCACCTCTACGCAGACGACACCGTTCGGTATACTTCTGGATCTTCTTTGGACACTGTGTTAACTAACTTCCAGACGGGCTTCAATGCCATACAATTCTCCTTCTGTGGTCTCCAACTACTCTTAAATGCAAGTACAACTAAATGCATGCTCTTCAACCGATCGCTGCCCGCACCTGCCCGCCCGTCCAGCATCATTACTCTGGCCGGTTCTGACTTGGAATATGTGGACAAATACCTAGGTGTCTGGTTAGACTGTAAACTCTCCTTCCAGACTCACGTTAAGCATCTCCAATCCAAAATTAAATCTAGAATCGGCGTCCTATTTCGCAACAAAGCATCCTTCACTCATGCTGCCAAACATACCCTCGTAAAACTGACTATCCCGCCGATCCTTGACTTCGGCAATGTCATTTACAAAATAGCCTCCAATGCCCTACTCAGCAAATTGGATGTTGTCTATCACAGTGCCATCTGTTTTGTCACCAAAGCCCCATATACTACCCACCACTGCGACCTGTATGCTCTCGTTGGCTTCATATTCGTTGCCAAACGCACTGGCTCCAGGTCATCTATAAGTCTTTGCTAGGTAAAGCCCCGCCTTAGCTCACTGGTAACCATAGCAGCACCCACCCGTAGCACGTGCTCCAGCAGGTATTTTTCACTGGTCATCCACAAAGCCAACACCTCCTTTGCCGCCTTTCCTTCCAGTTCTCTGCTGCCAATGACTGGAACGAATGGCAAAAATCACTGAAGCTGGAGACTCATATCTCCCTCACTAATTTTAAGCACCAGCTGTCAGAGCAGCTTACAGATCGCTGCACCTGTACATAGCCCATCTTGCACCCCAGTATCTCTACTTGCGCATTCATCTTCTGCACATCTATCACTCCAGTGTTTAGTTGCTAAATTGTAATTATTTCACCACTATGGTCTATTTATTGCCTTACCTCCCTCATCTTACCTCATTTGCACACACTGTATATAGACCTTTTCTATTGTGTTATTAACTGTATGTTTGTTTTTTCCATGTGTAACTCTGTGTTTGTGTCGCACTGCTTTGCTTTATATTGACCAGGTCGCAGTTGTAAATGAGAACTTGTTCTCAACTAGCCTCCCTGGTTAAATAAAGGTGAAATAAAAAAATGTGAACGAGAGACATTGTTCAAATTAACAAAGTTTTGATTCATGCTTGTCTGAAGGAAGAGTGGTTCTGGAGCAGCATGTGTACAGCATGTGTACAAGCATGTGTACACACACACACACACACACACACACACACACACACACACACACACACACACACACACACACACACTGTGTGTAGTCTGGAGTCGCTAAGGTAACAGGCGTGCCTGCTCTGCTTGGAGAAGAGGATTGGGGGGAGCAGACAGGCAAAGAATGGAGAGGAGAAAAAAACGGAAGGAAATCAAAATAGCAGTGGCAAACACGGCAGAAAGCGAACACTATAGTTAAACTTAGGGGTCGCGTTAACGCAGAATTCAGTTTTTCACAAAGAAAAAAGAATGCACCAGATTATTTTTATTTTTTTTGTAAACCCAGATCTAAAATGCTTCTTATTGTAATTTCAGTTGCACTTCTCCACTCGGATCAGAATTCATCAGGAGACCGTGCTCTGACTGATGTATAGCTACTTGAATCTGGTACTTTTCGGGGTAGCCTATTTTCTCCAGTAAGATGCAAGATTAACTTCAAGCGAAAACTTAGGAATTGTAGCTGGCTAGATTCTTTCTATGATAAACATTATAAATATGATGGCCATGCATAATTTTTGTTAAAAGTACTTTGCTTTTTCATTGTAAACTCATTTACTTGTGTGACTGCCAGCCAAATAGCAAAGCACTTCTGTTAAGGTGTCTGAACTTTTCTATAACATGCCATTTACATCACAAATTCTTTAGGATAATGACTCATTTGGTTGAATAGCTTGTGTTATGACTCCACAGTTTGTACAGGTTGATGTATTCCACTTTGTGTGCATGTTGACTTTATTTATTCCCTTTATCCTCTCACTATTCTTGCTCTTAGTTATGTCTTTGTTGGGCTAGTATGAGACGGTTGTTTTTCCAACCATGCCAAAATCTCACTGCGTTCTAGTTTCCTTTGTTTAAATAAATTCCAAACGCCTTCTGATTCAACTTCTGCCCACCTAATGATGACTAGGGAGTTCCCTTGTGAAACCTGCTATCCACAGCGCTCTGCTCTCGATCTCTCAGTACATCTCATTAAGCTGCCTTACCTCTGACCTTTTTCAGGCAATACCACTTGAATGCTCCCATGCCCGATATGCACATGGACATGTTCAGCCATTCAGGATTCCATGACGATTTCCTCAACCTCCCCAGGAACGGAGAATTCCCTCAGGTAAGATCTCCCTATATCACGCTCCCTCTGTCCCCCTCTGTCTCGCTCTCTGTCTCTGATCCTGTCTTCAATGTTGCATGGTTGATTATTCCTGGCTGCAGAAACTGATTAAAACGTTGTGTCTGACACTGTCTACGCTACCTGCTCCTTTTCCTGTGAAGGCTTGTTATTAATTAGCCACTCATTTTTCTGGGCTTTAGTTGTTGCCATCAGGTTCTATTCACTCTGTCACTCTGATGAAAATGGCTGCTCTCATTGCACTTTTGAGGAACACTTGTGGGGGGGTTTTCGGGGAGTTTTTGCATGGAGGAATTTTATCTCTTGCTTTCTTCCTCAATATTTGCTTGTTGAGTTTATGCACCACCGATCACCCGGGGGCTTTTGGGACAGGGAATTTCCCCCCTATGTTTATATTTAGCATCCTATGGGCTATATTTATTTTGTATTGCCCACTTATACACACTTTGTCAACCCAGGCAATTCCACTTCTCTTCATATGGAAAATTAATCCCTCCCCTGGCCTCCAGTGACTGAGATTAGCCTTAACAACACAGACCATTGACTTCTCATCTGGGCTTGTTTGTATGGAGGTTGTGTGTTATGGTATTAACTCATTGGGCTCCAGTAGCTGTGGGTAAAGGAGAGCAGTGATGTGTTAATGAAGAGCCAGTCAGTATGCCTCTCACATCCGGCCTGTCCTGTATCAGGTGGCTGGTGAGTGTTCAGTGGTTGGGGGTATGCATATTTACTTTATGAAGAGCCTCTTACCCAAGTGTGGCACATGCCAAGTGCTCACAGATGCCTGGGAGGAGTGAATGCCCTAAATCAAATTTATTTATATAGCCCTTCTTACATCAGCTGATATCTCAAAGTGCTGTACAGAAACCCAGCCTAAAACCCCAAACAGCAAGCAATGCAGGTGTAGAAGCTGCCAGTTGAGGACTTGTGAGGCGTCTGTTTCTCAAACTAGACACTCTAATATACTTGTCCTCTTGCTCAGTTGTGCACCGGGGCCTCCCACTCCTCTTTCTATTCTGTTTAGAGCCAGTTTGCACTGTTCTGTGAAGGGAGTAGTCCACAGCGTTGTACAAGATCTTCAGTTTCTTGGCAATTTCTCGCATGGAATAGTCTTCATTTCTCAGAACAAGAATAGACTGACGAGTTACAGAAAAGTTATTGGTTTCATTTTGAGCCTGTAATCGAACCCACAAATGCCAATGCTCCAGATACTCAACTAGTCTAAAGAAGGCCAGTTTTATTGCTTCTTTAATCAGAACAACAGATTTCAGCTGTGCTAACATAATTTCAAAATGGTTTTCTAATGATCAATTAACCTTTTAAAATTATAAACTTGGATTAGCTAACACAACGTGCCATTTAAACACAGGAGTGATGGTTGCTGATAATGGGCCTCTGTACGCCTATGTAGATATTCCATAAAAAAATCAGCTGTTTACAGCTACAATAGTCATTTACAACATTAACAATGGCTACACTGTATTTCTGATCAATTTGATGTTATTTTAATGTACAAAAAATTAGCTTTTCTTTCAAAAACAAGGAAATTCCTAAGTGACCCCAAACCTTTGAACGGTACTGTATATACAAAAGTATGTGGACACCCCTTCAAATTCGTGGATTCAGCTATTTCAGCGTTGCTGACAGGTGTGTAAAATCGAGCACACAGCCATGCTGTCTCCATAGACGTAGAATGGCCTCACTGAAGAGCTCAGTGAATTTCAACGTGTCTTTCAACGTGCCAGGATGCCACCTTTCCAACAGGTCAGTATGTCAAATTTATGCCCTGCTAGAGCTGCCCGTGTCAACTGTAAGTGACGTGATTGTGAATTGGGAGTGTCTAGGAGCAACAACACTACCACACTGTGAAGTGGTAGGCCACACAAGCTCACAGAACGGGACCTCCGAAGCACGTAGTGTCAAAATCGTCTATCCTCGGTTGCAACACTCACTACCGAGTTCCAAACTGCCTCTGGAAGCAACGTCAGCACATTAACTATTCGTCAGGATATGGGTTTCCATGGCCCAGCAGCCGCATAGAAGCCTAAGATCACCATGTGCAGTGCCAAGCGTCTTCTGGAGTGGTGTAAAGCTCGCTGCCATTGGACTCTGGAGCAGTGGAAACGAGTTCTCAAGAGTGACAAATAACTCTTCACCATCTGACAGTCCAACGGACAAATCTGGGTTTGGCGGATGCCAGGAGAATGCTACTTGCCTGAATGCATAGTGCCAACTGTAAAGTTTGGAGGAAGGAATAATGTTCTGTGGTTGTTATACGTTGTTCGGTCTAGGCTCCTTAATTCCAGGTAAGGGAAATCTTAACAGCGTACAATAACATTCTAGACGATTCTGTGCTTCCTACTTTGTGCCAACAGTTTGGGGAAGTACTTTTCCTTTCATCATGACAAGGTCCATGCAGAAATGGTTTTTGAAATCTTTCTGGAAGAACTTGACTGGCCTGCACAGAGCCCTGACCTCAACCCTATCGAATACCTTTGGGATGAATTGGAATGCCGACTGCGAGCCAAGCCTAATCACCAACGCCAGTGCCTGACCTCACAAATGCTGTTGTGGCTAAATTGAAACAAGTCCCCACAACAATGTTCCAACATCTAGTGGAAAGCTTTCCCAGAAGAGTATATACTGTTATAGCAGTGAAGGAGGGACCAACTCCATATTAATGCACATGATTTTGGAATTAGATGTATGACGAGCAGGTGTCTACATACTTTTGGTCATGTAATGGCTCTATCCACATATATTTTTATTTCAAAGTTTTATCTATCTATCTGAAGGCTAAACTACTACCTAGCCATCCACATGAATGCTATACTACTTCTACCTATCCACATGAAGGCTATACTACTACTATCTATCTATCCACATGAAGGCTATACTACTACTTTCTATCTCTCCACATGAAGGCTATACTACTAATACTATCTATCCACATGAAGGCTATACTACTACTATCTAAACTCAGCAAAAAAAGAAACGTCCCTTTTTCAGGACTCTGTCTTTCAAAGAGAATTCTTAAAAATCCAAATAACTTCACAGATCTTCATTGTAAAGGGTTTAAACACTGTTTCCCATGCTTGTTCAATGAACCATAAACAATGAATGAAAATGCACATGTGGAACGGTCGTTAAGACACTAACAGCTCACAGACGGTAGGCAATTAAAGGTCACAGTTATGAAAACTTAGGACACTAAAGAGGCCTTTCTACGGACTCTGAAAAACACCAAAAGAAAGATGCCCAAGGGCCCTGCTCATCTGTGAGAATGTGCCTTAGGCATGCTGCAAGGAGGCATGAGGACTGCAGATGTGGCCAGGGCAATAAATTGCAATGTCCGTACTGTCAGATGCCAAAGACAGCGCTACAAGGAGACAAGACGGACAGCTGATCATCCTCGCAGTGGCAGACCACGTGTAACAACACCTGCACAGGATCGGTACATCCAAACATCACCCCTATGGGAAGGGTACAGGATGGCAACAACTGCCTGAGTTACACCAGGAACGCACAATCCCTCCATCAGTGCTCAGACTGTCTGGAATAGGCTGAGAGAGGCTGGACTGAGGGCTTGTCGGCCTGTTGTAAGGCAGGTCCTCACCAGACATCACCGGCAACAACGTCGACTATGGGCACAAACCCACCATTGCTGGACCAGACAGGACTGGCAAAAAGTGCTCTTAACTGACGAGTCGCGGTTTTGTCTCACCAGGGGTGATGGTCGGATTCGCGTTTATTGTCAAAGGAATGAGCATTGGAATGAGCATTGTCAAAGGAATGAGGTGGAGGGTTCGTCATGGTCTGGGGCGGAGTGTCACAGCATCATCAGACTGAGCTTGTTGTCATTTCAGGCAATCTCAATGCTGTGCGTTATAGGGAAGACATCCTCCTCCCTCATGTGGTACCCTTCCTGCAGGCTCATCCTGACATGACCCTCCAGCATGACAATGCCACCAGCGATACTGCTCGTTCTGTGCGTGATTTCCTGCAAGACAGGAATGTCAAGGTTCTGCCATGGCCAGCGAAGAGCCCGGATCTCAATCCCATTGAGCACGTCTGGGAGCTGTTGGATCGGAGGGTGAGGGCTAGGGCCATTCCCCCCCAGACATGTCCGGGAACTTGTAGGTGCCTTGAGTGGGGTAACATCTCACAGCAAGAACTGGCAAATCTGGTGCAGTCCATGAGGAGGAGATGCACTGCAGTACTTAATGCAGGTGGTGGCCACACCAGATACTGACTGTTACTTTTGATTTTGACCCCCCCACCCCCCCCCCCCCCCCCCCTTGTTCAGGTACACATTATTCCATTTCTGGTAGTCACATGTATGTGGAACTTGTTCAGTTTATGTCTCAGTTGTTGAATCTTGTTATGTTCATACACATATTTACACATGTTAAGTTTGCTGTAAATAAACTCAGTTGACAGTGAGAGGACGTTTCTTTTTTTGCTGAGTTCATCTCTCCACATGAAGGTTATACTACTATCTATCTCTCCATATGAAGGCTATACTACTTCTACCTATCCAAATGAAGGCTATACTACTATCTATTTATCCACATGAAGGCTATACTACTACTATCTATCTATCCAAATGAAGGCTATACTACTATCTATCTATCCACATGAAGGCTATACTACTTCTGCCTATCCACATGGAGGCTATACTACTATCTATCTATCCACATGAAGACTATACTACTATCTATCTATCCACCCACATGAAGGCTATACTACTATCTCTCTATCCACATGAAGTCTATACTTCTTTCTCTCTCCACATGAAGTCTATATTACTATCTATCCACATGAAGGCTATACTACTACTATCTATCCATCCACATGAAGGTTTTACTACTATCTTTCTATTCACATGAAGGCTATACTACTATCTCCACATGAAGACATACTACATTCTCTTTCCACATGAAGGCTATACTCCTACTATCTATCTCACCACTCAAAGGCTATACTATTATCTATCCACATGAAGGCTGTACTGCTATCTTTCTATCCAGATTAAGGCTATACTACTATCTCGCTCTACATGAAGGCTATACTACTATCCATCCATATGAAGGCTGGACTACTATCTCTCTTTCCACATGAAGGCTATACTACTACTATCTATCTCTATCTATCTATCCACATGAATGCTATACTACTATCCGTCAACATGAAGGCTGGACTACTATCTATCTCTCCACATGAAGGCTATACTGCTGCTATTTATCCACATGAAGACTTTACTACTATCTCTCCACATGAAGGCTATACTACTATCCGTCCACATGATGGCTGAACCACTATCTATCCACATGAAGGCTATACTACTATCTATCTCTCCACATAGAGGCTATACTGCTACTATCTATCTATCCACATGAAGGTTGTGCTACTATCTATCTGTCCACATGAAGGCAATACTACTATCTATCTATGAACATGATGGCTACACTACTATCTCTCCACATGAAGGCTATACTACTGTCTCTCGACATGAAGGCTATACTACCGTCTCTCCACATGAAGGCTATACTACTATCTCTCCACATGAAGGCTATACTACTTGTGCCTGTCCACATGAAGGCTGTACTACTTCTGCCTATCCACATGAAGGCTATACTACTAGTACTATCTATCCACATGAAGGCTATACTAGTACTACTATCTCTCCACATGATGGCTATAATACTAATGTGTATCCACATGAAGGCTATACATCTATCTATCTATCCACATGAAGACTATACTACTATCAATCTATACACATGAAGGCTATACTACTACTATCTCTCTATCCACATGAAGTCTATATTACTATCTATCCACATGAAGGCTATACTACTACTATCTATCCACATGAATGCTATTCTACTACTTTCTATCTCTCCACATGGCTATACTACTATCTCCACATGAAGGCTATACTACTGCTATCTATCCATCCACATGAAGGTTTTACTACTATTTTTCTATTCACATGACGGCTATACTACTATCTATCTCCACATGAAGACTATACTACTTTCTCTCTCCACATGAAGGCTATACCCCTACTATCTAACTCTCCACTTGAAGGCTATACTATTATCTATCCACATGAAGGCTGTACTACTATCTTTCTATCCAGATTAAGGCTCTACTACTATCTATCTCTCCACATGAAGGCTATACTACTTGCTCTCTCCACATGAAGGCTATATTAATCAAATCAAATTTATTTATATAGCCCTTCTTACATCAGCTGATATCTCAAAGTGCTGTACAGAAACCCAGCCAAATACCCTCTCTCCACATGAAGGCTATACTACTACTTCTACCTATCCACATGAAGGCTTTACTACTGTCTCTCTCCACATGAAGGCTTTACTATCTCTCTCCACATGAAGGCTTTACTACTATCTCTCTCCCCATGAAGGCTTTACTACTATCTCTCTCTACATGAAGGCTTTACTACTATCTGTCCATATGAAGGCTGGGCTACTATCTTTCTCTCCACATGAAGGCTGTACTGCTACTATCTATCCACATGAAGGCTATACTACTACTATCTCGCCACATGAAGGCTATGCTACTACTATCTATATCCACATGAAGGCTATACTACTACTATCTCTATCTATCCACTTGAAGGCTGGACTACTATCTATCTCTCCACATGAAGGCTATACTGCTGCAATTTATCCACATGAAGGCTTTACTACTATCTCTCTCCACATGAAGGCAATACTACTATCCGTCCACATGATGACTGAACCACTATCTATCCACTTGAAGGCTATACTACTATCTATCTCTCCACATGGAGGCTATACTGCTACTATCTATCTATCCACTTAAAGGCTGTGCTACTATCTATCCGTCCACATGAAGGCAATACTACTATCTATCTATCAACATGATGGCTACACTACTCTCTCCACATGAAGGCTATACTACTGTCTCTCCACATGAAGGCTATACTACTATCTCCACATGAAGGCTATACTACTGTCTCTCCACATGAAGGCTATACTACTATATATCTCCACATGAAGGCTATACTACTTCTGCCTATCCACATGAAGGCTATACTACTTCTGCCTATCCACATGAAGTCTATATTACTATCTATCCACATGAAGGCTATACTACTACTATCTATCCACATGAATGCTATTCTACTACTTTCTATCTCTCCACATGGCTATACTACTATCTCTCCACATGAAGGCTTTACTACTATCTCTCTCTACATGAAGGCTTAACTACTATCTGTCCATATGAAGGCTGGACTACTATCTATCTCTCCACATGAAGGCTGTACTGCTACTATCTATCCACATGAAGGCTATACTACTACTATCTCGCCACATGAAGGCTATGCTACTACTATCTCTATCTATCCACTTGAAGGCTGGACTACTATCTATCTCTCCACATGAAGGCTATACTGCTGCAATTTATCCACATGAAGGCTTTACTACTATCTCTCTCCACATGAAGGCTATACTACTATCCGTCCACATGATGACTGAACCACTATCTATCCACTTGAAGGCTATACTATTATCTATCCACATGAAGGCTATACTACTACTATCTCTATCTATCCACTTGAAGGCTGGACTACTATCTATCTCTCCACATGAAGGCTATACTGCTGCAATTTATCCACATGAAGGCTTTACTACTATCTCTCTCCACATGAAGGCTATACTACTATCCGTCCACATGATGACTGAACCACTATCTATCCACTTGAAGGCTATACTATTATCTATCCACATGAAGGCTATACTACTATCTATCTCTCCACATGGAGGCTATACTGCTACTATCTATCTATCCACTTGAAGGCTGTGCTACTATCTATCCGTCCACATGAAGGCAATACTACTATCTATCTATCAACATGATGGCAACACTACTATCTCTCCACATGAAGGCTATCTACCTATCCACATGAATGTTTTACTACTATCTCTCGCCACATGAAGGCCATACTACTATCTATCTCTCCACATGAAGGCTATACTACTATCTATCTCCACATGAAGGCTATACTACTTTCTCTCTCCACGTGAAGGCTATACTACTATCTCTCTCCACATGAAGGCTATACTACTATCTCTCTCCACATGAAGGCTTTACTATTATCTCTCTCCACATGAAGGCTTTACTACTATCTCTCCACATGAAGGCTATACTACTATCTCCACATGAAGGCTATACTACTGTCTCTCCACATGAAGGCTATACTACTGTCTCTCCACATGAAGGCTATACTACTATATATCTCCACATGAAGGCTATACTACTTCTGCCTATCCACATGAAGGCTATACTACTTCTGCCTATCCACATGAAGGCTATACTACTTCTGCCTATCCACATGAAGGCTTTACTACTAGTGCTATCTCTCCACATGAAGGCTATACTACTACTATCTATCTATCCACATGAAGGCTATACTAGTACTATCTCTCTCTCCACATGAAGGATATACTACTACTATCGAACCACATGAAGGCTATACTACCTCTATCCACATGAAGGCTATACTACTACTATCTATCCACATGAAGGCCATACTACTATCTATCCACATGAAGGCTATACTATTATCTATCTCTCCACATGAAGGCTATACTACTACCTATCCACATGAAGGCTTTACTACTATCTCACTACACATGAAGGCTTTACTACTATCTCTCTCCCCGTGAAGGCTATACTACTATCTCTATCCACGTGAAGGCTATACTACTACTCTCTACCTATCCACATGAAGGCTTTACTACTATCTCTCCACATGAAGGCTATACTACTATTTATCTCTCCACATGAAGGCTATACTACTACTTCTACCTATCCACATGAAGGCTTTACTACTGTCTCTCTCCACATGAAGGCTTTACTACTATCTCACTCCACATGAAGGCTTTACTACTATCTCACTCCACATGAAGGCTTTACTACTATCTCTCTCCCCGTGAAGGCTATACTACTACTCTCTACCTATCCACATGAAGGCTTTACTACTATCTATACACATGAAGGCTGTACTACAATCTTTCTATTCAGATTAAGGCTCTACTACTATCTATCTCTCCACATGAAGGCTATACTACTATTTATCTCTCCACATGAAGGCTATACTACTACCTATCCACATGAAGGCTTTACTACTGTCTCTCTCCACATGAAGGCTATACTACTATCTCTCTCCACGTGAAGGCTATACTACTACTATCTACCTATCCACATGAAGGCTTTACTACTGTCTCTCTCCACATGAAGGCTTTACTGCTATCTCACTCCACATGAAGGCTTTACTACTATCTCTCTCCCTGTGAAGGCTATACTACTATTTCTCTCCACATGAAGGCTATACTACTACTATCTACCTATCCACATGAAGGCTTTACTACTATCTCTCTCCACATGAAGGCTTTACTACTATCTCTCCACATGAAGGCTATACTACTATCTGTCCATATGAAAGCTGGACTACTATCTATCTCTCCACATGAAGGCTATAATGCTACTATCTATCTCTATCTATCCACATGAAGGCTATACTACTACTATCTATCTCTTCACATGAAGGCTATACTACTACTATCTATCTCTTCACATGAAGGCTATACTGCTACTTTCTATCTATCCACATGAAGGCTTTACTACTATCTCTCTCCACATGAAGGCTATACTGCTACTTTCTATCTATCCACATGAAGGCTATACTACTATCCGTTCACATGAAGGCTGGACTACTATCTATCTCTCCACATGAAGGCTATACTGCTGCTATTTATCCACATGAAGGCTTTACTGCTATCTCTCTCCACATGAAGGGTATACTACTATCCGTCCACATGATGGCTAAACCACTATCTATCCACTTGAAGGCTATACTACTATCTATCTATCCACATGAAGGCTATACTACTATCTATCTATCCACATGGAGTCTATACTGCTACTATCTATCTATCCACATGAAGGCTATACTACTATCTATCCACATGAAGGCTGTGCTACTATCTATCTATCCGTCCACATGAAGGCAATACTACTATCTATCTATCAACATGATGGCTACACTACTATCTCCACATGAAGGCTACACTACTATCTCCACATGAAGGCTATACTACTGTCTCTCCACATGAAGGCTATACTACTATCTCTCCACATGAAGGCTATACTACGTGTGCCTGTCCACATGAAGACTGTACTACTACTGCCTATCCACATGAAGGCTATACTACTATCTATCTCTCCACATGAAGGCTATACTACTATCTATCTCTCCACATGAAGGCTATACTACTACTGTCTATCTCTCCATATGAAGGCTATACTACTACTATCTATCCACATAAAGGCTATACTACTACTATCTATCCACATAAAGGCTATACTTATATCTATCCACATGAAGGCTATACTACTACTATCTATGTCTCCACATGAAGGCTATACTACTATCCGTCTATCCACATGAAGGCTATACTACTATCTCTCCACATGAAGGCTATACTACTGTCTCTCCACTATCTCTCCACATGAAGACTATACTACGTGTGCCTATCCACATGAAGGCTATACTACTACTATCTGTCTCTCCACATGAAGGCTCTACTACTACTAAATCTCTCCACATTATGGCTATACTACTACTATCTTTCCACATGAAGGCTATACTTCTATCTATCCACATGAAGGCTATACTACTACTATCTATCTCTCCACATGAAGGCTATACTACTACTATCCACATGTAGGCTATACTACTACTATATATCTACATGAAGGCCATACTACTATCTATCTCTCCACATGAAGGCTATACTGCTACTATCTATCCACATGAAGGCTATACTACTATCTATCTATATATCCACATGAAGGCTACACTACTACTATCTATCCACATGAAGGCTATATTACTAAAATCTATACACATGAAGGCTGGACTATCTCTCCACATGAAGGCTATACTACTATCTGTCCACATGAAGGCTATACTACTACTATCTGTCCACATGAAGGCTATACTATCTTATCTCTCCACATGAAGGCTATACTACTACTATCTATCCACATGAAGGCTATACTACTACTATCTATCCACATGAAGGCTATACTAGTATCTCTCTGTCCACATGAAGGCTATATTGCTACTTTCTATCTATCCACATGAAGGCTATACTACTATCCGTCTATCCACATGAAGGCTATACTACTGTCTCTCCACATGAAGACTATACTACGTGTGCCTGTCCACATGAAGACTGTACTACTACTGCCTATCCACATGAAGGCTATACTACTACTATCCACATGAAGGCTATACTACTACTATATATCTACATGAAGGCCATACTACTATCTATCTATCCACATGAAGGCTATACTGCTACTATCTATCCACATGAAGGCTATACTACTACTATCTATCCACATGAAGGCTATATTACTAAAATCTGTCCACATGAAGGCTATACTACTACTATCTGTCCACATGAATGCTATTCTACTATCTCTCCACATGACGGTTATACTACTATCTCTCCGCATGAAGGCTATACTATTACTATCTATTTCTAGATAGGCAATTCTAGAAGGCAATGAAGGCAATACTACTACATATCTATCAACATGATGGCTACACTACTATCTCTCCACTTGAAGGCTATACTACTGTCTCTCCACATGAAGGCTATACTACTATCTCTCCACATGAAGGCTATACTACTAGTACTATCTCTCAACATGAAGGCTATACTACTACTATCTATCTATCCACATGAAGGCCATACTACTACTATCTATCTCTCCACATGAAGGCTATATTACTACTATCTATCTATCCACATGAAGGCTATACTACTACTATCTATCTCTCCACATGAAGGCTATATTACTACTATCTATCTACATGAAGGCTATACTTATATCTATCTATCCACATGAAGGCTATACTTATATCTATCTATCCACATGAAGGCTATACTACTAGTACTATCTCTCCACATGAAGGCTATATTACTACTATCTATCTACATGAAGGCTATACTTATATCTATCTATCTACATGAAGGCTATACTTATATCTATCTATCCACATGAAGGCTATACTACTAGTACTATCTCTCCACATGAAGGCTATACTACTACTATCTATCTATCCACATGAAGGCTATACTACTACTATCTATCTATCCACATGAAGGCTATACTACTACTATCTATCTCTCCACATGAAGGCTATATTACTACTATCTATCTACATGAAGGCTATACTTATATCTATCCACGTGAAGGCTATACTACTACTATCTATCTCTCCACATGAAGGCTATACTATTACTATCTATCTCTCCACTTGAAGGCTATACTACTATCTATCTCTCCACTTGAAGGCTATACTACTATCTATCTCTCCACTTGAAGGCTATACTATTATCTATCCACATAAAGGCTGTACTACTATCTTTCTATCCTCATGAGGACTATACTACTTTCTCTCTTCACATGAAGGCTATATTACTATCTCTCCACATTAAGGCTATACTGCTATATATCCACGTGAAGACTATACTACTATATATCTCTCCACATGAAGGCTATACTACTTTCTCTCTCCACATGAAGGCTATATTACTATTTATCTCTCCACATGAAGGCTATACTACTATCTATCTCCACATGAAGGCTATTCTACGTTCTCTCCACATGAAGGCTATACCACTACTTCTACCTATCCACATGAAGTCTATACTACTATCTCGCCACATGAAGGCTATGCTACTACTAGCTATCTATCCACATGAAGGCTATACTACTACTATCTACCTATCCACATGAATGTTTTACTACTATCTCTCGCCACATGAAGGCCATACTACTATCTATCTCTCCACATGAAGGCTATACTACTATCTATCTCCACATGAAGGCTATACTACTTTCTCTCTCCACGTGAAGGCTATACTACTATCTCTCTCCACATGAAGGCTATACTACTATCTCTCTCCACATGAAGGCTTTACTATTATCTCTCTCCACATGAAGGCTTTACTACTATCTCTCCACATGAAGGCTATACTACTATCTCTCTCCACGTGAAGGCTATACTACTATCTCTCTCCACATGAAGGCTATAGTACTATCTCTCTCCACGTGAAGGCTTTACTACTTTCTCTCTCCACATGAAGGCTATATTACTCTCTCCACATGAAGGCTATACTGCTATATATCCATGTGAAGGCTATACTACTATCTATTTCCACATGAAGGCTATACTACTTTCTCTCTCCACATGAAGGCTATATTACTCTCTCCACATGAAGGCTATACTGCTATATATCCATGTGAAGGCTATACTACTATCTATTTCCACATGAAGGCTATACTACTTTCTCTCTCCATATGAAGGCTATACTACTATCCATCTCCACATGAAGGCTATACTACTTTATCTCTCCATGTGAAGGCTATATTACTACTTCTACCTATCCACATGAAGGCTATACTACTATCTATCTCGCCACATGAAGGCTATGCTCCTACTATCTTTCTGTCCACATGAAGGCTGGTCTACTACTATCTACCTATCCACATGAAGGCTTTACTACTTTCTCTCTCCACGTGAAGGCTATACTACTACTTCTACCTATCCACATGAAGGCTTTACTACTTTCTCTCTCCACATGAAGGCTATACTACTACTATCTCGCCACTTGAAGGCTATGCTACTACTATCTATCTCTCCACATGAAGGCTTTACTACTATCTCTCTCTCCACATGAAGGCTATACTACTATCTCTCTCTCCACATGAAGGCTATACTACTCTCTATCTCCACATAAAGGCTATATTGCTACTATCTATCCACATCAAGCTTTTTTACAACTATCTATCTATCCACCTGAAGGCCATACTACTATCTATCTGTCCACATGAAGGCTGGACTACTATCTATCTCTCCGCATGAAGGCTATACTGCTACTATCTATCCACATCAAAGCTTTTCTACAACTATCTATCCACATCAAAGCTATACTACTATCTATCCGTCCACATGAAGGCTTTACTACTATCTCTCTCCACATGAAGGCTATACTACTATCCGTCCACTTGAAGGCTATACTACTGCTATCTATCTATCCGTCCAAATGAAGGCCATACTACTATCTATCCACATGATGGCTATACTACTATCTATCCACATGATGGCTATACTACTATCTATCCACATGAAGGCTATGCTACTATCTATCTACATGAAAGCTATACTACTATATCTATCTATCCACATGTCCATTGTGCTCTTGAGTGTAGTTATTGTTGTTCTCCTAACATCTGCTGCCCTGAGTGCTGCCAGAATAAAATGTGAGAGGAGTCCCCTTCTGTTACTCAGGCAGAAACTGATTGGCTTCGTCAAGGCAGATGAAATGTGAGTGTGTATGCTTGCGTGCGGTGTGTGTGAAGTGCCATGGCCCCTGTGTGCCCAGGATGGGAGGTGCACCCAGGCTCAGTAGAAGGAGCTTGTTGTGGAAAGGCTTGACCTTTTCACATTTCAGACCGGTCAAACGGTGCTGCACTCAGTGGGTGGGGATGTGAATTTAGCTTGTGGCTCTCTCTCTCTCTCTGTGTATTCATGCTCGCTCACATGCGTGTTCACCTTAAATCAGAATGCATGTACAGTGCATTTGGAAAATATTCAGACCCCTTCCCTTTTTCCACATTTTGTTACCTTATTTTGTTACATTTTAGAATAAGGCTGTAAGGTATTTTAAAAATATATATGTTTTACTCCTCAATCTACACACAGTACCCTATAATGACAAAGCAAGAATAGGTTTTTAAAAATGCTTGCAAATCTATTAATAATGTAAAAAATACCTTATTGACGTAAGTATTCAGACCCTTTGCTATGGGACTAGAAATTGAGCTCCTGTTTCCATTGATTTAAAAAAGTTTGGGGGGGGAAAAAAAATGTTTTTTTTATTTAACCTTTTATTAAACAAGGCAAGTCAGTTAAGAACAAATTCTTATTTACAATGACGGCCTACCGGGGAACAGTGGGTTAACTGCCTTGTTCAGGGGCAGAGCGACAGATTTTTACCTCGTCAGCTCGGGTATTCGATCCAGCAACCTTTCGGTTACTGGCCCAACGCTCTAACCACTAAGGCTACATGCCGTCCCCGATCATCCTTGAGATGTTTCTACAACTTGATTGGAGTCCAACTGTGGTAAATTCAATTGATTGGACATGATTTGGAAAGGCACACACCTGTCTATTTAACGTCCCACAGTTGACGGTGCATGTTAGAGAAAAACCAAGGCATGATGTCGAAGGAATTGGCCGTAGAGCTCCGAGACAGGATTGTGTCAAGGCACAGATCTGGAAAAAGGTACGAAAAAATGTCTGCTGCATTGAAGGTCCCCAAGAACAGAGTTCCTCTGTGGAGATGGAAGAACCTTCCAGAAGGACAACCATCTCTGCAGCACTCCACCAATCAGGCCTTTATGGTAGAGTGGCCAGAAGGAAGCCACTCCTCAGTAAAAGGCACCTAAAGGACTCTCATACCATGAGAAACAAGATTCTCTGGTCTGATGAAACCAAGATTGAACTCTTTGGCCTGAATGCCAAGCGTCAAGTCTGGAGGAAACCTGGAACCATCCCTACGGTGAAGCATGGTGGTGGCAGCATCATGCTGTGGGGATATTTATCAGCGGCAGGGATTAGGAGACTAGTCAGGATTGAGGGAAACGTAACGGAGCAAAGTACAGAGAGATTCCTTGATTTAAAACCTGCTCCAGAGCGCTCAAAACATCAGACTGGGGCAAAGGTTCACCTTCCAATGGGACAATGACCCTAAGCACACAGCCAAGACAACGCAGGAGTGAGTTCGGAACTAGTCTCTGAATGTCCTTGAGTGGCCCAAACAGAGCTTGGACTTGAACCCAATCAAACACCTCTGGAGAGGCCTAAAGATAGCTGTGCAGCAACGCTCCCCATCTAACCTGACAGCTTGAGAGGATCTGCAGAGAAGAATGGGAGAAACTCCCCAAATATAGGTGTGCCAAGATTGTAGCATCATACCCAAGAAGAGTCGAGGCTGTAATCGCTGCCAAAGGTACTTCAACAAGGTACTGAGTAAAGGGTCTGAATACTTAAGTAATATTCATATGTGTTTTATTGTTAATACATTTACAAAAATGTCTATTTTAGAATAAGGCTGTAACGTGGAAAGGTCAAGGGGTCTGAATACTTTCCGAATGCACTCTAAACCCATGGCTAGCATTCTTGCTAGAGAGAGTAGTTTCTGTGGCTTTATGCTAGCATGTTGTCACCGCATTTAGAAATGTAGCCACAGAAGGCTTGCATGGCAATGTGCGTGCAGCATGCACACACTGAGGATCTGGGTCACGAGCTCTGTCTCTCCACACAGGTCATCTGATTCGCTGTGCTGTGTAACATGATTCAGGGAAAATAAGAGAAATGCTGCCCTGCTTACTGGAAGAAGAATCATAGGAGAGCACTTTTTCTAACCACTCTCACCAGTAAGCCACAGTTAGAGTGAGGAGTATATCCACACATTCAATGCTGAGTACACTCTGATACACACACACACACACACACACACACACACACACACACACACACACACACACACACACACACACACACACACACACACACACACACAGTGCACATACTCTTTACTACTTCCTGATTGTCCCATGAGGTGTCCGGCTGTCTTTGTTTGATCACAAATCTGTATGTTTGAACAGACCCGTTCTGCCTCCCACCCCCTCCTGTTAAAGTTTTTTTTTCATATTTGTCACGTACACAGGATACAGCAGGTGTAAAACAGTATAGTGTAATGCTTACTTGTGTGCTCTTTCCCAACAATGCAATAATAATAATAGTAATAATATAGATAAGAAACAAATGAGAAATACCATAGGGAAAAAAAGACAAATGCCAAAAAATTGCTATGGTCGGTGCTTGCAAGACGGCAACCATACCGTAAGCCGCCACATTCTCCAAGGAGATAGAAAACTAAAGGCTTTAAAGGCCATGTTCAATTCTTCTGAAGCCCTGAATTGCAAAAGAAAGTGTCTGGATAATGTCCATTGACTTAACCTGTTGAGGACAGAGGGCGCTGTTTTCACTTTGGGGGAAAATCGTGCCCAATTTAAACGGCCTCGTACTCAATTCTTGCTCGTACAATATGCATATTATTATTACTATTGGATAGAAAACACTCTAGTTTCTAAAACCGTTTGAATTATATCTGTGAGTAAAACAGAACTCCTTTTGCAGCAAACTTCCTGACAGGAAGTGGAAAATCTGAAATCGATGCACTGTTCTAGGGCCTGCCTATTAAAGTCCTTGATATTTATTAGTTTAGATGCACTTCATACGTCTTCCACTAGATGTCGACAGGCAGTGAGAGAAGAAATGGAGTGTGTAACTTGATCTGGTGTCGAATAATAGCTCTCGGCATGACGTGTCACCAGTTTCCTGTTTTCTGGAGAGCGCGTGAAGGGACCTGGATTTGCCTTATGATAAGCTGTCGTTATGGACGACTAATATCTCCGGCTTTGATTTTATTTGATACATGTGACAATATCATCGTAAAGTATGTTTTTTCAATATAGTTTAATCAGATTATTGAAATTTTTTCGGGAGTTTTGCCGTGTTCCGTTCTCTGAGTTTGTTGACGATGGAGAGATTCGCGCCACTTGGCAAGTGTGCTTGCTAAATCGAGAGGGAAAAAGGCCGTTCTAAAACCAAACAACGATTGTTCTGGACAAAGGACCCCTTGTACAACATTCTGATGGAAGATCAGAAAAAGTAGGACCCATTTTATGATGTTATTTCATATATCTGTCATACATGTGAACTAGTAGTTTGCGGCCAGGTTTTGGGCACGCTCTCGCCATAACGTAAACTGCATATCGTAATGAAGTTATTTTTTAGAATTCTAACACGGCGATTGCATTAAGAACTAGTGTATCTATCATTTCCTATACAACATGTATTTTTTAGTTATGTTTATGAATAGTTATTTGGTCAGAATATGTGTGTCAGAAAAGTGTCAGAAAAATATCCGGACGTTGTGGGAAAAAGATGCTACGTTAGCACAATGTATAACCACTGATTTCAGCTCTAAATATGCACATTTTCGAACAAAACATAAGTGTATGTATAACCTGATGTTATAGGACTGTCATCTGATGAAGCTTATCAAGGTTAGTCAAAAATTATATATCTTTTGCTGGTTTATTCGCTATCGCTAACGTGCCTATTACTATCGCTAACGTGCCTTGATGAATGAATGCGGTAGTGTGGTAGGCTATTGTAGTAAGCTAATATAATGCTATATTGTGTTTTCGCTGTAAAACACTTAAAAAATCGGAAATATTGGCTGGATTCACAAGATGTTTGTCTTTAATTTGCTGTACACCATCGATTTTTCAGAAATGTTTTATGATGAGTATTTAGGTATTTGACGTTGGTGTCTGTAATTACTCTGGCTGCTTCGGTCCTATTTGTGACGGTAGCTGTGATGGTAGCTGCAATGTAAAACTATGATTTATACCTCAAATATGCACATTTTTCGAACAAAACATAGATTTATTGTATAACATGTTATAAGACTGTCATCTGATGAAGTTGTTTCTTGGTTAGTTTGGTTGGTTCTTGGTTAGTTAGGTTGGCTTTGTGCATGCTACCTGTGCTGTGAAAAATGTCTGTCCTTTTTTGTATTTGGTGGTGAGCTAACATAAATATATGTGGTGTTTTCGCTGTAAAACATTTTAAAAATCGGACATGTTGACTGGATTCACAAGATGTGTATCTTTCATTTGCTGTATTGGACTTGTTAATGTGTGAAAGTTAAATATTTCTAAAAAATATCTTTTGAATTTCGCGCTCTGCCTTTTCAGTGGAATGTGGGAGGAGTTCCGCTAGCGGAACGCCAGAGCCAGACAGGTTAACACCCTCGGGTTCTGTACCAAGTTAAAGCTTCCCCCTTGTGCTTTGTTTATTCTAACTGAATCAAGCTAAATGGCTTGTTTTATTGTCTCTGCTTGTTTTTTGTTCCAGTAGAAAGCCCTACAGAAATGGCTCTGTTAGTTTAATAGTTAAGTCCAGAAGTTCTGAAATGCAGGTTTTATACCGTACTTGTTTTGCAAAGACAGTTTTCTTTCTTCTCTAATTCACGTCACAAATTGCCTGTTGGATGGCCAACTAAGTTCAGTGGTTGCCATGGCACTGTGAGGTTACCTACGCTGAGAGCTCTGTAAATGTTGTATATTTTTTATGTTTTTTTTGTTGCTTTTTAAAAAAGTAGCATAATTGGGATGAAAAGTATATTTTTGGCTTATCACTAGGTAGCTGGCTGTTTTGGATTCAAATAATGCAGCCCCGGCTTTGTTTCATGTGTCGGGACGAATTGCAAGTACTGCATGCTGTGTCTAGAGATGGCAAAGAGGCTCAGGGACTGTTCTTAATCACTGCCAAGATGTGGTGGATTTTCGTGCGCTTTTCAGCAGCTGTGGCATCACCCAGGTGGGTGCTACATGTTTGGCAATGGAGAACCAGTATCTACGGAGGAGCAGGTCATGTGGAGGAACTGACCGTCGGAGAAGGAGATGTGGTGCACTAATGAAGCGCTCCGGGCTTGTTTGTCAGACTGTCTTTGTTTCTCTCTGGCTGTACCATCGATGCCTACTCTGCTGAAGCTACACTGCCTTTCCAATCCAAACTGCCTCAACTTCCAGCCTTTCATCAAAAGCCAAATGGAGACATAAAATCTCTATCTCTACCATCTCAATTTAAATGTTTGTTTTGCTTTTTATGCACCTTGAGATAATTTTCTGTAATGAAAAGAGCTATCTATACAAGTTCAATACCTTTTTATTATTACTTCTATACCAGGAAGTTATTGTAACAAATTGATTGCTACAGGTAGTGCTCCAATTGGTGGCATACAGCTAGCCTCGCAATTTGTGGGAAAGCAACATTTTGTGCTTTTGATGTTGCTTTTAAATGTTTAACACTCTTTGGTTCTGTCTCAGCAACAGATATATATTTTTTTTTTCAACAACAGCAGCAGCAGCCCCTGCCGCCACAGTTACTCTATTGTCCTGGGTTTGACACAGAGGGGTGAGATGACACTGCCGGCTTGAAAGAGGCAGCCTATCAGTGACTCATCCTTGCTGATGTCCCAATAGCTCAGTGACCGTTACAGGCCTGAGGATTCCCACAATCTCCCTCATGACACCACCCAGAGGCGCCACTCAGTCTGTCGGTCTCCATTTTGGACCAGACTAGCCCAGTGGAGGGGGGCAACACGGTGCCTCATCTCTGTTCCTGTTTGCAGAGGGCAGTGGCCCTGCACCATCCCTCTGCCAGGAAGGAAGATGGGATTGTGAAATATGTGATTGTTTCACATTCATAATTTCTTAAAGGAAATCAGGAGCTACAGTGCCTTCAGAAAGTATTCACACGCCTTGCCTTTTTTCCACATTTTGTGTTAAAGTGGGATTAAAATTGATTTGTCATTTTCGGTCAATGATCTGCTCAAAATACTCTGTCAAAGTGGTAGAAAAATTCTAACATTTATTACAAATTATGGAAAAATAAAACCCCAATTGTCACTTTCTGACCGTAGAGAGCTTTTATGTCTCTATTTTGGTTTGGTCAGGGTGTGATTTGGGTGGGCATTCTATGTTCATTTTCCTAGGTTTTGTATTTCTTTGTTTTGGCCGGGTGTGGTTCTCAATCAGGTACAGCTGTATATCGTTGTCTCTGATTGGGAACCATACTTAGGTAGCCTTTTCCCACCTGTGTTTTGTGGGTAGTTACTTTCTGTTTAGTGTTTTCTGCACCTGACAGGACTGTTTCAGTTTCGTTTATTCACTTAGTTTTTTTGTTCGAGTGTTCAGTTTAATAAAAATCATGAACACTTACCACGCTGCGCTTTGGTCCACTTCTTCATGCAACGATGACCGTGACAGAACTACCCACCACCAAAGGACCAAGCAGCATGATAAGAAAGAGGACTGGACATGGGAGGACATTTTAAATGGCAAGGGATCCTGGACGTGGGAGGAGATCCTGGCCGGGAAGGATCGTCTGCCCTGGGAGCAGGTAGAAGCAGAGAGGAAGGCGAAGGCAGCAGCTAAAGCAGAGCGGCAATGTTATGAGGGAACACGGCTGGCAAGGAAGCCCGAGAGGCAGCCCCCCCCAAAGAAATTGGGGGGGCACACGGGAAGTGTGGCAGAGTCAGGTTGGAGTCCTGAGCCAACTCCCCGTGCTTACCGTGGCGAGCATGTGACTGGTCAGGCCCCGTGCTATGGGGTGATGCGCACTGTGTCTCGGCCGAGCATTCACAGGTCGGTGTGCTCGGTGCCAGCGTCCCGCATTTGCCGGGTGGAAGTGGGCATCCAGCCAGAACGGGTAGTGACAGCTCTGCGCTCGAGACCACCAGTGCGCCTCCACGGCCCAGTGTATCCGGTGCCTCGGCCAAGGAAGAGGCCTCCTGTATGTCTCCCCAGCCCGGTGAGTCCTGTGCCTGCGCCCAGCCCGGAGCCTCCAGAGACAGACGGCCTCCAGCCCGGAGCCTCCAGAGACGGCCTCCAGCCCGGAGCCTCCAGAGACGGCCTCCAGCCCGGAGCCTCCAGAGACGGCCTCCAGCCCGGAGCCTCCAGAGACGGCCTCCAGCCCGGAGCCTCCAGAGACGGCCTCCAGCCCGGAGCCTCCAGAGACGGCCTCCAGCCCGGAGCCTCCAGAGACGGCCTCCAGCCCGGAGCCTCCAGAGACGGCCTCCAGCCCGGAGCCTCCAGAGACGGCCTCCAGAGACGGCCTCCAGCCCGGCGCCTCCAGAGACGGCCTCCAGCCCGGCGCCTCCAGGGTCGGCCTCCAGTCCGGAGCCTCCAGCGACGCCCTCCAGTCCGGAGCCCCCAACGAGGGTGCCCAGTCAGGGGTCGGCGGTGCCAGAGGTGGAGCAGGGTCTACGTGCCAGAGGTGGAGCGGGGTCTACGTCCCGCACCAGAGCCGCCACCGCGGAGAAATGCCCACCCAGACCCTCCCCTATAGGTTCAGGTTTTGCGGCCGGAGTACGCACCTTTGGGGGGGGTACTGTCACTGTCAGCTTTGGGGGGGGGTACTGTCAGCTTTTATGTCTCTATTTTGGTTTGGTCAGGGTGTGATTTGGGTGGGCATTCTATGTTCATTTTTCTAGGTTTTGTATTTCTTTGTTTTGGCCGGGTGTGGTTCTCAATCAGGGACAACTGTCTATCGTTGTCTCTGATTGGGAACCATACTTAGGTAGCCTTTTCCCACCTGTGTTTTGTGGGTAGTTATTTTCTGTTTAGTGTTTTCTGCACCTGACAGGAATGTTTCGGTTTCGTTTATTCACTGTTTTTTTGTTCTAGTGTTCAGTTTAATAAAAATCATGAACACTTACCACGCTGCGCTTTGGTCCACTTCTTAATGCAACGATGACCGTGACACCAATATATTGATTAGATAAGTGTTCAACCCCAATACATGTTAGAAACATGTTTGGCAGCAATTACAGCTGTAAGTCTTTTGGAGTAAGTCTCTATTTGTTTTGCAAACTTGGATTGTATAATATTTTCCTTTTTTTTTATTATTATTTTTCAAGCTCTGTCTAGTTAGTTGTTGATTATTGCTAGACCACTTGTATTTTTAGGTTATTGTCCTACTGAAAGGTGAATTCGTCTCCCAGTGTCTGTTGACAAGCAGACTGAACAGGTGCCTTGTTACAAACAGGATGTATGTTTTTGAGTATTTTTATTCTGTACAAGCTTCCTCCTTTTCACTCTGTTATTTAGGTTAGTATTGTGGAGTAACTACAATGTTGATGATCCATTCTCAGTTCTCTCATATTACAAGCATTAAACTCAGTAACTGTTTTATAAAATCACCATCAGCCTCTTAGTGAAATCCAGAAGCATTGTCCTTCTTATCCGGTAACTTAGTTTGGAAGGACGCCTGTATCTTCGTCGTGACTGGGTGTATTTATACCAACAAAGCCTAATGATTAACTACCATGATCAAAGAGATATTCAGCATCTGCTTTAAACATTTTTACACATCTATCAATTGGTGCCCTTTTTTGCGAGGCTTTGGAAAACTTCCCTGGTCTTTGTGGTTGAATCGGTGTTTAAAATGTGCTACTCTGTTGAGGGACCTTACAATTATCTGTGTGTGTGTGTGGGGTACAGAGATGGGGTGGTCATTCAAAAATCATGTTTACCACTACTATTGAACACAGAATGAGTCAATGTAACTTATGAACTTATTTAGGCTTGCTATAACAAAGGGGTTGAATAATTATTGACTCAAAACATTTAAACTTTAAATGTTTTATTAATTTGTCTAAATTTCTAAAAGCAAAATTCCACTTTGACATTATTGGGTATTGTGTGTAAGCTAGTTATGCAACATCTCAATTTAATCAATTTTAAATTCAGGCTGTAACAGAACAAAATGTGAAAAAAGTAAAGCGGTGTGAATACTTTCTGAAGGCACTATCTTTTTAGTACTAGCTGATTTCTTTCATCTCTGTCTTGTCTTATTCTCATTTATCAGTAGCCTTTCCCCCAGGTGTTTTTCCCCCAGGTGTTTTATTGATCACAGCCTTGTTTTCCATAAGCAGAGATGTCAGTTATGATGGATTGTGTCGGTGTCCGTAGTGCATCTGTGCAGGACTCGGGATGGGTTCAGATGTGGAGAAGACATCAGCTGTTTCTTTACCATATACAATTTTTTTTTGATAGCATATAGATCCTGATAGCATATTGATAGCATATAGATCCTGATAGCATATTGATAGCATATAGA